>NW_017729015.1:16795550-16833050 GCF_001723915.1 Gavialis gangeticus | reverse complement strand
CAGAAACAATATCCACAACAAAATTGTTACCTTCACTTCCAACTGGTTGAATATAAATTCAATAACTACATCATCTTCAAACCCAAGGATTTCTGTTACTCGTTTTGTTATCCATGGTTTGATTACTTCCAGGTTTACTTTACTCATGTCCACCTATCAGAAAAAAAACAGGAAAAGCTCTTTTAAATACTGATATTTCTTTACACAAAGTAACAGTGCCCTGAATGATGACTGTAATGTAAAGACCATATTATATCCTCTAAATCTTTCATTAGGTTGTTCTAAGTTTTGACTGATATTTTCCTTGCATTACAAAAGACATCATCCCCAAAAATTTATAATGGTATTATTCTTATTCTTTAAGCATTTTAACTGTTGGATTATTTAAATATTACTATGCAGTAGCCCAACAAATTATCTAAATGGTCAAACCTGATTTCTACATCTTTCCTGAAAAGAAAGTTACACTGGAATCTAGAATTGTTACGATCTGACTGTCTCTTGTAAAAGGTGCATCGCTCGGCACATCTGCCTCAGAAATGTTATAAATTACATGTGCTAAAATAAGGTGTTAACATTTATTTATCTAATACGTACTATAATTTTGATGCACCATTTTACAGTTTCTTATCAGCTTCCACAGGCTTGACCAAGTTAGTTACGGATCATCAAAATATCACCATTGTATTATTTGCTTCAATTTTTTACTTAATGCCAAATTTACTCAAAAAACAGGTCATTAATGCTTAATCTTGGGTTTTTGTCCAAATCAGTTTTAGTCTATATTATGACTTCACCTCATCTCACATTCTCCTAGAGCTAGTCCAATTCCCACTAAAGTTAAAAGCAAGTTTCCCACTGATTTAATGGCAGCTTGATTAGACTCAACATTTCCTTAACACAACTCTTCTAAATAACAAGCCTTTTCAAAGTCTAAAGTATACTATTTTACTATGCTCAAAATTTTAGACTACAATTTGTTCAACTGAATTTGCTAGGCTTTTTTGTGTTATCATCACATTTTACTTGTTTAACTGGGATGTTATTATCTGAACATCTTTTTCTGGTAACAAAGTCTGATTTATGGCACTTGCATCTGATTCCTGCATCGTCTTTAGATTGTAAGTGTGGCTTCCTAAATAAAACTTTTTTGTTCCTCTCAGATACTTATTTCTGTAGTTCCTTCAGTATTTAGGTCACAGTTCAGTATTTGTGATATAGAAACAGTTACTTCCCTCTTAAGAGACTTATACATAAGCTTTACAGCAATTCTCAACCAGGGTGCCACCATTAGGTGTACAAACATAATTCACAGGATCAACCCAGACATTTCAAATAGGAATCTATAGTGTTAAAAATATTTTGCCCTATTGTGGTCTTTCTGAGTTCTTTGCAACAGCTCTATTATTGTTTGGCATTCTAAGAGCGAGTGAAAATAAGAGCTGGCATTATCCAAGTGGCGCCTTGAGTCAGATGAAGGGTGCCTCCAGTCTAAAAACGTTGAGAACTACTGTCCTACTGTAACAATCCAGGTGGGTAGGGTACAGCAGCCATATCTTGTGTGGGGTCAACAGAAAAGGCACTGTCCTGCCCCAGCAAAGGAACAACTCTGCTGCTAAGGCAAGTAGGTTCCAAACAACACAAAAATCATCCCTACCAGGGCACAACATAAGTATCAGCACTTGTTTGCAGTTTACTCTTTAGTTGCTTTGTCCTGACTAAGAGCCCACTGGAACTGCCTCACCTAATTAAAATTATTTTAAAAGACTTTCCTGGAACCAAAACACAGTAAAAGAAAAAAAAGAGTCAAGGAAAATATCTCCAGATAAAACTTTCAAAGGTGTCTAGAGTTCTCAGTCACTTATCAGTTTTTAGAAGTTTATTTTGTTCATTTGGAGGTTTTACAAGCCAAATGCTACATTTGGGTTCAAATCCTCTCAATAATATTTTTCTTTAACACTATAAAGATGCATGTGTTCATTAACTGGGAATACTCCAATGAGTATTTGGATGCCCTGAATATTTTTTGTGTGCTTGGTTTTTTTTTGGAGACAACAGCTTTCTCTATGTTTTATATAAATTACCTGACAGTCCAGTATTACATCTGCAGTGTCTTCTATACTTTGAGAGAGCTGGGCTTAGAAAATAGTCATTTTAACTCGTAACCAAAGTAAACTAAACTTACTTTCTTTTCTAGACATTCTGCAAATTTCAGCTGCTTCAACAGCTTCTTCTGCTTGTTGCTGAAGCGATTGTCCTGTTCTGCACTTGTTCCCTATAATAAATGCAAAGAGTTTAGTTTGTATAATATTAACATTTGTTCTAAACAGTTTAAGTTCTTCACCACACATTATTTTTGTTAGAAACACTGACAAACTGCACAGCAATTACAAAACATACCAGTTAAACCACTTTTGCATACATATAAGCCCTTTCAAGCAGCATTTCAATTCAGTACTATGATCTTCATTTCCTGCTGAAGAGTTCATGGTAATCAGGTTTCAACCTCTGCAGTGATACCTTTATTATATATTCACCACAGTGTGATGCTTAAAAAATTGAAAGGCATGCACAATGCTATCTAATTTTGTGACATATAGTATGCAACACAAAGATCTGTTCAGAAAGCATCCTTTCAGGGTTTGTTTGTTTTTGAGGAGCAGTTTTATAAAGAATTTAGGGTATTGATTTAAACTAAAATATTAAAATTTGCTTTCACAGCCTGCAAATTTCTAGAATATGCATTCTAGAAGTCAGTGAAAATAGTATTGACTTCTAGAATGCATGCTCTTCTTGAAACTTTTTGTCAGGGATGCATCTGATTAGGAAGTTAGGCTCTTACAGTCCAACTTCAGAAGTGACAGTTCCATGTTAGACGTGTCATATTAGACTACTAGGACATGGCCTTTACTCAAGCTTCAGACGACTTACTTTAAAGCTTATCACTATCCTCAACAGCCTCTAATACCCATGTAGTAAACAACAGGATACAAAAACAAAACAACCCCCCAGCCCCCTCCCCAAAAAAGTACTTCACTGGTCTCACTGTATTAAAGTATTTCAATCCATTGCACTTTTCTGTGTTGAAAGTTCAGTTCTCTTGCAGTTCTATGCACAGTTAAGCTAAAAAGTCCAGTCTTTGAAATCCTGCTGAAGTAAAACGGAACTACTTACACAAGTATGGATTTACAGAATTGGAACTGAATACTGCATGTTTTGAGATCACAATACTGCAAAAATTAACACAGCTTAGTTGCCCAGACTAAGATCTAAAACACTTTTCATTTGTTAACAGTTCAAAAGAAGACCAATTTTCATTTGCAAAGCTTATTTAGGCAGCTACCAATACAGCTACTCTGAAACAGACTTAATGCACTCAACTTTATTCATTATGTGGGCAAGTGTGCATTTTAACCAGAGCACAACCAAGTACAGTGACTTTTTCCAGCACCTGGGTCCTTCACTTGACTTTGATGTCACTTAGAATTTAGCCCAAGGTCTCTGCAGTCTCTTTTTGCTACAGAATAATCTGATCCTGAACTCTTGGCTCACCAGCTACATGGTATGCCACAATACATGACTGCTTCAGCTTCAGTACCATCTCCTTTCAACTTCAGCCCAGACACACAAAATAAAAATATGGCCACTCTAAAAGCACATTCATTTTTTTCTTGCTTTGTTATTAATTTGGCACTGCAGACATTATAATTGGGCACTTCCCCCTGTTACTTGCTGGCAAGACGAAATGCTACAAAATGAAGTCATCACATAGTTAGAAATGTAACTCAATGTTCTCATCAGCAATTTTGAAGCACAGATATGCTACAAAATGGCATTTATAAGGAATAAACTAAATCCATTTAAAATCTGTTTACAAAAACTGAAGATCCTTCAGTATGTTTACAGATCAAAGGGTTTGCTGTTGGTGGTCTTTTTTTAAGGGGGGGGGGTAATATTATATCCAACATGTTGAGTCACTCGCACATTCAAGACCCTTCTGTCAAAAGCGAGATTCACAATCTAAGGCAGAAAAAGCTGTCTAACTTTCTGCAGTCCAGCTGCTGACAATGTCACAAGATATAAAAAGTTTTGCCAGATGCCAGAAGAGCTTTAAAATGGTATGGTAACTGCAACGCAGAAGCCAAAACATGAATTACATAACAGCATTTTGAGAACGTGAAGTGCTGAGAGCAGGTAGCAGCAGTCCTCTTCTCGTGTCTAACCTGCTTTAGCATAATAATAAAGATTATTACTGACCTTTCGCTTTCCCTGAACTAATACGAAAACAGACAAGGGATCTGGTTGACACTTTCAAGCTTCCCCCATGTCACCCTGTGAACTGAAGTGACATGACCTTCCAGCACCATTGCCACCTCTAGCCTCAGAAACACCCGTTTTTAATGCGTGAGCTTTCAAACTGCAGCAAGTGGCTACAAAATCTAGCTGGTCTAATAAAAGACATCACCTCTATCACCAGTCCTGACACCTTCTGCCTCTAAAGCAGGGGCTCCTGACGTTTCACCCGAGGGCACATCCAAATTGAAAAGAAAAAAGCAGCGGGCGCCAAAACAAATATTAAAGTTTAGAATTTCGTCCATTGCTTAAAACGGCATTCGACCTGCGACTTCCTTTTAACTTTGTAATCTGCTGAAGTTTTATCCCTGGCACCCACGGGCAGCACATTGGGAGCTGCTGCCCTAGCCCAATACGGCTGCAACCTGGAGACCTACAGGTAGCAGATACCTTGAATTCTTTGTTTCTTTCCAGCTAAATCTTGATTTCTTTCCACATGCTACCTAAAGGGCTTTAATTCTTTCTTTTCTTTATTTTTTCGTTATTTCCGTTTCCCTGAACACGCCAACTTCACCTTCCTCAAGCAACCTGACCCAAATTTAACACTGTAATTTCAATTTATTTTGGAGAATGCCACCCTGGTAATAACCCCCCACCCCTCAGCTTCACATTGTGAATATTGAGGCCCGGGAAAGGAGTCACTTTTAGGGTCCCAAACCACCCTTCGAGGAGAAGCAAAACTCCTATTTTCCTGGCCGGCCTTTAACCCCTCAGCATCGCTTGGGGGTGGACAATGAGACACGTGTCGGCGGTTTCCAGCGCCCTCACAAAGCCCGCTCCGGGCTCCCCCGGGGGAACGCCCGATCCGCCGGGCGGCGGTCACACGAAGCCGCGCCGCTGGGCCAGGCTCCCGCTCCCCAGGGTCTTCCTCGCGCCGCACACGGGCATCTCTCCGCCTCCCCGCCGCCATTTTCTCCGCCCGCCGCGCTCCTCACAGGAGCCTGCGCAGGGCCGGGGGGGGGGGCGAAGGCGGCGACAGGGCCCAGCTCAGCTCGGCTCGGCTCGGCCCGCGCCCCACCCCGCCGCCGGCCCCGCGCGCCCCACACCAACAGCGGGCGGCCCGGCCACTTACGCGGAAGAAGCCCGCGTCCATCTTGCCTCCTCCACCTCCTCCTGGTGGCAGAGCGCTCCCGTCTCCCGGCGTGCACCGCGCCGCCCTCACGCACGCACGCACGCGGCTGCAGAGCGCCCTCCTGTGTCAACCAATCCGCGGGCGCATTGGAGGACGCGCCAGCCAATCACAAGGCAAAGCGTCTTTTCTCTCTCTCTCTCCCTCTCTCTCCCTCCCCCCCTTTTCCTCCTCCCTCTCCCTTTTTTTTTTTGGCGAGGGGAATTGTGGGAAACGAGATGAGAGGCACCGGCCAATCGGAGCTCGAAGCCTCTTTCATTCCCCGCCCACGCGCCAGAGAAAGCCAGGGTCACGTGATGTTTGCGTGTCAACGGCGCCTGCGCGGGACAGACATGGGAGGGTGGAGGAGGGGAGCTGGAGTTTGCCTGCCACACGTTACATCCATAAAGCGCAGCAACTCTTGGTTCCAAAATGAAACCTTGTATGAGACCAGTTTCGATTGGGGCCTGTGTCTCGCTGACCCAGCAGCCACCAGGAGGTCTTGGGTAGGAACGTCACTATGCTGCATGACCTCTTCCTGCAGCTCTTCACACGCTTATCCTAATCAGCTCTGGCACCCAAAGGCGGCAGGGGATCTTCGCGGCTCTGCAGGCGTGAGGGAGGCCAGGACAGAGCATCTCCCACAACTCTACATTTGTCCCAATAAAACGTGCCCCCCCAGAAAAACCTTGCTTCTCACAGACTTCCCTAACCGACTGTGATGCACTAACCTAAGGCAGAGATTGCTTGTCTGACAGCTTCGGTTACTTGTGCTGAGATCAACATTTATCCGAGACAGAGCGTATCTGTTTCCAAGTCATCTCCTGCTGACATTTTGAGTGACAACGAACAGCACTTCCGACGTCAATGACCTTGACGCCCTGTTTCGACTTTGACATCAGTTTCAACTTTACGATGCTTGATCCGATGTGACGCGACACCAGCAAACAAGTTCGCTGCGTCACCCATCTCCCTGGAGAACATCTGTCCAAACTTCCTGGGACACCTTCTTTAGGAAAGCCGAGGAGACTCCAGAAGAACCTGCAGCCGAGACTCCTGAGAAGACTCCAGTCAAGAACCCTTCAAAAAGTCCAACCAAGAGTCCTTCAAAACATCCAGCAAAGTCACCTCAAAGAAGTCCTTCCAAACCAATAGGATTGCTATTTACAACATAAATAGATTAATGTAGCTATATTACTCATCTATAATTAATTGAGTACAAAATTCTGGGTTATTTTTGGTGAAAACAGGGTATCGGGCCTTGGTTCAGGAACCAATCCCTCGTTTATAGCATTGTTTCCTATGGGAAAATCGGTTCCGAGTTACAGGGTTTCAACTTGAGCCATGGTTTTCAGGAAACAGTTGCGTCATAAGTCCGAGGACCGCCTGTACAGAATTAAAAACAAAAATCCTTTGGATGGATATAACCCTTTGTATTTTGGAACATAACCCAAGGGCGGGCAATTATTTCAGGCGGAGGGCCGCTTACTGAGTTTTGGCAAGCCATCGTGGCCCACAGACAGGCATCTGGGGGCAGATAAATATTAATTTTCTAACTTTTTTATGGTCCCTGTGGGCCAGATAGAATGGCCTGGTGGGCTGCATCCGGCCCACAGGCCGCATTTTGCCCACCCCTGAATAAGCTAATCTAACTGGAAGTAGAAAGTAACTTCCTCTGTTACTTGATTACACCTGGGTTATTACTGCAGTTCCCTCTGCATGTGGTACCAGCTCCTGTCCTAGACAAAGTACTGGATTAGACAGCTCACTGATTTGATACGCTGTGGCAATTCCTATATATAGTTAGAATTTGTTCCATATTAAAGCAGCACCGTCTACTTAAAAAATAGCCTTCTACCTGAATAGTGGGCTTTTCTTTGTATCTGAAAGAAATATACAAAATGTCCACAAGAGAAAAAAAGAGGATTCCTTTAGGGTTGATTACACTGAGCTTGTGACAGTGTGAAGCCAAAACAGCCTGCATGGTGTTTTCAAGCCAACAGAATCTTTCCTGTTTTTCACAAATCCAGACTGGAGTTGCTGTTCTGTTGAATCAGTGAAAAGTGCTCTGATAACACGAGGCAGTGGTGAGTTGTTTGTAAATGGAGATAAATATCTGCAGCCTTGGCAAACACAAAACCCATGAACAAAGCTCAGGATTTAATTGCTTACAGTTTTATCTATAGGGAAATACTGCCCAACACAGTACTGTCCTACCATGCAGCAGGACAGTAGGTGGAGCCCTATGTCCTTTGCTAAAATTTTTCAGAGGAAAAATACAGAAAGAAGAGCCTGTTTGCAGGGATTTGGCTATACAAGACTTTTGAGAGCAGGAAGTAGGGACATTTTTCCTGGACTGGCACCACATTGGTGGAGCTGTCATGCCAACTGTTTAATTCTCTGGACCCAGTCTCTCTCACACTTCCATGGTTTATGAAGTCATATACAAGCCAGAAGGGAGTCATAGACACCAAAGTAGATATATCTACATGACATGACAAGGAACAATGGACACAAATTATTAGAGAGTAGGTTTAGATTAGACATCCGCAAGAACTACTTCACAGTTAGGGCAGCTAGGAGCTGGAACTAACTTCCTAGGGAAGTGGTGCTGGCTCCTACCGTGGGGATCTTTAAGAAGAGGCTTGATGACTACCTGGCTGGACTCATTTGAGTCCAGTCTTTTCTCCCGCCCAGGCTGGGGGTCGGACTTGAAGATCTACAAGGTCCCTTCCGACCCTACTTCTATGATTCTATCTATAATACATGTGAGCCAAGCTCACTTCATCAGCATCTGATTAAGGGAGCTTGGGCTTCCAAAAACCTGGGCAATACACATAGATAGATCTACTTGGTTAGCCTGCAAGTTGCAATCTACCCTGCCCTCTGTTTGACTTCAGACTAATACAGCTACCTATGTCAGCCTACTCTGCAGCCAGGGGAAATTTAACTATTGCCTCAGTGACCATGGCCAGACATTTGGTTCCCCAGGGACAAATAGCAGCAGCACACCTTGTGCCACTGCTACTTGTCCCTGGGGAGCGCCTGTGCCATGTGTGCAGCAGGTTACCCTGGGTGGAAGGGGAGCCTGGGGACAGCAGCAGCCGTGCTGGCCCCAGCAGCCTTACTTGGGGGCCAGGGAAGCGACAGCCACAGTACTCCCTGCAGCTGGGAGGCTGGCCAGGCTTTGGTTTTGGGCAGCATGCACTGCTGCCATGCGCAATGCCACATTTTTTTTCCCCACACAGGTTTTTTTGACCCCCAAGATCTCCTGGGGTCACTAGACAATTTGGGCTAAATATTCCTTTTGCTGTTGCTTCAGGTTGCCTTTTAAGAAATATTTTGTAAAATAAAAGGAACATTACTGCCACCAGTTTTGGGGATCACATATCTGTTTTGTAAGACAAAAGTAAAAAAGTCTTAATTTTCACAAAATAAAGTGCTGTTTATTATTGCTAAGCAAACAAATACTTCTAAAAACATTTAAGACCACATCAAATGAAGTGTTAAATGTTGCATGAGTCACAGCTCTATGTACACATACTAGTAGCATTTTCCAATAGGTGTCAGTGAAAGAGATAATGTGGCATGCTATTCTGGTCCCTTGAGGGATGGCAGGTGTGTATGGGCCAAGGCTCAGAATGATAGAATTTATTTACACCAGTGGTTCTCAATATTTTTAGATTCGAGACATCCCTTGTTAGACTCAAACTGCCCCTTGCAATATACCAGCCCTTAGTTTTTGCTAGTTTTGTGACTACAGAAAAATACTAGAGCAATTCTTCCGCTGCAAAGAGCTTATCAGGCCCACAACAGGTCAGAATGATTTAACACTGGATTCCTATTTGAAATCTCTGGATTCATCATGTGAATCACGATTGCACACCCAACAGTGCTAACACTGTGTAGCACCCTGGATCACCCTTGACAGGATTTCAGTGTACCTACCCCAGAATGCCATGGGACACTGGTTGAGAATCATTGGTTTATATCATACAACAGGTTGTAGTAGGGAAGGCTTGGGTGTTTTGCTCAGTAATGTTGTGTAGCATCTGCATTTGCTTTCTCAGAAACTGCATGATTTCTTGGTGCACATCTCTACACACCTCTGTCCTTCTGTCTCTCCTCCAGGTTGCATTCCCTCCATTCCTTTGTTTTGCAGGCTGGGAGCTCTAAAGAAGATCAGAGATCAAGTCCTCCCTTTTCCATTTCTTCCTCTTCCTGGTAAGACTCAGTCTTTCGGCAAGTGTGGAGGATCTGCTTTCTAAGGATGCAGCATCCAGGGCCACTGAATAAAAAAAAAAATATAGAGAGAGCTATTAGATGTAGAGGGATAGTAGAAAGGAAAAGAAGTTTGTGAAAAGGCATTAATAAAAATACAAAGTGGGGCAAACTTGCATCCACCTGAAAGTCCAAAATGGGAGTAGGTTGGTCTTCACTGCCTGGTTCTGCAAGCCAATACAGAGCCAAGCCCTTGAGGCACCGTATACACCCTCCATCTCTTTCTCCCCCTTTGAATCTCAGCACAGCAAACAAGCATTTTGCTCTGGACATGGACCAAAAAGCTACCTTTTATGTTTTAGTATCCATGTTACTCTTTTATTCATAAAAATCAATTTAAGTGACCAGTTGCTGATTTCAAAGATTACTTTGAATGGTCTCTAAGACCACTGAAATATCTACTGCAATGTTTCTCTTCCTCTTTGTAAGGCACTGATTTACGTTACTAGACATACTATCTGCTCGCCCTGCCAAAATAGGTATTTGGGTTTGGTTTTGGTTTACTTCTAGCACGCACTCTTTATTTTGTTTCCTGTGACTATCAGCACATGTTTGAATGAACTGGTTATTTCAAAAGGCAGCTTCTTTGTTTTGTTTTGAACCCAGGCATGTTTGGCCACCAATTTCAAAAGGAGGAAATTGAGTGGGGAAAAAAAAATTTAGACCCAAAAGGGAACAGGGGAAGTCTTGTAATAATACATGTACCTGAGCTTCCTTCCACAGTGGGTTTCAATTTGGGGCTCAACTAGGCCTCCCTGGGGTCCTTCAAGTCCCTCTCCTAAGCTCGTTGCCAAACTACACTGCTCTCTCCAGCTGTCACAAGCTATCCACTGCCACTTGCAAGTGGTGGGTTCCAAGCAGTGTGGCATTCATTTCTGCATAATAGAGTGTAGTGGGCATGAAGGATGGCCCCAGATTCTCTATTGGCTTCATCTACCCATAAGCAGAACTGCTACTGGTCCTTTCCGTTTTGCCCACAGTGCTGCCATTCCCTGCCACACCCCACTTTTTGCAAGTCCGTTGCAATGTCTGAACAAACATCTTTATTTCCACAATAATTCCAGAACAGGCCTTGCCCTGCTAGTTCTCTACCACTGGCTGAAGCAAGGGTATCCTCCAAGTTGGAGCAGGCAGCTTGTCTGACATTTACTGAGGCACAGGTTTAACTTTGTGCCAAACCTGTTTGCTCAAGTAGCAAAGGTGTGCTTGCAAGGGTAGACTGCAAGGAAGAGACACTTTTCCAACTATTAAAAATTCCACTCACAAAACAGCTTTCCCAACTTCAGCATTGGCAAAAATGAGATATCACTCAAAATAGTGAGAAAATGCTTGTATAAACTTTCTGAGCTCCACTTGCTTCCCTGACCTTAATGCCTTGGTTGGGCTTGATTATGACTCTGCTAAGCTCCTTCATTGATAGGGGAAGATACTTGTCACACACACAAACTCCATAAATTGGTGAGCTCCACTCTTCTTTTTTAACACAAGAAATTAAACTGTTCACTATGCATTTAAATCACCCCTGGGCATTCTGGTTATCCTCACCTGAGATAGATGGGACAGTCTGCATCATTGCTGCTGTTCTAGGCTCTCTGCAAGCACTTCCTTGCATCAGGTAACCTCAAAAACAGGAGCACAGTGTTTCTTCCCAAGCAGAGCAGCTGGAGACTTTGTTTGAAAGTTAGAAACAGATTCCAGAAAACAAAATAGTAACTTCCAAGAGGTGCTGGGATGGTGGGCAAGTACTTCCTACGTTGGCCAGCTTTTTGCCTTTAGAGCAGATCACCTTGTTCTTGCTTCTTGTTATGTATTTTAACTCGAACCATTCAGGGGGATCAGGCTGGCTTATGGCAGAAGTGAAGTCAGTCTCAAATGAGCGGCAATGAGATTGCTTTCAAGTTTCAGGCTTTTTAAAAATCCTTATTCAAAATCGAAAAGTTTAATTAAACTCCTATTTAAACGACAACTATGTCCCAAGTGAGGCTGGCCTTCAGCCATTCGCAGAGCTGCTAGGCTAACAAATATAGATCATTAAAACACACCAGAAAGCCTGTGTATATCTAAGCTGTGAAACAGGAGAATAGTAGACCACAGCAGCCTTCTCTATGAAGCAGCAGGAGATAAAGTGGCCTGCTAGCTAACTATACACCTGGATCTGTACTAATACAAACCAGTCTCTTAATACAAATCCCAAAGTGTAATTTAAACTTGCAGAAGCAAGCAAATTCAGAGGTAGAGGTTATGCTTTATTCAGTTCATTCTCTGTTGCACCTAGGTATTCAAGCATGTGATGCATTATTATATGTAAACTGGGTGTGGAAGGGAGGAGGTTGCTGTTCTTTAGGACTCTACCACATACATCAGTGTCTAGGGGCTTTTTGCACAAGGTGGATATTAGATGAACAGGCTATACAGCTTTCTTCCAAACCATTATCATCTATGCTGTCTGCCAGCATTTAGGCATGCTTTAATATCTGGACACAATGGACCATAGAGTATGTGACAAAGCAGCTGCTGTGTGTGCTAAGCCAGTGGGCCTGCAAAATATCCTTGGGAGATTTTTGCTGAATTATTGGACACCCACAACAGCCCAGGCACTTGCGGTTGCTTTGAAAAAAACTATTTTTACTCCAAAAAAAATAGCTGAAATGTAATCTGCATTACAACAGGAAATTCAGAGGGGGTGTGGGGGGGTTAAATTACAGAAAAGTGCATGTGCGCGTGCACACACACACACATACACACACACACACAGAAAGTATCACTCACTTTCCATTCCCATCCTCTCTTTGCCCTCTATTAATTTAAAAATAGAAGATTTCCCTGCCCCCACCATTCTGGGAGTTTGTAAAAAACATATATAAATAAAATAGTTCCCAAGCCAAAAGCAGTTTCAGCTGCTACCTTAAAACCCCTAAAAAAAAAAGGGGGGGGTTCAGGTGGATACTGACAGAATGATCATAAGAGTTTTCTTTTCTTTACAGAAAATATCACATGTGCACCCTCTTATCTGAATCCCTCTATGTTTGATTAGAAATAGGAGAGACAAACCAAGTGTGTATGCAACTGTTACTGCACATTACTATCCCTCATGCTTAATACACAAAACAACATACAAGCGAATTCACAAGTAAGTCTTAATGCATCCAAGTATAACGCACAACTATAGCCTTCACCTGCAGATCTTTCTGCTTGCCCACTGCCAAGCACTACAGGAGAAGCAGTGGCCCAAACTTCTCAAAGTAATCAAGACTACAGGAAATATATAAAAGATATTTTTGGCACTTAATTGTTTTCTATACAATTGGAGATGTTAAATCTTTTCCTGGTAGCTCGTGTCCACCACAGTGTTAGATCAGTCACATAAAAAAGGTACTCAGGCCTTTTATTTTTCCTTGGAAAGAAAGGCAACATGGCTAGTTCCTTCCTGTTTGGTTTTGGCTTCATAGGCAAAAATCCTGAACAACGATTATTCCAATGCCAATCCTCCTCCACTCAAGTCACAAGCCTGCGTGAATAAAGGGTCTATCTTAGTTTTCATTCTTCCAGGAAAACAGTTTTTTGTAGGCAAGATAAAACATCCAGTCATCTGTTTTGCATGTGGATATCCACTGGTATAAAAGTTACTGTTGTGGGCTGCTTTATGCTGTTGCTATTTGGTCCTAAAGGAGGTGGGGTTGTGGTTTTGGAGCTCTTGGGTTCCAGCTCCCGTTTTACTCTCATGCGCCTGCAAACAGAAATACAGTTAAAATCTCATAGTCATTTGTTGCTTAAAGGGATGTAGTCTCTCCTAATCTCAGTGTAAGGAAGGACTGCCAAAGCACATAAAATCCACTGAAGAGGGTTCAGCCAGATTTCATCTCAACATCACTAATGACTAAGCAACATGGACCTGATAGTCACATTGGTCCATCCATATCTCTGCCAATTTTTCCCACGGAAGTGTTGACACAGTGTAGTTTGGGTTGCCCTTGGGATTTCAGCAATTAAGTACTGATGTGGCATGATAGCAGCTGACATGATGACAGTCTTTGATTTATCCTGTTTAAATATAGCAAAGGAGATTAAGAACAAAGTCCTGTACCTGTTATATGTTTTCAATAGGAGCAGAACCGCTGTAAAAATAATAATCACTCCAACTACGATGGCAGCTACTATTGCTCCAGAACCTAAGGTGGGGGGGGGGGAAGAGAGAGTCTTGTTTAAATTAGTCTTGCAAAATTCTTTTCACACAGAGCACAATTATTTAATTTAAACTTATTTAAAAAAAAAAAACACACCACAAAAATTAAACCTGCTGCTATGATTTATTTTCACCAGAATAGCAGTTTGAAATACAAACACTAGGAGGGAGCAGGGGAGGGGGTTACCAGCCAATACCGAAGCACTTAGTCAGTCCTAAAATATATACAGTAAGTAAAAAGAAAAAAGAGAGAGAGAGATTCTCTGCTGGGGAGGGATTCTCACACCACTTGGCTTTCATTTGTGGCTTGGGTACTTTGCTGTGAGACAATGAGCCAGCCTTTTTTATGTTTCTATTTTTCCTTCCACTCTGTCTAATTTGTATGGTCTGTGGGGCAGAGACCATCTCATAATGAGTATATAGGTGCCTAGCTCAAGGTAGCTTGTACTCCAGGTTGAAGCCTTTAGGCATTACCATCACACAAATAATAGACAGCTACTCATCATGCCTGTGATTAGACACATATGTCACTTTTGCAGGATCAGGCTCTATGGATCAGATGTTCTTAATTAAGTGATCTTCATCCTAAGTGTAGGTGAAGGCTCTGTGCCTGGGCTAGTCATTTTTTATTCCAATTCTACAAAATTAAGCTTTTAAAATTCTATTCTATTAAATTAAGGACTTGGCTAAATAAGACAGTCAAGAAAGTCTGCCAGAATTAACTTGTAAGCAGATTAGTTACAACTGAGTTAAACACCTGTATGGACACTTACTCAGAATTACAGTGGTTTTAATGCAAGGTAACTTTATTCACTTTCAAAGTTATTTAATGCACATCTTTAGTTAATTCAGATGAACTTTCCTAAATGTCTCAGTGTATTTTAACCTAAGAGTTATCAATAAACATTTCCCCCCCTAATTTTAAACTGCCAACATCAGTTTAATGGCCGAAATCATCAAAATAAAACTGGATTAGGCTGACTATATTCCTACTGGAATACAAGAATGATGCTGAGAAGCGCGTGCTCACCAGAAGCCATGATCTTACTCTATCGAATACTGAAGATGAATTTTCAAGTTGTTAACAAGGGAGCTTGCTTAATTCCATTGTTTAACAGTATTTACACATTGGAATATTTTCAGGAGTCTTTTCAAAATCCAACATGGATGCATGGCATTTTAAATAGTTTAATAAAAATAATCAATCATAATAAGTTTTCTTACTCTGATAAAGAACTTGGTCTCGAGACTTTGTGGTCACATTTCCTGGAAACTGGGGATCACCACTGACTGCTGGGGCAGCTGTCGTCATCTTGATTCTGGCTAGACACACAGAAAGAAGACTGATTTTACAAAACACTGAACTAGCAATTGTTACCACCCATTTGTGATAACTGGACAATTGCCAACCAGCTATTTTGATCCTAAAGAGCCATTTGCGATCACGTTACAACACGAGTGCTTCCATTGAAACAAGTGGGTGAAATCCAGGCACCGAGGAAGTTTTGCCAAGGACTTTCATTGAGGCATGATTTCACCCACAAGCAGCAGAGGTATCATTCTAGTCCTAAGTGATTGATCTGCTTATAAATGTACACCATGTAGCACCAGAGATGCATGGGATGAAGTAAGCAATTCCAGGCTCTTGAAAAATGTGTTATTGCCATTTCACAGTACGAGCTTCAGAAGAGAAGTTACAGCACTAATAGGAAGCAAGTGGCAGTAGTCAAGCAAATTGTTGCCATGTGGCTCAGTAAAAGCATCAGACAGACTAGCTCTGGCATGGGACATAACATTCTGCCTCTGAAAGTGAAAATATGGTAAATCCCATACGAGAACCAACAATATCCTACTTGTCCAGAACACAGCCGATGGTAATGACGATACTCCAATGTCTGGGGCTTTGCTTTAGAAGTCAAATAATAGAAGCTTTTTAAGGACAATTGTATTACACACACCTGCACAATATTGAAAGATACCCTCCAGGATGACAGATTTTTTTCAATTTCTAAGCCAGTAAATAAGACAGATTTGAAAATAAATCAAGGGTATAGCATCTCAAGCATAATGGCTAAGTACAGTCAAAAAGCCTGAGGCTGAACCGATTCACTCTTTACAGGTTAGTCGAACATGCAGAGATGAAACTGAGAAACAACTAGACATGCATTTACTTTTGATTCAGAAAATGCAGCCGCAAGCCTGCGGTTACCAAAACTAGTTTCTTCTTCCATTACAGCCTGGGCCTGCTATTACTCGAAGTTAAGTCACCTTAAATTGAAAATCTTGCCAAGTACTTAAAATAAAGAGCCAGAAGCTGGGCTCCCAAACTAGCAGTGATTTTCAGAAGTAATAGGACACCCGGATCCAACAGGAACTGCTGGGTATTTGGCCCTTTAGAAAAAAAATAATCAGATTACTTCTGTGGAGACTTCAACATAGAATGAACCCCAGCCCTAGGGTAATGGCCAAACTCCCACTGATTTCACTGGGGCAAGGATGTCATCCTAATTTTGAAAACTTTGCCCCTCAGATGGTGGAACAGAAAGATATGACCCCTGTCTCTGCCACTGTGAAGTGCTGCGCCATAGCAAGACTGCCTGCACCATAGCAACAGTGCCTCATCCTAAATTTATGACAGTAATAACTCATTCTATTAATTGGTATCAACTAATAGGAAGGGGAATTCAGACTGTTACTGGCAGGAAGGGAAACAGACCCTTTTCCCAGTGTCTGTCCCAGGGTATTGCAAGGTTGATTCCGTTAAATGGCTCAACTCTTTAGTTTAGAAAAAAATTGAAAATAACTCTCTCCCGGAATCTGTAACTGGGTCATTCTCCTCCGACTGAATGATTCCTTTGTATAACCGAGGCCAAGTTACTTTTGTAACATGATGATCTACTCTGGTCATAGATCTTTTCCCCCTGAAAAGATTTTTTGGACCGTAAGCTCCTCCGGCCCTAGACCATGGCATTTTGCAAAGAGCTTACGGTGCTCATAAAACCTACAACCTCGTGTTGAAGATACTGCAGCTTCTCCACAAAGCTGCATTGTCATCATCCCCCACCACCCGCTGCAGTTGAAAGACCACCGTGGGATACGGTGTGTGTCCAGTGAATGAACACAGCCAAAAAGACATCTCAATACTTCTGGATGGCAGCGATGAGATAGAGCACGGGGTGATGCTGACCAAGTCCTCGGGTGCCACAGCAACTGCTCAGCTCTGTGCAACTCAGTACAGCACTCCCCGGTGTCGCCAGAAAGTT
This sequence comes from Gavialis gangeticus, assembly GCF_001723915.1. Lineage (NCBI taxonomy): Eukaryota > Metazoa > Chordata > Crocodylia > Gavialidae > Gavialis > Gavialis gangeticus. Next base: position 16,815,862 of record NW_017729015.1, on the reverse strand, counting down.
TTAAGGATGGAGGAGGGAAGAGGGGGCCTGTCCCCTCTTTCACCCACCAAAGCCACCCCAATGAGGCTTTACAGGCTGGGGAAGGCTGAGCAAATATTTCCTTTAGGGGCCTGATTCAGGGAAAAATATGCTGAGCTTTCAACCTGCACCTGACTGTTCACTGGGTGCAGAAGCACGTGCTTCAGATCCTAGCTCTTTCTAAGGACTAATTAATAGGATATTAAACCTTTCAGTTCCTTGTCCTCGGTTCATACTAAGTTACCACCTGGATCAGCAGCATAACAAAGAAAGGTTGGGGGCAGGGTGGATTTGATTTAACTCAAATCGAGCTAAATCATGATTCAAATCACTGGTCAGGAAGCCTTGATTTAATCACTGTTTTCTACAAGAAGTGCATTCTTGTTGAATAAAGGACATCAAACATTTAACTTCTTGAAACCTTGCACTTTTGGACAAAGGCAAGGGCTTGACAAACTTGCAGACACCCAATGGGGCTGATGGGTGGGTAATCATCAGGTCTGTCATCTCTCGTCTCCATGTACTGCTCTTAACAAGGATGTCATCTCTGGAGACAACACACTCTCTCTATGCCTGAAGAAGGACGTTTGTGCCCGAAAGCTTGCAAAGAACAATCTTCCCAACTATTTATTTGGTCTAATAAAAGATATTACATCTACCCAAAGAACCTTGTCTGTCTATGATCTCTAGAAACACAAATCCATAGTTTGAGAACTGAGACTAAAGCATAATGGAGATGCTTAATGGGATCTTCTAGAGTGAGCACTCAATCCCACTGGGTAGAGTGGTTTTCTTTAATCTTTACTTTAATTCTATAGAGGAGCCTCTGGGAACCCCATAAGATTGGGCCTCTTGTCCATGGCCACTTGTGACCTACTTATAAAACATCTAAAAAGGTTACATGAATATATTGTCTCAAATAGTATACAATTAGAAGTTATAATTCCTATTCCATGATGATATCTTTGAGTTTTAATATATCTTAAATTAGAACTATAATTATATATATTTTTAAAAAAGCATCTTAACAATAAAACCAAAACATTCAATTAAATAAAAACCACTTAATTTTAAAAAAATCCATTTTTAAAATTAAAAAACATCATTGATTTTTATCCACCCTGGTTGGGGAGAGGGGAGGTAGGGTGATCCTCATGGCAGTAGCCACAGATGCCAACATGGGGGGGCAGTGCATGTTGCATAAAAATAGCAGATTTGGCTCCTGCTTTCCCGGTTACCACACTGCCACCAGCAGCCTAGTTGCGGCTGCTGCCCTGTGGCGATTCAGTGTGCAGAACTGCCCAGCTACGTCTCCGATCTGGCTATGCTAATAGCAGCTGGTGCACTGGCATTTCTGGATGAAATGCATCTCTGCCCTAGAAGCCTGTAATCTCACCTGAAGTCACAGGTTCACCTGTTAGAGGAAGGATGAGTTTGGTCAGCAGACTAGGACTGGCTTTGAAACAGCCAGCTTGGGAAAGCTGAATGCGTTGCAAGTCCCTTTTCATAACGTTATCATAAACCTCAGATGTGAAGCGGGGGGGCAGCTTTTGAGAACTAAAACTGGGAGCAAGGAGCAATGTGGAGTATCGATCTCAGCCTCGCCCCTGTGCCTTGGGTAAGCCTCTCTGCTTGGTTTCTCACTTCTGAAACTGGGAGAGTTGCATGTTGCAAGGATAAATCACACTGGAGTCAGTGAAAAATATCCTGTTAGTTCCAATGGGCTTCGAATCGCATTCTACTTTGCTTGAAAAAAGTGTTTTAAAGCTAACACCACCGAGTAGATGCTACATAACAAGGGTTGTATGGTTTGCAGCCTCCAAATCCACTTGAAACACTCCCTCCAGGTTACGCACAGGACTGTACTTTACTCTGTGCACACACACCTGCTCTCGACCCTGAGAGCTGCTAATTTATGTGTAATTTGAGACATAAGGGGACCTGAGCCTGGGGAAATATTTCAAGGTGGATGCAGACATAGCCAGAAGAGTTATGCCTTGGGCACATTTCCATTTAAAACACCTTTGCAGATACAGTATGTTGGTTATTTTGGCAATACCACCATATAGAAAGCCTCCCCTGTACCCCTCAATCCCAGGGACTTCAATCTGAAGGGACATGCTCATTTGCCAGAGAGATCAGGGTTGAAATTAAGTAGACAAACAGCTCCTGCTACTGCCTGAAACACCTGGCAATTATAGAGGAGGGTGGTGGCAGTGGTAGAGAAGAGATAGGGATGGATCGTGTTTTTCCATCAGAGCTCAAATTCAAGCGTTTACTTTTTGCCATGGGAGGCAGGTGATGCTCGGGGAGAAATGTAGACTTCAGTGTTGAGTAACCTAGAAAAAGGGGTCTTTTATGTCATGAATGAATAATGGGAAAATTCAAGAGAGACTATTGGCATCAATTCCCGGTTTAAATGCTGGGTTATAACGGTAGTCAGTTTTAGCTGAATATCAAGCCAGCCATTGTGTCACCTGCAATAATATTGATACTTCTATTGCAGCTGCCCTCTGGGGTCTCCAAGCACAAGGAAGTAATTGTTCCGGCTCCACTGAGACATGGTTAAGAATAATATCATTCCTGTTTTCCAAGTGGGGAAATAGATGTTGAAAGAATAAGTGATTTGCCTTCCCCTATTTACACTACTGGTCAGTAGCAAGGTAGGGATTTTGGCTCGTGCTTCTATTTCTCTTGACTATCACTCTGCTTCTCGTCAACCCTAGCTGGCAAAATCCATCACTGGACCACATTCTCCAGTAACACACAGGACAAACTAAGAGCCCTGAAAGCACTGGATAAAACTAAACAGCCTGTGTAATTAATTAATTTCTTCATTGAGAAAGCTGAATCAATGACCATGTTAGCTGTTAGCAAGGGAAATACTCTGTGACTTTCAAACTTAAGGGCCTAATTTACTTTTCAACACTGGAATATGGGGTCCTACATCACTTAGATCATTTCACCAGAGGGTATCAGCAATCTCGAAGCAGCGATCAGCAAGCAGCCTGCGAAGGCGGTGGAATTATAGCAATTCCAAGGGGTAAGAGTTAAGCGTTCAAGTCTCAGATTTTCAGTGAGATTTCTGGGGCTTCTCTAAGTCCCCACCCTACACCCCGAGTTGTTTCTTTCTAATGGCTATTGGGTGGTTGAAAGACAGACGTTTAGTTTCAATCCAATTTTCTTTGGCAAAAGATCAAGGTCCAAGACTGCCACCACACTTAAGAAGAGAGGCCAAGGACTCAAACCCAACTCCCCTTTCTCTATTGGAGATGCTCCCTCCAGGTCAGTGTTGAGAAGCATTATTAGTTGAGACTCACATTCCCTCCAGTTCCCATCGACTCAGGGCCTTTTGAAGCTGCAAAATTCACTTGCACTCAAAAAGGAAGAAAATCCACAATTTTTAATGCAATTGGGCATTTTCCTCTTCTCCAGGTTCAAGCTCACTAAAGACAAATGACCTGCTCCTGTCTGCACTGCGTGTGACACTCCAGCTCCTTGCCTGCCCCTCCAATAGCCTTGGGGGTGTTGGCTACAGCCGTGTTGGTCTAAGGATGTAGGCAGACAAGGTTCTTTGGGTAAATGCGATATCTTTTATTAGGCCAGCTAAATTGTTCGGAAAATTGTTCTTTGCAAGGTTTTGGGCACAACCAACCTTCTTCAGACAGAGTCTGCTGGTGTGTGCGCGCTCTCCTGGGTGGAACAGACGCTAGTATGCAAAAGGCAGGTCTGTGAAAATGCAGATGCATGGCAGTGAAGATCAGAGGCAATGGGACAATAACCTAACAATCACCATTACTAGCTAAATTACAGAAAACCTCAAAGTTTTATCTTGTTAGATCACAGTGAATGTAGAATTGATCCCTCTCACACATTTATGGAGCTCTGTGTCTTTTCAAGGGTGAGGAAATCAACCAAGTATTCATGGCAGGACACAGAGAAGGCAAATGCATTTGTTTAAAAATCATAAAATTCAATTCAGTCCCCAAAAGCTGACAGATCATCCAGACTCAACCCAAACAGACTCAACAGCCAGTTCAGTCATATACTACCTGGTTTGTGTTATAACAACAAAAAGGAAGCTCCAAGAGCTCCAAGAACATGGCCTTAAAACTAGGGCAAACTTTTTTCAAACAAAATAAAATAAAGAAAACGTGGTTCAGTAAGCTTTGAATGTGTCTGAATTTACCTTGCAAGGTTCTCAGGAGGCAGCAGAAATCCAGGTTCAAACTGCCTGGCAGGCAATCTTGTGTAAATGTGGCTGCAGGCAAAAATAACAAAGCTCTGTATGGAGAGTATGTATGAAGTGCAGATTCTGATGTCAGACCAGTGCCTTTATGCAAGTGTTTGTCTCCTCCTGGCTCCGGCTCTTTGCCCTCCGCGTTTAGTTGTTAACATACACACATTAAGGAGCACTTAGTTTCCTTGTTGAGGCTGGGTGATAATTACATAAAAGCTACAGACTGTTTCTGCGTCCAGCCAACAGCAGCTGCAGCCAAAGGAAAAAACAAACCCGAACCTACAGGTGGAAGGCCAGATCCTGCAAAGAGCTAAGAGCCCCCAGTTCCCACTAATTGAAATGCTCAGCCTTCCTGAAGAAGCCGACCCACACTTTCCTCTTCTGGCCCTCAGGAAGGGCCTTATTTCCCCTTCTTGGGTTTCAATCATCATTACGGCTGGGATTTTCAAAAGGAGCTCAACTCCCACATTTCATCAAAAGCTGGCCTCCTAAATCCCTTGGCTCTTTGAAAACTCAGCCTTGATTACTAAGAGCTGAAAGGTCAAAAAGCTGAGGGTGCTCCTTTGGAAATCTTCTGGATATTTTCATAATGGCACCATTACTCTAGTTGCCAGACTCCACATGCATAGTTAAAGAGATGCAGTGAGTGCATCTACACGTGCATTAATGCACTTTAGTTAATGCACATTGAATCTAGTACCTCTCGGTGCCTGTACAGGAGTGCGAAGGCTGTTCTGACGCACTGTAATTACAGCGTGTCGGAGCAGACTCGATCAATAGAGTCGGCAGGAGTGTGATAATTACTATGCTCCAGCAGCCTCCTGTGTCTCATACTTCCGTGTCCCTGCACTTCAGTATGGTGGTAGCAGCGCTTGAACTAAAGTTCCTCAAATGAGCTGTCAGAGCTGCTCTAATTAAAGCAGTGCAACCCCCACCCCCACATACACACATAAAAGTGTCTTCTGTTGTGAGCTACTGAGAAAATGTGCATTAGCCTATCTTAATGAGCATTAACTAAAGAGCACAGGGCATTTTTACACATACAAGCGCCACAGCACTGGGTGCTTTGAAAAGCACCCGGCGCTGCGATACTTGCAGTTGTGTAAGTGGCAAAACGTGCGCCAGCGCTGAGAAAATGGTAGTGGCACGCTTTTGAACTATCAGAGGTGCTTTAGTTCAAAACTGCACCACCACCATTTTCTGCACACTGACATTCATTTTGCCACTCAAACAACTGCATGCAGCACAGTGCAGCGCGCGATCAGCTTGTGATGAATCGAGTCTGCTCCAAAGCAGCAGATCTCCGGCACAGTGCAGGATGAAAAAGTATGTGTATAAATGCCCACAGTTTTCAAGTGAGGTTTAATGCACATTAACTAAATAGCACATTTTGTGACACCTGAATGTACATTAAAATAGGCTAATGTGCATTAAAGCACACATGTAGACATGCCCAGAGTCACCTGCTCGCATGCCAAGCATTTACGTTGCTTTCTAAAGAGTTCTCATCTGGCAATGGTGTCTTTCATCTGTCTGGAATCCATGGCAAACGGAGTATGGGAACCTGTGTAATGACGACAAACTGAAGTAACACTTATACATCTCCTGAAGTGTCTAGATCCACAGTGTTATGGGCACAATCCAGAGGAAGTTAGCAGCATTCTGGGATAATTAGGTTTCTGGGGGTTGCATGGTAGACAGAAGTAGTCTCAGGAGGAGTCCTATTTGGCATCACTGATCCAGTATGTGGAGGGCTGAGTGTCCTCAATTCCTCTTGGGGTCCACGGGAGGCTCAAAGACTCAGCATCTTTAACAGAACAGGCTAGAGACTTAAAGGACACTTCTGAAAATTTGGGTCCAATTTCCTTGCCCCAAAAGGCTGAAAGAGTCTGCATCAGGCTGGATTGGAAATCATGATTTCTCAAAAGTTCAGACTTCTGCCTAAACCAAGGGACCATACGTTCCTTCCCTCCTCCCTGCTGTTGTGAACATACTGTTTCTGCTAGAAAACACCCCAGAAACCCCATCATGCTATCTATGCCCTTTACATAGTCGCAATAAGAAACAGTCCCTGCCCTGAAGAGCTCACAGCTCAAACAGACCAGACAGAGGTTGGGAGAATGGAGTTTTTCTCTCTGCTGTATAGATTAGGACCCAAAGCGCAGACAGATGAAGTGACTCAGTCAAATTCACAAAGGAAATCTATGGCAAGGCTGGGAAGGGAACCCGAGTCTCTCCAGTTCAAGACCATCCTTCATCTCTCAGGATACAAAGCTCACACAGTTCAAATACTCCTTCTGTTCCAAATGAGACTTCCATTTCCGAGATAAACTAGCACACTGAGTAGTTTATGCTGAGCTTGGGTGCCTTTTGCTGAAAGAGCATTTTAAAAAAAAGAACCACAGTAGGGGAAGAAAGTCCTGGATAAACTCTCATTGAAAGCTAAAGCCATCTAAAGAAGAAAATCCGCTCAGTTCAGGGTGTGTTTCATTATATAGTACAGCTCTCTTGAAGAGTCATTTACCAGAAATTGTTTGCTCGAATGGCTGGATTTCCAGAAGGTTGACTTACTTCATTGTTTAAGCTTAAAAATGATTCATTTTTAAAAAATCCCAGAATCCTCTGCTTTTTAAACAAAACTGCCTATTTAGATGCAGTAGCTGAATGCTGTGTCAAATATCAGTGGATATCTGGGAACCATTTTGTAGTATATTCATGACATTAATGATGGAGGTTTTCCTTTACTGTCAACACTTTTTAATTAGAAGGCTCCTTTAAAACATTGGCTCTTTGTCCAGACCAACTGTACATATTTAGCTTATGAAAAGATACATGAGAAACACTAAACCAACTGTCCACGGGCCTCGTGTCAGAGTGTGATTTGCAGAATGGATGGTATGGTAGAGGTCTCAGGATGATTTAATCAATCCCCACTGATAAAGAAGTGTGATATGTTTTACAGTAGGACAAGGAGATGAGAGCAAGAGATCCGTTATAAAATATAACCTACTTGTTTATATCTCAGCTGGGACAGCCCTCAGCACAATGCCAGAACAGGAATAAGAACCTGGCGTCCCAATTTCAAGGCCCCTCTGCTAACAACTGGATCGATCTTTGGTGCGTGAAACAGGCCTCCTTCTTGGTGCTGTTCTGATATATAATAGGCAAGCCATAGGAGGATGAATGTTTTATTCTTGCTCGTATATTTGCTTTCCTTCTTTAAAAAAAAAAACAGCTTTGAAGAGTGAAAGATTTGATCAACTCTTACCTGAACTCAGAAATAAAGGTTAACCTGGATTTTCTGTGATTCTGAAGTCAAGGCAAACTATGATGGCTGAGAAATCCTCCTCTACAAGACCCAACAAAGAATTAAACGTAAGACTCGAGTGATAAAGCCAGTACACCTACCTATACACCTTAAATTGATGTAAAACACTGAACCAGCCAAAGATTCAAGGATGTGTTCAGCCTTAACATACCTGCGTGACATACCTGCATCTCACAAGAAGGGAATTTGATCCATCTGCTGAGCACTGACAGGGTCAAGCATTTACAGGTCACTCCAGCAGTGGGGGGATGTGTATTTTCCAGTTAAAGATTATCTTGAGAAATGGATTCAGGCCAGAGCCGGAAAAAGGAAAAAAAAAAAATGCCCTACAGTATCAAGCTGGGCTCAGTGAGGCAATGCCTCTTGTGGGATAAGGAAAAATCAGGGTGCTATTTAGAAATCACCAGCTGCCTCTCAAAGGGGAAGCAGGATTGGAGAATAGGATAAATGTCTACATTTAAGCCTAAATTAAACTTTTTTAACCAAGCCTGGTTTGACAATCGACTTTGAAGTCAGAACGGTTAAGTGTTTGTCTCTACTGCCCGCACAAGGGTGACCAAGGAAACCTGAGTTAAGTTGCATGTTGGTGGCAAACATATTGATCCGAGTGTCACTTGAGCTACAAGGACAGCCAGCCCTGGACCAAGCCCTGCTACCTCCAGATCTAGCTCTGTTGACAGGGAAGGGCTGGAATAATCCAAAACATCCCCACTTTTTATGAAATTCTGGGTTTTGCAGAAGGATCAGCAGCCTCCACCTACTGCTGATCACTCAAGTACAAGCACTCTCAGGCTCCACAACATGCGAGAGAGGGACCAGCGCTACGTGTCCAGACCAGCTGTGGGCTGCAGAGGACTGCAACAGAAACCCTTAATGTTCCTTTGACAAGCTACAGAAGAAATAAAGCCAATGCCCCTTCTACTTCCTCCTCCCACCATGACCATCCACAGATGAAGGGGGAAGCATTAGTGAGGTGGGAACAACAGCACCCCATGAGATTTCTAACCCAGCTCCGGAGGCCAGGATCAGAGTTTTTGGTGCCTCCGAACCCACTATCAGTGTCCTGTGTCAGTCCTTCTGCAGCAGTTTTCTACCACAGAGGAGCACTTGGACCCTGAAATCTCAGGAATTAAACCACTGGCTTAAACTGGAATTCAGACTAAGAATAGAAGCATTGACGAAAAAGTCTTTTTTGGCCAAGCAAAAGAATCTCGTATTTTACAAACAATCTTACTCAGCAACAGATTGTAGCAAATACTATAATAAATCCAAAAGAGATTAGGAAACCAAACAGAAGCACTGCAGTGTCAAACACGGCCAGGTTTGAAGGCTATATTTGGATACAAATCTAAACAGCCTCAGAGCTGGGATCCAATCTCCCATTCTCCATTTTAGTTTCAGAAGCACCTGTGGGAGAAATACCTCCTGGTTGTTTGCCTAAATAGAGAGCGGATTGTCTTCTTCTGATATTGCTGCAACACCTTGTACATCATGAGCTCTGCTATCCTGCACATAACAGCTCTCAGTATGGGGAGACCACGCAAGGCTCATGCTGTATACTGTAAGCGAAGGATAGGGTGGGTGGGCACTGGGGAGGTGCCAGTTAGGAGCTGCATGTAAACCATGGATGAATTCACTGCTAAGATACAAACGGGCAAATTCTAGCCTGGTGGCTTTGGGTGCTACCCGGTTGAGGCCAGGGCTGTCGGCTGATGAGAAGCCTTCATCTGCTCCAATGGGAGTAGAAAATCCAAAGAAAAGGACTTTATCAAGACAGGATTCTTTACTGCAGGAGATTCAGGTTTGACCCTGTCTACAGAGCTTCCCCTTTTATTCCCAAATCAACTGTTCTTTCCTTTTTGCATCATCCTTTTCTGTAGGACTAGTCTACCCCATGGTAGTGGCAAGTCCCAGTGTGGAGAGGGCCGTAGCTCTCTTGCACCCTATGCACCTGTGTTACCTAGGCAGGCTCCAAGCCTGGGAATTTACTAGGGGAGCTGCTTTGGGATCTCCCCTCTGCCCCATCCTCCAGCCCTCAGTCTAAGGTGTGCCCAAATGAGCTACTAAAGACAAGCCCAGCATGGCCTCACTGCCAAACTTCTGGGTTTGGAGTGTGCTGGCAAGTGTGGAGGAGCAGGGCATAGGGTGGGTGCACTCAGCCGTCTCTTTGCCAGGACCTCTTGCCACCACGGTGTAGACGAGCCACAAGAGATCTCACAGAGGACATGGTCCCTACCATACTAGGTGCTGCCCACACATACACAGCAAGAAGCAGCCCATGTCCTGACAATCGTACACTCTAAATACAGACAGCAGGTAGGTGACAGGTAGCCTGATGTATCCCTTTGACAGAGAGATTTAAAGGCCAGATATGATCCCTCTTTTGAGTGCTGAGCTCTTTTGAAGCCATAGCTCCAATAGGCTTGCCCCAAGGCCACGCAAGAACTCTGGTGTGACCTTGGGACAAGCTGGGTTAAACCATGGTCTCCAGGGTCCCAGACCAGTGCCTGGACTATCAGAAGACATCCCGCAGGGGTAAATCCAGGGGCAGATGCCGTGGTGCAGCTGCACCCCTCTGATTCCAGCTCCACCCACACTTTAAAATCAACTACCTGGGAGGGGCAGCAGCATTTCTGTTTAAGCAAGGCTGAGCAAGTCAATTGACTTTATGGCTCATTCTGACCCTGATCTTTGTTAACTTCTCTCCACTCCACAGGTGTTAACACACCTCTCTCCTCCTTAATGGCATTGATCTTCCACTATTTGAACTATTCTTTCTTCCGCAATCTTGCTGTCCATTCCTGGTAATGTCTTTTGCTTACTTTATAGCCCTGCAGACTGTTTTTCGCTCTAGTTAAAAACCTCAACTTGGGTGTGGTAATATTAACTCCCATATAGAAATGGCTGAGTGAAGCATTGGAGATGCTCAGGAAGGCTAGATTTGGTTTCATGAATTTAATTAAGAGATGTACATTTAACTGTAATGAGCGCAATGATACAATATCCTTTGAATACCTTTTGCCTAGTTTGTTGTGTTTTTTTTAAACTTTGCATACACGCTAGCAAATTAGTGTGCATTCCAATATTTATACAAGCGCTCTGACATGTTTTAATTAAAATGCAATTAACTGACTCTGCTGGAGTGTTCCAATTAGAATGCTCCAGCCTGCTGCAGTGTCACATGTATTCAGTGTCCCGCATTTCAAAATGGCAGTGGGGGCACTTTAACTAAAACTCATCAAATGAGTTTTAGTTAAAGCTCCCCGTGGCCATTTCAAAATGTGGGACACTGAATACATGTGACACATCAGTGTTTGAGTTAGGGTGGCTGTCTGAGAGCTGCTCTGATTAAAATGCCCCCTCCACTCCAGAGCAGAGGTATAGACACCCTTTTTTTTTTGCTTTGCTATTGAGCTAAATAATATAGTGCTAGCCCCCTACCACATTAGTAAAGCTTCTCATTTCTCTTTAACTGAAGAAGTGTGTTATATGTGATGACACGCTACACCCCTCTTTTCAGAGCCTAGATCTGCCCATGCACCCAAGTTACAGAGAGCTACATGCAAAACCATTTTAAATCCCAGTAAGAGACTGAATGGCCCAATCTCAAAACCTGCCAGAAACAAGTTGCAGTTAAACCTGTAAATCAAGAATGTCCCACAGATTACACTGAAGAGCTGAAGTAATAATAATGATAATAATAATAGTAATAGTAATAAATAATAATCATAATTTGTCCTTCTCTATTTCCCATCCAATGATCTCAAATCCCATTACAGACATTAACCCTAACAGCAGTTCTCAGCAGCAGGTATTAACCTGATTTTAAGAGGAAGGGAGAAGCTACTTGCCCACAGGCTGTCACAGCTTGGCAGCATTTGGGTGCAGAACGCACCCCAACTCCCAGCTTCTCCCACTACGGACCTGTTCATGTTCCCTCCCTGCAGTCAAGACAGCTTTTAAAAAACACCTGAGGTCAGAGGTGCATTTCAAACATAGTAGGAAGCAGCATTTTACAAGGCAGTGCAGTTTAGTTTAGTCAAAGATGTGTTTCTAGTCCATGAAAGTTTCCAAAGATGAATTTAGAGTCAACACAGACACAGTTGCTTTGATCTCTGGCCCTTTGCCACTTAAAACTGCTGAGATTTTAAACAGCCAGCAGCCACGGTGCAACTTCCTAGCAGATAAGTGGAGAATGCAGCTGGAGTTTAAGGACGGAAACAAGGGCAAGGGGCCTCACAGAGATCAGCCCGTGAGAGGGGTTTTGTGCACAAGAACAAGCCTTTCCTAGTGTGGAATGGTATCAGCTCACAGGTAGATCCCTCCTCCTTACCCTCCCTGCAGGTGAGTCAGTCTCCACTGCTCAGTACATTGTTGGAGGCTGCATGTCCCAGCACGAAGGTTGAAACTGCTTTGGTTTCAGCTCAGGCACACGTAGAGCTGGGATCCTGTGCCTGACATTTAGCCGCTTGACAAGTTCGGTAATCGGTTTGAAAGAATGATTAACACGAGCTGTATAACCACAGAGAGGGGGCCATTTCCTGAAAGGCAGCAGTGGTTTGGTATTGGTCATAGCTGCACAAAGCTTGCCCCGGCGAGGTTTCCTTTCACAGGCATCTCTCCTGCTGGCTAGTTACGATTCCTGAATGCTTCATTCAGATCCCAGCAATGCAGCTGGATAAAGAATTACAACCTTCATCCTTAGCACGTGCAGCACTGTGCCACCACCTGGGCTCTGGGGGCAGGAGGGAGAGTTCACAACCAGCATTTGCCATCACCCTGCCCATCCAGTATTGTTAATATGGGAAAGAGTCCTTATAGTTCGATACAAGGGGAATCCCACGGGTGTCCTGGTATGGAAAAGCTAGCTAATAATAACTGCTCGAAACATGCAGCTGGTTAATGCTTCCCATCACTTTAACAAAGTGTCTCAAACCATGTGACAAAAACATGCTCCACTGTTGTCAGGTTTCTGACCCTGAAACGTCTGCACCTACCCCGCTTACGCATGTGCCCTAAAGGGTCAGAGTGATCTCTGATCTACATCCCTTTGCTCTAGCATAACCCTCTACTGCTGAAGATGCCCTCTTTCTTCCCTTCTCCCTCCCCTGGAGAAACGTAACATTAGACAAAGTAACATGGAATGAGACTGACCCAGAACAGAACAGAACAGAAGAAAGAGGCATGGGACATAAAGGGAAATACCTTCTTGTGGCCCCAGTCAATCCTGTATCTTGTGTAGGCTGGAACCCGTGTCCAAAAGCCAGGATGACACACTGTGGATGCACCCTGCAATATCTGGTGCAGGATCACAGAAATGCACCCCCATTTTACAGATGGAGAAATTGAGGTGCAGAGAGATGAAGGAACTTGCCCAGCATGAGGAAGTCAGTGGCAGATCTAGGAACAAAACCTGACTCTCCCAATCCCTGTTTGTGGAGTGTATCATTACCCTTCTCCCTTGCTAAAGGGAGTGAGTTGGGCAATGAATGGGAGGCCCCGAGTACTTCTTGTGCAAGGGCTGCTATACAGACCCAAGTCAGTTATGCCTTTGGACACATTTCCACACCCATTCACTTCAGAGACTGCACGCGCAGGCTCTCAACGGTAAACACAACCCTTTTGACAAGGGCACTTTTAGCCCCTTCATACATAGGCGTTCCAGCTGTCCTTTCCTGCTCTGGACAGAGAAGGACTTCTCTCTGCTTAGCACAGACAGCTCAGTCCCAAGCAGGCACAGATCACCAGCAGTACATACAGCAAGTGTGAATGGGCTTGTAACATCAAGCAGCACGAACAAGCACACAAGAACATGCAAGACAGCCTCATGCATTAGCCAGGAATCTGCAGCACCCAGAGGGGATAAGGGAGTGGCTGGCAGGTGGAGTCAGAACCAGAGAGACCTCGATGAAAAGATGGGTTTGGGCCGGAACAGCAATTTACACCCAGCAGCCAAAGACTGGAAACGCTCCTCTGACTTGGACGCTAATAATCACACAGGGGGGCCAGCCTGCATCTTGTTTAATGGGACAACAGCTGGGGAGGCAGATTTCAGTGTGTGTTTTAAGAAGGTCAGGGGATGTTAGTGGGGTTACAAGACTGACCTAGTCCAACCTGGTCTCTCAGCATCAGCTCCCAGCCAGAAGTAACAATATCATCTGAATGGAGACACAGAGCTCTATAATCAATCAACTGAAGACGCAGCTCCTCCAGCTCTCACCTGGAGAGTTGCATTTCATGCCCATGATCTATCCTGGCCTTGGGGGCTGGTAGAAGGGGTGGAGAGAGGAAGAGTGGTGTATTGCCACCCACCCACACTTCACTTGCCACAGTTCAACTCGATCAGTGGATCAGGAGTCCGAACTCCTGAATCCCCAGCTCAAGCTCTGGTTCCCTGTGCACCCCTAGGCAAATGACTCTAGGTTTCCTTCTTCCCCCACATCTACAAAATACACGTTATTTTCCCTGCCTCTGAAAAGCACTGAAAGATGGTTTGATAACACAGGCCTCCTCATCTGGATCGGAGCAAACGTAGTGCTGAGGAAAAACACTGGACAGACAACCCTAGCGTCTGATATCCATTTTAATCAAGTAACAGCAACTGCACCCAAAGCAGCAGTGCAAGCATGTCCCTATCCTGCCCCACCCCTGCCTGGGGGTGATCACTTTTAGATGCAACAACAGAATTTGTTCTCCATGGCCTACTTCATCATTGACCTTTTAGACCAATCTGTTCATTAGTGCCAATAGCACCAGCGTTGTGATTTGGACACTTGTTTCCAAGGACATTACTGTGACCCAAACTCACTTTACACTTGGCTACAGAAGAGTCAGACTAATATGAACCACAGCTAAGCAATGTCCTGCCACCTCAATGCCAGAGAAGAAATTAGTTAATATACGCTCCAAGGATCCTAGGAATAGTACTGTGCCCCATGCTATGGAGAAGGGCAAAGACCCCCAGTCCTAGCCATTCTGACCTAGGAGACAAATTTCTTCTTGGACTCAAACTGAGCCATCAGTTCGACCCCGAGCAACAGAACAAGACCCTCCAGCCAAAGCAGTGATCCAAGCAGCATCTGCATTAGAAACCAGACTTTTAGAAACACATTCATGCTTTAGCACACCTGCTGTTGTAGCCACAGCCCTAGATCCATATGCTCAAATAGCAAAGTGCACCGACAAATCAGAAGCTCTGGAGTCCTGTGTACCCAAAAGGACTCAAGCAGCTCTGCCTATGTGCTTCTGAAACCGCACCTCTAAGTGCAGGCAGCTTGTAAAATGTTTCCTTGTGTTGTCACAATGACTGATAAACACAACTATGGCACGGCCCGTTTAGAGTACAGGAACGCCATTCAAATCCAATCCCTCTCACACGCACACACCCCTTCCCCACTCTCCCACGCAAAATAAATTATGGCTAAGGACTCGATCCTTGTTCCTGCAGGAGCTTATGGAGTATCGGCAGTGCCCACACTGGGACTGGGCACCAAGGCTGTTAAGCACAGCACTTCTCCCCGCTCTGATCACCCCCCAGATCGCTCTGATCCCTTATGAGGACCAGATTGCTGCCAGCAGCCTGATGCCTGTGGAGAACTCCCTTGCACAAGGGCACGTACAGATTTGCGCTCTGCACACACACACAACAATGCTCCCGCGCATCTGTGGCATAATTTGTTTACTAAACAATTTATTTTACTGAAGCTCAGAATAAGGCTACACCCTGAGCCGCCTTTGATGTTGGGTCAGCCAGGCTCTCCAAGTAACATCTTCCCTCTATATTATATCTATGCAAATCAAAGAGGTTGAGTCAACAGAGCCGCAGCTTGCCAGAAGAGGGATCTTTCTAGTTCAGGAGTGGCTTGCCCCAAGTGGTACGGGCACACATCAGACCGGGGAGGCAGCAGGGAGCAGAAAGCAGAGCAGCAGATTGGGCAGGGGAAGGGGATCAGAGTGGCACTCAGGGAGGGCACAGGGTTTGATTTGTGACATACCTGCCAAAAAAGGCTCCCTCTTGCACCTCCCATTCTAGTCCATGATCATGTAACAGGTTAAGGCCTCCACCAGAGGCCAGTACACGAGCCAGGAACTACTCTCCGCCCCGATGAGCCACGTGCAAAACTCAAGAGATGCCAAGTGGCTTCGCAGGGGTTTCACACAGTTCACGTTAAGATCTGAAATGCCAGCTCCCTGTGCACACCACTAAGGGCTACAGCTCTGTACACCAGCAAGGCAAATCCACGGGGCAGCGAGGAAGCCACAGCCGATGCACACAACCCCAATCGCTGCAGTGCGCTCGCTTTGCTACACCACAGAGGAGGCTGCGAGGACAATGAACTTTGTATATTGACGGGAAACTAGACGATTCCAATAGCTTTTCCCTTGCGTGGGTCACTGACTATTTGATATTTTTTCCATCTCTCATTTCATTCCTGTCATTGTGGGAAGCTGAGGGGCTCTACAGTTTGTGGCTGTATTTCCTGATTCTTTGGACTCTCAATAGGAGCAACGTAGTCAGTGCCAGCTAGATGTTTCCCTCGCCTCACATAGCCAAGGTCAAAGTTTTAGCCAGCTCATCTAGGCCAAATCCCATGCTAACTAGGCGAGGAATTAACACCCCACTTTCAGGAATCTCCATCCCAGGCACATGCCCGGTTCATGAGAACACAACACATCTCTCCCCCCCCTGGGAACAAGGACCATCTTCCCGGGCAGATGCCAACGTTTTGCACTCTGTACAGCAGAGCAGACCCTGCACAAAGACAACTCAAGGGATTTCTGGTTTGCAATTAGGCTCTCTTCCTCCCCACAACATTTCTCACATCTCTCTACCCACTTCCTCACTGTACCGTTTGCAGGGTCCTCTAGCTTTGTTGCGTTTCCTGGCTTTGCCTTCTGGCAGCAGCAAACAGTGCATGAGAGAGCAGGACATTCATCAGCTGAACCCTTGCTACCAACATGGGTAGCCATGGGGGCACAGAACTAAACCTCTTTGTTTTCTTGGATAATATTGCAGGATTTGTTTCCATATTTTTCTTTTTTTCCTAAAAAATATAAAAAAAGTGTTTCACTTAAGGTTCCTGATTCCATTTTAAATGCCTTCAAAGACAACAATTGGAGACTGTTAACAAACAAAATAGCTTCAATTTGACTTCTAAGCCCCACAGTTCAGGATTGGAGGAGATGGGGTCTGTTGTGCAAAGCAGAAGCACAGCTCTGGTCCTCGTCTTTAAAAATTCCAAGTTTTGGTTAGTAGTGTTAGGTGACATTTTCTTTTTAGATTTAAAAAAATATCCTGTCCCAAACTGGGCAGAAGTCAAAGTCTTGGAAGTTTTTGCAGCCAAAACACACACCTACATGCAGAGAGAGAGAGAGTGTGAGTGAGTGAGTGAGTGAGTGAGTGAGTGAGTGAGTGAGTGAGTGAGTGGAATAATCTTGGGCCATTGAAAATGTTTAAATTTTGATAATATCAAAATATTTCCTCCCAACTCCACTGGTTTTCACCTTTTAGTGCAGAGTTTGTCTTATTTCAAAGTAAAGAGTTGTTTCAAAATGAAAACTTGTTTCATTTAAAAAAAAACATACTGAAAGTGGAAATTGATGATTTCTAAGCCCTTTTTCTTCAAGCAACAATTTAAAGTCAGGAATATAATTGGAAAAAATAACAATCTTGTCCCACAACATTCCATTAATTACATTTCTAATTCCCCCCCAAAAAAATCCCATAAAAAATTCTCATCCAATTCCACAATTCTTTAACTTTGTTATTAGGCAGCAGTTAGAAGCCTAGATGACCACGGTCCTGCAAACACTGGAGTAAGTAAAGAAGTTACAGTGCACGTGTTCATCGGTGTTTGTACACCAGTTCTTTACAAATATGATCCTTCTGCAGAAAAGAACCAGAAGTGGGGCTTTCTCCCCCAGTTTAGTGTCTACTACCTGCCACTGCACAAAGGCAGAACGACTGTGCTCACAAAAGATGCTGGATTAACAGCTCGGGGAACCAAAATCCTCTCTACAGAACAAGCACAGTTCAGGCTATGGATGTAAATGCCCCTCTCTGTGGGTGCATCTACACATGCGTTAAGAAGCTTTAATGTGCATTAAATCTAGTACCTCTGGGCACCTTTACACGTGCTCTGGGGGTAGGGGGTGGTGCTTTCCTTAGAGCAGCTCCGAGAGCTGCTCTAATTAAAGCGCCACGGTGTGTCATGTATCAGTGTCCCAGCTCTTGAAAATGGTGGTGGGGGCAATTGAACTAAAGCTTGTTTAATGTGCTTTAGTTCAAGTGCCCCCGACCATTTTCAAGCACAGGGATGCTGATACACAAGATGCCGGAGGCTGCTGGAGCGCAGCAATTGCCATGCTGCAGACTCGATTAATCCAGTCTGCTCCAACACACTGGAATTGCAGCGTGTTAGAGCAGCCTCCATGCTGGTCCATAGGCACCCTCCACAGTGCAGTACTAGGAAAATGTGTAGTAGCCTGTCTTAATGCACATAAACTAAAGAGCATGGTTTTTAAGTGATGTTTAATGTGTATTAGCCTATTTTAAGCAATCTTCAAATGTCCATTGGTATTTTAAGAGACAGTCTCACAGTGAACTGGATTGGGATTCAGCTAAGCAAAAACTCATTCCAGAGCCTCCAATTTCCCCCCTCTCCACATGGATTTTTTACTGGATAGACTGACAAAGCCGATTTCCATGCGCAGTACAGAAGTCTGGCAACTCCTTTTACTTAGCAAACAAAAGGATGAAGCCACAGTCACAAGAAGATTTCCTCAACTACTGCACGTTTAAACTCACAAAAACTCACCTATAGAGGGGCACACTGCATTTGAACCCATCCACACATCACATAATACTTTGCCCTTTGTGCCCCCTTCATCCAAGAAGATTCTCATAACGCTTTGCAGGCACTCATTCACATCACCTGAAAATTGAATAGTATTATATCTATTTTATAGGAGGTGACCGGCCCACCCAACAGGTCACTAGCAGAGTGGAGCGTAGTACCTTCACCACAACTTGGGTTGCAGAAAGTAACCCGCCATCCCTGCTAACACACCATCTAGTAGAACGGATGGCATTAGTGCAATTGCATTCACAAAATACCTACTTTTAGTCACTTCCTGGAGCACGAAGAATATTAGTAACCATGACAAACAAGAAGTCACCATTCAAGTTTGTTAACAACTTTGCGTTCCCAAAGAGTCATGAAGTTAACACACGTTCTTATGCGCTGAATCAGCTACATATTAGGCTAACAACAACAGTACGTTCCAAGTCTTTAATCTCACTTCACATTAAGTACAGGTTTGCCAGTCCAAACGATTGAATTTTGTGTGTTAGGACTGGCAATCTTAAGGAAACACCTTCTTATTGTGCTGGGGGTACGCAAATCAGAACGACAGGCTCAGTGCACTCCCCGCTGAGGGAAGATTGTTAATCAAAGACTTCTCTTTCTTGTAGACATTTCAAACTCCCTAGGGACACAATAACTTCCTCCTAGATCACTCTCAAGCATTATAACATAATGGTTTTTAGATTAATGAAAGAAGTACCTGCTAATGCAATAGCTTGGCAGAAAAATCTCTCCCCATCGATATCAGATTTCTTTCCTGTTTATGGCCAGCATACAAGGAGCTTAGTATGTTCAAATACTACCAGTCTGAATTCTGCCATCATTTAAACTGGGCTGACGCCAGAGTAAGTCAGCTGAAGCGATTCTGTACTCGGAGCTATGTGCACACGAACTGACAGCACACTGTGACTGACAGCTTGTGAAACAGAAAAGGCCACTCGTGACACCCTTAGAAAACATTTTTAACCTTTTAAACATTGGAACGCAGCACCAATACAACACTGGTAACAATACAACCCCGGTAGCAACCGTACTAACAGATGACAATTCACTGTCGGAAACTTCCCTAGGGCCTCCGCTCTGAGCGCGTTTACACATATGCTTCAACGGGTTTTTACGCACGAGACGACTCGCGTGGAGACGCAGAAGCCTGTAACTCTCTCCGGGATCTGGCCCCGGGGTAACGCCGCACACAACTTTCCGGGTGCTCTGTGGCCCTCGCATCGCTTCCGTTTCATCTTCTTCCAAGGAGCAAAGACTGCACAAGCCACCACGTTACTCTAAAGAGGCGTCTCTGCCAGGGGCCAGCGCAGTCAAATGACTAAAGCCGGTTTAATGGCTCTCGAGCGGCCGAGGATTGTTGCCTCCCTCCCGTTTATGATTTTAAAGCCCAAGATCTCCAAAGGATCTTACTGCCAAGACTTCAGGAGCTCCCCAGGTCGGTAAATAGCAAGGAAGGAGAGGACTGTGCGCTGCCCGCACACGGGAGGGGAGGTGCCTGCCGTTTCTCCGGGCGACCGGTGCTACCCAAGGCTCGGCTCTCTGTCTCTTCCTGACTGGAGCCAAGTTCCCCGCGAGCTGTGGGGCGCAAGCCCCTTCCCCAGGCCTGGGGAGGACAGCGCGCCAGCTCAGGGAGGCGTGAGGTAACGACGGGAGGAGAGGGGCAAGCCCTGCCCCAGGTCAGCACAGGATCATCGCCGGCCCCAGCCAGGCCCCCGCGGACCTCTTCAGGTTTCTCGGCGCACCCCCGCTCGCCGGCCCCGGGCACTCACCCGCTCCGCGCCCCGGCCATCCCCCGCGGCTGCCTCCGGCCCAGGTGCTCCGCGCATCGCCCGCCCCGGCGGCAGGTGCTGGCCGGGCT
>NW_017729015.1:16794576-16795425 GCF_001723915.1 Gavialis gangeticus | reverse complement strand
CTGCCCGCGGAGGCCGGAGCCTGGGGCCGAGCCGTTGCTTGGGCCGCAAGACGCGGGCGCCCGGCCCGTGCCAGGAGCGGAGGGGCCCGCCCCCTGCTGCCCACGGGGGCCAGGGTCTGCCACCTGGAAGAGACGTAGCAGGGGCAGCACTGCCGGGGCTGGCAGCGGGGGGACGCCTACCCCCGGGGTGCAGAAAAGCTCACTCCTACCCCGGGGGTCTTCACAAGGAGGCTAGCATTCGCCTAGCCGGGGTCGTGTGACCGCAGCGCTCAGCCCTGCCCTGGCAGGGGTCGGACTCGATGATCTGCTCAGGCCGGCCAGCGATGAAAAGCGGGGCCCTGCTGCCATCCAGCACTTCGTGCCCTCCGCACCTAAACCCGGCTGGCTGCTGGTGAAGCAGGGGGGGCCCTGGCACCCGGTCCCTCTCGACCGACCAAAGAAGGTTGAACACCCCTGTATTAGGCTACTGCACAGTTAGCATCACTGAAATAGCCGTGCGGAGGCACTACTGCGCAGTAGCGCCACTGACTGCACATTGATTTATCGGTGGGTTATGCAAGTACTGAACTTAGTGCACAGTGACTACTCCCATTAGTGTACCTCAAGTGTTAGGGCACAGAGACCAGAAGGCTTACGTGAAGTTTGTAAAGCAGGCACCAGGGAGGACTTCAGGCTGTTACTATGCATCTGGCATGTAGGATCTAGCTTTTCCTCACCTCTTTTTGTAATTCAAGGATGGGGGGGAAGATGTTCAGTAGCAGATTTAAAACAGGCAAGACACAGTCCTTGTTCACACAATGGATAAATTAGCACATGAAGCTGACGGCTACAAGATACAGAAGACAAGAC
>NW_017729015.1:16788852-16789576 GCF_001723915.1 Gavialis gangeticus | reverse complement strand
TAAAATTAGCACATGAAGCTGACGGCTACAAGATACAGAAGACAAGACCTTAGCAGGATACAACCAGGAGTGACTGCCTGGCCAGAGAATAAATACCAAGTTACAGCAATAAGGAATTTTAAAAGCAAACAGGCCAGCCCCTGTTCCATGTTTTAACATATTTTAGTGGCGCACAGCAATTCAATGCCATCTTTCTCAAGTGCAGGGAAAACCATTCATGCTTGCTTTCATCTTAGCCTTACAGATCTATCACCAAAAAAGGGAGGAAGAGGAGGATGCACCTACCTCTTGCCTAGCAGGTGTCTTAGGATCCTGACCCAGGAGTTTTTGAAGGGATTTAATCTTCCACTAGCTATTGAGGGTTGGGGGGTGTGAAGCTTTCCCTGTGCATGTTATTCCATAATTGCTCGCTGCAAACTCAGCCTGCCTCTCTCTTAAACAGCAGACATTGGCCACCATCAAGAGACAAGACAATAGCTTCATAAATTAGATGAGGTCTGGTTATTTGTTAACTAATTCTCCACCCCCATCCTGCCAGCTTGTGTCAGTGGCAGTCTCACCTTCAGAAAACCCAGGACCCAGATGGTTGTCCAGGTGTACAGCCTATGCAGGCCCCTCACTTACAAATGCAATATATTCACCTACATAGCATAGCTGAATGGTTTAGTATGGGAGTGGTGTCCAGCAATGAAAGGTACATTCATAAGCATGAAAATGTGACTGA
>NW_017729015.1:16787846-16788729 GCF_001723915.1 Gavialis gangeticus | reverse complement strand
ATGCACATGTGCTGGAGATGGGAGGGAAGAACTAGGAAAGAAGCAGATGGTTCTACACTGAGCAAGACAGGACACAGACACTGAAGAGTTCAGGTGCCCCATGCCACTGATCCTCAGCAGTGAGTTTGGGTCCTTGGAAGATCCCAGCTGAGCCATCAACCATCAACTCTGACCTTACTGATAGCTGGCACAAATTGCACAGACAACGTGCTGGTTCAGCTTGTGTTAAAGAGCAGTTGATGCCGTATGTAAAAGTGAACTAAATCCTTTTAGGAAAAGAACAGTTTTTTTCTGTTTGCTGCACTTCTCTTCTTGTGTACCTTATTGTTAGGGGAAGTTTCACAGAAGGAAGATCTGTGTATCACCAGCAGCTGCTATTTTTAAGCTTCCTTCACTCATAAGCTTCAGGTTTCTGTAGGAACAGGTCTAACAGTGGCTTTTCAAATTCACTGCGGGGTCAGCAAGAAGAGGTGGAGCCCCTGCCTGCCCCCCCATCAATGAGGGACAAACAAGGAGGAGCCTCCATGGTACTAGCTAGTGAGTGAATGAATGCAGCTTCAGCCCCATGTCCTGCATTGGGTTTGTGAGTTCTGTGCCCAATAATGCTGCCCAAGCCTTGACCGGGCTCCTAGGTGCTAGTGACAGAGGCAGTGTGAGCTAGCAGGCATATCATGGGACTGGGACTAAAAATCAGGGTTCGGTTCATTTCTGTACCACTAGTTTCCTGGATGACCTTAGGGCAGGGGTGGGCAAAATGCAGCCCATGGGCCGGATGCGGCACACCAGGCCATTCTATCTGGCTTGTGGGACCGCTAAAAAAATTAGAAAATTAATACGCATCTTCCCCAGCTGCCTGTCATGCAGCCCTCGATGGCTTGCCAAA
>NW_017729015.1:16750324-16782846 GCF_001723915.1 Gavialis gangeticus | reverse complement strand
GCCCGTGGGCCGGATGCAGCACACCAGGCCATTCTATCTGGTTTGTGGGACCGCTAAAAAAAATTAGAAAATTAATACGCATCTGCCCCAGCTGCCTGTCATGCAGCCCTCGATGGCTTGCCAAAACTCTGTAAGTAGCCCTCCCTCTGAAATAATTGCCTGCCCCTGCTTTAGGGCAAGAAGTCACTTCCCCTCTCTGCGCTTCAGTTTTACGGATAAGCAAGCAATTGTTATACTACCCTCCTTTCTAAAGCACTCCGAGACCTCTGGATGAGAGTACTATTGAAGAGTGAGGTTTTGATTGTGATGCTCTCAGTGCAAATACAGAGTAAGGGTTTGTGGTCTATAAGTGATCTCAGCAAGTCTACAGGAAGACCTGAAAACAAAGTATAGTTAGTACCTGCTCTGGGACAACACCTCGTTCTAGCGATGCCTCTCTGATTTCAGCAGGACCATGTCTTGCTGCAATAAAATGCCGTGCAGCTCTGGGAATGACGTGAAGGTATGTGCCCAGTCAGGCTCCTTCTTGCAGGATGGTACAGATGCTTAGATCAGATATCCCACGTGACACGACAGATACTTCCTCATTTCTTTGAGTAGCTTTACAGCGAGGAGGTAAATCTGTTACTACTTTCCTACGTAACATGATAAATTTCTCCACTTGTTTGCCAATGCACATATTGGAACATGGGATTTCCTGAAGTCCACATCCCGTGGGACTGCAGTCTGTCCCTGTAGCAGGGTTCCCCAGCCCAAGGCTGCCCACATTGTTGTCCACATGATGAAACAAGGTTGATGGTTTGAATATGGACTGAGGTTTGACACGTAGGGTTCTGGTTTAGCTCAGAAAAGATGGAAACTAACCTCTTAAGTTCTCACCTGCAACAGGATCCAGATCCAGAATTTTCCACTATTTGTGGGTGTTTGAATCCAGGCCTTTTGCTGCTCCCGTTACGCTTGGGGCAAGTGTTTATGACCCACAGGCAAATCTGGGGCATCCTTCAAAGACTTGGAGTGAATCTCAGCCTCAGACTTATTTCTTGTGCCACCTAGGTAGGGAGGGGAGGTAGAGGAAGAGAAGTAATATCCAGAAGTGATGCATACATTTGTGTTAACAGGGTACTGCAACTGGAGGTCTCCTGTTAAATATGATGCACCCCAGCAGGGCTGGGAGAAAGCAGATCATCTCAGTACCCTAAAAGACCCACTATTTGTTCCCACAGAGCTCACAGTTAGCACAAAGCAGCTTGGGTTGACACACGGGCTCAAGTCACTCCCTGTCCCTGCTGTGACTGGATCTTATATAAGCCCAGGGCCTCCAGCAGTTGCAAGCTGGGCAGGATTGTTTGAACCAGCTCCGATTTGCACCTCAGCCAGCACACTCAAAGCATTTCAATGCATTACTAAGAATCAATTCCACAGATCCAGGGGCTGAAACATGTCAAGGCTGGCCTTAGAGGAGAAGTGTCTGCTACAGCTCCCCACTCCCTGGGGAGCCCTGTTAATAGTGACCCATGACAGCCCATGCATAAAGGGACCACAGATTTCTCGGTCTTGTTCCCTTTCCTACCGTTCTGTTATTTCTCTGCCTCCAGGGTGAGGCGGTTTTCTTCAGAGTAAGATGCACCTTCTCTCACAAGGTGTCCCCATGTAGAGCCCTGTCCTGGGCTAGTTTTTCCCAGTTTGTGGTGTCAATGCCATACTTCTTAATGTTTGCCTTGAGGGCATCCTTGAAGCATTTCCTTTGGTGTAACTTATGCAGTAAAAGCATGGGGTACACATGGGGGAAAAGTGCTAACAGGAGGGTGTCAAATAGAAGGCATATGTGCAGGTGGGTGGAGTTTTCTTATCGTACACTCTTGTTGGGTTAATTTTCCTGCTCTCTGCACCACTCCCAGCCCTTTGGCATGTAACTACCACCAGATTTCTCGCGGCCACTTACTGATGTGCAACAAATATCAGCGTTCACTTCACCACTGCATTTGGCCCAGGTGCTGAGAATCACCGGAGTTCCCTCACGATCTGGCATAGAAAAGAGAAATGACTTCACGCACAGAAGCTTTTTAAAAACTTACTATGATTATTCCTATTACCAGCCGCCAGGAGCACTGGATCAGCTGTAGCAGGGCATAAATCAGGCACCCATGCTGATTCATATTGCTGTTGTAGCAATCCCAGGGGAGAAGGGGGTGTCTTTGTGCTGGACACTGTGCAGACCCAGGCACCAGATAGTCCCTGACCTGAGGGGCCTTTAGTATAAACATTGATGGATGAGGGCAAAGATGATGGAAACAGAGTCCCAGACTGGAGAAGGGACTTACCCAGGGTCACGCAGCAAGCCAGCTGGGAACTGAACACAGATACCTGACTTCCAGCACGGTGCCCTTAGTGCTTTATCTTCAGCCATCCTCAGCATAGCCCTGTCTCCTTATTCCTATTTGAGAGAGAGAGAGAGAGAGGCAAGCTGAAGCCAAGAGAAGTATTGCCAGCTGTGAGAATTCAGAATCACATGTCAGGCCCCAAACTCAAAAGACTGGCTTGAAACCACAAGATTAGAAACGCAGAGATTTTCTTTGTTTGCTCAATGGCTTTGGCACTGCTGGGAGGCACTCAGGTGACATCTTCCATTTCTGTACGCGTGATCACAAGCCTACTCTTTCAGAAGTCATGGAAGCTGCAGTCTGCAGAAGCAGATTTGTTTCCAGGACCTGGGCCTTTAAGGAGAGCCCAGAAACGGAGAGAGTCACAACAGCACAGAAGATGGCAACACCATGAGAACAACTTGTCCTGTTCCCTGCTGACTGACTGCAACCTCAGACAACAGGTAAAAATGATCAAGTTTCCTGCCCCCTCAGTAAGGAGGCATTTGCTATGCACTTTCAGCTCCCTCACTTTTGTAGGGCAAGTGCATCTTTACATCACTCAAAGAAACAGCGTCTCAGCCCACATGTGAAACTACCAAACTAGGATCCTCTTAGCTTGCTTGGCTTAGAGACTTTGATTTCCTTCACCCAGCTTCCTGCTCAGAGCATGAATATCGGTGTCTAAAGGAACAGCTGCTGTCATGCAATGCTTTGAAGCATGATATGAGAAACACTGGGACCAGGACATATGAATAAATATACTTGATTCACAGTGCAGCTTTCCACTTCCTAAAAACACTCAGAGTGAGACTACAAGGTGTCTTGTCATAAGCTAATTCAGCACACCACATGTACATGTTAACAGAATATGCAGAAAGCGGACAGACTTGACTGCCGGACTTCCAGGAGACCCATCTTACCATGGGGCCAGCCCTTGCTGATTATCTGATCTACTGGTCTGGTGGCCTGAACAGAAAGAACGCTGCAAGCCAGGCCCGAGTCCTCATCAATTGGCTATTCAGCTGGGTGGGAGAAGAGGAGATAGAGTAGCAGATGTCCAGAACTGATCTCTCACATTATCTAATCTAACATGGAAATAAGACTGCTGACCCAGCAAATTATGATGTATAGAGTATTTTAAGGGGTCTCTGAATGTAAGTGGCTAAATAAGCAAAGGCATTTGTATCGTTAGGTCTCTGTCACTTCACAAGCCTTCTGGTTTAGTGCCAGGAACCTGGGTGAGGCCAAGGGAGCAGTTTTATTTTCTTTAAAAGTAGGTTCTTCAGTCCCAGGCGAGGATTATGTTCGTTTGGTGAGGCATGGGCAGCGTGACCTATTATCACTGCTGCAAACAGTAATTCAACTCCCTGTGGGAAAGTGTGGCAGGGCAGGGCCTGGGGGTCCATGACCTCCCCTAGCACCCCTACCTACCATGCCAAATCGGGTCTTGAACGCACCCTCTATCTCGCCCGCCACGTCTTGCTGGTATATCGTTAGTGGGAGGCTGCCTTCCTGCCCTCCTTGGCATGGTGCCTGCCTTGCTGTATCGGGGCTCTGTCCAATTGCCCGCCTGCTTGCTCTCATGGGTGCCCACACTTCTCTCATGGCCCTCGCCGCACTGGGGCTCCTCAATAAGCTCACCTCCTCCCAGGGCTCCTCCTGTACAGACAGTGCCCCGCTGGGGCCTGTCCCTCCGTGCCCATGCTCTCGCCCCAACTGGGGCCTGTCTCGCATCTCTCACGCTCCCCACCCACACTCAGGCCTTGCTCACACCTCTCACCCTCGGGGCTCAGGCGGTCTCAGCCTTACCTGGCCCCAGACCCCTTCCTCGGGTCCTACGCCCACTGGGCTTCTCCCAATTGGGGCTCAGGCAGCCTCAGCCTTACCTGGCCCCAGACCCCTTCCTCGGGTCCTACGCCCACTGGGCTTCTCCCAATTGGGGCTCAGGCAGCCTCAGCCTTACCTGGCCCCCAGACCCCTTTCCTGGGTCTCATACCCCACTGGGGCTCCTCCCAATAATCACCCACCCTGGGGCCTGGGTTGGGGCACCCCAAAACACAGCACCCTCTCTGGTGCCAGGAACGCCCCCCCCCCACTGGGGAGTTCCCCTGAGGCCTCCTCCAACCCCTACAGCCTCACCCAATCCTCCAGTGACACCGCACTTTTTGCGGCACAACAACCAAAACCATAAGCACAAAAACCCCTGGGCTATAACAAATCCCCAGCCAACCTGGCTTGTTTCCGTATACATCCCCATCAGGGTTTTCTCAAGCTCCTACCTCCGCGGCAGCCAGAGGGGGACTGGGCTCTGGCCTTGGCCTATGCTGTTTATAAAGGCCAGGCCCTGCCCCTTCCAGTCAGCTGACCAGACTGGTTGTCACGGCAACCTGCACCTGTGCTGCCCTGGTGATTGGCAGCTGAGCTCCTAACACTGCCTCCAGTAGCAGGCACCTTAGTGCCCTGCTACAGAAAGCTTTTATTTTATTAGCCTGGCAAGATAATTACAGGAAGTATTTAGAAGGCTAATTTAGATTTGCTGTTGGTAGGGTAGCTGATTTGAAGTCTATCACAATGATCCATTGGATCAAAACATGAACATTTTTACAGTGGAGAGTCTCCAAAGGAAATTAGAGTTTCAAAATATAGCTGCTTTGCCTTTTTTTTTTCATTTGTAGAAAAATCTGGCACTTAATTACTATTTTCAGGTGAGTTGCAATGGCTTACTGACCCGAGAATCCTTGCCTTGTGCGGAGATTCCCTACAGCTACAGATTCGTATCTCGGTGAGGCTGACTTTGCTCTTCATCTTTTCATGAGCAATAAATTCATGATATGTCTCCCATCCATCACGGCTATGAAAGAGCATGAGACAGTTGGGTGAGGAGAGAGGTATTTTTAGCTCATGTTTCTCCTCCCTGGTGTTCCTGTGCTGGGTAGCCCCACTCCAGGCCCAAGGGACCTGAATTTCAGCATGGCTGTGCATTAGGGCAGCGTGAAATTTCGACAGCCACTTAATCCTGACACCGTTTCGACCAATTTCAAGGTCAAAACAGCAAAATTGGAATGAAACAAAGGTCATTGAAACAAAATGAGGCTGGTCGAAATGTTTTGAAAGTCAAAACATTTCGACCGTAGGCTGGGGATGAGAAGTCAGTCCAGCTGAGCTGACTTCCCATCCCCAGTGCAAGATCCAGCTGGGCTGCTTCCTAGCACCCCATGCTAGAAATTGGGCCGGGGCTGGAAGGCAGCCCAGCTGAGCTGCTTTCCCATCCCCAGCAAAACTCGAAACAGTGTCCAAACAGCCTTTCTGTTTCGCCAGAACGGAACAGCTGTTTCAACTCGAAATGAAATTCGAGACAAACCTCTGTTCCCTCGAACTGTTGAAACTCAAGGTGAAACGGAACGGTGCCGTTTTGCACAGCCCTACTGTGCACGTAGTATGTGAAAAGGGCTATGAACTTTCTCCCCGATCGGGGTGGTGTCTTTGGAGATGCCAGAGGATCTCAAGTGACTGTGCTTCTGCCTTCTGCTTGGCAGCCCTCCAGCTCTGCACAGGGCCTGCTGGGTACATGGGGCTCTGTGCCACATCTCCCTTCATTATCTTGGTAATAAAAAGCTTTAGAAATGTTTATGGTGTTGTATGTATGTGCAAAACATGGCACACCCCTCCTGATCTGCCAGCCCTCAGGGACTAGATTGGTACAGCAGGGTTGGCTCTTACCTCCACCTTAGTCCCCAGTTCTAGCTACTTCTGGTTGTGAATTAGCTCAGGTGAAATCACAAAGGACTGAATTTCGGAGACCACCATAAGCTTGGCCTTTGTTTTGTCCTACAAGCTGTTCATGGGACTTCTTGTTTGACACTCTCTAGCTTTCCCTGAAAAGGGCTTCTCAGCCCATCAATGGCTGGGAGCTAATGAGACCCGTTTGGTCTACCTATGGATGGCATAGTGGGAAGCTAATGGTAGCTCTGCACCACCCCTCATGCTTTGGCTTGTAAAATGAGGAAGGTGGTGCTCTAGGCATAGTTTCATAATAGCTAGGGTCAGGAGGGGCCTGAACAGATCACCTAGCCTGACCCCCTGCCACAGGCAGGAATGAATGCTGGGTTCACAAGACCCCAGACAGGTGATCATCCAACCTCCTCTTGAATTTGCCCAAGGTAGGGGCAAGGACCACTCCCCTGGGAAGTTGGTTCCAGATTTTGGCCACCCTAACTGTAAAATATTGCCTTCTGATCTCTAACCTAAACCTATTCTCCATCAGCTTATTACCATTGTTCCTTATCACCCCTGGTGGTGCTGGGGAGAACAGGGCTCTTCCTATTTGCTGATGATCTCCCCTGATGAGTTTGTAGGCAGCCACCAGGTCCCCCCTCAACCTCCTCTTGCCGAGGCTGAACAGGTTAAGGTCCCTCAGTCTCTCCTCATAGGGCCTGTACTGCTGCACTCTCACCAAATGGGTGGCCCTCCTCTGAACCCTCTCCAGGGTGGCCACATCCTTTTTAAAGTGCAGCACCTAGTACTAGTCGCAGTACTCCAACTGCGGCCTGACTAATGTCACATAGAGAGAGAGGATCACCTTTTTGGACTGGCTTGAGATGCATCTTTGGATGCATGACAAGGTAGGGCTGGTGTTGCTGGCTGCAGTCTGGCATTGGCGGCTCATGTTCATCTTGGAGTCAATAATGACTCCAAGATTCCTTTCCGCCTCTGTGCTTTCAAGGAGGGAACTCCCCAACCTGTATGTATGCTGTGGATTCCTTCTCCCAAGGTGCAGCACCCTGCATTTATCTGCGTTGAACCCCATCCTATTCTCATCTGCGCACTTTTGTAGTCTGTCTAAATCTATTTGCAGCCTCTCTCTCCCTTCAAGTGTGTCTACCTTGCCCCACATCTTAGTGTCATCAGCAAACTTGGACAGCGTGCTTTCCACCCCCTTGTCCAAGTTGCTGATGAAGATGTTAAACAGTGCGGGCCCGAGGACCGAGCCCTGGGGTACCCCACTGCTCATATCTCGCCAGGTTGAGTACAACCCATCCACCACTACTCTCTGGGTATGCTCCATCAGCCAACTTTTTACCCATCCAACTGTGCAGGCGTCAATGCCACAGTCGCTTAATTTATTGATGAGGATGGGGCAAGAGACAGTGTCAAAGGCCTTCTTAAAGTCTAGAAAGGCTACGTCCATGGCGACACCATCATCCAAGAATTTAGTTACTTGGTCATAAAAGGCAATGAGGTTGGTCAGGCCGGACCTGCCTTTGATGAACCCATGCTGATTGCCCTGAGCATGATCTCACTTGCTGCCCCCCACAGATGTGCTCCTTGATGATTCTCTCCAAGATCTTCCCAAGCACCGAGGTGAAGCATACAGGCCTATAGTTACTTGGGTCCTCCTTCCTCCCTTTCTTGAAAACTGGGACCATATTAGCCAGTTTCCAATCCCCCGGCACCTGGCCAGATGACCACAAATGCTCATACAGCTGGGCCAAGGGCTCCGCGATGACCCCTGCCAGCTCCCTCAACACTCTCGGGTGGAGGGCATCCGGACCTGCAGATTTAAAAATGTCCAGCCCTTCCAGAAGATCCCTAACTACATCTGTACTGACCCAAGGCCTGACAGAGCTATCCCCAAGACTGTCCCTACCTCTGGTAGGTGGGATATCTCGGTCCCTGTTCAAGAAAATGAGGGTCCAAGCTTTGGGACCCTGCAAAGAAAATGCTCTGCCATAAATACTTTTCTGGGAGGATCAATTAAACTACTAGGATGACAATACTCAGTACTTACGGAATGAGTGTTGCTTACAAGCCATGGATGACCCAGGATGAGACAAGCGTCGTAAAGGAGAGGGCTCACAGGTCAGAAGAAAAGTGGCAGGACTCGTGTATAATGTGTGTGAAAGCGGGTCTTTGCTGTGATCACTGCACAAACAGGAGCCTGCACTGGCCTCCACATCCTTTTTTCCACATTTTCTCCACGACCATTAATTAAAGCTGGTCAGAAAATTGTTACAACCATTTTTACAGGCCAACTTTTTCAACAAAAACCTCTCTTTCCAACTGCAAAATTGAATCAATTCCAATTAAAATTTCCATGGGAAAATATTTTGTAATTAATAAAACAAATCCTGTTAGTAAAATTTTCATTTTGGAAAATTTTGAAATTTGTTTTCAAATTGTGAGCTTTCACTTTGAATTGTATCTTATGAGCATTTTCTCACATTTATATTATGTGCACATTATTTCATGACATCCATTATAGTTGACATGGCAAATATAAGGTTTGAAATGTTTTACATTTTACATCAGAAAGGGTAGCCGTCACTTAGTACTGACTGAAATGGGTTTTTTTCTAGAGCAAAGCATCTTTCGTTTGTGTCGTAATGAAGTAGCATTGCATTAATGATTCAAAAACAGTAGGGCTCTTCAACAATGATACTCTGAGTAGTGCATGTAATATAATATAATATGCACTGCTCCTATTGACGGGGCAGAAAATACACGTTTTAAAAAATATATAATATGCACATTTGAAACAAAAATCCAAATTAATATTTTTCAAATTCAGTTTTTGGGGGAATTTCTGTTTTGCAAGAAATCTACACTACATTTGCTTTAATTCAAAATTCAACAGAAGAAACAAAAGTTCAAAATGTTGAAATTACCCATGAAATGGAAATTCCAAGACAGTACCAGGTCTGTTACAGCAACTATATGCTGCAAGCACACGTGTTTACTGGCCAACCTTATTTTAACACACTGCTCCATAACCCTGTTCAGAGAAGGTTCAGATAAGCCAATGGTTAGAACACCACCCACCTCCACAGCTGAGCTACTATTAGCCTGGTCAAGGTACTAGAGAATAATTTCTGGAATAGGTCAGTACTGGTTGGCTGGGAGGGCATTAAGGCCCTACAAGCCTCTCATATTTGCACAGCGCTCTATTTTATTTGCTGTTGGTTTTTTCCTAGAGAGCCAATTCTCAGAACTAAGACCCAGCCCTACCTTTGAAATACGGTTGCTCTGCATACGCAGAAAATTGAGCGCAGTGCAGGACCTTGTGCTCCTGGGTCTGACGTGACAGTTTGCAGAACAAGACCTTCTTGACCTTGATGTTCTAAATTTCACTTCTCTCTCACGGAGGGAAACGCCCCCCACACACAGGAAGCAGGTATTTAGCACAACCCTTGCCCCAGGATCTGTCAGACAGATCTGAATTGATTGCCACTATCATGACCGTGCAAATTTGCAAAAGCGTTACAGTCCAACAAACCAACGAGGGAATCCAGGCAACCAAAAAAGCGCAAACACATTTGTGGCAGTATAGTGCTCTGCGGCTGAACCTGTGCCCACTCTGAACTGCAGAGGAGCTGGAAGACTCCTTCGAGAGTGGAGGCCTTCATTGTTTCGGCTAAAGAAAAATTTCCAGGAACGGTCAGCAGCAGAATGGGACCCACAACCCAGAGCACAAGAGCCAGGATGTAGCAGTTGTGCCTAAGGGTGAAGCTGGTCCTTGGAGAACAGTGCACAAGGGTGTGTATGTATAGCTTCCACAGTGGGCTTGGGGGCACTGCTCTTGAACGTGCCGGCTCATCCACTGCAGCTCTGCATGTACCAAATCCACTCTCAAGCACACCAGAGTTCTCCTAGGATAGCTTCACAACCCCATTTCTGGCATTTTTGTAAAGTTGGTATGGGTAGACAAGGCCCCTTTGCTTGATGTTTCTCATTTCTCCTGTCCTCCATTTTTTCTGTCATTTAAGCTCAACAATGTGTTTTGAAATGCATTTTATACACATGATACTACAGCCATTTCTGCTAGAGCTACATATAGAGCCCCCATAGGAAAATGACACAGAGAACTAGTACACATCCTCATGTCCGTGGCCCAAAGTTATTATACATCTTCAACTTCTGTCATTTGCCAACACACTGATCATCACCTGAGCCTACTCACATTGGGACATGACAGGACCTCTGCTGTCACGGTCATTTACTTCATCCTCAAGCCATTGCCTGCCAATGCCAGAATAACTTTGGACAATCTCTGCGTCAAACTTGGTGTTGTAGCCTTAGGGATGTTTTTAAGTAGGGTCAAACTCTGTCTTGTGATACACAAGAGCAATTCATAACAAAGTCAATGGGAGTTGTGCGTGCGCATAAGACAGAACATAACCCTTGTTCAGAAACATTCAGCCCAATAACATCAAGTGCTGAACATTTGCTCCTACCGCAGACCCAACAGTGCCTTCCATGGGGGTGCATAGCATCTTGAGGTTGGGACCAGGCACTGTTCTCTGTGTACCTAAATTGCTTAAGATTAATGTATTACCTTTAACTACAGACAGTAAGCAGACATAATGAACAAGCATTGCTTATTAATTGCAGTACATGTCATCACTTATAAATATTATGCCTCTGCTTTCAAGCAAGTTTCCAGTCTGTTTTGAGCATCAGGTGTATTAAGGGTAATGCTGATTTCGAGTATGCCTGACCTAACTGCAGGGCACAGGGCAGAGCAGAAATAAACTTGAACAGAATGAAGACTGTGTATTGCAACAAGTTTCGTGATTATTACAAGTTCCTATTCTCCATTATATAGTGCCCTCACAAAGTTCAGTTGAGGATGATTTTCAGCACCTCACAAGCTCTGCTTTTAAGTACTGAGAATGGAGAAGGTAGAAGGATACATTACGGGTGCTATCAAGGCCCATGAAGAAATGAAAATCCACAGAACCAGTCAGGTGTGCACATCACATTTGAATTAACAAAGGAGAAAGCAAGTACTTCATATTTTCCCCATGACCTCTTTCCACATTAGGGAGCACACAGGAGCATGGCACCTTCCACCATAGGTTTCCAATATGCTAAAGTGGTCCATGCAAACACGCCCAGACAAGCCTAAGAGAGTGAACTGATAAGGCCCAAGAGTCACCAGAAATCAAAAGAGAGATGGGAAAGGAAGGGTTAGCATAACCTCCCTTGGAATAATCAGTTGGGCAGGATGTTTTCTGATCGAGGCCTTTTCTAGGGAGATGGCTCAGACATAGGCTGGAACTAGACCCTGAAGCAGCAAGGGTAGGATCCTGAATCCAGAGTCCGCGTTTAGAGATTTTTAACA
The DNA here is from genome assembly GCF_001723915.1 of Gavialis gangeticus. Lineage (NCBI taxonomy): Eukaryota > Metazoa > Chordata > Crocodylia > Gavialidae > Gavialis > Gavialis gangeticus. The sequence continues at coordinate 16,771,362 of NW_017729015.1, read as the reverse complement.
AAATGTAAATAAAACTCCAACCCTGCTGTTTTTCCCCTTCTCCCAAGCTACACTTTGTAAACGTTGGGCAGTTATTTATAAAGAAAATAATTCCTCAAGGGAATGGGAGAGCAGGTTTGCTTCTCAAAAACAGGGTAATCTGAAAGGACTGTTCCTGTACAGACCCACTCATTCCAAAATAGCCTTTCTAACTTTAGCAGGTGTGCCAAGTGCAAAAAATGGACGATCAAAATAGAGGAGACACTCATAATCAAACCAGAACACGCATAATTAATCATGTCTGAATTTTATTGGCCTACATGGCAGTCTGCTTGGCCTTGTTTCTAGGATCAGGGAGACAAGGGATCTAGCCCTGGCTCTGCCATCTGCCTCTGCGTTGCTTTTCACTGTCTTGTCTTAGAAGGCTATTGACAAGGAAGCTTCAACTTCAGAGGGAGCTGGCCCCAAAGTCCCTTTTTAACCATTTTGAAATTCCACGAGTAAGAAAACCCTGAAGCCAAGACCATCTCTTAAAGTCTGTATCTTGCTAACCCAATGCAGCAGTTGCTGTGAGCAGGGGGTCCCTCTGCTGGCTAACACGAAACATTTTGGTTTTCAAAACTATTAAATAGTTTCAATTAAGGTGAAAGCATTTGGTGCAACTAAATACATGGAATTAAAAATGTTTGAACTGAAAACTAAATCTCTTAATGTACACAGGAAGCAAATACTATACATCTAAACAGCAGGGCGTCCTGCTAAGGGCCTGTGTTTCCATTGCCAGTTTTAACATGAATTGCGTTTTCCACCCTACTCTGTTGGAGCGGTTACATTTTCATCATGGCTCTATTAAGATCAGTAAGCAAATCTGATTCTCAGGAGGCTTTGAGTACTTATTAGCTAGCGTAATGACACCCAGCTCTTATGTAACACCTTTTAGTCAGGAGATTTTCAAGTGCTTTACAAAGGACATGAGTAGGATTGCTGAATACATTTTCAGATTAGTTTTATTCCTCAAAAAGGCCCACCAAAAACACGTTCAAAGTCAAAAAGCAAATCTGACCAAACCATGAAAAACTGGATGTTTTTAAATGCTTCATTTTGATTGTTTGTTTTTATTTCTTTCTTCAAAATAAAATGCTCATTAAAAAAAAATCTTAAATTTATTTAAGAAAGGATCATTAAAGCTTTTTTCTGAGTTTGGCTTTGGAGAGATTTTTTTAAAGACCAAAATGGCAATTTATTATCATCTGTTACTGTAGCACCTAGAAGCCAAATGACGTGGTGACCTTCTTGTGCCAAGCACTGTGTACAGTAAGAGACACAGTTGCATCCCAAATCGTTTACAATCTAAATTAGACACCACGTTCCCCCTGTAAGTCAACCGGAATGTCATCTGTGCCTCTGAAACTTTCTTCTTTATTGGTCACCTGAGATGCATTTAAAGAAATCTTGGCCTCATCTTCCTTCCTAGGAATTCCCTGCAGGATCTCCTTTGATGTAGTTGCTAGCTCCACCAGAGGAACACAAGCCAGCTGGATCTAACACCACTCACCTTGCAGTATGTGATAGAGTTGCTCTGCATCCTTTATTCAGGGCTCTAGCGCCTGTGCTTTCAGTAGCTCAGAGGAGCTCTGCATCCCTATACAAAGGCCTTAAAGCACCCAGACAATTCTACATCATGTCCTGTGTTCTCTTGTATTGTGATCTACTTACGAGTGTGATTCTCTCCATCCAGGACCTTGCCCCTTCCCCTGACAGCAAAGGGGAGCTTGGTTACATGGAAGTAGTGGAAAAAAGGAATATTAAGGAGGCAGAAGAGCTGCAACTCCCACTTATGCATGAATGCGATGGATGAAACTACTTGGCAACAGTTTCTTTCTTCCTCCCTGCTTAGATCTGTGCTCTCTCTCAGGTGTAGGATCTACCTTTATTAGGAACGAGTCTCCTGTCATCACGTGCAGTCTTCACTGTTCTGATCTTTCTGGATCCCTTTGCAGTGTGGTTTCATCCTTCCATAGGAAAGCTGCCTCTGCCAGTTTGGTGCCGTCAGAAGAGTTAGTCGGACAGAGCAAAGTCAAATATCCTGATGCAAATCCAGGGTGCAGCAAGGTGCTTGCTTGTTTCTGTTCTGGAGTTCAGTTGTTCAGAAAAAGTTCTGGAGACAAAGAACCCTGGCCTAGCAGGAGAATAATTTTGATGTTAGCAAGAACTTAATATCCTTAAGTGTTAAAGTGAAGCTGAACCACACAATTTTAACTGCTATATATGTCTACATTTAATTTGGCTTTGTTTGCCGTAAACATGACACTCATTACACTTGTCCATTTGAACCAACTTGCTTCCTTGGGACAGTATCACAGTGTGTGCAGAGGGGCCACAGTACCTGAATCACTGCCTTTACCTGGTGGGCTAAACCGTTCTTCTGTTCTCATCACAAGAAAGTCTTGTGGTATTTGCTTTCCACGTTTTCCTAGGCAGCAAATGGAAGCTGGCAATGGGTGAGGGAGAGAAAGTCCAAGTTATTTTCTTTTCTAGATTTTCTGAACTAGGTACTTAACAATTAATTCGTGCTCAAAGCTGGCACACCTGCAAAGGAAGCTCTACACACTTTACAGAGTGTATTCAAGGGAAAGCGTCGTTCAATTTTAATGCCCATTCATATAGCTTTGATCTATTCCTAGACCAGGGGGTCTCAACATTTTTAGATTTATGGCAGCCCTTGGAAAATGCCAGCTCTTCATTTTCACTTGGGGTTTGTTTTTTTTTTTGACTGCTCTTAGAGCAAATATTCTGTTCTGGAGGTTTTTAAGACCCAGAAAGACCGCAACTACAGGTTTCTATTTGATGTCTCTGGGTTAATCTCATGGGCCCTGTTTGTAAACTTAACAGTGATACCATTGTGTGGCACCCCATGATATCCTGATTGAGAATCAGTGCCCTAGCATCTCAGTTAATACCGAGTCTAACAGAGAATTTTCATCTTTTGATACCACCGTTTCTAGTTAGCAAATGACTGCACTACAAAAAAAGCCAACCGCAGCACCAGACACGCAATGGACACTATCACAATTCTGTTTGCAAACCTCCTTTTCTATTATCACAAGCAATATCTGATCGGATATTACTGTAAGAGAGATGAGGAAATACCGGTTTTGTACCCATCACAGCTCTTTGTGGATAGTATCACTGCAGTCTGCTTCCCTTTGCCTGTGTGGGTTTTTCAAACAGCAACACTGGGAAAAAAAGCTAATTGTGGCTGTGAAGTCATAAAAATTGGCAGGGGAACACACACGACCTGAAATAACTTCACTCTGTTGGAGGCGAGTAGATTTCTGTCTTGTTGTTATTTATTCAGACTTAGAGACATATGTAAGGCCATCTATTGTGCTCTCAGCACCCTGGCCATCTGTTAAGCACAGGCAACAAAAATCATTAAAACCATAACAGCGGCATGTTTTCGCCCAGCCACTTCCAGCACACAGCTGCTAAAGGCTGCAGAACAGGTGAAATCAAATCAAAAGGTCAAAACTAAACTTAAATTTGAACCCTGTAGCCAGCAAGCATCCTCTAGACCCCGAGGCTCTGGCTGTGTGCACATGGTGGGATATTCTGCTCAAGTTGCCTGGGCCTTCAGTTCTTGCCATCCAGCCCCAGCTGTTCCCCACCTGAGGTTAAAGCTTTGGGTGGTTCTCACTCAACCTCATGGACCATTGTACCTTGAGAGCACTAGTTTTGATACCCTTAAAGAAAAGGGAACCTGAATCTCTATCACTCTCAGGAGCATCTAATTTGCACAAAAAGAATGATGCTACCTAACCTGTCCCAGCTCTCTGGCCACAGGGCTCAACAAAAGACCAAGGGCCAGTGGAATGAAGCAGGAAAACCCCATTTTGGTACCTCCAGGCCCACAGGAAGAACAAACCATTGATAGATCATGGTGTATCCTCAACAAGATGCATTCAGGCACAACCCTTCAATCCTTCAGATTATCACCTCTCTCCTCCAGCCCCCCACCTCAGTCCAGCCAGACCCAATGATTCCTCAGCCTCCCGTTCCTTTTCAATGTCACCCCGCACCTGTGCGGGTAAATGAGTCCTCAACCCACCTAGGCCGAGAGCTGCTTCTTGCTCCTTTTAATATCTACAATTGTGCATGTTTTATTTATTTATACAGACATTAAAATAAAGGTATCCAAACCTTTATGAGCCTTTCCCATATATTAACAGTTTGACAGATTACCCTCAGCATTCCCATATCAGAATGCTACCCTGTCAATAGCATTTACATGTTCCTTAGTACAGTAATCTGAGCCCCACCCCATCTTGAATACGTTCATGATCTCAGAAGCCTTTTGAGGTTAAGCGCTATTTTCCCCATTTCACCAACACCGGACAGAAGCTAAGTAACTTGCCAAAGTTCTCTCTCAGTCAGTGATAAAGGCAATGTGAACCGAATGCCCTAATTACTGCACTCTCCTTCCTCCTTTAGCAGCTAAAAAGAGGTTATCCATTCCAGCTGCTGCACCTGCACAAGAGGTACACTTATGGAGCAACACAATATGGAAACAACGCTGATACTTAATCCTGAAGCTGTCTGATGCAGGGAAACCAGCAATGTCATGCACCTGTGAGTACAAATGTTGATTTTTTTTATTTTTTTTTTTTAAAGAAAGTAACTTTATTCATTACAATTTTGAAAAACAAAACATTTGTCAGGAATCCCAAGTTTCCAAACAACACATTCTGCTTTGCTATCTTCACAGAACATTACATGCCATGTTATCAGAGCAATGCCAAGACGGCAAGGCCAGGCTGAATGGTTACTTTGAGTCCAACAGAAGATGGAGAGCACGTTACTGCATTCTGCCTTACAAATACTGAGAAATACCACGTAGCAGGCAGAGCAGACAAATGGTAACGTACACGACAAGACAGTACATACATAAATATCTGCATCTAGGAAAAAGGATTATATTCTCAATTAATGAAGAACATCATTGAATAAATGGTTGCACACCAACATGGAAGCAAGGGAAGGTTCAGACAAACCAAATCATGCAGAAATCAAATGCAATAGAAACAAGAACGTCATGGGTCGACGGGGAGAATTGACTACAATCCTTCCTGAAGCTGCGAACTTTCCCGTCAAGCAGCAGGAAGCAGGAACCAATTATAACAGAGAGCAGCTCTTCAACTATCATATTTCCCTTGATTCTCAAGTGCAGTCCTTTTTACTGCAACATTTAGGTGTCAAAATAGATCAGATTCTCTTTATAGTCAATCCTAAGTCAACATTTAAACAGAGACACTTGCATTGCCTCTTACAAAACATATGTAGTCTGTTGCATTAAATGCCAAACAAAAATTGAAAGCGAGTCCCAGGTGCTGAAGAGAAGAAAAGAAGAAAGGTGAATTTATTGCATGAATTATGCAGGTTACAATTAATTAGTTACTGGCATCAAAGCCAGATGAGAAGTGCATTTCCCATGCTGAGACACTAAAATGCATCGCACCACTCAGTAAGCCTCAACAAGTGTTCATATTTTCTAGCAGTTACTTTTGCAGGGTGAAGACAGAAACTAAAACTACTTTCAAGTGTGCTCACCCTGTAGATGGATCAGATTCTCAGCTAACAGTACAGCTCCACTACCAATGGAGCTGTGCTGATTTACACCAGCTAAGGATGTGACTTAATAAGTCTACTCCAACCATGTCTCATTCTCTTAGACTAACTCTACAGGACAGCGAGAGCTCTCTTTGAAGTTAAGTGGTCAATCTGACTGCTACCAAGAGTAGTCAATATGCTTTAAATCAAGCACTTTACCATTAGCATAATGAAGTCAGCTGCTGCCTCCACTGTTTAGGAATATGTACCAAGAGTAACCTGAAGTGTTAAAGAGCCCCCCCCATGTTCTGAAAGACGAGGCCATTTTTCAATTAACTTGGCTCACTCTCAATTCAGGCATCACACAAGCCACAACGAGGGATAAAATGCTTCAAAGGCTCGAGGTGCTGTAAAATGGAAAATTTGATAGGAATACGTTCCCAGGGTAGAGGTTGAAAGGAGGAAGCGTGCAAGACATTTAGGTCTGTTGGGTTTAAGTTGCTCTTTAATTCTATTTTAGTAACTGGTACTGGGGTACTCAGAACTTTTGGACAGGAACCTATTTTTTTTTCTAGATACAAACCCATTTTCAAGACTCCCAATCAAACTTAATAATCCTCTTGACTGATGATCAGAACAGCATTCAATATAGATAGGGTCCAGCTAAGTCTTGGTGAAACACCACTGTTGGATAATGCTGTACTGGGGAATGAATTTGTCCTAATTTACAGGGCATTTTAGGCTTCCAATGCGAATCCTTCTTAAGCTAGATATACTATACCAAATACACAGAGCATATGGCTTACTAGTAGGTCCCCAGGCCAAATGATTGACCTTTACTGGATGTATACTCATGAGCTTAACAAGATGGATTTAGTCCAAGTACGGCAATGTCAACCAATGCCAATGGAAGTATACATTACATACCCAACAGGTGTTTTAGACTTGGTGTAAAAGCATCTTGGCTTGCCTGATAAGATGCACTTTTTCATATCTTCCACCATGATCTCTTTTCTTTCTACAGTTATCTTAAGAATAACTTATTTTCCACAATCATGATGGAAGACATTGAACTTTGACAGCAGACAGAAAGTTACCTTGAATTCTGCTGCAAACAAAAGTATCGGCCTGCCTGACCAACCCAGCTGAAGAAACAGCATTTAATTAAAATACCACCACAACAAGGATTACACGTTTTCCAAGAGCGTTCTCATCAACTACGAGGAAATGGGATATTGGCAGAGTTTCCAGTTTTGGGGTAAAAAGATACATCATCACAGGAAAAGATTTGCCATATGCTTTAGACAATTTTTCCTGGGTTAAAAATGGGTGAAGGTATGCACTAACAGGCTACTAATGTTCCCTGGCAGTTTTATTAAGGAGTTCAGCGCTTTCAAAGCATAACAATTTTATACTGAATTCAAGGCAATTTTCTGAAGTCAATAAATGTTTTTTCACTCCTCATTTGCTTTTAATCTGGCTAACAGGAAAACCTATCACAACACAAAACCCTTAAATATGCATAATTGTTAGACTACTAGCAGCTAAAAAAAGACAAAGTTACATATTCCAAGTGGGCACGTATCTATTACAGTTAGTGGAAAGTATCTGAATGGCACTGCTTTATTTTTATTTTATGACTTTTTACACAATGAATCTTTTATGTTGAAACACAAACTGTCATACATTTTATACAAGATACATTCACAACAACATGATTGAATTAGTCTGTTTTATAAAACTGAGTTTCTGAAGTTTTTCCACTTTATCCTACTTATATCAACGTTTACAATGGGGAAGAAATTGAACAATGAACAAAAATGTAACACAACAAAGTCCACAATGAATTCCTGGCATTTTAAAGTGCACAAAAATTGAACTGATGATATTGAAACCGTATGGGTGGACAGGGCACTGTGGAAAAGAAAAGTCAGACTCTGAATGGCTCATCAGCTAGTCACATAAATGTATGCCTAATGCAGGTAAGACACAAGAAGATAGATTTTTTTCCTGGTTTTTTTTTAAATCTGTGATTCCTGCCTCCAGAATGAGGACCTGCCTGCAGGATCCCATTTTGCAACCTGAAGCTGATGGCAAGACAAGATCAATAGCTGGCACAATACCAAGCTTTTATCTACTGCGCCAACACCAATTCATCACCATTAATTTTTTTTCACTGACAATCAAGTCAAAATACTTTGCAGAGTTCAATAAGCACTTTATACAGAGTTAAAAAAAGAAACATATTAAATGATCAGGAAAAGGCCAATTTCAGAGTGATTTATGTACAGAAATCAAATAGGTACCCAAGTAGCTTAGTTTGTTCACAAATAATTTAGCTTTTTTTAATACAAAAAAGAAGAATCTGTGTAGACTAAAAAAAGGTTGTTTATAAAAGAGCATAAACTATAGGAGCATGTGCCACTATACTGAGGCATATTTCCTCCTAATGAAATACTTAACACAAATTCACTAAACCACAGGTGTCCATTTTAAAAGACGCATCCTATCTCCAAAGTCACAGATGTGTTATCATACATACAGGATGCCATGAAAAATACCATGGTTTTAATAAAAAATGTAAATTTGGGTTAAACTGCATAAAAACAGGGTGGGGACTAGCTAAGCCACCCTGGCAACTGACTGTCTTTAAAAGAAATATATAAAGGAAGCAAGCTTTAAAACCTCAAGTAAAAACTCATCTTGGACCTCATACTCCTGAACACCATTTAACCGTACACTATATGTAAATACAGAGATCATTAGATTAGACAGTCTCCAGAATAGAGGGGAATATTATAACATTTTTAGAGAAGGCTGGAGATTTAACATTCAATACTTGAAACCATGTTTCACTCTACCTACTCCACTTTTTTTCTGTTTTAACTGTCAGTGCAAACAATCCTAATCAGTGTAACATCATACTACAGCAGCAGCTTTGGAGGCAGATGCTGTCAGGAATCTACCTCCTAAGTGGTCAGTGGTTCCCATCTGCCTTTTGTTTTTTTAGGAGTAACTAGCAGAACCATAAATGCATGTAATTCTGCACAGGTATGTGCCCCTTGTGTCAAATCATACAGGTACCTTTAAAAAAAAGCAATATTTGGCATTTCTGAGAAAGATAAATGGGACAGGTTCACAAATGGATCAGTCTGCTCTCATTCATCCCAAAACAGACTACTACCTGTAAAGGAATTTCAGCATACACTGTATATTACACTTACATATACTCAATATATTAGTTGAAGCTGTTGTACTAGTACAAAAGTAGAGGTGCACCGATACATTGGTCCGATATCGAATCGGCACTGATATAAAGAAAATTGAATGAATCAGAAATCAGCCTGATGTGACCGATAATTTGGCGGATAAATGCCCGTGCATGCAGGCAGCTGCAACACAGCATGTAGGCAGCGAGGAGCACAGTCCGGCAGCTTGAAGAGCTGCATGCAGCTGGTAAGTCTGTTGTAGTGGAAGTGGAGGGGAGAGAGCAGGGGCATGGGGGGCAGATCAAGGCCCTCGCAGTAAGGGAGAGAGTGGGGCTGGGGTAGGTGCCGCACAGCCAGGGCAGGGCAGGGTACAAGACAGAGCCGCAGCTCATCCAGGGGCCATGGGACGGGGGAAAGCTCCTGCTGCTAAGCGCACCCTGGGAGTGCACGGGGGCATGGGGGGGCACATGTACCCCCACACCTGCACAGGATGGGGTGGGCTGGGCTGCAGCTCCAGGCTGGGGCTGGGGCTGTGCTTTGATTGGGTGGTGGTGCTGGGAGGAGGGCTACAGCAAATTTTAGGGTGGCTAGAGCTCCCCACCACATAGCTCCCCTCCTAGTGCTGCTGCTGCACACCCCAAGCACAGCCCAGCCCAGCCCAGCCCAGCCCCCGCTGGGAAGAGCCTGGTGATGGCGCTGCCCCAGTCCCAGCCTTCAGCTGCAGCCCACCCCACCCCAATTCAGGGGCACGTGCCTCCTGCGTCTTCCCGGGGTGCGCGCAGCGGAAGGAGACACCCCTCCCCCTCAGACAAGCCATGGCTCCATCCTGCACCCTGCCCTGGCTGGGTAGCACATACCCCAGCCTGTCCCACTCCTCCCTCACCGCAGTGTCCTTAATCTACCCCCCACCCACACTTCTTCCATCATAACAGACTTACCAGCCGCATGCAGCTCTTCAAGCTGCTGGGCTGCATATTGGAAATTGGATTGGTAGTGGCCAATATGCCTCCTTAAAAATTGGCTATTGGTATCGGCCCCCAAAATCTCTATCAGTGCACCCCATACAAAAGATAGCCACATTTGATTACTATACAACAAACTATTTTGAAAATAATATACAGATGGTTACTTTAAGATATTGTTTTAGCATTTAGTGCACCATGCTACACAATATCAAGAAAAACCTCCTATTTTGTCACTATTTTAAATTCAGTGGATTTTGCTACATTTGGGGGAGTTAGTCCTTAAAATTAAAGTGCTGTTTGAAATATTGGCATCCAAAATCTTTAACATGAGAGAGAACTACCTACAAGTAAAATCTGCCACTGCCATATATAATGCAGCAATGCAGACATCAATACACATCTTAATTTAGCATCTCATTACAGACACTGCTTATATCACCACAAGATCTTAACGGTGCATGATACCCCCTACCTCTGGTGTACAATCAAATGTTTTAGATTCATTTAGTATTGTCTGAGGTGGTTCTGGGCGCCTTGTCTGCATGATTTTCTGTTTGGGATTTTTCATGTCATCATCTTCTTCTGTTTCACTTTCACAAACATGGACAACTACACTAGGAGTAGACTCTGTTCCTGCATGAAGTTCATATTTCTCCCCTGGAGAATATAAAAAAGGAAAACGTTATTGCAACAACATCCCCCAGAAAAAAAAAGTTCCTAAATAACTTTTACTTAAAACATTATTACTGTGAATATTAACTGAATCATGCTACCAGCAAGCAATTTAATTCCTTCTCATCTTCAATTTGGTCCCCTTCTACAAGTCATTTAACACTTAGCATGACATGGTTTGAAACATACTTCCAGTGTATATGGTACATGGTACTCTTTGAATACTAATAGTAACTATTTACAAATTAGTTGCCATCTGCTCCTCTGAAGTATGTGCAGCATTATAGAATGCATAGCTGACCATGTTCTATTTAAATGGTGTAAAAAAAACTTGAAATGATACAATTTAACCTGCAAACTTCTTCAGCATCTTCAATAATGTATGAAAAGTGCTTTGCAAACCTGAAGCCTCAATTCACAGCTCACAAGGTAAGCAGTGTTATTGCTGTATCCAGTTAACAAGTTAAAAGGTCAGAGCATATCATGCCCTGTACTTAAAAAAAAAAAGAGTTTCCATTTTTAGGGGAGAACAAAAAGAAAAGCTCTTGGAAAGGTCAAATGGAAGATTTGATAGTTTAAATGCATGGCGTTCAGAACTAAATACTGCAGTGACTGGTACCTTACTAACTGGAAAGGGAATTCCAACTGAATAAACCTTCCTCCCTTTTCCTGTCCTCTCCCCCCACCTTTTTTTTTTTTTTTGTTATGTAAAGTATACATAGATATTTCCATAGCAAAATTGAAGAAACTCAAGAGCATCAAAATCCACTGCTAAACTCTCTCAAATGAACTGGCAATCCAGCAAAAGAGGTAATAAACTATTTTATTTGAACAAGTAACCCTGTAGGGACATGGGAGGTGTGCACCTGTATGCCACAGTTTTTCTAGTTACACTAGTGATGGTGAACAACAAAATACTAGGTAACAGTCTTACCTGGCCCCAATTTGGAAACAGCACAAAGCAAGTCATAGTTTATAAGAGGAGTGGCATCCTCACTCTGTTTCCATCCAACTGGTGGAGATGCAGGTGGTGATATCAGGAACTGTTTGACAGGTTGTGGTGGAAGGAGATAGGATTTGTCTCCCACTTCGCTGGACATCTGGACCTAAAGAATTAAATTCCACCATGATAACACCACTAACATCAGGTCTCTTCTCTGTTAGATGATCTAGTCCAGAGGTGGCAGGGGACAGAAAGCACAGTGGCAGGGAGCAGAAAGCAGAGCAGCAGATGAGGCAAGGGAAAAGAATCAGAATGGCACTTGGGGAGGGTGCAGGGTTAATTTGTGGCATGCCTGCCAAAAAAGGTTGGGACTATAGTAGTAGGGGCATTGCCCTGACCATGTAGGATGGTTCTTCATATTATATTTCTAGCATTTAATCCAGTCTAGCTTCAAAAGTTACAACTGACAAAAGTTTATCCCACTTTCTTTAAGACAATACAACAGGATAAGGTCTCTCGTAGTCACAATGTGTGCTTTTTTCCTCAAATGTCAATATTTTCCCAAACCTCTTTCCATTATTATTTGTTTATGGTGACAATGACCTTGGCACCATACATATCACATGCTGAGCCATAATCCAACAGAAAATTCATAAACAAATACAGGATATGCAGAGAAGAGGTTCTGGAATGCATTCAAAGAAAAGGAGTACATTTTGTCTGAGACTAGTGGGGAACTTTTTGCCACGTAAGAGTGATCCTAGCAGCCAATTATGGATCTGTAGGATTTGCAGCTATGGGGAAAATAAAAGAAAAAAGACCCTGATGCGTGCATGTCCATTAAAACAGAGAGGACAACATGTGTGATATCAGAGGTCACTTCTGAACTCTACCGGGGATGAGGCCACGGCTCAATACAAAAGAGAGCAGAAAAACGAAAACCTATAGACCATGTTTTATTTTTCATCATACCTGTGCAAAATAAAGCTTTAGCTTTTTTCCATTAAAGTCAGGCGCGGGGAGTGCGAGCCGGGCGCTGGCTGCTGCCTCTGGATTGCTGAAGTTTATTCTTACTCTTCTGAAGCTTTTGAACAACTGGAATGTAACTTGGTTGTCATAGATTGTGAAAAGTGCTTCAAATCTTTCCTAGAGATGAAATAAAAAGATCCTCTGAATAAACAAAAATGAAGATTTTAATTCAGTGAAAAACAAATTTCATTTTCTTCCCCCCCCCCCCCCGAGTAATTTTCTTTAAAAAATAAACCATTTCCTTGACTGTGTAGTTTTCTTAAAGATTAGATTATAGATTTGTATAGGGTGGTTTGGATAGATATGGTTCTGCCTCAGGTAGGTGACTGGATACATGACCCCTTCCAGCCATACTTCTCTAGGATTCCTCCAGACCCGGAAAATGCTATCGGTCCCTGACATCCCGCTTAAGTGAACGTAGTGTCATACAGCCTTATCTTACTGCCTCTTTTCAATTTAACACTTCAGTAAACAAAGGGATACAGAGCTTGATATAGTGCCACCCAGTGACAACTATCCAAAATTGCAGAGCTGAAAAAATATTTGCACTTGGTAAGCATCTTTCTCTTAAGGATCTCTGAACAGCTACAAAGGTAATAATCCCATTTTGCAGTTGGGATGCTAACACAGAGCAATTTAGTTGTTTTTCAAAACTCTCAGCAAGACTCAGTGAGATTAGTCAGGAACAGAAACAATTTGTCCTTAACTCTTGGTCACAATATTTTCCATCGACAGGACCATATTGCCAAGCAGAACAAAATTAACTAAATTAACATTTTGTAGAGTATCTGAATCCTGTCTTACATAATGTCTTATCTGATAAGGCTTTAAAAAGAATGGCATTGTGAAAACAAATTTGTTACCACTCTAATCCTCCAATGTGCAAGAATCCAGATCTGTCCATATTTTAGATACAAATACAATAAATAAATGTTACAAAAAGCATTTTTTCCCAGGATTAAACATGGGCTTTCTGTTCTTTGTAGGCTGCAGCATTAGAATTATAAGATGAGCCTTTTATCAACTGTGCTGTAATGTTTGCCAATTTTATTAAAGTAGCTGGAGCTCTGGATGGGCCCTTCAGCTGCTGAGTAAGGAAAGTAAACTGAGAGAAATGACTTCTGCATTAATGATACATTGTCAGGACCCTTCCCCAGGATTTGTTGATGCATTTGGCTACAAAACACCACATCCTCAACACACAAATCCTAGGTCTTTGGGGAAATAATTCAAAAGACAGGAAACTACCTACACGTTTTCATTTTTGCTAAATACCATCATTTATGCACAGTTCTTTCATGAGTCAAGATGTCCAAAAAGAATTGCCAAGTGTTCTACACCAATGTACACCCTCAAAATCTCAGTTAAATCAAAACTCTTTGTTGGTCTTTTCCACTCGTTTAATTTTACACAACTACGGTGAAGTTATGATCCAAGTAGATTCAATTTGGGGGGTGGGGGAGTGGAATAAAATTCAGATCTGGGCTCTTTTCCTAATATTACCAATTAATCACCAAGGTTGTGTCTACAGAAGAGTGACTGCACAGTTGTTACTGAACAGTCATTTGGTACTTACATACCCAAGCATCAAATGACTGTGCTGTAACTGGCATTAATGCGCAGCAGCATCCCTGAACGGTTTCTTGGTGGTGCCGACTCTGCAGTAACTCGTTGCTACTGCGCAGTAGCATCACGTCATGCTTCATGCTGTGCGACACTGCTGTGCGGTCGTAACGAGCTACTGCGCAGTCAACATCTTATGTAAACGCGGCCTAAGTCACCTTGGGAAAGTTAATTCTAGGAACACCACAATTAAGTCATGTCCTATTTTTTTAAACTTCCTTCTGTTGAATTTAACACCCATGATTAAACTCTTTCAGTTACAACAGAGTAAAAATTCTGAAGAGACATACGTTCGTTTGCACATTAACCTTTTCTGTAAGTATATAATTTATGCCTTGCTTTTTAAAGCTGAAAAAATAGTTCACTAAGTAATCAACTATGTAGTTACTGCAATACATTTGGGTGGAATTAACACAGCAAAATTGGAAAGAAACACAGAAAGGAAAATGTCACCAACACCAAAAAATTGGTAAGAGGACTAGGGCAGGAATAGTACCTGAAAGTACAATTTTAAAACAAGAGTTTAATATCTAGAATGCAAATGAATAGCTTCTAAGCTATGCTTCCATCAATAAGATGGAAATAATAATCATTATTCACCTATGTAAAGTGCTTTGATAGCTACAGATGAAAAGCAATAAAACACATTTAAAATATTTATATTTTTATCCGCCTGTGCAAAATACGTGTGCACATATAATACCATGCATAGTGTTTATTTACAGTTGTAACCACTAAAACATAAGGAGGAAAGCTTGTTATATTTTAATCTGGATATAGTCTGCTAGCGGAGTTTAGACTCCAGGTGTGTCAATATAGCACCTTGCACAAGTACCGAACAAACTAGAAAAGTCGGAATGAAAAAAAATAAAAAAGATGGATGGGATAAACCCTAAAAGCCCCACCAAAACAGTCAATTTTTAGATGCACTTTCAATATGTGCACACAGCATGTTTTCCATTTTATTCATAAGAGTCTGCTGTGCATCCACCCTTTAAAAAAAATGCAGGCAGAAGTAAAGCAAGCCATTGAAATGTATGTCCAGAGGCTGACAAAGCAGAATTTCATAAAACAGATAAAAGCCAAATAATACATCAAAGCAGCTCTGTTCTTCCAAGCATTAAGAATAAGCCTGCATAATAAGTTTTCCATTTATAGACATAACACACAATTCTGACCTGTTCTAAACTGATGTCTTGGCTACCATAATTAATCAGCTTAAATGAGCTTGCTGACAGGCCAATTGATATGGCTCACAAACTACACTTGGAAAGAGAGAAATGCAATCCTATAATATACTAGCTGAAAAGAAAGCCTTGTGATTTTATATAAGAATTCCAGTTGCATTCTGAAAGCACACTTGACCAATACATCACAAGACAATCTCACATGGTAGCAATTATCCAAGTGTCATTAGCTCCAGAGCTAGCATGTCTTCATACATTAACCTCATGTACCAGATAAGGCAATGAAATACTTGCATGGAAAGAGTGAAATGTGTATGGTGACAAATCACACAGATGTGCATGAAATAAGTCAGAAAGTTCCTATCTTCTGGGGCATTACACACACACACACACACTTTTTAGCATTATTCTTAATTGGTCTTTTACTTCATTATGAAAAGGTAAAAGTAGTACTGAAACTAGTGGTGTATTTACAATCTTGTGTGAACATGCATGCGTGAGTCAGAAACAGAGAAGGAAGGTAATATTTTAAAAGGCACTCCTGTAGAAACAGAAATATTTTGATATTGGTCCAATTCAAAAGACACAAGATGACCATCTCTCTCTAAATCAGCTTGCAAATCACTAATACACTAATAACAATGCATTTCTGCCCACTGATGACTTGTATATAATTATATTTGTAAATCACTGAATTTACTGTTAGCAGAAATTAATGTCAACAGATAGCTAGAAATTAGCTTTTCCAGGGACCTGCACAGTCTGATCTAGGATTCTGAAAAAGGGGGTGCAAATGGTGTGGCACATTGTCATATATGACACATTTTTCTCCAATTAAACAGAAACTAGGAGTTTTATTGGTATGCTAGGGGTCTAATATTACATTATTCAGTTTAAGATCAAAGCAAAAACAAATATAAATGTATTGAAATATGCACTAACTAGCTGAATTATATACAACTTACACAACAAATTAGGCAAAAATAGTCAGAAGATATTGTTTCATAGTCCTGTAGTCTTTATAGTTAAAAGTACATTTCTTATTCAGATTTGTAAAACAAAATCTGGTCTTCTTGAGTGCCTCCAGCACTTCACTGTCAGCCATTTCTACATCTGGAGTTAATATTATCACACCCGAGTTAAGGATTTCAGCTAGAAACAAATTGGCAGGGCTTGGAAATAGAACAGAGACATCACCAGAAATGGGTAACAAATAGCAAAATTGCAGAAGAACAGATGGTTTGAATAGCAGAACATCAAGACCATTAAAAAGGAGAGAGGCTCATGGAGTGAAGAGAGATTAGCAGTTATAGGGTAGATTATAATGAGCCATGAAGTCAACTGACTCTCTCAGTACTGCCTGAATAGAAATGCCACTACTACTGCCAGTCAGTAGGCAGTCTGGGTAAAGCAAGAATCAAAAGGGGTATGCAAGTGTACACTACACCCCACCTCCTCCTGATCTGCCCCTGGACCTTGTAATAATCTATGCTCCTGTTCAACTGGGCAACTGTATGCAACAATACGAAGGCAGCAACACCTAATGAACTGGGTGGTGGTCACTCCAAGAGAAGGGAAAAGAAAAATGCAAGCACTGCCTCCGAAAGACTCAGACTTGTTTTGGCACATTTTCTCTTACAGCCACAGGAATGTGATTATAGCAGGCTGCTAGAGGAATAGCTCTTGTTATATAACATCCCCTCCCTTATCCAGTACAGATCCATAAGCTGCTTTAAAAATTATGTATACACATCTGATTTATGATTCATTGCCAGTCTACCTGTTTTTGGTTCTTGGCTTCTGGTTGCTTCAATAGTAGAAATTTTTATAAATGTTTATAGTTCATGCTGTAATGTTGATTTTAAATGCATTAAGCAGTGATAAAGTAGATGGAAACAACAGAAAAGAATAAAAGTGGCTTTCAGAGGGGCTGTATCATCCCTTCACTTACTCTCTGCAGTAGGGTCTTAAGAACTCTCCCCACTATATTTGCCCTTGTTAGGGTCAATGAGGCAAGGAAATACTATTGTGTGGATGCCTGAGGCTACCCAATGCCCAAAACAGAAATATTTGTAATGTCGTTAACCCCCTGCAAGCTTTCAGCTCCAGAGCTCCTGGCATTAGCACCAAGGATCTCCAAGGTCGGTAGCTGTAATATATTGTAATTGAGAAAGGGCAATTAAAATTGGATTGCAAAGGGGCTTAGAGATAAGAAACAGCAGCTAGTGATAAAAGAAAAATGTAAAGCATGCAGAGAGGCAAAAAACTAATTCAATATCAAGCTCACTCTGGCTGACCTCGTATGCAAATGATTTTTGAAATGCCAGTTTCATAAGTTACAACATTTTCACACGGTGTAAAATGAAACACACAGAGGCAGCAAATGCTGTAAAAATAAAGTAAACAAATCTGGAATAATACGAGATGATAAGGCTTATAGGATAAAGGCTCAGGCAGCTACTGGAGATATGATAATGAGGATTAAAGGGAACAAAACAAATCATCACATTGTAGATATCCTACAGTGATGGCCACTGGGTAGGTCCTTGTAGCTACTGCAGTATCCGCAGGGAACACAGTACACTGCACCAGGAGGAATAATTGTAAGATGCTTCACTAGAATGCAAAATGACTTCCACGCAATGCATGTGCCAGCCTATAGCATTTAATGGCATCTGCACAAGCAGCACTTAAGAACAAATATCTTCCATCAGCAAGGAGTAAAAAACTATTCTTCTTTGCCTTCTAACAACAATTACCCCAGACCACGACTGTATCCAAAGAATGATTCACAGAAAAACAGGCAGCAAGGCGCAGCCAATGTCTAGATTTTCTAGAAACCTAGGGTGTCAGCCATTACAGAGCAGGCACAACGTAGCTCAACTTTTCCTACAGGTTGGCAGAATGATGAGGTATGTTTGCCACTATAACTAATAGTGGTGAGGCCAAGGAGCAAAGGACTTTTGGGGTGTACAGGTTGAAATTCCCACCCCCTGAAGTTGCTCTTTAATGTGGGGGGGGGAAGGGGGGGGGAAGCAGTGCAGGGATAGCCCTCCGTTCAAGGAACTCTTTGATGGCTTCACATTTTGCCAGTGTACTATGAGCTCCACTGAGTACAGAAAAAAGGGGCTAGCTTCCTATTTTCTATCTGAATTCGCTCTTCTTGGTTTAAGGACACACTAAATCCATTTCCAAAAAAGGAAATTTAAGTTATCCTCCTGTCTTTTGGCACAATCACATTCCCAGAAAGAGTTTTAAAAATGCTTTTACAAACTATTTCCCTTAACACAGGGAAAAATGCAGAGCAAGAAAACCCAAGATGTATTCCTTTAGAAGTAATGGTCTTGAAGGAAAAAAAAAAAATACTTGGAAGGCACCGGGATCAAAAGCAAGCAGACACTTGCCACTGAAAGGATTCTATGGTTTGCTTGGTCATTATAGACAGGGATAAGATTGCACCTAACTTGCACAGAGTGAATATGAAGAATGCGTTGGTGTCCATCCATCTGTCTGTTCTATTCCGGTTAAGGAAGTCATTCCAGAAAGCTGTTAGCAAGAGCCACATGTACACAATCGTCTCACCTCAGCATGGATGAGCCCTTAACAATTACAGTGCTAATGGACAGATAATAATGTGGTTTAGTACTTACAAAAATATATTAAGAGAACTAACTTAATTATTGTTTTTATTCAGGACATAGGTTTGAAGATTGGTTCCTCTGAAAAGTTACTTTAAAAACAGATCACCTGTAGCTTATCTGAAGTGCAAAAGAAGACACATTATTTCATAAATTGATAGTGAACACTAACTAACAGAACTTCTACCCATGGGCCCATAGTCTTTTAGGATTTTTCTTCTTTTTCAGTGTCCTTTAAAGAATAAAAGAACAAGGAATAAAATCATCCTCATCTCACGGGCTAAATATAGTTTACTATGAGTTATAAAAAAGATGCCAAAAACGCCAGTGTAATATTTTAATAGGCAACAATACTGTTGCTAAAAGTGATCTCTCTAAGCAACTCAGCCTAAAATTAGAGCTAGAATACTTGCTGTGTTTCTATTTGGGGACAGAAGCCCATGCCGAGTACACATACCTACACTGCACTGTCCTTCTCCTCTCTTAGGAACAGGAGACTCTAGCCTAATGGGCAGTGAAAGTTTGTTATTTAAGCCATGCTGTAAAAAAAAAAATGGATGATCTGCCAAGGCTCCCTGGAATGAGATGTTCACACCTGGGAGAGGAGGGCTCAGCCCTTCATTTTATCAGGGCAGATTAATTGAATTCCACACTGTTTACTGCCTATAGATCTTTTGACCTGAGGTTTTGTCTGCTGTACATAGACATCAGAGCTCCCAGAAATCTTAACAGTACTCTGGCATCCCTGCAGCCATCTACTTTTCGTGTCATAGCTCAGTTAATTACACATATGCCATGTGACTGTTGCCCGCCACCCAAAGATGGGAGCATTACGGTGGCGGCACATGCACCTTTGTTGAGTGCTTCAGAATGAACAGCAAACATTTCATACAAAAAGTCTGGGCTAGCAGAAAAACCTTTCCACCAAACTGTTTTGATGGTAAAAAGATGATATGCAAGAAAATCCTTCAGAAGCACTGTAAGACCTTCCTATTGGGGCAGGCATTTAACAAAGAAAGCTGGGATATTGTCTGCAAGGGGGGGGGCTGGATTCTGTTTTATGTTGATACTCTAGTTGCCTTAAGTTTTTTATCGTTTTTGTCTGTCCTATTTGATCTCCTGTTTTATAAATGGCTCGGTTCTCTTAGTATAAGCTGCTCTAAGCCTTCATTGGGAAGAGTGCCGTATAAATCAAATAAATAAAACTGCTCTAAAAAATGTTTTCTTTCTGTAGAATTTTTTTCACTTTTTATGAAAAACAAATGCGTGAAAACTGAAGCTGAGTTTTGGCCTCAGAACAAATATTTCAATCACATATCAAAAAAATTTTGATTCAGAGATGACAGGCTACTGGGACTTGTGGTCCAACTGCCTCAAACCCATTCCTGTCTCTGGCCCAGCATGTGCCCCTCCCAGACTGCATCTTCTGTGATGCACTGCGTCTCTCCAGGGGTAGAGACCTGGGCGCATCAAGGTAGATGTACACCAACAAGGGAGCACAGCCTATGGAGGAAAAGGGGAACGCAAGGCTCCCAAACTACATTTCCCATGATGGATTGCAACAGCACTTCCAAAGCATATTATTTTGGTTTTGATTTTCTGGCAAAAAGTCGATTTTCTGCAGGGAAAAAAAGCCATCTTCCAACTATCTTTAAATAAACATTTATCATTACTGAGACGGTTAGAATCCTTCACTGCAGCTCCAACCCTGATCAGCCACAGAAATAAATAGATACAGGGACAGAAGTAGCAGTCTCACTACAGGGACCTTTAAAAACTTATCCCCATCCAAACGTGGCTTGTTGTATGGCTTTGATCAACTTCCACTTCAATATCTATCCCTTAGTTTTCCTAACTAAGAAATGGGGATAATGCTGACTACCTACTTTGGGGGTGTTGTATTTCCAACACTGTATGCGACATCCTGCCACACTTCTCTCGTTCCTTGGAGTCTCAGAGCAGCAGACTTCCTACGCCTGAAGAAGGGTGATTGAACCCAAAAGCCTGCAAAGAACTTTTCCCCCCTCAATTACTCAGTTGGTTTAATAAAAGATATCACATCTACTCAAAGAACCTTGCCTGCATATATATTAAAGTAATTGAGTTTTACCTGTAATATCTTATGGACACAGATGTTTTTGAAGAATGAACCTCTGGGATGTATATCTTTTTTATCTGAATTTTAG
>NW_017729015.1:16745009-16745324 GCF_001723915.1 Gavialis gangeticus | reverse complement strand
ACGCCTGAAGAAGGGTGATTGAACCCAAAAGCCTGCAAAGAACTTTTCCCCCCTCAATTACTCAGTTGGTTTAATAAAAGATATCACATCTACTCAAAGAACCTTGCCTGCATATATATTAAAGTAATTGAGTTTTACCTGTAATATCTTATGGACACAGATGTTTTTGAAGAATGAACCTCTGGGATGTATATCTTTTTTATCTGAATTTTAGATTTGTGGACAGACCTGGCATCACCTACCTCATAACATGGACATACTACGTAGTTTCCAGTGACCCATAGTTTCATAGTTTCTAGGGTCGGAAGGGACCTG
>NW_017729015.1:16743790-16744998 GCF_001723915.1 Gavialis gangeticus | reverse complement strand
CATTTGACTGTGTGGGTGTCTACACCACAGCCCCCCAGTGGCCAAGAGCCAAGAAAAGAGAGGATATGTACTTGAGTCATTATATTACTTTACTTTTAATAAATAAAAATACTTTGTATACAGAAGAAGCTATTAAAAATTCTTCACTTTGTGTTTTTTTTCAAATAAAAATGCAGATGTAATTGATTTCCCACTCTCAGGGCTTATGAAATCCGCCAGTATCTCAGTGTTTGATATAAATAAATAGGATGTTTTAGCAGAAGCGTAACAGGTTAAAAATCAGAATTTTAATTTTTAGAAACATATCTAAGCTGCCCTTGTACGAAACTATCATTAAAGTACATCTACTCACACGCAAAGCCTATTTGTCTGTTGTTTGCCACAATGAAAAAGCTACTAATGAATTTTATTATTTTTTTTTTTTTTTAAAGAAAACCCCCTATTTATTATGGGAAAGTAAACAACCAAGCAGATTTTTTCAAGACATCCCTAATCACCTTGATACTTTATTGGCACTATAAATTATGAGCCAGATACAACAGCCCTTAACTCTGGAAAGGAAAGTAATACTGTTATACGCTGCATTCAGATCATATACTGTTAAGCTGTTGCTCCACAGATCCTCACCTCAGGAATTGGAAATTGTAGGTGTCTAAGGAGAGCTACTGGCAGAGCACTCTCAATGCTGATGTCCTACACTGAGAAACACTCTCTGTATGAGATCTGCCCAGCTTCAGACCCCACTGCAACAAGTACATTTTGGCAGAAGTTTCCTTATAACGACAGAGAGAAGAGAAGACAGAAGGTATGAGAAAGAAGAAGAAGGGAAAGAAGGAAGAATGAGTTTAAACAGCCAAAACCTAGG
Organism: Gavialis gangeticus; assembly: GCF_001723915.1. Classification (NCBI taxonomy): domain Eukaryota; kingdom Metazoa; phylum Chordata; order Crocodylia; family Gavialidae; genus Gavialis; species Gavialis gangeticus. The sequence goes on along the minus strand of NW_017729015.1, from coordinate 16,744,133 downwards.
GTGACAAGACTAATATCTGATTTGATGACTTTGATAGTTATCTGTTGTACCTAGTAGCTATGGCAGTGGGACTCCTGTGTCTTCAGCACACTTTCATTGGCTTTCTTTGTTATGAATGCTACTTTAGGAATGCAGTTTGCTGTCCCTCAGCTTAATTTTAAGGGGCACCACTTAGTACCCCTGCTTTCCAGAACAACATTTCCCAGCTGACACCGTCACCTTCCCTCAGGCAACATACAGAATTTGGGAGAGAATTAGAGGCTTTGTAAATGTTGTTGTAAAATAAAATTGGAAGGAAGTTATAAGAATCACCCACAAATAATCCATATTTTTTTTGGGGGGG
>NW_017729015.1:16738314-16743612 GCF_001723915.1 Gavialis gangeticus | reverse complement strand
TTTTTTTTTTGGGGGGGGGGGGGGGGGCGCGCACGCGCGCCGGGGCATTTTTTTTTTTTAAGTCATACTTCCCGACAGCCAATGGAAACAAAAAAGAACTACAAATCTGATTAATAAAAATGTTAGTGGTTCAGAAAAAGACTTGCTCTGAAGCAAAAATTGCAAACCACTTCCAAAAATACCACTGATTATTGAGATCAGCCAATGACTATTGAGAACAAATACCACAGTATTTAACAATGGTTTTCATCCCAGATTTAAATATTAAATCCTGCTCAGAAGAGTAGCACACAGACATACTGTGAAAAGTGTCACAGCCATACTACCACTCTGCATGCCAGAGACTTACTCTTACCTGCTACCTGGTAGCAGCACCAATTCCAATTTGGTTGTACTGGCAAATGTTTTCATTTTTTTCCCCATTAAATCAAGTAGTATCACTTGGCAAATCTACACAAGGCACACTCCTAGCTAGAACAATATTCATAGAACTCATTATACTTCACAAGGACCCTTACCTTCTCCCCTTGTGCCTCAAACACAGCTTCATGCACGCTGCAGGCAAACAATGAGGTAGGCAAGTCACTTAAATCCATCATCTCTTCCAAATCATCTTCATTTTCACCAAAGATCATCTCTTCTTCCTCTTCCTGATCACTGCTGTAAAGGTCTGACTGGCCGTCGCTCCAGGACTTCATAGTGTCTCTTAGCATTGTCTGCCAAAAGCAACTCTTTATGTTCCAGGGTTTCCAGCAGGAATCTGTTCAGAGAGGAAACAGTCAAATTATTTGCCAATAAATCATATTTTCCTGCTACACTTTTCTTTGAGATGAATACTTTTATATAGGAAAAGAAATCAATTTGAAAACTGCCTCCTGTCCACAGTACAGCATATCATCTCATTTTTTGTAGACCTTAGATTCACCTGTCTGAACTCTGAAAAGGAAGGAGAGAAACTATCCGGTTAGATAAACAGAAACTAACATATTTCATTCTGACAAAAATTATGCACTAGGAAACTGTTCGGGCTGTAAGAAATTGCTATCCAAGAGAAAAGTCTTATGAACATTCAAAGCAATTTACAAAAAGTTAAGCTTCAAAAACTGCTCAGGTATGTATCATCTCAATTTTGTAAAAGTGAGCACAGATACACAGTATGATTAGGCAATTTGCCCAAGGTCCCTGCAAATCAATGGCAGAAATATGAACAGACTCAGAATTCAAATTCTTGACTCCATGGCCCCTTGTTCTAGACATTAGAAAACAGCATCTTGAATAGAACAGCACTGCATGAATAGAAGAATTGCTCCGAGTTTTAAAAGCTGCCGGCACAGAATAATACATGCTGCCCTTAAGTGTGGGGATGACAATAAAATGCGACACAAACAGGGTATCATGTAGAATAAGAATGACACTGCAAAAGACTGCACTTGATATAACATTTTGCTAAGTGTTGCTCATAAAGGACAACACTTGCAGTGAGAAAGAGAGAAGTGGAGGAAGTTATCACATCATCATATAGATCACATATTAATATACAAGAGGCATGCAACTTTGCAAACCATTTGGCAATTTGTTTTGGGGTTTTAAATTTGTGTAAAAACTGGAAAGGTTGGTAGACAATGTTTGCCATCAGCAATTATTTGGTTTGAAATTTTAATTGCTCAACTCATTCCTTTGAAGCAGTCAGTTAAAAATGCCATTAACTGTAACCAATATGGGGAAAAATAGTCTATACTTTCTCATGTGGATATATTTAAAAATCAGTAATATAATTAATAAGAACTAACCACCCGAAGTTCCTTGTATTTTTGGGAGAAATGATTTCTCGAAATAAGGAAAAATGTATCTGATATCCACAGTTATTTCTCCACGTATTTCTAACATCCTCCATCACAGCAGCACTTAAGTTCTACGCTCATCCCCTCCCTACACTTGTAAATAAACACCGACTTTTTCAAATACACAAATGCACAATCACAATTTACATTAAAGACCTTATATAAATAACCCTGTCTACACATACAAGTTAACACTTGGAATGAAAACAGAAAAGGTAAATTGATGGTGATCATCAGGGGATAGACAGTAAGCCTGTGTGAAGCCTCGGTTGCCAATTCGATTTGGAGGAGATTCTGCCCGATTTGGCAGCTGAACCTCCGAATCCGAAGACATATTAATTTCTCTTGGAGAGATTCGATGATTCAGTCATAGACACAGCTTTATATGTTTTTTCTATGTACCTCAAGGTACCAGGAGGCTCGAGAACACCGAGATGGTGGGGTGGATGGAGCACACTTCTGTGTGCTCCCTGGTGGACCCAGATGTGGACCAGAAGTACTTCCAGTCCACTTCCGGGTCTGCCGTGGAGTGCATGGGGGACCCCCCTGCCCCGCCCCGGCTCAGCAACTGGTGCCTCCTGGATCTGGGGCAATAACTGGGGTCTCCCCACAGCCAATCATTGAGTCGGGAGGATGCAGGGGGGGGGTCCCCTGGATGCTCAGCAGCAGACCTGCCCCTGTGCTCTGTGGGATGCTCCATCCACCCCACCATCTCAGCATTCAAGAGCTGCGCCTGGTACCTCGAGGTATGTAGGGAAAAAAAAAAAAAAAACATATAAAGCTGTGTCTATGGCTGAATCACTGATTCTCCAAATCAGACTTGAATCTTCAGATTCAGCTGGATCGAATCGGGACAGTGATCCAAATCAGTGAATCGAATCACTGTCCCCTGAATCAGGCTGAATCCGAATCAAATACAGCCCGCTTCGCACATCCCTAACAGACAGTGCCACATGCACTGGTATACAGTTAGAAAGGCTGAGTTATGCAGAGCTTTAAAAAAGGTCAAGGAATTTTAACTTGATACAGAAGAAAAGGAAGGCAGGAAAGATGGTTGGGGGAAGGCAAAGAGGATGAAAAAGAAAGATAAAGTCATTACTAGAACTTACGCCCTGCCTTCAGCCCTTCTCTTCTCCATGTTTCACGCCATTAAAGAGCAGCATGGAAACCACCAACACAAGGGTAATATGGAACAGTCCTTCATACCATGGGTCCACACTCCCCCGACCATCAGGCCAGATCTGACTTGCAAAGGTGGGCTTGCAAGGCTTCCCATGAGTCCAAAACTTTGACTGCCGGGGAGCAGTGGCAGCATTAATTGCTGCTCCTCTGCTGCCAAATTTCCAGATCTGTGGGGAGCTCAGCGGGCATGACCCTCAACATTAAACCTGGCACTTGGGGTTGGGGTAGCATGGAGTCAGACTGATAGCTGCAGGGCCCAATCCTGGTGCATGGGGGTCAGGCCATGGTGCCAAACCATGTCAAAAGGTTGAGAGCACCACTGCTTTACTCCATGGATTGTCAAGACCAGTCTATTACAGCTCCTTCAAAGTTGTTATCCTCTGGTGTGGCATTTAAGGAGCTCTAATCTGCAGACTGCAGTCACTGCCGTTTTTGGTGCTGGGAAAGGAGATGGAGTATTTCAAGTTTTGCTATGTAATAAGGACATTGTGCACAGGCATGTTTGCCCAGCATACGGATGTGTCACACTGGGAGGAGACGTGCACATAGGCATGGGACTAAGCAATAGGGAGCAGGTACGCTCTCTCAGCATATGGGTATACCACACTGGGAAGACACGTGTACAGAGAAGCATGAGACTGGGCAATACAAGATGTGGAGCCTACTCCTATTTATGTTAAATATCACTGTGCTTCTTTAAGCAAGTCACTTTAAGGATGTGCCTCAGGTTGTTATTCTGAAAATGAGGCTTTGGAAAGAATTTCAGTAAGTCTCTTCAAATTAAGATACATTGCCTACATTTCCAATCCTTGCAGGGTTTTTTTTACTTTTACAAATCCTTATTTTAATAAGTTTTATAAGCAGCACTGCATTTTAAGGAAGTCAACATTCAAGAAAAAAAAACTGTTTTGACAAATAAACTGCATCTACCTAAGATCAAAGATACCAGTCAAGCAAGCCAAAAAAAACCCCCAAAAAACCCACATGGTAAAATACAGCCTACAGAAGCTGAAACGGTGTATTTAAGAAGAAAAAAAATCATACTCCCCATACACCAGGAACAAACTATTCAGACTTAGGCCAAATTCCAAATTTCCAACACAAAAAGTTGGGGTTTGGTAACCAAAATAATGGCTAACCCTCTACAACACTGAAGTTATCAAGTGCTTTAATAAATTGTATAGCTAACACAGAGTAACTCAAATTAGGCACACTGTCACTAGGATACATAACATCATTTAAAAACAATCAACACTATCTAAACAATGTAAGTAGAGACTGCAAGCAACAAACTACCATGTCATCCAATTTAAAAACAGTATAGTATGTGACAATGTACAGTAATGTGGCTCAAAATAGTATGAAGTAGTTCGGCTAATATACAAGGCAGACAGAGATAAAAAGTAGTATATCAGACACAGATGCAAGAAGCAGAGAGAGGCTGAAAGTCGTAGTGACCTTGCATGGTGCCTAAACTGGTTTGACACAGTTTGGTAATACTGTATAATAAGCAACCTTTAAATGGGTCCATGGTTTTTTGCAAGACCATTTAGCATTGCACATCTTCAAACATTTCATTTTCACTACTGCTGCAAGGCAGGTGATCATCATCCACCCTTTGCAGATGGGAACACATGCACATGCATACTAAAACAAAGTGTCCAAGGGCTCAGCCAGCATTGGAGCTGAGAGGGGAGCCCTGGTGCTCCTGGTTTGCAGATCTGTGCTCAGTCCACTGTAATGACAATCCCAATATTCTCAATATCCTAGCTACACGTATAGCATAAGGGCCCTTACAGAGGGGCAAAGGCTATTTTTGGCTGAACAATGAGGCGTTATGAACTGCATTCATGCTAGACAGGTATACATTTCTGCCTAAAAAAGAGGCTGTTATCTAGAACCAAATTTCCTAGACAGTTTCCAATTCTGCTACTTGCTGAACTGAAATGCCACCTTGTTACTTAACTTTGATTGTCCTCATTTCCAGCACTACAAAGTGAAGTTATTCCTTACTTACCTTTGTAAAACATTTTAAGATCCTTAATGGCAGATACTATAATGCAAAGCCCTGATCCTGGAAAAGCAAACAAACCGCCCCCTATATGCTCAGCCTTGCACACTGCAAGCAATCCCACAGGCTTCAAATACAAAACAACTTCAACATATTGCAAACAGACTGGAGCAATAACAGCCACCAGTTACTATAAAACTTTACCTGATTTGTGAAATGACAGCTTGGCTCTGCAAAATGCTATGGAAGAAATACAATGGGGGA
>NW_017729015.1:16719139-16733314 GCF_001723915.1 Gavialis gangeticus | reverse complement strand
GCTTCAAATACAAAACAACTTCAACATATTGCAAACAGACTGGAGCAATAACAGCCACCAGTTACTATAAAACTTTACCTGATTTGTGAAATGACAGCTTGGCTCTGCAAAATGCTATGGAAGAAATACAATGGGGGAGGGGAGGGATGAAGGATGGTAGCAGTTAGTCATCTTATTGCCATGACGCCTAACTTTTTCTCTCAACTAGTGATGAAAAATGGTTACCCGAGATATGTTTTTGTTCCTTTATGGTATAAAAAAGGCAGCATGAGTAAGCAGTGGAGGCATGTGTGACTTTCCCTTCAGCTTCTGCAAGCTGAACCAAGATTTAGCACCTAGTCTTGTGCCAATCCTAGCCAAAGATGAGCTTTAATAAATCTTTTCTTTGTGGTTAGATGAACCAAGAAGTAAACTCCTAACAGCAACACTTACAGCACTGCATAACTTACATTGAAACAAACACTCCTCGCAAATGTAAAATAAATCTGAAAGGCTGTGGTCAAGTAGCTCACAGATGCATCTGTCACTACTTTTTTGTGGAAAAGCACAATGTACTCTCAATTCTAACATCAGAACGGAGCTACAATTCCGGCGTTTAGTTTTCAGAGGGTGCCTGTTTCTGAAAAATTTCCAAAAAAAGTATAAAATAAATAAATAATAATAAAAAAAAATATCAGTACTTGATCACTATTCTGGCTTTGCAGTAACCATTACATTTTACTACCAGAAAATTTCAAACCTGTGGAGTGCTCCACTAAATTTAGAATGGGACAAACAAATAAAAATGATGCATACATTTTACTTAAGAATTATCACTACACATGATATCCAGGGAAAGTTACATTTTAAGCTTACAACAGAGGTATTTTGCAAGGTCTTTTAAAGATATTAATAAAAACAGGAAAGAGGAGCAGGGTCTAGTGGTCTGAGCCCTGGACCGGGCTCAGCAGAGCTTTCTCCCGCACTCCATCTCGCATCACAATTTGAAACAAATCACAATCTTTATCTACATGAGGGTTTCTGCAGTCGTCATCTAGATCAACATCAAACAGCAGTTATTATGCTTCAATGGGCTTTAACATCCAAATGAAACAATTAGTCTAGAAATGCAGAAACAAACAAATCCATTTTGTGCGTGACACATAACCAGGCAATTACTTTCTTTGCTAACATGTTGCTTGAGCGTGTGCTCACTGTCTCTATCCTTCTCAGTCACGTTTAGATCCTTAAGCGGCCCGATGTGCTCTGAGACAGCATAACGACGTGGATCCTGCAAAGCATCCGCCTTAGTCACTTCAACGCTCCAACCTCTTACTAATTTCTTTACTCTGCTGAAATATAGTATTCTGTTTAACACTTAAACACCTTGGAAACACCAAAAAAATGTTGCTTTTTTCCCCCAGGCTTCAGATCATTATGAGGTGCTGCATCACACTGTCAGCAATGAGGATTTGGAGAGATCCTCATACTTTTGCTCTTGCACCAGGGCTAGAATCGACAGGAGGCCACCGGTGTTTTTATTGTTACGTTGTCTAGGCCAGCAGTTCTCAACCTTTGGCACCTTACATCCCACCAGCCCACTTTGTCAAAAAACCCTGGTCCCACCATGATAAAAACAAAACCCTGCTCTTGCACCTTTCGAGATATCTGTTGATTCATCTACCTGAAGTGCAAACAACTTTGATTTTTTCAATCAGGCAATGAGTTGAAGTCCCACCTACACGATCTTCGTGTCCCACCAGCTGAGAAACACTGGTCTAGGCTGACTTTGAGTACTGGGAGCCAACTGTGAGGAACAACACTACCAACTCACCGGCATACAGTTAAACAGGTCTATTAACATCTTCCAGGGATAGTGGAATCATCCAAAATTTCCCCAAAATCATTAGTGTTTAGCTCACCGCATCTGTTTACGAACAACCCTGGATTTCAATGAGCGGACTCACCCGAGTAAAGCGAAAGGTGTTTATGTGCCTTGCAATATGCCAACACCCACATTTAGCTAACAAGATATGGGGAGTCAAGAAGGGGTGGATGCACAACAGGGCAGGCAGACGGCTGCCCCTGCGAAATGACCAATTACTGATCAAAGGGATGCGCTAGTGTAATCAATGGGGTGCGTGCAGGGATAAACTCTCAAGAAATGACTACTTTGTAATTGATGGGAAGGGGTAAATCCTTGGGAAACGACTAATTTGTAATCAACGGGATGTGTGCAGGGGATAGTCCTCACGAAAGGACTAGTGTAATGCATGAGATGTGCGCAGGGGTAAATGCTCAAGAAACGGCTAATTTGCAATTCATGGGATGGTGTGCAGGAGTAAAGGGGTAAGTCTTCAAGTAACAACTGATTTGTAAGCAATGGGATGCGTGCAGGGGAAAAGGGAGCAAGTCCTCAAGAAATGACTACTTTGTACTGTATGGGATGCGCGCAGGGGAAAGGGGTAAATCCCCAGGAAACGAGTAATTCGCACTCGAAGCGATGCGCGCAGGGGCGAGTCCTCAGGGAAGGGCTGGTGTAAGCGATGGGATGCGCGCAGGGCGAAGGGGTAAATCCTCAGGGAAGCACCCATGCAGCCGCCGCGGGTCGCGGAGGCCGGGAGGACGCGCACAAGCCCCTGCCCGAGGCCGGGTCGCGGGACGGGGCGAGGCGGCGGGTTAGGGACACGGGCCCGGGCAGGGGGACATGCCGGTGGGGGCCGCCGGCAGACACACGCCGCACCCCATCCCCGGCAGCACTCACCGTGCCCGGCCGCGGCGCAGGCCCGTCCCGTCCCGGAGCCGGCAGCGATGACAGCTGCTGAGGGAGCCGCCGCCGCCGCCCCTCCCCCGCCAGCTCTCCCGGGGGAGGAGGGGAGGGGATGCGCGCGGCTCCGCGCACCGCGTCGCCAGGGGAGGGGAGGGGAGGGACCCGGATGAGGGGCTGTGCGCATGCGCCTCGCCTGGGCGGAGCAGAGGGTAAGCTCCGCCCACCGCAGGGCTGGGGTGGGGGGTGCAGTGTGGGCGTCCACACGTGTGATGCCCTCGCTCAGCTTGCTGGGGACACGTGTGACCTGCCCGCGCCCCGCACACGCACACTGCAGAAGTAACAGGAAAACAGAATAAAGAGCGTCAGGAGCGAGAGAGGCTGCTAGGCTGTGCGTGCAAGAAAATTTGCAAAGAACATTTCCTCCCCCCCCGTTTAATAAATACCCACCCAAAGACTCCATCCGGGAGGGGTTTTTCAACCCGGAAGCTTGCTGAGAAAACGTTTTTCCAATTGCTGAAGTAGGTCTAATAGAAGATATCGGATCCACCCAAAAAACCGCATTGCCGACGAGCCTCTCAAAGAGCAGGAGATTTGGCCCCACGGAAGTGGGGGGCATGTTGCTCTGGCACGTCTCAAGCCGCAGAGCCCCTCCGCTGTGGGCGCTGTTTTGTCCGGCTCCCTCGCTCAGAGTGTCTGTGTCAGGACGGGGATCAAATGGCAGGATCCGGGAGCTGCAGGAGCCCCTTAACCAAACACAAAACTGGTCCCACCATGGGATCCAACCAGTGGGTCTCAACATTTTTAGACCTGAGGATCCCCTGGGAAAATGCCAGCTCTTAAGGTTCACCCTTTTGTACTTGACCACAGAAAAATCATAGAGCAGTTTTTTTTTCTGTTGCAAAGACCCCCAGTGAAGGATTTGTATTTGAAATCTCTGGGTTTATCTAGTGAATCATAGATTTATAGATGCTAGGGTCAGAAGGGACCTTAGCAAATCATTGAGTCCAACCCCCTGTCCCAGGCAGGGAAGAGCACTGGGTTAGATGATCTCAACCAGATGCATGTCCAGCCTCCTCTCAAAGACCCCCAAAGTAGGGGAGAGCACCACCTCCGTTGGCAGCCCAGTCCAGATTTTGGCAACCCTTACTGTAAAGAAGTTCTTCCTGATGTCTAACCTAAATCTGCTCTCCACCAGTTTGTGGAGAAATGTTTGTAAACCGAAAGGTGCAAACATTGCATAGATGTATGTGGTAGTCATGTTGGTCTGAAATGAAAAGAAATGCAAAAATCTAGAACTCTTGGTTCCAAAATGATACCTTTTATTAAACCGACTGACAAATTGCACAAAAAAACCAAAATTTTCTGCAAGCTTTCGGGCGCTTGCGGAATTTTTTTTTTTTTTGCAGTTTCTTGGTTGGTCTAATAAAAGGTTTCATTTTGGAACCAAGAGTTCTAGATTTTTGCATTTCTAACAATGCATGGCAGTCCACAGCACCCTTGAAAGGATCTCAAGGCATCCCAGGGTGTCACAACTCCCTGGCTGAGAATCACTGGCCTAAACCAGGTGCCCAACCCCTGTGATATACTGTGGATACACAGTAGATAGATGGATAGCTAAGCTAACTGGAGGCAGTATTTAGCTGTGAAAGGAAAATAATACGTAGCCATGATAGGCACATAAAACTGTTGCTTGCTTCATTTCAGCAACCCTAAAACCTATTTTTTTATCAGCTTTGTTCTCAGCCAGGAGCCACAGGGGAGAGAAAGCAGCTGGGATTTTGATCCCATAGGCTAAAACTTCGTTTAAATACTTTCTTCTATATAGCCAAAGGCAAAAAGGAATGTAAGTATGATCTTCCCTACTTGTTTCCCCATTTATGTGTGTTCAAAGAATGGCCTTTCTTCTGTGACAGAAGGCACAAATGATAAAGTGTTTTTCAGAAAGGCAATCCTAATCTCACTCCTATACACATGGGATTTTGCAGTTTAGATGCTGCATGAACCAGGGCAGTTAATTGGTTATTCTTAATTATCCTAGCCTTTTTGGCTATGATCACATGCAGCTTTTAATTTAATACGCACTTCTTCTTCCAGGGACACCAATACATTCTGCACTGATATGCAGACTAATAAATCTAACTTTTTTCCTCCATCTCTCAGCTGATTTTATGAGGCCTTGTCTATATATATATCTACAGTATTCCTGAAATAGAACTGGATTACTATATCTTTATAATATAGATAACAGAGTTATAGTACTAGAAGAATTGACTGCATATAGCAACACTCTGTTGAACAACAATATTGTATCCAACTGGTGCCCAAGGAATTGGTCCTATATATTTTAATATGACATGCAATGGTCCCTGTCAAATGCCTTTTCACCACCAAGGCATGTGGTTCCCATTGTTTTTTCTGCTTGCATTTAGGTCCCCAAAGGCTATATTTAATTAAGAATATTCTCACAGTTCTCTTCTGTTCATCCTCCTGGAATAAAACCCATATGGTCAGTGTTAATTAGGTTAGCAAGCACTCTAAGCCACATTGCCAGGATTCTAAATTTATGTCATCCACATTTCATAATGGCACTAGTGGAAAATTCCCAGAAGCCATCAAGTCCTTCTAGACTTGAAATCAGAGACATGATATTCTAGATCTGAAAGGTGGTTTCCGGCCGCAGTATGGTGTTCCTAATCATTACAGTGAGGTAATGGGTTGGTACTGACTCATAGGGACGTGTACTACTGTCTCAGCGCTGGTATTGCCAAATCATGAGTCAGGTTGCCAAAATAATAAAATAAAATAAAAGGAGATAGGCAAATAAATCCTGGGGTTTTTTTTAAATCTTTGCAGCACACTTAGATCACATTTTCAAACATTTCTCTGCAAACTGAGGCTAGGAACTTTCTTCGTTTAACCTGTAAATCAAGGTTCTTCTGTAATGACACAATTCCCAGAGCTGGTCTTTTCAGTCCATACTAAATATTGTGAGACTTGCAATAAACCAGGGAGAGTTGATACCACTGCAGTTCCCCAAACAAGCTTCAGCACTTTGGATTTCCGTAATAGCAAACTGTCCAGCAGTAGATTTTCCTCATTGAGCATGTGATACAATCTATTGTTATACACCTGAACCCTGTCTTCACTATTCCTAATTCAGTCATACTTAACGATCAAGCAATTTGTAGATTTTTACCAGAAGGTTTTATTAAGTTTTATTTTTAAAGAGCTCACCTGAAAGACAAGTATTTAAATAAACGTGCAACACGGCTTATGAAAAATCAAGCAGTTATCCTCATATGCCATAATGTAAAGCTCAGTTTATTTACATGTTTTAACGTGAACAAACGAACATGGTAGGCAAATCATGTTGTACATTCAGCCAACATCAGACCTGTACTCCACAGCATAAAATTACATGTGAATTATGCATTTAGCATATATGTAAGTGCCCCGGTGCACTGAAAAACCACACAGTGCAAAGACAATGGATGTCAGTCTCACCTATAATGCAGCTAGGAAAAGAGTTGAGGGTCATTTCAGTCAAAGAGGCAATAATCAACTGGTTTCTATGCACGCTTGGGAGACAAGTTCTGAAGCTCCAACTGTGACCAGTGAGTTTTGACAGTGCTGTGTAGTTTTCAAGATTAAGCCCTGAATAAATTGAAGTTTAGATACTTAAAAATGCCATTAAAACTCTGCTTTGGATAAGAGATTATGTGAGCAATTGCAAGGAGAATTAGGGCATGTGGAAGAAGGAAGTGGGCTGGGGCTGCACCCTCTCCAAACCCTCATGTTTAGCTTAGCGGTGGTCTGAATCTTGGCCTTTGTCATTTCAGCCCCAAGAACATTTTTAAAGAGTAGTAATTGAGACTAAAAACACTGCAGGTCTGCAGGTCCTGGCCTTGTCCAGATGCTCTGGGCTGCTGAGGGGCAGGGAACGAGTTTGGTTCAATACCTATCTGTGGCCTGTGACTACAGGGGATAGGGAGCTTAAGCCAAGTGCACGATTTCTTCAAACAGGTGTCGGTAGCATGTGAGGGAATCCCATCTGTTTCTCTTCAACAACAGAGATAGTGTGCGGTGGCTGTAAAAGAGCCTTGTGGAACAGCGCAGGAAAAAAACCTGTTGGGAACACACAGCGGGGCGGCCAAGTGTGAAATACAACACTTACTACAGTTCAGGTGTTGAGCAGACATAGCAGGTAGCAATGAAGCACAGTCTGGTGACCGTGTCACAAGTGGCAGTAGGATAGACTTCAAAGGCAGACAGGACTAAGTGGTGCTTCCATATTAGCACACTTAGGTCGTGAGTCTGCATGCTAATCAGAACACCCCAGGCTGCGTGGACCTGGCAGACTGGAGCAGTCCCAAACTACCATGTCCATATATCTAAATACAACTAGCAGCACTCTGCTGGGCCCATCTGTTAGAAAGTTTTCAAAAGCGAGTCTTACTGAAAGCAAATGCTGTGAACGCTGTTAGTCCTGAACATCTAAAGCTAAAACAAAAAACCCTTTAGCATGCTATTAACCCTTAGCATGAGGCAGGACTGCCTAAGTCTTTGGAGTGAGATCCTCACCTCTAAACCTTTTACAGCCTTTACCAAGATGGGGTTAAGATCTACGCCCAGGATCTAGCTGTTGGAAGATTCCCAATGAGCAGAAGACAACTTACGTGCTGCCTGCTCAGGGCCTTTAGCAAGCCCTAGCATAGGGGCCGGGCAGAGGCAGGAGGGACATGTCAGGGTGGGAACTGCAGGATTGTGGAGATTCATGGGAGTAAGATGCCATAACTCTTATGGAGGGAGCCACAGAGCCTCTCAATAAGAGAGCCTGGGAGCCCTGGTGGTCTGCCTGTCTGTTGGCCATGCTGCATCTCTCAGAGGCACAGTGCGGGATACCAACCTTGATGTTGGGATTAAATAAAATAAGCATGTATGAAAGAGCCTAAATATTTGCTAGCCAGGCAGCTTGCATATCCTTCCACAGCAAATTTTAAACACCAATAAGAAAGCCTAGAAGTTGAAAAATCAACATTCAAGTAACACAGAGGGCTGTACTATGCAGTAGATCAGGAACCCAAAACACTGAAGCCAGCGGGCAGCCAACGTTCGTGGTTCCATGGTGGGATCAGGACCTTTAGGTCAGACATTCACTTATATACTGGTGACCTCTGAAGGAACTAGACAGAAAATCTTAAAATAGGATTTCTATGTGTTTGGGTTTAAAGTAGATCTGCTTTGAAGTAACATGTTTTTGTAGTTTACTCAGTGTCAAAACACCTACTCCCTCTCTGATTAAAAGGGAAGAGATAAGAAAAACCAGCATCCTCACATCTCCCCCCCAGCCCACTCACTCTCCTCTTTACCATTCTGCTGTGTATCTTTAATGAACAAAAGCTAGGCATAAATTCACAAACAATTGACTACTGGGGATCCAAAGCCAATGGTAGTAAATCAGTGTCACGAAGACTGCGACAAGATTAATGTTCTGGCAATACTACTCCATTAACACTGTTATCTTACTTAAACACAGACAGTATTGCGGGCAAAGGAAAAGCAGCCATTTCTCCAGGTTTCATAAGCTTGAATGTACAGGATGCCACTGATAAGATCTAAACTGTCGGACATGCCAAGCTAGTGAGGAAACTAAGCAGAGGGAAGTATGTAGAAACCGGGCATCCATTCTTTGCTAGGTTCTCATACACATTTTATTCCCCCAAGCTGCACAAAAATACCAAAGCAGTCTCAAGTATTTCCAGGTAAAATCAGTAAGCCTAGCAAAAAAAGCAAAACGTTATATGTAGACAAACCAACTGTGTTTTCAGTTACCACGTTATGAATCTAGAATAGCTACATTCAAATCAATGTAATTCCTGTGCATTTTTGCTAGTAAGAGGAAAATTTGGCCATAACTATATAAATACACAAACCTACTTTTGCAGATCCTAGGTCCTTGCAAACTGCTTCACATTGGAGTAACCACCTACAGTGCACAGAAAGCAATTGCTATCGATATCAACGAAAACTCCATAAGTTTAGTCAGCCAGTTTCCTATGAATATGGGCCAAAATGCATCAAGCAGACTTAACATTTATTTCCTGGGTGAAAAAATGTGTTTAGAAAGGGAGGAGGGACAACAAGATACCACAGTGCAATTGCCTCGAAAGCAGATGTACCTTGCATGCAGCAGTAAACATTGTTGACATGTGTCGATCATTTGTCCCTTTAATCTGACAAATTCCACATCATCCATTTCTATCTACCTTTCCAAAGAAAATATATTTTCCTTTTTATCATAGGTGCACATGGCTACGTTTCCACTATTCTGCTCAGAATTTCTGGACTGCTCACATTTATTTATTCTTGACAGGTTGCTCACAAGTGATGGACTGGTTCCCTTCTGCTGTTGAAAACAGAAGAAGAAATCCAACCTACAACACTGAGGCTGAGATTTGCAAAGCTGCCTGAGAGATCTGGATGCCACTGAGTCTTCAAATCTGTTATGCAGCTTTGGAAAATCTGAGCCATGATTCAAATTGGAAAATAACTAAATTCAGGCCTCACAAAGAAACAACATGAATTGAATACCAACATATTGGTCACATTTCAGGTCTACTAAATACAATGTTTTCATTTCTTCCTGTCCTTGCCCTTTACTGTTTTCATTCCTTCCTGTCCTTGCCCTTTACTGTTAATGTTTGTACCATCTCATCCAATCTGTGGATCCTTCTGTGAAATCAAAAAACTGGCAGCCACAATCTCTGTCCTAAGCTGGCATAACACAACAGTGCTACAAAAAAAACATTAACCTGCACATCTTGCTCGTAACACTAATCAGATAATAGCTCTGTTACTGAACAAGCGCAGATTTACTGTGTAAGAAAGTGAATCACACGCCTATTCCTGTCTCCTATGCTATTTCCAAGGCATGACATGTGCCAACATTCGTTTTATTTAGTTCAGTAATATCTTCACAGAACATTAAATCCACGTGGTGGTTTCCTCAAACGTAAAAGCGTATCTTTTTGAATCCTTCACACTTTATCTGTGATTGATCCGTTTTTACCCTTCCTTCAATAGGTGCAATTCCTGAAGGCTTCAGTTTGGTTTGCACATATTGTGGCAGGACTGGAAAATGGCACAGTCACCTTATTTCACACAGATATGCATCTTCACAGTGCCGGCTATCAGATCAGTTTTGTATCGCCACAATACTGCACTCATCATTTTATATTTGCAGTGAGCATCCTTGAAAGGAGGACTGATTTACTGCTAGCTTAGGACAAATGCTTTCAAGTTCACAGCTGTGCTAAAGTCCTTTATTAAAATAATCAGTCTTGGGAATTAAGTTTGAATCTAGCTTTAAATCAGATCAAGCTTGGCTTTAAACTTATTTATATTTTAAATAGATCTAAAAAAACAGAGCGATAAATAAATAAAGACCATACTCTCAGTGCCTTAGGCCAGTCCTTTGAAGAGCACTCACTCCTTTTTACTGTGCTCCAGGATGCGGTAGGGTGGTGCAGAGACCCCTTTGGAGCCATGCTGCTCCTGCACTATGGGCAGTGTGGCCGGAGTATAAATTTCTGGCATGCTGTCATTGTTCTCGAGGGCACCATAGGAAAAGGAAGCTTTGAGGTCAGGCTGAACTGCAATCCCTTTGTCGTGCATATTCTGCATGCCTGCAACAGAGGTGGGAAAAGATCACAAATAATGGATTATACACTCCCGGGCTTAGCAAGATGCCCAGTCAATTGCTTGAGTGTTAAATGAAAGAAAGAAATATTATGTTCCTATTTAACACTGAAACAAATGATAGGGAAAAATCACAGCTGGGAAAATACCTTGGAAAACTGCAGTTGCTTTACTCCTTGCATTAATTTGCATATCTTCTAAGCAGCCCATCAGAAAGGTCATTTAATATACTTCCTGCTTCCCCCATGAGTCTATTTTTAACGATTCTTTGAATTGCTGGGGCACCTTTTACCAGAAGTGTTTGACACATCATTTATATTCAGGACCTGAAAACTGTATGTATTATCCTGTGAGGTCCAGATGACATCCCCTGTATGTGCAATTGGTGGGAGAGGCAGTACATGGCACTTGGTAGAACTGAGCCTCTGCTCTTGGTCTCCTCTCCTGGAGGACAGAGCCTCTCATTAATCAAGTGCTTGTGGAGTGTCTGAAGATGAACAATACTGATTTTTATTAAGACTGGTTCAGACTTTAGGTCTGATTCTTCTTTATACCAAAGCTCTGTTACACCCTTCTGGTACCATAGAAGGGGCCTTAAAATGGGAGTAAATATTACCCTTTTACACAACTAGATCAGTGTGAAGAGTCCTCGCTGGAGGTGAGGATCTGGCTCTTTGCATTCATTTTTAAATGATTTCCAAAACGGCCGCAACATTCATCCTACCAGCTGCACAGGAGAACAGCCACTCATCTGAAAATCCCGACCGTTTACTGTTGACCATCAAAGGCAGAGGCACAGCCCACCATGGGGTAAAAGAGCCATGGAGACCTGTGGCTACCCTCTCTCCACATACACTGCTGGCATAGCAGGGTACAACAATGCCTTGGCAATACCTTTCCTTCCTGGTTTTCCAGAGGGTGCCCCAGCCCTATATAAGTCATATAGAAGTACCACCTCTTTCAAAATAGCCAGACTTTTTCACCACACAGGCAAAGGTCAGGCTTAGTCTGTCACCAGCCCTGGCCTGCAAAGAAGTTGGATGGTGGAGCTTTGCAGCACACTCCAGCTGCCTGTGGGCACACAGTAAATCAATGCTAGTCCATGTTAGAGTATCCCACAGGCCACCCTTCATTTGCCTTGAAGAAAGAGCGTGCACTGGCAGTTGCTGCAGAGAAGCTGCCATCTCTAGCCAGGCCAAACCTAAGAGGCTCTTTCTGGGAGTAGCCTTTTGTGGTTACTCGCTTCATCTACTAGCCTGCCATCCCATGAGAGGTCCACTTGAGCCTCCTAGCTAGAAGTCAGCTGCACTGGACTTTTTTTTCTTCCTATCTTCCTTGAAGCCTGACACCTGCCTCAGGTCTTGCAGGACCAGACCGATTAGGTCCCTGGCAGCACAGTGACTCTCTCTTGACTTGTGTCGAGTCTGCACACACTGTAAGAAAGCACATCCTGCTGTAGCTCCAGCAGGCAGGAGTTTGAAGCCTTAATCCAGACTCATACAAAAAAAAGGCTGCCCCTAGTCAACCCAGTTGTGAGTGAGTACCTGCTCATGCAGCCTGGGGAGTCAAAGGGACCCAGACATAATGCTAGCCACACCACACATCACTGGCTAGTTTGTGTAAGCCAGAGGCGTAATAAGTAGTTTCTCCACTCTGGGCCACCACTATTATTCTTGTGTCCCCTCAAAATTGGTGCCCAGGGCTGACATCCCAGTCTCCCACCCCTAGTTACACTGCTGGTTCTAGCCCAATGAACTGCTATAATTAGGTAGACCTTTGGTCATAAGGCACAGACAGTGTAATAAAAAAAAGAACAAGAGGAAGAAAAATACTGTAGCCCCCCAAGAGGTTGGAGTGTTCAGTTATGTTAGCATCTGTTGAGAGATCAAACCATGACTTTTCATTCTGAAAACTGACATTTAAGAGGTTCAAAATGTTGGATTTTTATAGCTACCTGGCATGGCGTCCATTGAGATATAGGGTTCAAAGGGTATTGATTTCTTCCTGTTTCTTGTGATCAAGAAGACACCTAAAAATGCGATGAGGCACCTGGGACAGAGACAGCGAGAAAGAGAGAGACAGAGAGAGACGTTCTGGTGAAGTTCATGAGCCAAGGTTGTTGCTTTTCTGAATGTCTGTCACGCAAGAGAAGACTCGGAGCTGGAAGACAGAGAACCTGTGGGGCTGAGTTACAACACTACTCACTGGGGAGCAATGTGTCTTAAATGAATAAATCACTGTGTTCACAAAATTGGGATCCATGCCATGTGCTACAAGCAGTAAGAGCAAGTCCACCTTTTCCTTAGTAATACACATAGTTTCATAGTTGGTCAGGTCAGAAGGGACCTAAGCAGATCATCAAGTCTGACCCTGTGCCATGGGCAGGAAAGAGTACTGGGGTCAAATGACCCCGGGTAGGTGTCTATCTAGCCTTCTTTTGAAGACCCCCCAGGGTAGGAGCGAGCACCGCGAAGAATTATTAATTTACTTATGTGAAGACATTAAGTCTTGGCTAATCACAGGGGATTGGTAGCAGCCCACAATTTAATTCACTCTTACAAAATGTCAGGATTCCAGTCTGTTCAGGAATTTCTCTACATAAATTCACTAACAGTTGTCATTTGTCAGCCTTGATTTTTGCAGTATGCTAATTAGAAAAGGCAAGGTTAATTACACTAAGCCCTGACTGTTCCTTCTGTATTAATTTCTAAATTAGCTTTGTGGCTCCCTTGCTTATAGGGAGTGAGTTACATCCAGACACTGTACCACGACTCAATACTGATACATTGCTAAGAGCTTTGCTGAGTACCCATGCAGTGACTGACTGGACTCCCAAAGTCCTGTCCCAGCCCACTGTAATGTAAGATCAGCATAAAACCTGAGGTGGATGACCTAGAAACAGCCCTTTCTTTGATCAGTCTAAAGCCCAGCTCGAAAGTGAAAAGGGACATCTTTAGGACTTTGCAATATATTTTAAAGGGGATAAAAATATTTTTAGACAATCCTGGTAGAAAGATACATGCTTCAGGGTACATGTTTCAGGATATAAAGTGATTTCCAAGCGAGTCAGGAAGGCATTTGCCCACATGGTATACCTTGCGCAATTATGTGCACTGTGGAGTAACACAATCCCACACAAAGTGAAGGCAGGGCAAGTTCCTGCACTCCACAGGCTATTGCACAATCAAAAGTCAGTCACATGACTTTAAAAGTGAATGCATGTTCACCTTACAAAACAATGCACTAAAATATTCAACCCCAGATGAGTTTCAATACAAGGCTGCCCCCACTCCTCCCCTCCTTTTTAGATTTAGGAGGAATACCTTTAATTTTCTGACTATGTAAGGGTGAAGGATGAGTTTCTCATTTCATGTAAATCAGTAAAGTTCTGATTTCACCAGCTCTGTGCTGACTTCCCCAAACAGATAATCTAGCTTGGTGTTTTAAAACACTTACCCTAGTGCAAACATGCATATGTGGAGAACATCTTCACCAATGAAGTCCAAGTAGAAGGTTGCTCCTGAGAAAGGAAGAAATAGCGGGGACAGGTTTCGCTGTTTAACTTCTTTTCCCCTCACTGCTTGTCCAAGCAAGGGGAGATAAATCTTAAGTAAACTACCTCCATGAATCAAACCAATATAAAAATCATGATAGATCTCACATTTTACATGCTTTTTTTAACAGAGAAGCTCTTAAAGACTATTAAAGGAAGGTTATCAGTAGAACAA
>NW_017729015.1:16713801-16714139 GCF_001723915.1 Gavialis gangeticus | reverse complement strand
TTGTCCAAGCAAGGGGAGATAAATCTTAAGTAAACTACCTCCATGAATCAAACCAATATAAAAATCATGATAGATCTCACATTTTACATGCTTTTTTTAACAGAGAAGCTCTTAAAGACTATTAAAGGAAGGTTATCTGTAGAACAATGCTGATTGGGGATTTGATAGTCAACCAAGATCGTTCTAGTGATATAAGGCCCCATGTAGATGCAAGTATACAGTGTTACTGCTACACCCATTCAGGAACGTGAAGAAGATTAAGAACCTTCATGACAATATGCAATTTGAGAGGCCTTGTCTACCTGTCAAAATGTTACTGGTTATAAAGGTATAAAGGT
>NW_017729015.1:16711923-16713790 GCF_001723915.1 Gavialis gangeticus | reverse complement strand
GACCCTTAATCTATGAATCTATGAATCTATGAAAAACCATTATAGCCATGCAGATATAAACCCCCTTGCATGGAAACTCTTTTTCTAGCATAAGATACAGCAAAAAAGCCATTCTTCAAATCCTTCCCAAGTGACAAAAGGTACACCTCACAAAGCCACTCTCCAGTTGCACTAAGATTGTCCATAAGGGCTGGAGGAGCGGGGTGATCTGCCTAGAGTAGTTTGGGGTTAAACTCCCACCTTTGGTTATACTGAAAAAGAGCCCTCTGGTAGATCAGAGCTGACCAGGAAGGACTTGCTCAGAGAGACAAGTGCCTGCAAAGATGTAAGCAGCTGCTTTCTCCATACCACAGAAACAGAAGTTTCTGGCACAGAATTGCAAAAGGCTGTTCTGGAGAATACAAAAGCGTTTATCTCTAGCATCAGACCTGCTTTGTCAAGCATCTGCATCAGCTGGATGGTGCTTCACAGGGAGAGAACTTTTAGCTGCTGACCTGTGTTATATGTCTAGCAAGGATGGACACATTAAGCAGGCGTGAGTAACGCTGTCTCAGTCAGAAACAGCAGGGGCATCAAACCAGCTGCTGAAGCTTAACAGAAAACTTTAGCAAATCTAGTGGGATAATTCACACTTGAAAAATGAATCTGACCTTAGAGGAGGGCAAGAAAATACAAGACATCTTCAGCAAGGCTGTTATTCTTCCTTAGCTACAAGTCAGGAATATGCTTCATCACATTTTGCTCTTATGTTTTTAAATTACAATGTACTTGATACATGTCTGGGCAAGGTTACCTGCTGTAATTGCTATTGTCGTGGACAAGATGTACCCGATGCTGGCGATCTGGGACGAGTCATACAGCTGTGAGGCTTGAGCTAAAAACCTGCAATACAGGGACAGACAACGCAATCTGGTTTTCTTTCAGACAGGCTCTCAAAATTGATTTAGAAGTTGTTGCAGAATGAGATGGTTCCCTCTCTTCTTTAGGACATGTCTCCAAAGAATAGCACCCACATAAATATCAGCAAAGAGATTCCTTTCTTCTCTACACCTTCAGTGTGGTTAATGGGGATATGTAATAGTTTGAATGAGAGGAGGGTCAGGTTCCAGGGTGCAACCCAGGCCTCACTTAGAGCCAACGCAAGTTTTACCAGTTGACATCAAATAGGGCCAGAAATGCTCCCAGATTAAGACATTCGTATCCATGCTGCTGCCAACATTTGAGACGATAAAAGCAACAAATTCAAGAAACACTTTTTTCAGCAATTTTCTATAATCTCTGCATTTCTATTAGCTTGTTCAATGAACTACAAGCTGCCAGTTTCACTTTTTGTATCTATTCATTCATTCCCACTTGCCTTTCAGGCTCTTGAGTACAAACAAAGGACTCTTATGTTTGGATTGCCAATACTAAGGAAGAAAAAAGAGCAGGCACATTTACATCTCTCCCAGGCTTTGTAAATCCCTTTTTTAACTGAATGTATATTTTAAATACAAAGGACTTGTCAGCATCCCTGTAAGGGAGAGACACAAGAATACCGGTCTGAGCTTCTGCACTAAGGATTTCAGGTGCCAATCACTCCTTTGTGGTGTATAGCAAATAGGGCCAACATACTTAACAACGTTAACACAGGGTCCAATAGTCTGCCCATCAAAGGGTTCCCATAGGAGATGGAACTGGGCCTTCTAGGTGAAACCTGGCTTAAGGGGACTGGCATACTGTTGCAGCATCAAATTTTCATTATCCTACATCATCATGTTAAGGGGATGCAATTCCACTACTCTTTACAACCCGGTCCCTTTTTTTTTGTTTGGTTAATACAATCATAATATATTGTTTAAATAGCAACAAGGTGAAGATTTTTAAC
>NW_017729015.1:16699797-16706923 GCF_001723915.1 Gavialis gangeticus | reverse complement strand
AAAAGGTTCCCATAGGAGATGGAACTGGGCCTTCTAGGTGAAACCTGGCTTAAGGGGACTGGCATACTGTTGCAGCATCAAATTTTCATTATCCTACATCATCATGTTAAGGGGATGCAATTCCACTACTCTTTACAACCCGGTCCCTTTTTTTTTGTTTGGTTAATACAATCATAATATATTGTTTAAATAGCAACAAGGTGAAGATTTTTAACAAGAACTCCCTCTGTCTGGGCCAGCCTGAAAGCAAGATATTTAATGATCTAATCTTGCCACGTTAAGTGAGTTAGTAAAAGGCAGTTCCTTTTTACCCCACGACACTGTGCGCACTTGAAGACCAGAAGACAGTTGACTTACGTTGCCTGAAAGACCGCTGTTGCTACCATGCAGATGAGCATGATATAAAAGATTGGGTAGTCAAGTTGGAGGCTTCCTTGTATCGACACAAAAATCATGCCTGCAACTGCCTTCACAGTCACAACAGTCATGGAACCTGTGAATAATGGAGAAGGCTCAGCTGCAACATTGCAGCCTGCAGCGGTGGAGGGCCAGCTATGCAAAACGCATCAGGAGGCAGCAAACAAAGAAAAAAGGTGGTAAGAGCTCAAGTCTTCCTTTGGCCGAAGACAGAACCAGGCCCAGCAAGTCCTGGGCTCCCCTTGCTAGAACCCAGGAACTGAAGGGCTGTCTTGGCTCACTGAATCCCAGCCCCTGCTAATGCAGGCAATGACATCATACAATCCCATTCACAAACTAATAATACTCCAGCTTCTCGTGCTGGGACTGTGGGTAAATTGCTTCAGTGCTCTGGAACTCAGTTTTCCCCATCTGCAAAATGGGGGTATTTACTAATTATCTGTAATTAGTATATTTGAACAGCACTTTAAGATCAAGCCAATAGGCATTACTTCCAGGTAACAAAACTGTGAACATCTCTTACCCATCCCAAAGATTGGAACTGAGAAAATCCTGCTCCCCTCTCTGCTCTTGGAGCCCAAGTCAAGGACATTTAGAGGTCAGGGAGTCTCACTCCCACCCTGGGAGACCCCTGCTTACAGCAACAGTCTCCTGCAGCTCAGTAAAACACCAGACTGAAGGCTGCTACATAAAAAGCAACACTGGAGTACAGTGGCGTGAAGTTTTCAAAGCTCAGCACAACAGATCCCATTAGGCACCAGAAGGGCATGTCTGCAGCACACTATGCAGCACTATGGAGAGACAAGCTATCGCAGGGACTGGAAGAAGTGCAGCAGGACACTGAAGAAGCATGGCACTTGGCTGTGGCAGGGCACTATGCTAATGGGGTACATGAACTAATGCACTTGGAGCTGGCTCGGTATATTTACACCACACTACTCTGCACCTGGTAAACACACACCCTGGTGTCAGCTTTCACTTTGAACTCTTCAGCACATCAGTGTGCGTCTCCGCCTTCTCGTTATTTAACTAATTAAATAACTGTTTACTATTAAAGTGTTTAATTAATCTGTTTACTATTTAAGTAAACAGATTAACCAAAAAGATGACATTGGGTGAAACCATAGCCCCATGGAAGACAGAAACAAGGTTGCACTGAAGTCAATGGGAATACCGAAACAGAGACCTGTTGAACCTGTATTGTGCTTTTGGCTTCTCTGGGCTGGAGACAGCTGCTGTGAGTGTTTACCTACTTCCTTTATGGCTCCAGGGGCTAACTGCAGTCACTGTAAAAATCCTCCACCTTTCTCTAGCACCATTCAGCTCTCAATTTTTAATATTTATAATATTAATATTCGCTTTCCAGTATGCCTTTGATGAGCCTTATTTTACAGATGGAGAAAATGGAAGCAAAGGGTGGTCAGCTCCTGTGCCCACAGTCACCCACTGTCAGAGCCAAGCAGATTCCTGGCACCAAATCACATTTTCACCAAACAACGATCCTTCCAGTTCACCTGGAGTTATGAGATGCTTCACAAGTGTTTATGTGCGCGGGGAGTTTAGAGCCTCATACGTCCTCTGTCTGGGCAACTGTATCCTACCCCTGGGCAAAAAGGACCCAGTAGTTGGATAGCCCTTTCCCATCTTTAGCTCCTATGACCCTATCTTGTCCCAGCAAGATACAGACTTCTTCTACTTTTCAGGAACACTTATGGCATTATATTATTGACATGGTTAAAGAGATAAAATGCATTAAATGTACTCCCCCTATCACTCATGATGTAGTTTGCCATGACAGACGTGGTTAGACACATTTATATGCACAAATGAACTTACCCAGCAATGCTACCAGCAGAAGAATAACTACAATGTAATTGGCATTTCTCTCCTTGTAAAAATACAGCAGCAGGCAGAACAGTATGATCTCCACAAGCTACAGAAATGCAGAAAGAAGGACATTAAAAACAGGATGAAGAGGAATCCCTTTTCTTGCAGTGGATGGGGCTTTGGGGTACTTGGAGGTTGGGTACACAGTAGATTATGCTTTTATTTGACGATACAAAACTGCCCAGTGCTCTGAAACTTGACAGACACCGCTAAGGTCTTTTCAAATTGTGGTGCTGTGAACATCCATCAGGGTGTAGGCAGGATCTGGCAAGATTACATATCAAACTCAGCTGCGATCTGAACAAACAAGAGTTAATTGCTTCTCCAGGAACAGCCAAATGACCCTTTCTGGGAGATTTCATTGGTGACCTGAAGTGACAGGCCAGCCAACCCCAACCATACACCCTGGCCCCAGATCTTAATCCATTTTCTCCTAAAGTGCTTTCCAGAAAGCACGTTCCACCATCCGTTGAAGGCAATGGTAACCTTTCAGTTGGTTTTACTTGGAGCTGGATGAAGTTCTGATCTGAGCAGCTATGGGTACAGTATTTGAACATCTAGGGAACATTTACTGCCTAACCTCCTTGTGACTATTGCCATGGGGTGATACTGGAAAGTTTGGAATACTTTGGACGAGGACTGGAGGACGAATGATCAATCTTAGGTATATACTCTACGCTTTAAAATCGTACTCCCATAGACACACACAGAGCAGAGGAACCGTAACATGCTCAAAAATGTAGCCAATGACCCACAAAAAACCATTTTCATATGAAAGCCCCAGCCAGGCATACGTCAGAAAACCCAGCCACATTTTATGGGCCATCTTACCATATACAAAAGAAATGGCCAGCTGACTAAATGTTTAGTGATATTGTCTCCTGTCATTGCCTCATGACTATTAGGTCCGAACGTTATCAGCAGGTAAGTTCCAACGACTGCCAAACCACAGCCTACAAAGGATAAAACATAGCGCCCTTCGGCAAACAAAGGACAAGAGAGAGAAGGCTTTAGTGGGTTAGTACAGATATGTGTGGTATCTATTGCACATGCCGTGACTGTTACCAATGAGACTGTGCTTCCCACTGGAGATGATTCACTCCTCCACCCTCCCTGCCCCATTTTCAACATATTAAAGAAGATAAGCAGTGTGTGGTTAGCTGAGAAACTGCGAGTTAACTTGAGCTCAAGTCTCCTACACAATGAGAAGGCTGCAAGGTCTGACGTCTGGGTCAGATGACCTGACAACGGCTCTCTAACACTACACAGAGTTCACTTTCTACTCCCCAATCCTGCACACACTTGCACATACATGTAGTCCTGCCAAACTCAGTTGCCTGCAGAACTGAGGGCTTGAGCTGTGGCATCAGCCTGGAAAACTACCGTCAGCAGGGAGGCCACCTTAGCTGATTTCTACAATTAGGCAACAAGGAGAGGACCTTACCGGGTCAACTTCAACGGTGACCCTGAGAAACAGAAAATCCATTTGCAACAACAGTAGACGAAACTTTGCAGAGAGAAGTGTCGTTTTAACAACTAATGGATTCTCTTTAATCGCAGGTCTCAACAGTCCAGCCACATGCAGCCCGAGGCAGTGGGAACAAAGCAGCATTCAAAGCAGAAATGAAGACATATAGAAAAACAGAATTCAGACTTACTCAAAAATTCCTTGGGCTTCCATTTCTCTTTAATGAATATAATGCCGATGATTGCACTAGCTAATGAAAAAAGAAAACAGGAGGAGTTCTGTATGGTGTGCTTTGATAAGCAATCTCAACCCGGTGTGTACACAAGCCTGTGTGACAGATGTTTTCTCTTACCTATAACCGACACAGCACTGAGTGGCACAATCAGAGAAAGAGGGGCAAAAGCATAGGAGGAAAACACTCCCAGTTCCCCCAGCAGCAGAAGCAGCAGACCACACCACCAGATCTTGGTCCTGAAGTAGGCCCGGGGATCCTTTGAACCTGCCAGCCGGATGTGGCTATATTTCTGGAAGGGAAAACAAAGCAACAGAAACCTCAGTGTGCTGCCTGGTTTTCAAGCACAGGATGCTCGGGGCAGGGTCAGTATTCCTTTCGTGATACTCACCTGGAGGTTGAGTGCAATACTGATGACAAGGTGTCCAAAAATAGCCAGTAATGCGCCAATCAAGTTTTCCTGTAAAGCAGAGCAAGTATGTAGCTATTCGGTTTGACCACAGGAAACGGCTGGCGGTGGGGCAGGGTGGCACTGGCAGTGGCTACCCCTGACAGAAAGCAGATCTTTAATATCCATTGCTGGTTAGGTTGCCTCTCTCTATGTCTCTTAGTTCTGTTCCCAGATCTGTCGCCCTTCTTACGGGATCTTGGGAAACTCAGGGACAAGGGGGTTAACTGGAAAAAGGCTTACGTTAACACTTGTAGAGTTCTTTGGTCTCCTTAGAAGGGAAGTGGCAGAGCCACGTGCAAGGCTCTTGTCCCCTAAATGTGACACTTGGAAAAGCCATTTCCTCTGGGGACCCTGGCAAGGCGTAAAGTCAGAGCTTGCTGGGGTGCGCGTAGCTTCAGTTCCACGGTTCAGAATCTAACAGACTGGCCGACCACGATCAGGACATCAGCTAAGGAAGGGGCTAATCTCTACTGTCCTATAGGGCAGCCAGCCTGCAGGAGAAGACTTTCCATGTGCCTTTTATGCCAACCATTTATTCAACCCAAAGCAGAGGCTAAGGGATAGGGACCCCTGGAAAACGTCTCCTCCATCCCTGCCCCCCCACAGACAAGCCTTCAGTAAGCAGCAGCTTTAACAATGTCAAGGCAGGATTCACAGTAAATGGAAAAGAGTAAATGGATCACAAAATATATGTACATTAGGCACTCTCAGACGAGCCTGAAGGACCAGACGGCCATTTGGTGTTCTTTTGGTATGTCTAAATCTCATTAGGTGCATCTACACGTTGCCCTACAGCAACATAGCCCTGTGCTACGCTACGGCACATTACGGCGATGTAGCGATCACGTGGGTCTACATGTGATCGTCAGCTCCGTCGCTGTAGCAGCACGCTCCCTGGATATAGCATGCCACTATGGCGATGTAGCGGTGAAAACTAACCGTGCATCACATGCACAGCGCAGTAATTGCCCATACTGCACCATGCTTTAGTACTCCCAAAAGGAAGTACCAAAGCACGGTGCTGTAGCAACGTTGCCGTATGGTGACACATGGACACGCTCATTAGGTATCATTAACACTTCAGATTTCAGTGTAGATGTTCCAGATACAGTGCGGTGTTCAGGTTGTTTTATTTGGGATAGTTCCCTCTCTCCTGTCATTAAAGAAACTGTTTTTCCCGTGCATGATCCATACATGATTAAAGCAACACATTAATATATGCATGACAGAAAGCTCTCTGACAGGCTGATTAGGATGCAAGCAAAGTTTACTGAGCGATGAATCGCATCACGGCAGCTTTACCTGAAGTACCCAGGAGAAATTCCTGCAGCAGACAGCAGGAGAGGGAGGGAAGAACTTTACAACCAGCCACGCAACCCCGGTTTTTGGAGTTCAGCAGGTTCTGCTGGATTATTAACCAAACCTCAAGGTAGCAGGGCAGGCCTGGCCTCTCCTGAACAGTGCCAGAGTTGGGGCTGGCTGCTGAACTGAGTGGGCTGCCAGTATGGAAACATGTCTGTGTTGGCTTTCTCCATAGCACAGCCTTACAGTTTCATAGTTTCTAGGGTCGGAAGGGACCTGAGCAGATCATCGAGTCCGACCCCCTGCCATGGCAGGAAAGAGTACTGGGGTCAAACGACCCCAGCAAGGTGTTATACTGCACCCAGGCCCTTTTTCTCAGGGAAGTGCCTGTTCAGGTGCACACAGTCATTTAGACTGATGTTCAAAGGAGCCCTGGGTTGAGGAGCATGAGAAAAGTCAGTGGGAATTATGCATCGCACCCTATCGGGCCCCTTGCAAAATCCGCAGTGAGGCAGGAAGTGTGCTTGTCGGGTGAAAGCCCAGGGTTCAGTTCCCATCTCTGCTGCCCACTCTCCATCTGACTTGGACAAGGCGTTGTTACGGTCATTAAGTACCTGAAGAGAGGCTCCCAGGGGAATTTACAGAGCGCCGAGGCACCTGCTGCCCAACGCGAATGGCAAGGGGAGTCAGACGGGCGATGCATCTTAGAGCCCCTCAACACCTGTGAACGTCTGTCCCTCCCTCAAACAGGGAGTAACAACCCTCCCTTCCTCTGTCTTGTCTACGTCTCCGAGATGGGGACTCTCCCTCCCTAGGCATGTACGCAGCAAGTGGCACGCCCGGGCTTACAGGAATACAGCCATGCATTACCCACACAGCTCAGATCACTCGAGAAAACAGTTCATTTCCCAGCTTCAGTGTACACCTCAACTTAAAACCTCACACAAGTGTGGGCAGGTGCGTTAGGTGCCAACTTCGCAGTGTCTCAGGCGCAAATCTGACCTTGTAGGAAAAGGGCTCTGCGTGGGGCTGCACAGACACAGCTGGTGTTGCCAGCAGAAGCTGCTGGAGCTGCAGGTCTGGGCCGTTTCCCCCCTCCATTTTGGTTCATTTGCGCATCTCCTCTTCCGCTGCCTTCGCAACCACGACTGCTTCTTAGAGAAGAGACTCGGACACAGCTGCCCCTTGGCCCATCACTTTGCACCACCTCTTCCTTTCCATCTTGCCATGCCTGGGCAAAGGAACAGCCGGTCAGCAGAGGCTGGTCATCCTCTGGGCAGCTGAGCAGAAGCGGGCTCCTCACTCCTCGCAGGAAAGGGGTGCCTCACTCCAGACGAGGCATGGATTCACCCTCATTTCCAGTGAGTCA
>NW_017729015.1:16690248-16694797 GCF_001723915.1 Gavialis gangeticus | reverse complement strand
AACGGCCGGTCAGCAGAGGCTGGTCATCCTCTGGGCAGCTGAGCAGAAGCGGGCTCCTCACTCCTCGCAGGAAAGGGGTGCCTCACTCCAGACGAGGCATGGATTCACCCTCATTTCCAGTGAGTCAATCTCGTGGCAGTTTATACTTCCTGAGATGACATTTTAGACACTAGAAGAGATTTCAAAGGAAAAAGCAGGTAACTCAATGAATAAAAACCACATTTGCTCTGAAATTCTGGCCAAGGATACCAGGAAATCTCTGGGCTCATACATGATGCCCTGTGATCAAATTAATTTCCATATAGATGAAAGCTCAGTGGTTCAGTATTTTATCAGAGGACCCCCCACCCCACCCCCCTAGAAATGCACCAGGCACAGTTTATCCAGCCACACAAACCAGACTGGGTATGAACGGTGAACTGTCTCTAGGCTGACTTTCAGTACTAAGATTTTCCTGCTCGAGAGGCCTAACTGAAAAGCCTGCTGTTCTCCAAGCCCAGTTTTATCCTTCCCTAACATTTAGTGACCTTGTGTGATCGACCCAGAACAAACACCTAATCTCTACCGTCCTAGGGCAGCCAGCCTGCAGGAGAAGACTTGCAACGTGCCTTTCATTTATGCGACCCGAAGCGGAGGCTAAGGGGTAGGGAAAACATCTCTCCCGGCACAGACAAGCCTTCAATAAGCAACAGCTTTAACAACGTCAAGGCAGGATTCAGCGGAAATGGAAAAGAGTAACTGGATCGCAAAATATAAGTATATTAGGGACTCTCAGAAGAGCCTGAAGGACCAGAAGACCTTCATCCTGCACACACTTGCACACGCATGTGCATCTGCTTGCTAGAGACGGGAAGATCCTCTTTTCACAGGAGTGACACCTGCTCTGATCCTGCGCCTGTTTTCATCCCTGACAACACTCCCATTGACTTTGGTGTCAGCAGGATCGAGCCCTTACACCTGTAAGCGCCTTCGAGCAAGACGAAGCGATCCTTCTCAGAAAAGGAGGCGCAGGGTTAGGGACCAGATTCTCCGGGGGGCTCGGCACCCCTCAAAATCAGGGTCTAAATGAATGCGAGCCAGCCGCCCGCCTCAGCCTGCTCAAGCAAGCGCAGGGTTTCGGTTTCTTTTAAAAATTAAATCGCAACCCGGTTGCGAGAGGCATCCGCAGCTGGTCTCGCCGCCCAAGAAAGTTCTTTCATGTCACTTCCTGCCCGGGGCGGCCGCCCACTCTGAGCGCACGGACGAGGTGGGGGGGTCTGCGCAATTATATCCCGTGGCAAAATAATCCAAGCAAGACACGCAATACAAGCGCAGAGGAGCGGGAAGAAAAAAAAGGCAATTCATGAACTTCCTCCAGCCCTTGCAAAGTCATGTCAGTCGTTCGCCCGCTCCCACCTGCAAACTCACCCCCGTTCACCACCGGCTCGCCACGGACCCCGGCCACCTCCCTGCCCCCAGACACGCAGGTTTACCCCAGTCGCTTGTAATGTTTTTTCCAGCCCAACTTACGTCTCGGGGCCGGCTGCAGCGTTCTGTGTTTTGCTCTTTCCGAGGCCCTGCAATTTGAGCCTGCACCTGCCAGTCACCTGCCTGGGCACAGGGCGGGTGACAGTGACTGGCTGCTTGGTGGCTGCCGCAGCGCATTGGCTGGGCCGCCAAAGCTTGTTTGAAGTGCAAAGAGCCGAGGATGCGGAGAAGAGAAGCAGCTTTTTGTGGGGTGGCCTCTAGTGGCTGCAGTTTCGCACTGAGCAGAACCCGCCTCTGTGCCGTCCTGAGCAGGAACCGGCTTCTCTGCAGGCGCCCAAGCAAGTGCTGGGCCCATCCCCAAAAGCAGGCAGTCCTCTGATGGCCTGGGCCTGCGTGATGCTGAGCCCCTGCGCAAGCAGCAAAACCAGCGAGAGATGCCGGCCTCAGCACCGCTCCCATTGCAAACTCCTTTCGTGGGGCTGCTTTGGAGTTAGCCTCCAGTGCTGCTGAGCAGGCAAGGCTTCTGCTGGCAATGGCAATCATCGCTTTTCTAATTAAAAGTCCCCGAAGTGTTGTTATCTGATGGCTCTTCGTGTCAGACACTGCGTTGCAGGTTTTCACTGCCCGGGCCCCATTTTCAGCCAAGGTGAGGTCCCAGATGAGGAGGCAATTATTCATGAGGGGCACGTGACTATGGTCAAGGCGCTCCAGAGAAAGGAGGAGGTGCAGATTCGCCTATAAAAGCCCGGACAGAGATGAGGCCTGTGGGATCTCCACCCCTAAGCCTGAGAAGGCCTGCCGGCTCCCCAGAAGGACTTTCTGAGCGCCTGGCTGGAAAGAGACGCTCTGCCCTAGGGATGACATCAGACTCATGCATGGCTTTCTGTTGTCTTTTGGGCTTATTATAGGAAAGAACAGTAAATAAAGAGTAAAGAAGCCAGAGGCATGCCAGCCTCTGGCTTCTTTACTCTTCCTTCCATCCCGGAAGTGCACACACACCAACTGCAGATGCCTCCTCAGCCTGACGAAGGGCGTTTGTACCCAAAAGCTTGCAAAGAAGAATTTTCCCAACTATTTGAGTTGGTCTAACAAAAGATATCAGATTTACCCAAAGAACCTTGTCTGGTTTATTATATTGCATTTTCGATTAGGCTAAACTGTGCACATTGTCACTGTGCCATACTGGGCTGCGTCTTCGCGTAGGTGAAGTTTTCTGTTGCTCTTTGTGGCGTGCTTGGAGTCGCACATTGCTGTGCTCAATCAATGCTCCCTTCAGAAAACGGACTCTTCTCATCCGTTAATGCAGTGCCACTACCTAAAGTCCGCTATCGGAAAATGTGCCCCCCTTTGGATCCTGAACACTGGCTTATACGTATGGCAGTAGCAAGAAATCCCGAGCAAAATCAGGGGTGCACAGATATTTAATGGACACTAATGAGATTGCAAATCTAAACAGCCCAGGAGCTGGAGAGGGATGAAGGTGGCGTTTGCAATGCTGGGCGTGCACCACACGCCGGACACGGGAGCAAGCCGGCTCCCCCCGGCCCAGCACGGAGCACTGCTCACACCCCCTGCAGCCCCAGCTACCTTAAGACGCATGCGCAGACAAGACGGCCCCGCGCCACCTTAACCAGCAGCGAAGCCTAACCTGCTGGCATCCGTCCTACTTTCAAGCTGCGTTTCCGCCACCCGGTAACACAGAGCGACCCGCGATGGATTTGAATGCCCACCTGTGATTGGCCGAGGATAGAACGCGCCAAGATTCCGAGTCTTGTGACTGGAGGGCGGCGGGTTCTGCTGTTGCCCCGGCAACCGGATGTAAACTGTCTCCGCGTTCCATCCGGCGGGCGCGGGAGGCAGGTAGGCGGAGGGCGGGGCTGGGCTCTCCCGGGGCAGCGGCCGCCCCCCCGCAGCGAGGTCCCGCCTGCCCCGCAGGATCCCGAGGGGGGCTGCGCAAGAACCTCCTTTCTGGTCTCCATCTCCCGCCGCCCCGCTTCGCACCGGGCATCCCCATCCTCTCTCCGCAGGGACAGACGGGGGGTCCCAGGCACGTTACAGGAGCCCCCGCCTGCAGCCTTTGCTCACCCAAGTAGGATCTGGAAAATGGGGGTCAGGAGGTCACATCCAGCCCAGCCCCCTGCTCCAAGCAGGACCAGCCCCAACTCCATCATCCCAGCCGAGGCTTTGTCAACCGGGGGCTTAAAAACCTCCAAGGATGGGGAGTCCCCCACCTCTCAGGAAGCCTGTTCCAGTGCTTCACTTTTCTAGTGAGAAAGTTCTTCCTAATCTCCAACCTCAACTTCCCTTGCTGCAGCCTGAGCCCACTGCTCCTTGTGCTGTTGTCTGCCCCCACCGAGAACAGCCCAGCGCCATCCTCTTTGCAGCCCCCCTGCAGGGAGCTGAAGGCTCCTATCAAATCCCCTCTCCGTCTTCTCTTCTCCAGACCAAATAACCCCGGCTCCCTCAGCTTCCTCTCACAAGTCACGTGCCCCAATCCCCGAACCATTTTTGATGCCCTCTCCAACTTGTCCACATCCTTGCTGTAGTGGGGGCCCCCGAACCATAACATGCCCAGAAAATTAATATGATCCACTGGTGTGATGCTACAGTCAGCAGAGCAAACAGTATGCTGGCGTGCATCAGCCGATGCATCTCAGGCAAAACAAGGGAGTTATTCTCCCGCTTGACTCGGCATTGGAGAGGCTGCAGCTGGAGTACTGTGTCCGGTTCTGGGCGCTGCACTTCAAGAAGGACATGGAGAAGGTCGAGAGAATCCAGAGAAGAGCCATTCGCATAATTAGAGGCCTGAAGAGCAAGCCATACGAGGAAAGGCTGACAGATATGGGACTGTTCAGCCTAGAAAAGAGAAGACTTTATGGGGATTTGGTGGCATCTTACAAATATATCAGGGGCTACATGAACAACTATGCACCAGTGCATCCCGGGGCAAACCGGGATCAACGGTCCTAAATTCCTAGGAAATTTCAGACTGGGTCTAAGGAAAAACTTCTTCCCATTTGTGTGACCAGACTCTGGAACAGACTGCAGGCGCGTACCTTGGAGATCTTCAAAAGGAGACTGG
>NW_017729015.1:16682769-16685248 GCF_001723915.1 Gavialis gangeticus | reverse complement strand
TATGGGGATTTGGTGGCATCTTACAAATATATCAGGGGCTACATGAACAACTATGCACCAGTGCATCCCGGGGCAAACCGGGATCAACGGTCCTAAATTCCTAGGAAATTTCAGACTGGGTCTAAGGAAAAACTTCTTCCCATTTGTGTGACCAGACTCTGGAACAGACTGCAGGCGCGTACCTTGGAGATCTTCAAAAGGAGACTGGACGCACACCTCGCCGGGGTTATTTGACCCCAGCTCTCTTTCCTGCTCAGAGCAGGGGGGCTAGACCTGATGATCTCACAAGGTCTCTTCCAACCCTAAACTTTGGTGAATCTGTAAAAACTGGACGCAGGACTCCAGATGCAGCCTCACCAGTGCAGAATAGAGGGGAATAATTACTCCCCTCAGTGTGCTGGCAGTGCTCCTACCAATGCAGCCCAGGATGCTGTTAGCCTTCTTGGCAACAAGGGCACACTGCTGGCTCCTGTCCAACTTGTGAGCACCACTGAAATTGGTTGCAGGGAGTTGGGGAATCCCTCCTGGTGAAGGATTTTGTATAGAACAGAATCTCCCCCCGCCCCACTTCGCATCCCCCAGCACGCGCAGAGTGGAAAGGACGTCCCCGTTGTTGGTAAGCTGTGCTCGTGCTGAACTTGCAGCCTCTTTGGACTCTAAATCCACATGCATTTTTATGTTTCCGACCGGTGTTTTAGAAACAAAATGGTGAGCCACCGAAGAAGAGTCACTCCTGCTGTCGGAGCAGTAGTTGGCGTGTAACATGGAAGCCTGCTCTGAGAGCCTACCTCGAGCTTCCAGCACTGAGAGGATATACCCTGTGCACACTGGAAAAGTGTTCAAAGGTAGAATACCACGAACTAGAACAGCATCTCAATAGCTGCTTCGTTTGAGGACAGGAAAATATAGCTATGCACATGTC
Organism: Gavialis gangeticus; assembly: GCF_001723915.1. Lineage (NCBI taxonomy): Eukaryota > Metazoa > Chordata > Crocodylia > Gavialidae > Gavialis > Gavialis gangeticus. Next base: position 16,684,326 of record NW_017729015.1, on the reverse strand, counting down.
ATCTTTTCAAAGCACAGTGGGGATCCAGTAGTGAAGCTGATGGGTAGAAAGTGATATCCGGCACAGTTTATATCCACAGCCAGTTTCAGTCATGTCAGGCTCCATTTCCTCATTGCTCTCGTTGGGCTGTTTAGACTCCTGCCACATGAATACAGCTCCGGTCGTGAAGTAGATGAGTCACCGGTGCTTTTTCCAGGATGCCATTTAATGATGCTCAATCAACTTAGTAGTAAAAGCATCAGTGGCTGCTGGTGTCCGTCTGCTGTAATCCCTGACCTCATTGTAGACAAGGAGTTTGATCGCAATGCTGGACAGCACTGGCTCCCTACCACGAGGTGCTGAGCAACCTAAACTGTCACTGAGATCAATGGGAACTAAGGGTGACAGCATCTTCCAGGACATGTCCAACCTTTCATACTTTCAGCCCTCTGTGGTGGGCTTAAAATATGCCTGATTTAAGCATGCCTCTTAGTGAGGCTTTCTATTACATGCTGTAATAGTGGCTTTGCAGCAGTTCCCAAAGCCTGATATCAGCCCTGCAGCACCATTCAGCAATGTTTTTTTTCTTTGTACCATAAGTAAAACAGGGACATTACATGCAAAACCAGATGCTGATTTCCTAACCTAAACACGTCCTTAAAGTTAGATTTGCATTTAATTGATGCATCCTACAGAAAATGGAGTCTGGAGCTGTAATTACATGTTTCCCATATCTGCATATTCAGGATCTTGTTTGATTGACTCTACCTTTTAGGTTATACAGGCCCCACCGTTCCTTATAAACACAATGCAAGAGTGATCCCAAACTCAGAAAAGAAGGGGTTTAATTCTCAAGCAAAGAGATTTCAGTGTAACAAGGTAGGTTAATTTAAATGTTTGAGATGTACGACTTTTGCTCTGAATTTTCTATTTATCTCTGATTGATCTCATCCTGTAACTGAGCACAGGAGCTTGGTTGGGACAAACTGGATTTGCTTGCTTGTATGCTTGATTTATATAATATTCTGTGGATTGGTCATGGGGGAATACAAAATAGCAAGCAGGAAAGCAGAAGAGAAGAGTTAGAAATGAGCTAGGAAACGAGTGAGTTTTCTTTAGTGAAAAGGAGCAACATGTTCCTGCTGACAGGGCCCTGCAACCGCACCTGTAGTGCTCAGCCTGATTCACCACTAAGTTATGCCGTGCAAGGCTGGTGGACTGCAGCTGAATGCCAGTAGGACTTGGGTGCCTAATTCTCTGAAACGTCTTCGAAAATTTGCCTTTGTATCACTTCTCCATCCCAGCCTCCCAGCCCACAGTGCTGAGGCCAAATGAGTTGAGAGCCCATTGCACTTTTTGTCAGTTTGTATTGCAGCCGAAACAGCACGGGAGCGTATCCTCTTGTGCTGAATCTAATACAACTGGCCCAGCAAGAGCCTCATTGTGTGCTCATTTATACCACTGCCACCCTGGAGTAAACACACTGACGTGAATGGAGCTAGTCTGGATTTCCACCTTTGTAATGACAGCAGAACATAGGCTTCATAGATTTCATAGACATTGGGGCTGGAAGGGACC
>NW_017729015.1:16672365-16682758 GCF_001723915.1 Gavialis gangeticus | reverse complement strand
GGGGCGGTAGCTGCAGTTGGGCCCGTGGTGCCGGTGGGAGCTGGCGACTCCGCCGGCTCTGCCAGGCCTGCAAGAGGTGTGTAAGCTCCAGCAGGGCAGGGGCCTTGGTGCAGTGGCCCTGGGGCCCTTGACCACCTCGGTCCATGCCCCTGACTGGACAGAGCGGGAGGTCTCCAAGTCCTCCCTTTTCCTGGAGGGAGACTGTGGTGGACCCGGCGGCTCCCGGGGGAGAAGGGCCTGGCAGTAGGAGTCGATCTCCAGCTCACAGTCCCTGATGGCGCACAGCCTCTGGACGGTGGCCTGGAGCTCCTCCAGCTGGTGCCAGAGACCCCAAACGGGAGCAGACCCCACACGGGGAGGCGGCCATGCTCCCGGGCCCCAGAGCCTGAAAAAGGGACAGGCAGCCCCCGCGGCCGAGAGCCAGGGGCACCGTCTGCGTGGAGCCCGAGACCATGGGCGCCGTCTGGGTGGCCGTCTCTGAGGTCCCCGAGGGGTGGGGGGCGCAAAGCCCGAGGGGACCCTCGGGGTGCAGCACGTGCCCATCCGTGTCATGCCTCTGGTGGGCTGGCTACGGCTGGGACTGTCTACCCTGGCGGGGGCGCACAGCCAGGGCCTCGGGCCCTCCCACGCACCCTCCTGCGCGAGCTCCGCGCTAGCTCGCGCACCGGCAGACAAGCGCCTGTTTGCGCAGCTCTGGGGCTGGTCCAAGTAGGGGCCTGGGTGGGGCGAGACCCAGCCCGGCTCCACGCAGCCACTTCCCCCCACTCACTAAGGGGTTAACCCCCTCTCACCACGGGCCCCGCTTGCCTCCGGCTGTGCCGGGGGTTGGTGGGGGGCTCCGCGGCTGCTGGGGGGCTTCGGGGGAGCCTGAATGTCTCCCGTCCCCTTCCTTTACCTGGTTCCTCTCTCCATAAAAGTGCTTGCGAAGCACCAGCGTGTTCTGCCATCAGAGCGGCAGGGGGCAGCAGAAAGATACTAGAAAACCACATGGATTACCCAGATTTGCCACCGGGTCTTTGGCAGGTGAAATTGCAGGCGTGTATGTACCAGGGGCTTTGGGGTCCTAGCTTTCCAGCCTCTCCCCCTCCCCGTGGCAGGAGGATGAACCATGCCATGGCTCCTGTCACAAGCTCCCTCTTTGCGATCTAGTGACCGAGCCGGGTCTGACCGAGCTCGGTCTGGCTGTCTTTGGAAATCACATCCGTTGAGGATTTCTGTAGCTTGGAGCACACTTTTCGGAGAGGGGGAGGGCAGGAGGCTATTTGGCATCCCCTCCTTTCCCACCCCCCCGCCTTTGATCTCTGCCTCCTTGCTTGTCTCTCCCATCTCAGTGATATCAGGAGCACATTATCTCGGGCCTGAACACTAATAACGACCATAGACGTAAAGGACAAAAGATGAGGGGGAACATTTAAGGTGGGGACGTTGCTTAACTGCTTCTCGCAGGCGCCGTCTGTCTGTCTGGGGAGTTTCTCACGACCCGATGCTCAGCGCTGCCTAAGAGAGATGAAGTAGAGCCGTGTGGTACCTCCCCAGAGCACCTCCCTGCTCTGAGCATTTCCTGCTCCAAGGACTGAGTGGGCAGGGGTCCAAACCACAAGCGACACTAGGGCTGGGCAGAAGCTCTCTTAAGCTGTATCCATAGAGAAAGGTTTCTGCAGTGGGTGTGGGGAGCCTGGGGCTCCCTGCTTTATACCATGTCCTGAAACACACCCGGCCGTGTGTCCTGAACTCTTCGGCACAGCTGTTGTAGAGGATAGAAACCCAGATTGTGCGTGAGTGCTTTTGGGGGGGACTTAGACCACCCAAAGTGCCATTTGGGTGACCGGACCTGGATCCTTGGATGACCAGAAAAGAGCAGAGTGCCCCCCGAGGTGCCCGCCGCCATGCCTTTGACAGTCTCTTCGTACATGTCCTGTCACACGGGCAAACTGCAACCTGGTATAACCAGGAGCAACTCCTCAGGGAAGTGACTGCCCAGAGATCGGCGCTCAGCTCAAACTGCCTTAGTAGCATTTGAAGAAATGCGTGGGGAAAAGTCACCTGTGTGGTCATCGGTGCTGGCATTTTTATAAGGGAGGCGGAGGCTTCTGGGATGGCGTAAGTAAATAGTGAGAGCAGAGGATGATTCACCATAGCGTCAGTCCTGCCTTACACTAGGATTGCTTTTTTTTGGTCGTAATTTCTTCTAAGCATTACAGGAGCATTAGCCGTGACGGGGAGGGACCCCGCTGACTTAAGCCCTGTACAAAGATGGAGTGAAGGACAAACCTGCCTCCATGTGCATTGTCTGGCAGGGGAAATGGGTGACTGGAGAAGGGATAGGACTCACTCGTGGTCACGCAGCAGGTCCGTGACGAAGCCAGAGACAGAAGCCTCCCCTTCTAGTGCTCTTTCCACTAGGCAACACCACCTGTCATTGCTCTCCTAGGATGACCCAGGCATGCAACTGGAACAAAGCAGTGCTGAGCCTCCCTTCCTCCCTTTGTTTAAAAGCAGGGTGATGCTGTTCCCTTTCCCTAGAGCTTGTCTAACATGCAACTGTACAGTCAGGCCCATGAAAGATATCCCCTCATTCCTTGCATAGTTCCAGGACCGCCGTGGCTACAGCATTGCTTCACCACTATCTTTGCTCAGCCCATCCAGGGCACAGCCCATCGTCACGAGGCCCGTCAGGCCATTCAGACATCTTCACTAAAAACGGGCCCGAGCCTGCTGGCGCCTCTTGAGCAACCAGCTGTCAGCCTGCCCGGGTTTCGTGACTGCTCGCCACCGCCACGTGGGACCTGGTGATCTCATCAGGCTCCTCCATCACCTGGCGCGCCCCGTTTCCAATAGCATGGCCTTCCTCGCCACCTGTCTTACTCTTTCCTTTGCACCCCTCTCCCGTAGAGCCCGCTGTGATGCCACTCAGCCGTGCCGGTGGGGAGAAGCTGTCGGTGCCAGCCCCGAACCAGACACAGAGACCCCCCCTTCGTTTTCCCCCGGGCTCGGTGCGTCGCACGTGGTGTATCTCTGTCTGAATCCGATGGCATGCTCCTCAGGACAGGAAACAAATGCCTTATCCATGTCTGATACTCTCTGCAAAATACTTTCCATTGGTGACCGGCAGACAAGCAAAGGCCACATGATGGTGATTTACTCTCGGGGGGTCAATAGTCTCATGTATGTCCAGCCCTAAATACCAGTCTAATGTTTGATATCAAGCTGCATTTCTCAAAGAGCCTCGTCCTTCCTGCCTGCTGAGCCTCCACAAATTGTGCAGCTGTTACTTGGCTGGCAGGAGATCAGCACCTTTAGAGAAGATGTTTAGCACCTCACAGGATTGAGCCCCAAAGCTTAATGCTCCACTGCTTGGGATCTAGGCTGGTCTGGTTTTATATTGCTCTATAAACAGAATCCCGCCCAGTTCTCTTTCTGAGGAGCCCAGGAGGGGACCTGAGTCAGGATGGGTGCGGTGGCTACAAATAATGCGTTCTGCCTACATGCCGAATTAATTCAGTCAAAGTCAGAAGCACAGATGAGATTTTAGGCTTGCCGTGGCTCTGAACCTGCACAAATTGCCTGGTAGGCGCTAAGGAAATTTAATCTCCCATTTTATACTCATTTTTCCATGCAATTTGAGACTTGCATTAAAATCAGATTATTATTTTGAAACAATGAAAACATCTGCTCAATGCACAACGGCAATTACAAGCAATATATTCAGAGACACGAGGAGCGGGATGGAAAAACGATACTGAAAATACAACGATGCTTTTATCTGCGTTGACGGTTCGCTGTCACCTGGAGTGTTGCGTTCGGTTCTTCCCAGCTCAGGGGAGAAAAAGCTAGGGCAGAAATAAAACCTGTCCAGAAATATGCACGAAGGTCACGAGAGCCCTACAAAGAGTTGGAAAACATTGGGGGGGAGGGGGGATTTAGGTTTGCTAGGAGGTGAATCAGATTTGCCCCTGCAAAAACTAGGAAAGCGAAAGTGAACAAAGGAAGAGTCAGTGGAATTGAGAAACAACCAATGTAAAACTGAAAGAAGGAAACAACTGGGTGCACAATGCACATCGTGTGTTTGTGCTGTCCCAGCCCAGGGCTGTGCTTCCAGAAGCAGGAGTCAAACAAATGATTCATAGAATAAAACTATCACTGGGGAAACTCATTGCCAAAAGGCACCACCAAGACCAAAGCATTAGATTTTACATGGGGAACAATCATCGAGGGTTTTATTGCGTTGGCTGCCACATGTCTAAGGGGTATAAACCCCTCACCCTGAAATTACAGACAAACTTGCTATGTGAGTGTTCAGAGGGTGACTGTAGCTGATGCAACGTTGTCACCGCATTTTATGGTTTCTTTTTAGGACGAAAGTCCCGGTCCAGGATTCTACAATGTCATTCACCAGTCTCCAGAGTTCAACAGCACCTCTCTGTCAAAGAAAGGAACCGGCTACTTTCCTTCAGGGGTAAGAGGAAGGGGTCGTGTTATGTAGGTGCTTGATGAAATCAATTCTTGGCTTTCCCTTGACTTCAGTGGGCCGTGCAAGAATCACGTCTTGTGTTTTGCTGCCTAAGTCTAGGGCATCTAGAGACTACTGTGATGAGCACAAACACCTAAGCCAGGTGGATATAGTTTGCAGCCATGGGCAGGCACTGCTGTATTAGTAAGGTAGAGTTCCAGCCTCTACCTTTGCTCCTAACTTTTAAAACATACTCCCTTGGGACTGGAATTTTTTAGGCTTAATCACTTTCAAAAGTGATTTTCATTTACATTCTGGATGGACAATTGAAGTCCGATTGGTTGAGCTGTTTTTCTGTTGCGTGAGGCTAAGGAGAAAAAATGCCATTTCACTCCTATGCATTCAGTAGAAATTTTGCACTCAGCTCCCTTGGGAATTCGTAAGATGACAGCCTCCAAGGCAGCTCTTCTGTCCATCTCAGTGAGGCTGAAGAAGCCTTGAGCCTGCCTGGTCATTTCATGCAACATCTTCGAGCTTTCAACCCATTTTAAAGAGCACAGTTAAGGCCCTCCTGGGCTCTGATCAGGCTAGAAGAACATGACAGGTTTCTAAGTCAAGCTGATGACCATCTTCATCTCCAAGGAAGTCAGTGGATATTAATGGTGCCTAGCACCTCCAGCCTGGTCAGCCCCTATGACATATTTGCAGCCCCTAACACAACACAGCAAGGTGCTGCTGTATGTAAGGCACAGGGGGTGTTTTCCCCCCGTTAGCAATTGGGAAAGTGCGGGAGGTCAGAGCACAGCCCTAGGCTCTTTGCCAGTTTTTGGCAAGCCTACAGCTCACCTGCCGTGTGTTTCTGTCCTGTGTCTCTTTCCAGGATACTCGGATCGCACGCAACCTAATCCCCAGCTACCCAGCCGCAAATGCCTACAGCATTGCATCCTGCTTCCAGTCCAAGAGAGACTTCGGCACAGGCAACTCCAGCATGTTTCAGCAACCTATCGCTAGGAAGCTGAAGAAGATGCCTACCCCAGCACCCAACCAGTACAATGTAAGAGGGGGTGGGAACAAGGAGCCATTCAAGAACTGTTGCACCCTAAAACACATGGAGCGTAGCTGCCTCTGAGCCACGCAGGGCACCCACCAAACGATACGCTTAAAGCAAGCACTTCTCTGTGCCCGCTGCCTCCGCTTTGGGGCAGATCAGCTGGTCTGTGCTTCACAGCACCACATCTTTGCACACTCCTTCGACTCTACAGATGCACCATGTGTCTTGCAATTGGTATCAGTGGAACAGGGTCCATGCACAATGTAAGGAGCAACCCAAGAGTTGGAGTCTGCTGTCCTCAGAGGGGTGGCTGCAGCTACTACAGACACCTGCGTGCCAGCCTGAAGCTACCTGGTTTGGATACAGCTGGCAGGGGAGATGCAGTGGCAAAGACCACAGCATAGGCCATCTCCCAGGTATCTGCCGAGCATCTCAGGCTCGTTCTGCAGCCCACACTGAGCTCCCTGGAGTTAGTGCTCCCTGCTAGTGGGCTGAAAGCAATCTCTGCTGTGTCTACACAAGCCGCAGTCACTGCAGTGGCCACAGAGCAGGTGCACCCCAAGTCACTGTGTATCTGGGTGCCCTGGGCCACTCTGCACATAATAGCGTGCTTCTAGGACCTGCCCCTGTGGCATCTCTTCCTCCCCGTCACAAAGCAGGCTGTATAACAACAATCCCACTAAAATCCATGGGTCAAATTCCAAATGCACCAGCTCCAGTGGAATCACTGCCACTGATGTTGGCTCTGCTGGGATAGGCCCATTTCTGCTTTTGGTTCAGTAAATATCTGGTCTCATGGTGGGACCTGTGGCCCGGTCCTCAGCTGATGGAAACCAGTGTGCTGCCACTGCTCTCGCGGAGCTGCAGCAATTTCTCCCCGTGAGGGATCTTGCCCCGGGGTTCTGCTTGTGGCTCAGCCATTAACTCACTCCGGTCTTGGGTAAGTCGCCATGGACAGGAAAGAGGCGGCACGGAAAAGTGATTTGTCATGGGCTGACAGTGCTTCGCTGCAGGTTTATGAGCCTCAGCCAGGAATGTTTACAACATGCTTGAGATTGTTGAATGGAAAAGGTTATGAGAAATGCAAAGTACCTTTAATAGTTATCGCACGCATCGGAATATTCTTTCTGTTGCTGATGTGTTTCCTTCTTCCCTCAGGAGCGCTGTGCCAACGGTGCTGCATTTGTCAGCTTTCACATCGTTGGTATGCGCCATCCAGAACTTGCTTTCTATAAGCCACCTTTGCTTCAGTTCCCTTGATCTCTCTGGCACTCTTACATAGAAGTATATAATGGCCTCTCATCAACAGCTCTCCATATTCTGTACTGCATTTCAGGGACATGCACAACCACTGGAGGCCTGGGGTCATGTGTGTCGCCTGCTTTACAGCACGTAGTAGCTGCAACAGTTTGGGATCGGGCGCAGAGAAGAGGACAGAAGCCAATTAAAACCGCAAAGAGTTTCAGGTGATTTCCAATCGCACAAGAAGTCTGCGGCAGGACTGGGAAGGAATCCATCTCTTCTCTCCCAGTCCAGCGCCTTATCCACAGACCATCAGGACTTGTAGTGGAGATGGTATCTTTTATTAGACCAACAAGATTTTTGCAAAAAAATGTCTTGAATTGCAAGCTTTTGGGCACAAACACCCTTCTTCAGGCATTGGAGAAAAGATTGTAAAAGTTCCTCTGGGTAGAAATGAAAGTTCATATTTCATAGGATTTCACAGAGGAGTCAATAGATGGAAAACTCTGGGCAGGCAGTTCGTAGCTGGTATGAAGCCTCTTTTACAATCTTTTCTCCAATGCCTCATGAAGGGTGTTTGTACCCAAAACCTTTCCATTAGATAATTTTTTTTTGCAAAAATCTTGTTGGTCTAATAAAAGATACTATCTCTACTATGAGTCCTGATTGCCTTTTCCACTAGACCAATATGGCTACAACCTGGATACCTTATCCATAGATCATCCTTCTTGGAAAGAGGTTCCCCGTACAGGGGCAGCCCAGTCCCCAGGATTCAATCCCGGTACAGTACTGTCATCATCCAAAGCGCCTCTTCGCTCTCCCAGCGTTGCTTCCCACCCAAGCACTGGCTCTGCGTGGCTCTCTGTAACTCACACAAGATCTGGCTAAAGCCCCACAGAAGGCAACAGAGCTCCAGGTTGGAAACCCACACGTTTCTCTTTGTGCCTCATGTTTCTGAGCTGGGTCACAACGCATGAAAGTGCCCTGCACAGTGTGCAAAGGCTTGGGGTCTTTGGTGGTGCAGATCAGATCTCTGGCTTGGAGCCCCCCTGGCGAAGCTGTCCTTCCCTGGCAAAGGGCTCTCTGCCCTTCTCTGCGCCCGCACGCCAGCATCTGGACTTGCAGTCATCTTTCCAAAGCACCTGTGTTTCAGGCACTGGATTTCCTTCCAGTGACTCACACCCGGGGTGTATCTGCCCCGTCATTAAGCTAGTTTCCAGGTCATGGTAACTTTATACCCCATTTTCCAAGGGCTTTAAATCACATTATTTCTCAAACAGTAAGAATTTACTTCTGGGAACAGCCCTCCTGAAGTCATCGCTGACTTGTGATTTACTGTAAGAAACAGTGTCCTGCCTCCAGAAAGCAAAGCAGGAAACCTTTTTTAAAAGATGGCAATGCCTGATAATTTATGACCATAGGCAAAGAGAAATTGTGAGACGAAACAGAGGGCCTAGTTGTGCAGATGTCCACAGGTGAAACTCCCACTCGGGTCAGGAAGCAGGGTCACGCTTGGCGCAGGCACAGCTACAGATGAATAAGAGCTGGGGAAGAAAACCAGGCTGGAGCAGGAATGAAGCTGAAGCAACATCGTGAACTCTGCAGTGCTCGCCTCAGCTTTGGGCCCAATTCAGCCTTGAACTGCTGATGTCCACAGGAGGGCTGGATTTGCTTTGCAAAAGGAATTGCCTAGCATCCACAGATGAAGAGGGACAAGTGTGGTGATCGCTGTAGCCGCGGATGCCTTTTTATTTGCATACCATGAATTAATGATGTGTATCCCATGATCAACAGCACGACCACCGCTGCCAGGGAAGCGTTTTGTCTAGGTAGTTTATCATTCTCTCTCCTTTTTTAACACTTTCATCAGTTAATTAGCCTTTTACCGGCTTTTTTTATGTGCTGCTCTAGACATCCAGCCTGATTACAGCAGGTGAACAACATCAGGCGAGGAGAAATAGTGTGAAGGATGTAGTGCGGAGCAGTGGTCAGGGCAGCAAGCTGTCTACATCGGCTTGTGTGTGAGCTTGGGCTAAGCACCCCCCGGCCCCCAGCATGCCCCATGCAAGGCAGACAGAACTGCACAGGCTCCTCAGGAAAAAACCTTTGAAGATGGAGGGATGAAAAGCTGTTTGCATAAAAGAGCTGAATATTCATTATCTGGGAAATTCTGGGCAGCGCTTTCTCCCTGCTCTGCAAAGGGATCAGCTGCCCTCATGTGCTGCCTCGCTACAGGATAAGGAGACAGAAGGGTTTAGAGGAGAGCTTGTGCTTGCTGCAGCCTGGTGAGATGCAGCTCATCTGGGCTGCACGTCACTGTTTCCTGCTGGGCGGAGGCATTAATCCAGCACCCGTTCGAATCAAGAGTCTGGCCCTGGACTGGAGTGGGGTTGCAGCTGGCCCGATATGACTTTCCAGCCTGTTCCCGTCAAAGCAATGGGAATTTTTGCCATTGATTTCAATGCTTTGAGAACTGAATCCCCAAGTGATCACCTAGGGCTTTCTGAATAGTGCTGGGGGCTGATTTCTACATCTCCACAGCGCTCACCTGTGCTCGGGGCCAAGCCAGGCCAGTTTGCATGTGCCCATGACACCGAGACTGCAGACATGCCCCAGCTATCATGAGACTAGCTCAGTCCGGGAGTGAGATCAGAGGAGCTCCCGCAGTACGTGGGCTGCAAAACTCCCGAGAAGCTGGGTAACTACCTACAAGCTCCCTGCTATTCCCGTGACACGGTTGTCTGTACCCAAGCTAGCCACTCTAGCATCAGCTTGCCGCTTATCTTCATGACACTGGTATGTCTTCAGTCACAATGGAGACACCGTTTGCTTCCTCTGTGCCTACAGGAGCTGTCGATGACCTGGAAGGCCTGTTCCGAATTCCCGGCTTGTGCAATGACGTGAAACCTGTTGGGCACTCTTAGCTCAAGCCGACGTGAGCAGCGGTTCAGCACACGCAGCCAACCTGCTCTGGGCACTCCAGCTCCTCAGCAGCTCTGACACGGGACCCCTGAAGCCCCCGTAGACTGGGCAGTCTGGGGCGGGCCTATGTAAAGCCAGCGACCCCACCTACAAGCTTGTTGCTTCTGGCTCATCCGTCTGGACATGAGGTTTATTCGGATTCCTAATGATTCAAAGCTGGGATTGTGCCACGTTAATAATAACCTGTGAGTAAAGTCAGTGTAAAGAAATTCATAAGACTTTTTCCTGCCCCCCAGGCCTCTACAGATTTCTGCAAGCAAAGCAACAACGTCTGCGCCTGGGCTGCATTCGTGTCCAAAACCGTGAGAGGACTAAGTTCTGTTAAAGCAGGAAAATGGCCTTCTCCATGTAAGTGAGCTGGGACGAGACGCATGCCTGGTGGCTCTGGGGCAGTCTCCCAGGGGCCAAGCACCGTGATTGGAGCCAATGCTCAACCAGGGCACCCGGTGCTGGAGACCTCTGAGAGTTGAACCCCATGTGACACTTCGGGCAGGTCACGGGACATTAGCTGGTGCCACCTCTGGGATTTACCTCCTCCAGGTCATGCCGTGTCCGGGCTTTTCTTTGCACCCGCAGGCAGTGGCGGGAGTGCGCTGGGGCTCTGCTGTGGTGCCAGAAGACGGTGTGACGCTTCATAGTTTCATAGTTAGTAGGGTCAGAAGGGACCT
>NW_017729015.1:16669912-16671370 GCF_001723915.1 Gavialis gangeticus | reverse complement strand
TCCGGGTGCGGCCCTCCAGCCAGTTGGCGACACATCTGACACTTTGGGCTCCGTGTCGTAACACACCTCAGTCTGCCCTGCTTGACCCAGGAAGGAAATACTGGTATTTCCCTGGCCCCGTCACCACGCAGAGCTTGAGCTCGAGGGTGGATGGCTCTGGCTGCTCTTATCTAACACACTGTCTCTGCAAGCGCCACTCGCATACATTTCACCTGCGTTTTGAATGGCGAATTCCCCCCATGGCGCCTCCCAGATGCCCCTGTGCCCGGGGTTGTCACTTGGGCTGTGCCCCAGAGCCAGCTGTTCCCAGAAGCAGCTTTTGCCATCAGCTGAGGAAGCGATTCCCCCCCGTGATGCCTTGTTGGGTCGCATCCTTCCCTCATCCCTCTCCCCCTGTTCCTGGACTTGCATGTCCTGGCGCTGCTCAGACTTAGCTTGGTGCCCACCTCCCTTCCCCTGTCTCCTTCCCAGGTCATTACAGCATCAACGTCTCCCTCACCCAGCGGTCTCCCAAGAACGTCATGTCCTGCTTCAAGTCCAAGACCCCGCGGGAAGTAAAGGTGGACTCCTGCGGCCCAGGGCCCGCAGCCTACTCTCTGAGAGACCTTCCCAAGGTCACCAAGAAGACCTGTGGCCTGTGAGTTGGACCAGGAGGGTGTTGGCTTTACATGCATTGGTTGCAGGAAGGTCCCGCAGCACTTGGGACGCGTCCCCCCTTTTCCAGGGTGCCCATGGGAGCGGGGCCCATGCGCTGGCTGGGAGGCTGCCCCAGGGGCATCCTTGGCTGTTGCTGTCAGAGGTAGGCCCTCAACCTTGGGGTGTGTGGAGCTGTGTGTGGGGGAGGCACCTTCTCAACTCAAGGCCCCCAGGGAAGACAGAGCCTCAGAGCTCAGTGCTGCTGCAGAGGAGCTCCCCTGCCTCCCACCCTGTGCTCTGCACAGCTCTCGCCCCCGGCCCGGCAAAGCGGGGGCCCAGGCGCTGCTGGAGGCTCCCGGGCTGGCCCTGTGAGCTATGCAGACGGGGCGCGTGCTGACACCCTGGGCTGGGCCCAGGGGCACATCCAGCAACAAACCGGCGACAGCAATACTGAGCATTTCCCATCGGCTGGGCCCATGCAGGGGGCAGGGGTGCCCCATACCCGCTGTGGCCCCCGCACCTCAGCTGCATCTCGCACCCAGCCCCGTCAGGATGCAGCATGGCTAAGCCTTTGACCCTCCCCAAAGCAGATCTGGGAACAGGCCTCCCTGTCCCCTTCAGTTCAAGCCAGAAAACACTTCCGTGCACACCCAGTCTCTCCCACGGGCTCCGAGGAGGGAGGGAAAACCCCTTCTGGCCAAGCGGATAGATCTGCCTATCAGCAGGTTAGCCAAGTAGATTTATCGTGACCGCCCTGTGCCGGGGACACTGGTTCGCCCCAGATAAGATTAAGATCAACAGTAAATTCTTGACCAGCGGATG
>NW_017729015.1:16650815-16664912 GCF_001723915.1 Gavialis gangeticus | reverse complement strand
AGCAGGTTAGCCGAGTAGATTTATCGTGACCGCCCTGTGCCGGGGACACTGGTTCACCCCAGATAAGATTAAGATCAACAGTAAATTCTTGACCAGCGGATGGTGTGGGGCCCGGCCTGCAGCTCTCCGCGCAGGGGCTGTATCTTTACAGCGTTGTCAGGTTGTGCAAAAGGAGCAGAAAGGTGCAGGGGGACCAGCCGTGATAAAGAAGGGGCCCGAGGGAAACGATGGGTGGAGCCCGAAGCGGGAAGCTCCTCTGCCTGGGGTATCAGTCAGTGCCAGTATCACCAGTCTGGGTATCACCAGTCTCTCAACCCTCTTTTCCCCTGGCAGGTACAAATACGGCCTGAACTTCTCAGCTGCAGCCATCCCACCCCCGAAGGATCCCCCACTGCCAGGCCCAGGGCAGTATGATGTGGTGGACTACAAGGACCCGCCGAAGCAGTACATCTCCAGTGCCGTGTTTGTCTCCAACACGGGGCGCTGGGCAGGAGACCAGTCTCAGGAAGGGCTGCCTGGGCCAGGTATGAACAGCAGCCCTGTTGGACACAGCCTTGCACTGTTGCACAGCTGTCTCCCGCCTCCGCTCTCTGTAGGGACCAGAGCTTTGCCCTGTGGTTGCCAGGACTGGCCCTGCCTGCTGGCAGGTCGGACAGGCAGGCTCTGGGTGCTCCACAGCCTTGGGAAGACTGTCCCTCAAGTCTAGAGGTGGCCACAACAGAGATGTTCGTGCACTGGGCAGGTGGGGGGCATGGCTGGAGGTGGAGAAGGAAAGCACCTGACTTCTGGCACTCCCCAGGGCAGCTGGGACGTGCCCAGCACAGGGCAGCAGAGCCCGGGGCCCCTGCCTCCTGCCCCTTTGAAAGCAGGAGCGAGAGGCGCTTTTCCCGGTGCATGTATGCAAAGGCCCCATAACCGTATCCAGACAAGGCTGAACAGGGGGCAGCCAGGGCCTGCTCTCAGCAATTAATGGGCTCAGCATGGCACACTCAGCATGGCACACTCTAGGTTGCCTCCCACCATAGCCGTGGGGCACTGGAGGCGTTGAGCTGGTGCCACCCTTACACCGGGGGCACTTCCATACCTGAGTAGGGCGTATGACCTCAAAGGAGTCGCTCCGAGTCAGGGTCATCGCTGTGATCACATCCAGGTTTGGCTCCCAGGGAGGGACTAAGCAAAGGGCTGGACCCAGCCTCCATCCTGTCATGCCAAAATGTCTTTCTCCCTCCTTCCTGCATGGCACAACCCAAAGAGCAGGGAGCGACTTGGTGAGTAAGCGCTGGGGCATCTGGCCCCAAGGGTCACTGATGGCAGCCACGGGTAACACTGTTTTCCTTGAGGGAGCAAGGTGGGTGCGTGACAGGTCAGACGCATGCCCCCGTGTCCCTCGGCCAGATTCCTGTGTGGCTGGACGGGCAGACCACAGCAATTTCACTGCTCTTTTATTCGTCAGTAGACTCGTTATCCCCCAGGGGGATGGGGGCCCTGGCGGAGAGGGCACCGCATGTTCCCAGAGGTCCCAGGCCCCACTCGGGGCACAGCCTGGCCACCATCGCCCACGCGACACCTGCCACCTTCAGCAGACTGAGGGCTTGGGCACAAACACGCCACACGTGAGGTGTTAGGCCTCCGCTGGTGTTAGGGAGGCTCCGTGGAAGGCAGCAGAGACGCGCCATGTCAGGATTTGGCCCTGACACCATAGAAGTCATTCACCGTCCATGCAGAAGTGCCATTCGTTTGCAGCACGGGTGAGAGACCTGCTGTGATCACAGCGCCCTGGTCTCAGGGGGAGGGAGATCCACCAGGCATTACCTCTAGTTGTGAAGACAGGCAGGAGATTTCCAGGGGGCCAAACTCAGGAGCTTTCCTGCACCTCTCTCCTGGCAGGGACATACTGGCCCCACGTGCCGGAGAAGCAATCCTTTCTCTGCAACGCTGACAAGAAGTGGGTGCCAGTGCTGTGAGTGTCAGAGCCCAGGTGCCATGGGAGGAAGCCTGCAAGGACCAGACTTCATTTGCGGGCCGCAAGGATCCACGATGCAGGAATGAGACCCTGGCCTCCCCCCAGCCTGTTTCTAGCTATCCTGATAATTCAGCAGCTGGCACTGGCATTTTGCACACATGAATTAAAAAATAATCATGAAGCTGCTGCTGACCTCAGACTTTCTGCCTTGGTTGGTGTTGAATAATTCCTACAAATGCCAGTTTGAGCGGGTTTTTCTTAAGCCTTTAAAGTTACTGGGGCTGTATCTTGGGTGCTGCTCGATGACGGTGACGGACCTGCCAGCCAGGGGCAGTGCGCACATCCACATCCACATCCTCCACCCACCGGTCTCCGTGCCTCCTGGTCCCCATGTGCTCAGAGCAGTCACCTGTACCCAAAGAGGCCGTTGGATCGGGTGCCCATTACCAGCCATTTGATCTGAGGTTTGGAGAGAAGGCACCTGTCCCTTTTACGCTTTACACAGGAGCAAATCAGGAAAGATGCCATTGAATGTAACGAAGCAGTGAGGATTTACACCCACGCGTGGTCTGGCCCCACATTGCGCAGTATTTCCCTGGGCACAGGTGCTGGTCTCATGCCTCTAGTCCAGCCACATGGGTCTGAGGGGAGCCCCGGTCCCAGGCAATCAAGGGTCTTAAAGTGAACGACTGCGGTGACACGACTTCAGACCCCGGTTGGCGGCGAGGCCACGTGGCAGGTACGTGTCACAGAAACAGTTGCTTACAAGCAAACAGCAGTGATGGTTACAGTCACGGGTCAGCTTCTCTGCCGAGGATCTGCAAGCCCTGGAGCCCGAAGTGGGGGGAGAGCCCGCAGCTCTGCAGTGCCCCCGATCCGGGGTCCAGGACTTCACGGCAGCTCCTGATGCAGGCACAGCGGGAAAGGTGCAATGGACACAGTTCGACAACAGGCTTTCCAGCCTTGGCCCCCCGGGTGCCCGTGTCTGCTCTGAGAGCAAAGGCAAGTCAGAACCAGTCACGTCAACTGGCTTTCGGCCCGAGCAGCCCAGCTGCCGCCGGATGTGGCAGGGCAGCGCTCCAGAGGAAGCTTTCCCACCCGTCAGCCTGACCCCTGCAGACTCGGGCAGGTTCATACTTTCACACGACCTTTCTCAGCCCGGAGGACCTGTTGCCTCGGCTGCCTGACCCTAACCTTCGACGGGGGAAGATGGCCCCGGGTGCAGAGGCAGGAATGCCCTGCATACCTGCGTGCTGCGCTGCGCCCAGTCTCCCGGCTGCATCCGTCGCGCTGGCAGGGACGAGCCGGTCGCATCCGCAAAGCCCCTGCCCGCCTCGGAGCAGGCCGCGTCCGCTCTCGGGCTGCTGGGAAGCGGCTGGTGTCTCTCCAAAGGCATCAGCTGCCTCCGTGTGAAACAACCGTGCGAGGCCAGGCTCCTGTTCTGCCAGCACCTCGGTGCCCCTGGTTCCCCCCACCACCCGTCCCTGTGCAAAGCGAGCGTGAAGGCCTGGAGGAGAACGGTGGGGACCCACGACCACTGCCATGTCCCATGTGGCCATGGAAGGAAACACGGGGATGGGTCTTCTTGCAGCCTGTGCAGGTTTCCATCTCAGGCCTCAGCTCAGCCCCTCCCGTGACCAGGCAGCTCTCAAGCCCCCCGCATCCCTGAGTCCTTGGGGGTGCATGCAGCACTAACGTCACCCACGGAAATGGCATGTGGCAGGCGGTTGCTGAATGCAGCGGCCCGGGGAGTGTCAGTGCTCCCGGATTGCCCCAGGCCTCCGCAAACCGTCCTGGAGAAGGCTCTGTACCAGGGGCCTTCCTGGGTGCGCCCAGCCGGCATGTGCTGCGCATCCAGCTCTCTCCCCCCTTGCTGGTTACCTGCAGTCCCACCGCGTGCAGGACCCGGGCCACCTTCAGCAAACCAGAGCCACCCCCTGCCCCTGCCGTGGTCCTTGCATGCCCCACTGCCTCCTCCCCAGCCTCATGCCTCTAGCCCCAGCCCCTTCCCTCACACAAGTTTCCACAAGTTCAAGTGCAAGTCCAGGCATCAGCATTCCCTGCACCATTTGGAGTGGCCCCGTCTCCCAGGGGCACCCATGCCCCAGGCACTAAAGGGCACGTTTTCCCCTTCATCTGGCCGGGGCAGGGGCTAGAGAACCCACCAGTGGGCAGGCAGGTTGGGCTGTGCCGGGGGGGCTGTTTGGGCTCCTTGGAGCAAGGGGTCCTCCGCTGAGCATCAGCACTGGAGGCCAAGCTTCACCTTCCCTGCTGCAAGCTTCAAACCCGCTGGCTGCCCATCAGGAAAGTTTCCCACCACAGTCCCACTGCCCAGCCCTTCCCCATCCTACTCCTGTCTCTACTGCCTGTGACCCAGAGCCCAGTGCAGGGGGGCTGAGTCCTAGAAGGGCTCTGAGCTAGCCTCTGCAGGGCCCAGGGGCTTGGGGCACAGCTGCTAGAGGCCACACAGCTGGGGACAGGTGGCTCGTGTGGGCTGATTAGAGATGCTGAGCTGCCCCTGATGGGAGATTCCCATGTGGGGAGGGTCAGGGGAGGGTCCCCACTCCACGCTGGTGGGTGGGCAATGGCGGGGATCCCCTCTCTTTGAATGGGACAGACATGCAGGCAACTTTCAGAGCAAGCCAGGCT
The DNA here is from genome assembly GCF_001723915.1 of Gavialis gangeticus. NCBI lineage: Eukaryota > Metazoa > Chordata > Crocodylia > Gavialidae > Gavialis > Gavialis gangeticus. The sequence goes on along the minus strand of NW_017729015.1, from coordinate 16,660,300 downwards.
GGGTGGGGACCGGGCCAGGCGGCACCGGGAAGCTGCAGGACAGACAAGGGTGTGGAGGGCAGCGGCAGGTCCCTGGCCGCTTTGCTATCCACCGAGTGGAGAGACGCAGGGGCGTGGGAGGCGACGGACTGGTTCTGCCCACAGCCACAGCTCTCTCCAGGTGCTGCCTGTGTCTGCTCTATGGGGACAAGCAGACTGCAGGAAAGAGGCACGGAGACTGCGTCGCCCTTGCCAGCGCTGCCCTTTTCAAAGCATGGAGGGACAAGAAACACCCACCAAACCCGACACCATCTCCTCCCTTCTTTCCCACGGGGCCCTGCCCATCCTTCCCCGAGGCACAACGTCCTTCCCCCACATCGATCTCAACCCCGATTCCGCAGGTTTGGCAGAGCGCGTCCGCTTTCCAGCTCTGAACCTTTATTATGATGGGATATATAAAAGCAAAAACCAAAACGAAACAAAACCCCACGACAGTTACAAACAACGAGTCCACTTGGAAATGTGAAGCAGCTGCTTTTGAAATGCTCTCTGTCACTGCATGGGGGCCGGTATAAAACAAGGCAGGTCTATGCACATATAAAATATAAAAGGGAGCAGACGTCAGAAATGTATAAAATAGCGGCTATTGAGGTGCTAGTGTTATTTACATCCAGAGTTTTGGGGAGGTGGCAAGGGGCCGGCGCTGGCAGTGTCTGCTTAGCTGTCAGCTTTAAACAAATCTGTCAAAGTCTCTTTGGAGAGGGAAGCTTATAAGTGTGGATCAGCCTCAGCTGGACCCTGCGCAGAGGCTCTGCGTGACTGATGGCTCGGTAGAAAGCCGCTGCCTATGGTTGAGTCAGCAAAGGGGCAAGACAAACTGGGAACAAAGCCAGTCACCCATCTCTGCCCACGCTGCCACGTGACAGCCAGGCTCGAGTCTCCACTTTCCCAGCGGTGGAACCGGAGGTCAGGCCAGGACCAAGTCAGGACAAAAAAATACCATAATAAAATACAAAATAAAATAATAACAACAACGATACACTTAGAGAGAAGCTCTGCGTTCACATTGGTAATGGATCTGCCCGTAGTTCTTGGAGCCAGCGGCACGAGGCTGAGCATGGCACCCCCGCGGGGGAGCCTTCAAGTAAAGGCAAGATGGCGTGGCTGTGTCAGGGTGGGCTTTGTCCGGGTCGACCCCGCTGGCTTTGGGGAGAAGTCCCAGCGTAAGTGCAGCCACCTGCTCCTTAGAGCTCTTTGAGGACAATCTGGATTTTGTCCTCCGCTTCCACCACGTCCAGCAGAAAAGCCACGTGGTTGCTGTAGTGCTGTATGATGTTGTTGTCCATGTTCACCAAGATCCTGGAAGAGGAGAGGGAAGGAGAGAGAAAGACCAGATTAGCCACGTTACTGCTGGTGTCTGGGGGCCACGACTTAGGCAGTCTTGAGTTCAGACCCTCCTTTTCCCACTAACTGGCTGCACTGGTTGTTAATGGGGCAACTGGGTAATGCTTGGAATGGGTGTACATGGAGTCAGCTGCCAAAGCCCCGGCTCCTGCTCACCTCTGAGCTGGGAGCTCAGCCTGGCAGGGCGGCTTGGACACCCGCCTTCCTGCTTGAGGCGGGATGTGGCCGGGGCGGCGTCACACAGGTGTGTCCCAGGTGCTGTTACGCAACCCACCAGGACTTGAAACAAGGAGCCTTTCATGTTGGATCCACCTCCAGGTGAGACTGGCACCCAGTCTGGAGGCACCAAGTCCCACCCAGCCTCCTTCCAGCCCCAAAAAGGCTTCCCATGAGCAGAGGGGTGAACCAGGCAATTCGGATGAACCTAGGGAGTAAGTCTGCCTGGCTGCCAGAGCAGGGGGCTCGGTGCCTGCTCCAGCTGCATCCGTGTGACCCTAGCCAAGCCACATCCCCATTCGGTGCCTCAGTTTCCCTCCTGGTGAGCAGTGATGCTGCTCGTCTGTGCCAAATGCTCCTTGCCAAGTTGTGCAAAGGCCCGATACAGATGTAGAGCAATATTAAAAAGATAGGAATTGAATCCAGCCTACACCCAACCTGCACATTGGACACCAGCTTTCTGAGATCAAGGCACCTGTGGCAACAGTCTGCCCCGGGCTCCAAGTGTCATGGCCTCAGCAAGACGGGAGGAGAATCCTTGCAGTCGGTTACCTGCAATACACCCCAGAGCAGGAAGCGCTGGAAGTGCCATGAGCCTCCGGCTACCGTGACCCCAGGTGATTTCCTAATCAAACGAGTTCAGGGAAGGGCTGAACAGGAATCCAGACCCGCCTCACACCAACAGGGAGTTCTGCCGTGACTCCTACTGCATCACCCTGGCCACAGCTTCAGCTGGCTGCCACCTGAATTGGTCCAGTCCCGTCACCCGAACAAGAGCCACTCGGGATGCCTTCTCCCCAGACGGTGCAAGTCCAGGGGACAACACTGAGCTACAGCACTCAACAGCTGGCGGAGGGTCTGGCCTACTGCACTTAAAGACAAGAAGGGAGAATTGATGTGGGAGGAACAATGGGATGAAGTTGTGCAAAGGAAAATGACACCTTGACACGATAGACGTGGTAGAGTGAAAAGGAGCTCCTCGCCGAGCCCAGTATTGGCCATGGGAACGATCTGCCACAGGGAGGTCCATGGTTAAGCAGCTGGATACAAGAGAGAGCTCATCAGATCTGGTTTTTAATTGCACGAGGTGCCTCCTAGGTCTTCCACTGTGAAGGGCCGAGGCAGCACGCCGCAGCGCTTTCTCCAGCACTCACTGGTTCATACACGTTGCCTTCCTAGCAGCACAGTAGCAAACCCCTCAGCTGATCGACGGGCCCCTCATCCAGACCAGGTCTGCCTCCAGCGTCCGGTCTGCGTGGGGGGTTCTCGTGCTCTGGAGGGGTGGGAAGCTCAATCCCCCCGTCCCACGTTAGCAGGACTGGGAAGCAGTTGCCGTGGGTCGGCTGTTTTGTGAGTGTGAAAAAGGGCTGGTCTTTTCACCACTGCAAAATGGCATCTTCGAAGTCAGCCTCAGCTAGAAGGAGACCGAGCTCATCTGGGCTTTAGGAGCAGGCTGGGGCTGGGGAGCGCTGGTAGGGGTGGCGTTTGGGAGGCTGGCACAGCAGCTGCAGCCTTAAGCCTCTGGCCTCCGGGGCTGCTATGCCAGCATCACCCGACAGCACCGAGGACCTTGCTCAGGGCACATGCCTGGGTCTCTTCCGAAGCAGAGGCATGCAGCTGGTCCCATCGAAGCCCACGGGGAGATCCAGAAGCTTTGTCAGGCACATGTTTAAGCACCTTCCTGACTCGGGCTGGGGCAGGGTTTTCAGCAGCCCTTGGTGTTGTTTCCAGCCCTGCCCCACAGGGAGCTCAAGAGTCCTGCTGGAGCAGCCCCAGGGCAATGCTGAGCATGCTGGAAGGGCCCAGGGCACTTACGAACCCAGACGCTCCCACGCCACTGCCAAGAAGAAGGGGAATACAGCAGGCGTAGCTTCACACTAGCACCATGTCCCTGGCCTCCAAGAGGCTTTGTGCTCAGGGTGCCTCCGCCTGGTTAGACAGAAGCACCCGGTGCCCAGCCAAGAGCTGGCTGCGTGTTGCGTGACCTGCTGCCATACGTCTCCTGCCCGTCTTCCTCCAAGCTCGACACCTGGACCTGGGCCAGTAAAAATAATGAGGTCATCTTCCAGGCAGGCACTGGCTCTTGCAAAGCCTGATCGTATCTCCCCTGCTCTCTGCATGTAGGGCTTGGTCTCGTTTTCTGAAAATAAGCCTGGCAGCTCGAGTCATTTCCTGGTCACTGAACGATGGGAAAGCTTGCTTCCAGGGGCTGGGGAAGCAGGAGGAGTTATTTCAGAAGCTGTGTCTGCAAGTGGTAATTAGCTCATTTGGAAACAAGCCACCCTGGGGGAGCGAGTCCCTCTCGCTCTATTCAAGCCAACTGGGGTCTGGCGTTTCCCACCAGCTGGGAATACCAGCCACGGTCTTCAGTGGAGCTGGGCCATCGTACACCTGGGTTTTCCAGATGTGAATGGCACTTCCTCGATGGAGACAGCAAAAGTCATCAGCTATCACTTGGTTCCTCACTGCAAGCAAAACACAGACCGTAGGGCAGGAGCTGGCTGTACTTGCACAGATCTCAGTACCGTAGCATGTCAGAACAGCGTTTGGAGCAATGCACCAGCGCTACGTGAGCTCCCCAGAGCAGCTACGGAGGTTCAGCAAGGTCTAACATGAAGCAAAACCCTCCTTCAGCATTGCTTATTCCTCAAGTTACTTTAGAGCGATGACTTCAGAAGCAGCATCCTCAGGCTGAATGAGGCACCGAAAGGACAGCAGGGCAAGGCATGCCCGGGCAGCTTCCTGGCTGGGCTTCACTTGCAGCAGGGGCCAAAAGAAGGGCTTACGTCTAACCGAAGAGCAAGTCAGTTCCCGCGGGCCTTTCCTACCAGCATGCTGAGCTCAGCCCAAGAGCCCTCTTTGCACTTCCCCTGAGCTGAGGCCTGCCTGCCATGGGGGCTTGTGGCTTCCCCAGCAGGTAAAGTTACTCCTCCAAAAAGCACGAGGTGTATGTGGTTTGGTTAAAATATAACCCAGCCCCCACCTGCTGCACCCAGCGGTCCCAGCTCCCAGACATTTTATCTGGGGCAACTTAGCAAAGAAAGGAAACCGCATGCACAATCACTTCAGGTGTCGTTCTTGGGCGCTTTCCTGGCAAAGGAGCCCTGGGCGGCCACGAGGGATCCTTCGACTTGAACAAGAGAGGCCTCCATCACAGGCAACTGCAGATTAACAGCAAAGCCCTTCTCTCTATGCCAGCGGCCTCCTCCGAGTTGATTTGCTGCTCATTACTCCCACGTTATTATACTTGCGAAATCCCCAAGCACTGCACAAAATGTTAAGCCGCGGTTTCGTGGCCAGGGGCCACTGTTTTCCAGACACAACCCATGGATTAGGGAGGTGGACGACAATGGGAGTGCACTCGACGCACTCTTTATACAGCAACACGAGCCCTTTGCTAGATTTGCGAGAGCCAGCGTGCCCAGAAAAGCCTCTGGCGTGAGCTGCACGGCAGTATCGAATGCTCAGCTGGGACTCAAGGACAGACAGCTCAGGAAGCCACTGAGGAGCCCACGCTGGCTCTGCAGTAGGTGCCCAGTGAAAGACGAAGCAGTTCTCTATTTTAGTCTGAAGTCAGACAGAAGATAGGGCAGGGTGGCATGTTAGAGACTGCCTGGTTCAGAGAGCCCTGAGCTCTTCTGTAGGCAACCACGTCCATCAGCAAAGGACGGTGTAAAACAGCACAGAAGTGAACACGTACTAGAACTGCCTTCGCAAATTCTGCCTTCGCAAAACGGCCTTTGCAAACTCCCCTTGGCTGTGGAGACAGACCTAGAAGGTCTCTCTCCACCTCATTCAGTCCAGTGCTACCTGTTTTGAAGACCTCTCGGGCATTTTGGTCATCAAGGCTGAGCTATCCAGTGCCGGTGGAAGGGGATGGATCGGCAGCCCTGGGGACCAAAGTCCTTTGGCGATCCCCAGAGCAACGGGGACAGGATTTCATCTGGTACAAGCCAACATGGGAATGGCCCCAGACCAGTTTATACTAGCGAGGGGCCTGGCCCTGATCAGAAGTGCCCAACTCCAAGGGAGAGGGAGAGGAGTTTGGCTTCTCAAGCAGGAATACCAGCAGGACTACGTTAGGACCAACAGGCCCTCGCTGGGACCTTCGGCTCACACTAGCCCCAGCCCACCTCCAGGCCAGTCGGGACCCCAGGCCCCTGGCTCTCAGGCGTCCCTCTTGGTGGGCCTCCTTGCCCTTCTGACCCGCCTGGTCCTGCCCGGGGAAGCTCTGGCAGGCCCTGATGTATGACTCAGACTCTTATCCCGGGGTCCCCCTCTCTGGGTCCTCCTCCACAGAGGTGGGGAGCTGGGGTTACCTCACACCACGACTGGGGCCTCAGGGTCTCACAGGGGACCCTCACTCCCCCCTGGGTAGCAGGTCGTGGTGCTATGACTGGTGTTATCTTTGACCCACACTCTGCCTCCCAACAGCGGAGGGCTTATCGGGGTCAGGGCTCAGCTCTCGCTCTCCCTGGCTGAGCCCCTCTCCCTTCACAGGGCTCCACACGCTGCCCCCCTCACACTGGGGGCTCCACAGCACTCATAACACCCCCTTTACTTGGGGGGACCCCTTTACTCGGAGTCTCAGGGCTTCCCTCCACAGGTGGGCTCAGGTGGCCAGAGCTATGCCTGGCCCCAACTCTCCTCCTTGGGGCTTGCACCCCCACAACTACCTCCAGTGTATGCAACCCACCCAAAGGTGAGGGCTAGGGTTTAAGGCACCCCAACCCACCTTCCACCAGGGTGATCACTGGCCTGGCATTTCCTGGAGGCTCCCGCACCACTGGGAGCCCCACCAGGCCACCCACTCCTGGCAGGGTGCAGTTTCCAGTCGCACCCAGGAGCAAGAGCCTCCTACCATCCCCTACAGCTCCTCCATCACCTCAGGATGAAACTCAGCAGCCCTCAAACCAACAATGCTATCACCTCCCCTCCAGCAGCCAAACTGCCTTGTTTATATAGGCAGCCCTGAGCCTAAAATGGCCACCCTCATCAGGCACCTGGAGGCTGCCAGCTCTAGCGCCTTAAAGTGGCAGGCGCACAAAATTGTTTTCCAACTATTTAAGTTGGTCTAATAAAAGATATCAGATTCACCCAAAGGCCCATGTCAGAAGTGACGTGAGAGTCACTCGGCACCTCCGTCCCACCACGGGAGCCACCCACACAGTCACGACGTCCGGTCCTTCTGGCCCGCACTCTGGTTTGGCACGTTCCAGACCAGGACGGCTCCGTCTCCAGCAACACCAAAGAGCCACAGGTTTCTCACAGCCCATCTTCAGTGCACGGTACAAAGCCCCACTGGTGACCATGGGAGCTGCCTGTGCCCCACTGTGCTGTGTGCATCTTCGCTTTGAAACATGCCTTGAATTCATGGTGCCAGCTCAGACCTGGGGGCTGCTTCACAGAAGCAATGAAAAGCCTCCCAGAGCTTTTGCTGGGGTGTGGATAAGACCATTCACGTACAAAGGCTGATGACTGGTACAGCTGGCAGCAGGGGTGCGCTGTGTACACCTCATGGGTGCAGTGAGGGATATAACCACCAGTGCTGCTCTGCTTTGGTGCTCTCCCAAAGTTTACTCAGCCTCCTGTCTCAGAGCAATGCACGCTGGTCGGGAGAAGCAAACCTCTGCATCTTCCTCTTCTTCGGCAGTCCCCCCCAGCCAAGGATGATTGTCTTCTATGTGTGGGTCCGAAGGGGGCTGATGAGGCTGGTCTGAATCCTAGCGACTGCAAGTAGATCGGTTCGCTATCCCCTCCACTTTTCACGTGACAGACGAGAGATCATCAGGTCACCTACCTGGACATTTCTCCCCTCACTCACCTACCTCTCCTCAGGGGATTTTACCATTTCAAACAGAAGACACACAACCATCAACCCAAAATGTTTAAAGCTCAGATGTTTCTCCACTTTATAGGCTCCAAATGGCACAGCCCTTGCATGCCTTGGCTTTTATTATCTTGTTAACGTGCTATTTCATCCCAGGGCAGAGGACCCATGGGGCAAGGCTTTCACCGGACAGAGGAAAGGCATATGACTTACCCTCGCCTGCACTTTTTGTAGACCTTGTAAATGCTTTCTTCAGGCAGCCCGTATTTTTCTGAAATCTGGGGGGGAAAAACATGATTTTTTTTTTTGCAAAACGGAATTCCAGCAGATAAAAAAAATCAAAGGCATCGTGGAGTTTCAGTCTTTCAATGGAGGGTTTTCCCTCTTCTTTATTTAAAATCTATGCTATGGTGATAATCTAGAACAGTGCAGCATAGGCGAGGGTGATCACAGCACCCTGGGTCTTGGACCGAGGCACACGGACCATTGGAAAGGGCACCAGACCCGAGTTCTCTTCCAGACTCTGCCACTGGCTGGCTCTGTGCCCTTGAGCAAGTCACCTCTGTTTCTCTTTCTGTCTGATTTGTCTTGGCCTTTATGCTGCAGTTTCTTATGTGAGGAGACAGATGCACCTGTGCTGAGCCTCTGGGCCTCATAGCAATAGACGGTGGGCATGTGGATTGGACAGCCTCCTGCCTGGCCACCTCAGGGCGTTTGCTGAGTTCTTGGTTGAGTTGCACCTGTTTCTCACGGACGCATCCTCAGTGCACAGTGATGCTGTTCTGATCGGGTGTGGAAGTGCAGAAGGGGGCTTTGCATGCATTTCTGTGAAGGGCTGTGTCTGCTCAGCTGCGTTTCCAACCCTATAAACTGACTTGGCTCAAACTGTCTCTGCTGGGTTTTTAAAAGTTTACAAAACTAACAAAAGTTGAGGTGGGGTTGTGCAGCCACCACTGGATGCTTTACATTCAGTGTTTGTTTTATTCCCACCGGCTCCCAGAGAGGAGCCGCGGTTATCAGGGATTCTGCTGATAATCATCACACAAATACGCCCTGTGCGCTCCTCAAACAGGGCGACAGAATTGCAATGCAAGGCTGGAACGGCTCAGGCTTCAGAAGATGCAGAGATAGAGCTAGGGAATGTGGGGGGAATGCTTTACAGTGGAAAAATATGATAACACTGTAATAAAAGGAGCATCCCAAGGCTTTACATTATGATTTGAACAAAAGATTGTGTTGATAAGGCCTGTGCTCTCTGCCTATGGCTCTAAACACGTCGCCCACCTGTTTGCTGGGGTGGAATCACAGCGTGAAGCTAGTGGATCATTCTGATCCTCCAGAGAGGGCTGCAGTGGGATTTGGGGTGGTGCATAGTCCTTATGTTGTGGAAATCCTTCACTCCAGTACCCCAGTTCCCCAAAACCGTGCTGCCAGGGCCTGGTTAGTTATGGTCCATTTATGCAGCAAGGTCACTGGACAAAACTCACAGCGTTCCTAAGTCCCTGGAGATCTGGCGTCTTCAGCATGAGGGCATCGAAAACTTCTTCCGATTCTCTCCGCACATACAGCAAGACTGAAATAAACAATGCGCAGCATTTAAACCAGCAGTTGTGGCTACGAGAATCACTTTTTCAAAGCGTCCGTGTCCCTGGTTAAATAAAAATCCCATCTTAGTTGGCCCCAGCAAAGAAATACTTCCAAGGGGAAAGGAATCCCCACAGGGAGACGACTTACCTCTTTGGGGATCTTCTTTGGCCTGTTTGGCAGCCAAAGGAACAAACTCATCAGAGAACGAAGGGCAGCTTCGTTTTAACGGCAGCCTGAGTAAACCGGAGAGGAGACTGTCAGGAAGGTGGCACAACAGAAGCCAAGATTTCAACTGTTCGAGCCGACGTTCCAGGATGGTGACGGCAAAATAACTACCAGCGCTGGAGTCCAGCCAGGACCCCAGGGTTCACGTCTGAATGCAATGGGATCTTTATTGATCACGTGCAGTGTGGATTTCGGTTGTACATCTCGGGCAAAAGCATGGAGCCACAGGCTACAGTCCAGAGGT
>NW_017729015.1:16634837-16645815 GCF_001723915.1 Gavialis gangeticus | reverse complement strand
GGTGGCCCAACAGAAGCCAAGATTTTAACTGTTCGAGCCGACATTCCAGGATGGTGACGGCAAAATAACTACCAGCCAGGACCCCAGGGTTCACGTCTGAATGCAATGGGATCTTTATTGATCACGTGCAGTGTGGATTTCGGTTGTACATCTCAGGCAAAAGCATGGAGCCACAGGCTACAGTCCAGAGGTCACTGAAGTCCAGGGAAGGCTTTCACTGGACATGAGCGTGCCCCATAAATATCCAGCCTTTCCCTCGGCCCCAACGGCTTCAGTTGTAGTCGGTTCCAGCTTCCTTTGTGGCAACACCTGCCTTTGGTTCCTTTATAGGAACATTTGCTCTTCACACCCAGAGCACGGATCACTCTTATTTTTCTAAAACATGGTCTTACGCCCATTAGCACAAGGGTTGCAAATTGCTAACACCAAGCCAGTGGATTTCTAGTGATAATAGAAATATTCCTCCCTCTTTTTCAAATGGGGCTCATTTGAATCCAACCCACACTTGGATTTGCTATTCTTTGTCTGCTTCAAGATGCTGTCCCTTGTGCCAGTCTCTTGGTACATACTAAGGCCAGGAGATACTGGAGAATAGTCATGGACCTGAAGAGGTGAAAAGGGCTGGAAGGTGCCAAATTCATAGCAACGTGCCCTGTCCTACCTGTTTGCATCGATACAGCCCACAGGAGTAGGAAGTGCCTTGACATGGAAAAAAAAACAGAAGATAGATATTTTTAGTTGAACTCTTTTAAAATGCTCCATCCCATGCTTACTCCCCCCTTCACAGCCATGGTGATTGTGCCATTAGAGATCACAGGACAGGTCCTGCCCTTGGCAACCAGCTACGCAACTGAAGGCAGGATGGGGCATGGCGGAGTTTGTGCCTGCCAGCATGGGGCATGGGAGGGAGATGGTGCGTGGGGTGAAGTCCTGGCCCCACTGAAGTCACAGTCATAAAGAGGAAGGGCTGGAGGGGACCTCCAGAGGTCATCTAGTCCACCCCCTGCCAGAGGTGGAATTGAGCCACTGGCTTCAAATGATTTTCACACAGGGACATTTTAACTCACTGCCTACTGGCAGGGACCTGGCATCTGAAATGCCCATACTTAGTTTTGCCAGCAGGGTCCTGCTCTCAGTGGGACGACCTTATTGATCTGAAGGATGTTGATCAGTTGATCAAGTTTGGAGTTTTACTTGTAGTCTGGAGCTTTTCAATCATCCCTGAGATGATCTAAATATGTACGTGCACACATGCACGTCTTTGGGATTCAGTGAATTCCTGACACAGAGAAAACTCTCCAGCAAGTCCTGTCCACAGCACTCCAGGCTACACATCTTGTTCGACCTGGGAGGAGGCCAGACTTCACACCCAGCCTGAATCCAGAACCCACAATCTCTCAGCGGGTCCTGTATTGCAAACCAAGCTCTTCTGTTCCCCAGCTTTTGCCATTGCTGCACCAGAACCTCTTCCTGCTACAAGGTTGTCTCAGGTGAATCTGTCCCCTTTTGGGCGAGCGTGGACAAGTGACTACCCAGCTCCTTAAGCAATGGCCTCTGGAGCAATACCGAGTGGCTGTGGAGGGGGCTGGGTGTAGCTCCGCTCAGCTAGAGAGAAGCTCTTTGGAAAAAGAGAGGCAAAGACAATGTGCGGGACGTCCCATACATGGAGGTGGTTTCCCTGGTGCACTTACTTATGGGTCATTCATTAAAATTGTTTTTATTCTTCCCAACTTTCAATAAACTGCAACCAATACTGATCTACCTCCCTCCTCAGGGAAACCTTTCTCAAGTTCACATCATGTCCCCAAATTAAATCTCCCTTGATCTTGACACGGCCTGTTAAGAGCAGGGACTCTCTTGTTCTTTTGCTGCACCCAAGGCAATCAGTGCCTCTGGGGCTGATTCCAGTGCCCGGGCGCTGAGCGGTCTGGGGTGGGGTGTTTGTCTTTCAAAGGACTTACCGTGCCACCTCGGTGGAGATTTGAAAAATGGACATTAGGAATAAACAAGACTGGCTGGGTTTCCAAGTCTGTCTCTGGCCGGAGGAACGTGATTTCATTCCATCTGAAGCCAGACAGCAAACAGCCTTTCAAACCTATGAATAAAGAGACATCTCATTCCAGGAGACGTTCGCCATTCTGCCTTTCCCAGCCCTGCCAGGGCCGGCGGACGACCATCTCGGCCGGTTCCAGGAGGAGGGTACCTGCCCCACGCCAACAGCTGCATATGGTGCAGAGCCGTGCAAGCTAATGCGTCTCACTCCCGGCTTGAAGGGACCAGTTGGAGCTGGCCTTTCACCAGGCCCGAGGCTACCAGCCCAGCCCATGTAGACTTCCAGCCAGTAGGCAGAACTATTTCCCTTGGCTGGATTTGAACTGACACCCTGGAGGAGGTGGCAGTGACAGGGAACAGCACCCGAGCCTTGCCCTGCCTCCCCCTTTGGGGCATTCTCGTGTATGAAGGATTTCTCTGTCTTTTGTTACCCCCGCTGCACATTGCCTCTCTGGCACAGGCCCTACAACAACTTTGCCTACAAGGAGGGAGATGCCCATGGTTGCCATGAGCTTTAGGTTAGGCCTCTTGCTACGTGCTGGTCACAACGACTCATACTGACCATTGTTGTTGGAGTCCGGGCATTTCCCTTTCCTTCTGAACTGCTTGCGCTCATCATCCCGCATCTTCCTCTCTGCTCCCTGCAGGAAAGGTTAGGGAAACATTAGCGTCACCATCAGATCAGCCACAGCTGGGAAAGCAAGAGGGCAGATCACTTATCCGGGAGCCCAGGTTGAATCTGTGCCAGCGCTGCACGGCTCCCCCGTGTCTGCACAGGCCACATGTCTTGTCTTTGCTTTCAGAATACTATGATTAGGCTAAATTGGCTGCTGCAATAACTCCTTCACTGGATTCAATAAAATCATGACCCAGCAAAGAACCGGGTCCATTGTTTTTTTTACTGGGCATGTACTTCATAAACCAGGGAGCAATAAAAACACGGTAAACACTCCTGCCCTTTGTGACTGGAGCCCTCATATGGGCCTCTAGCAAACCAGGGCAGAGAAGCCTGCCAGCACTGCTCATCTCCCTTCTGTTCACACAGACACCATGGTCTGTCTATCAGGGCTCTGCAAGATTTGGAAAGACTTAGCCAAAAAGCCCAGTGAAAAGTAAGGCTGGTTAGCTCATGTAGCCCTGCTCATTAGCAGACCTCTGAACTCTTTTCACAGGAGGTCAGAATAATTATCCCCATGTTACATATGGGGAAACTGAGGCACACAGAGGAAGTGACCCGCCTGAGGTCACCTGAGAGGCTGGTAGCAGAGCTGGGAACAGAGACCACATTCCCCGAGTCCTGGCTCTGTGCTCTGTTCACGAGTCTCCCCTGCCTTCCTGCCGACTGAAACGGGACATTTATCTACCCAGCACAGCGGCATCCGAACATCTGACCATGCACTGGACCGATATTGGATTGGAAAACATCACGATGACTGGAAAACCAGTGAACAAGGACACGGCAAGAGCTAAGATCAGCTGAAAGGGGAAGGAATGCCCTGCTGGATGCTTAATAAACAGTCTTCATTAGTCCCTGTTTAATTAACAACTAGGATAAATGGGAGCCCCTTGTTAAAAGGATTCCAACTTCCTTAGGTGCTAAAACTCGCAGATGTCCCAGATGCTTCTCAGGGGCCATCCCAGGAGACAAGACAAAGCTAAATTGAACCTGCTCAGTGTTTCCAAGCATGCAACCATCCATCCTTTTTGAAAAACAAACACACATAGGATGATGAGCAGGGACAAAAGCCTCCGCCAGTGAGAGCTCCAAGACCAGGACATCCCATTCCTGGAGTCAGATAAAACTTGACAAGACTAGAGAGCGAGGTACAGGGCAGGATCCCACGTAGTCCAGGGGTGGGGAGATGCTCTGATAACTTCCATCTCCACCTTCTAGCAGTTTGGCAATACAGATACATGTGGATTAAGTCGGGGTATGGACCCTGTCCACTCGGGAACACTGTCCCTCGAGTCACTTGGGCTCCTCATTGCCTTTCATCTCTCCTTCCCTCGCTCCAGGCTCTTTGGGGCCATTTGCCATCAGCATAGCGTTCCCTGCAGGGAGCACCCCGACGGGAGAGAGACGCCGTACCTTATCGCAGAATATCTTGATCTGGCAGACAGCTCGGTGCACCAGCCGGCTTGTCCCACTGCTGCAGTCATAGGTGTCAATCTGGAGGTTCAAGGGGACGCCCTTCACTCCCTTCTGGGAGGAGAAGTCTGTGCTCAGGCAGTTCACCCCAATGAAGACCTGTGGATGGGAAGGGAGGAGGTCACAGCTTTGGGGGACGTGAACCTGCCTGGAATCAGTGGGATCTTAACTGGCAGCGAGCATGACAAGAGGCAGAGAGCAACCCACTCCCGAGGGCTTCATCCTTCCTGCCTCCCCAGCCTGGCCGCAGCATGCCCATGCCCCTTCTCCCAGGCACCTCCTATAGCTACCCCGGTACACCACAGGCCAGATTCTGTGCTGCTTTGCCCCTTGTGTGTCCATTTTACAGCGGAGACAGTGCAGTGCCACTATTCGGACTGAGCAGGGAAGGCACTAAAGTAAAGCCCCAGTGCACAGACCGCAGGACGAGAGTGAAAGCTGGCAATGGGGAATCACCCCTCTCGTGCTCCCCACGTGCACGTGCCCAGCACCCACGGCTGCAGTACAGAGACCCCCCTACCACTTCCTCTCCCACCCACCCCTCCAGAGGCATGCTTTGACGACTGATGCTCAAATGAGGTTGCAACCTTTTATGTACAGTTCCAATGCTCTCTAACTCTCTCCTAACTCAAAGCCTGTTGAATCAAGTGGGAACACTCCCCTCGCTTCACCGTGCTCTTGGAGCAGGCCTCAAGTGTGTTCGTGTTCGTGTTCGTGTTATGATGGATGAGATTTCCATTCAGCAGGGACGCTGTTCTTCCTGCTTTGTTATACGTGGACTGGGACCAATTGTCAGGGTCCAAGGCACCATTGCTGTCAGGCTGACATTTTAAGTTATTCCTTGCTGTTAAATAAGTAATTTCCTTTGAGTCCTATCTCATCCATCACTGACATCTAACTGTCTGGGGGAACGCTGAGTATGGCCATGGCCTGAGTCCTGTGCCCTTGTCTCCTCCCTGCAGTCTTGGGGACCAGACTCTAGGGCCCAATCGCCAGCTGGTGCAAGTTGGCACAACCCCTGTGCCCTCCATGGGGCACTCCCTGGAGGTCTCAGCCTTGAAGTCTATATTAGCAGCTGTTAGCAGGGTCTGCCGTTACATGCAGAAAAGCAGCCGCTTATCTGTTGCTTAAGGCAGAGCTGCCTAAAGTAGTAGCAGGTGCTACAGACAGTCCCAAATGCCTGGCTTCTCCTGTAGCAGCTCCCAGCCATTTCATCTCTCCCAAGTCTCACCTTTAACCAACCCCAGGCTAGTTCACGAACACAGTTTCTGGTAAGAGCTGAGCAGCATTTGCTGCGGTGCCCAGAGGGCTTGCTGCATGCCTGGCATATTTCCATTCCTGACAACTTTGCCTTGGAGACACTTGTTAACCTCTCAGGTTGTAAAAGACTGCGGTCACCTGAAGAGAGGCTTTGCTGCGATCTCAGAGCAAGGCTGAGTTTTCCCACTAAGCTGCCAGGTTCAGCCGCTGCTTTTTTTTTGCATGTCTTCCCCTCCTATTTTTGTGTATACATATTTCACCTTCAGATGGAAACCAATAACCCAGAGTAAGAAGCAGCACTGGGTTTGAGCAAATGCCTGGATGGGGGATGAGAGATGAGAGCTTTCCAGTGTTTAGCTAAGAGGTAAGAATTATCATAGAGTATTTAGGCCAGATGGGATCACTGGGAACAACCTGTCTGACTTGCTGCATAATACAGCCCAGAGAATACCCCCACCCCACCCCACACACACCATGTCTGCACCCAGCCCAGGCCTCTGGAGCAGAGTTTTTGTTCCTTAAGCTCTGTTTTGTTTTTTAAATAGGCTTCACCTACATCCCCAGGGCCCTGGTCTGTGCTGCACACAGCACAAAGCTTTTTCCAGATTTTAAAAAATCCATCAGCACTAGAAAAACAGATGCAAGCCTGTCTCAGGTGTAGCCTGAATGTTTATTAGCTCTTGGTGATGCTTAAACACACAGAGAAGCACGGCAGCCTCCCCCGGTGTCCTGGTAAATAGATACTCCCTGTGGTCAGGGGTCTGAATTTGTTTGGATTTGAAACTTGGTCTGTATTTCTGCTGAGAGGGGGAAAAAACCATGTTCAGCTCGTAGGCAGCTGGACTAGAGCAGTGATGCAGAACCAGCCCCCTGGGTCCCCCTGGGTGACCAGGCCCTACCTTTGCTTCTTCATTAATGTTCCACATGAAGGACAAAGCGTTGTAAGCCACCTCCTCGATGTTCTGCACCGTGTTGAAGTTTTCTTTGCAGTCAGCTGAAATGCAGTTAACGAGCGATTGACTTTTGATTGCAAAGCGAGAGTCTGGCTTATGCTCAATATGCTTCGCACATCTCAAGGAACTCCCAGCCACTGATCCCAGAGCGCCAACCCCGCCTCCGGCCGCGCACAAGGCACGTTTCATCCCCTATGCTGCTAAAAAACTGCAGGTTAAGGCATAGGCCAGAAGTGTCCCTCCGGTCCTGATGGGTTACTGCCTGCCCTCTGGCATAGTTACATCTGTGCAAAGTGATGTGGGGACTTTGCTAAATCAAAGAATCAAAGAAACCATGTTCAGGACCTGAGGGCACAAGAATCAGAGCCAAGGGAGTGGAGCTTGCCCGTAAATACCCTGCTAGGGATACTGCCAGCCTGGGGGACCCCCAAGGAGGCACAGACCCTGCAGTTCATGTTCACGCAGCTCTCCCTGAAAGGAGGCAGGGTGCTGGGGCTATAAGGGCGGTTCAGGGAGCTCTGGTGGGAGTGCAGCGTGCTCCCGCTGAACCCAGCTGTTGGGTGATCACTTCGAGATGTGCCAGCTGACACAATTCAGAGCAGCCAAGAAGGCTGCTCCACCGGCAGCGAGGCCAGTGCCAGAGCAGAGTATCAGGGAAACCGCTCTACTGACCCCTCTGAACTAAACGCAGCAGAGGATCCGGCCTCTGGTCTCCAGCCCTATGCATTAGGCCACGTTTGAAGCATTGTGCTGGAGGGACAAAACACTGGTCAGGTCAAACTGAACACATTGCGGGAGCAAGGGAGCAGAGACCCTTCCTTCTCGGACTTCTGCGTTCATCCTTCACCTTCAAACCCCGAAGCCAAGTCTCTCCCAGAAATGTAGTTCGCGTATTATTCATGGAGTTGCTTGCACTAAGAAGGACCAAGAGCACCCCCCGAGCGAGGAGTCCCACTCCTTACCAACGTCGATGACCCTCTGCTTGGCCGTGGGCTGGCGGGAGTGCCAGTGCTTCCAGAACTTCAGCTGCTCTAGCGGGACCTTTTCGTTGTCAAAGACGATCATAACAACACTCTACAAAGCAAGCGGGAGAGCTCCTTTCAGCACAGGCGGAGGGGCAATGCGGGCCTAGACATCCATGTGCTGGACAGAAGGGAATTAACATCCCTCACTTCTCTTATTGCTGGGAAAAATGAAGCCCAAAGCGTGGAGAAGCAACTGGAACAAGGTCACATGGGCAGTCAGTGGCAGAGTTAGCAACAGAAACCAAAACTCCTGCCTCCAGTTACCTGCTCTAGCAAGACCATCTGCTCAAGACCATAACGCTGGCTCCTAATGGCCCACTGATAGTGTCAGGGACCTCAAACGGTATGGCCTGGGGGGGCCTCAGGGGTAAAGCCTTACAGTGCCATTAACCATTACAAATGCTCTGCAGTTACACAGAACCTTTCATCCGAGACGTTTCAGCCCTTTACACCCATAGTGAGGCGCATCAGTTTACCAGCTTTGCAGCAAGAAGGCTTTGGAGCCTGGAGAACACCATGTCTCCTCTCCACCCCCCAGGACAAACCAGCCTCCAGCCCATTCAAGTGGATCGTTGTGCCAATTGATGAGGGCTAAGGCCAGTTTCTTTATAAGAACCAGACTGACCCCTGCGTCAGCATGGCAGGGAGGTCCAGGCAGCTTGTGCCCCCTCCCCTGTTTAGGGGCTGCAGGGAGTCACCACCGGCCTGGCACAGATCAGAGTACTTGGCAGGATGCTCTGCCTCATGCTCCTGTACCAGCACGAGGAGCAGGGGGAAGAGCAGGACTTCTGGGTGCCAGTTCAGTCTGTCTCGCACGGGCCCCAGGCTGCAAGCCCTCAAGTAGAAGCCCCTTTCGGGCACCAGCAACTCGACGGATCAGGCGGCGAGTTGGATGCCTGAGATTTCAGTGCAAGGCCAAGTCTGTTGTTGTGCAGCAAAGGATTAGCTGCTCTCAGCCAGTCGCCATCCCAGACACTGGTTTAAGCCAACACGAGCAACAAAGCCCTTACTCTTCACACTCAGATCTCTCCCCAGGCCAGCACAATTGCTGGACGTCTGTTTATAGCATGTGTCAGCGAAACCATCAGCTTATCTCTTACCTTGACTTTATTTGAGGACAAGTGTAAACATTTGCTGTCTCCAGCTGTCCGCAGGGTGATGGGGTAGAACTGTCCTTTGTTGAGGTAGGCCATTGGCGAGTCCCCAGATTTGACGTGAATGGCTTTGGGAGAGCCCAGCGTGTATTCAAAGTCACTTTTGTGGAACAAAGAAAGAATGATGAATAACCAGCCGATGCCATTTCAGGCTAAGAGGCGTGTTAGCCGGCTGCAGAACTGAAAGGATACAACCACCCCTGCTCTGCTCTCCCTCTCTTCTACGGCATCTCCAGAAGCGCAGATGCTAACACCGCTGTGCAACACCCCTTCTCTATTAGGTTCTCTGCTCCCCACCTATACGATGAGGATGCTTGTAGGTGTCTTCCAGTCCCAAAGGGACATCTAGTCCAACTGCCCTGAGCAGGGGCTGGATGGGGTGACTGCCTGAGGTCTGCTCCAGCCCTCTTAATCTCTGATTATCCTCATTTGCCAGCCTGCTGACACAGACAGCCAGAGCAGTTTTTCAGTAGGGGACTGATGTGCATGCTGCACTGGGGAGAGCTGAACTGTGCGGGGACGCCTGCTCAGCACCCCTGTGCTTCCCTGCATTTGCTGGCGTGCCCGATTCCAGGAGGAACTGCCCCAGTCTCAGAGGAGCAGCAGCGGGGCTGTGCTGCGGAGCTGCGCTCCAGACCAGAGCATCCCAAGGAGCTGGCGTCCGTGGCTTTGCTCTCGGCCCTTTCATATGAGTCCCGTTCTGGACCCCAGGCACTGCTCAGAGCCCTTGGCTTCCACACTCACAAAAATTCACCCCGACACTTGAAAACCAAACCCCACACAACAGAAGGTTTGTCCCTGCTATAGTGAGTGAGGGCATTATTTCAGAGCAGTTTATCCTTGGGAAAATATTAATTCTGTACGGCTGCCAAGCTCAGTGCCAGCTCCAACTGGCAGCTGAGCAAGTGAAACAAGGCAAATGTGAACTGCAGCCACGTGAACCGGAAAGCAGGAGACAAGGTGGGGAGGAGGACTGCAGGGTACCTCTTAATGCTGTCAGCGGGGTAACTCTCGGAGCACGGCGGGTCTGGCTGCGTTTTTAGGATGTCACTGAAGAGCAGCGACTGTAGGGAAGTGAAACCAGAACAAATGAGAGTGAAACTTTTGCTTCTCTCCCACCACCTGTGTTTAATAATAGCAGCCCCATAGCCCGGGGCCCAAGCCTGTGGTCCTGAGCCCTGCTCTTATATCCATCAGTGTCAATGCAAAGCCCCCTGATCACTAGCACTGCGCTGAGTTGCAAAGAACTCAGAAAGCCCACAACAGGACAGGAGTCTTTCGACACTTTGGATGCCCTTCGGGATCTCTGAATTTATCTTATAAACCTCATGTAGGTGTCTGCCAACATTGTCAGCATCCTTACAGGGCTCTCACGGCCTGAGGACGCTGGGGCACCCTGGCTGAGAATCACCGGCTTAGGCAATGCAGCTCACATGGACCTGGCCTTCACTGTGCACTTGAATAACTTGTACACCCTGGGGCAGAAGGGTGGAGCGGGCCAACAGGAAGAGGGATGGTGAGGAAGCCCCTTCCCACGTCCGCGTTAATCCGCCCACCTGGGATTTTCCTGCTGCACCCACCCCTCGGTGTGTCAACCGCCTCTGACTCCCGCCCACTGCAGACCAGAGCGATGCCAAACACACTCCTTCAGATGTTGTGCTGCGCACGCCCTCTGCTCTGCTGTTTAAAAATCACCATGGCATCTGACCCGGAGGTTTTGTCACTAGAACCGGATCCCCTTACAGCGCTTGGGACCCAGCCCCTGGGGACACTGCAGCAGGAGCAGGTCCCTCGCGCATTGCTGGCAGCCTGGGCTGATGACAAAGCACTGTGCTTGGCCATGCTCCTTTCTCTTTACATCACACAGAAGGGAAGCACCCTGGTTTTAGAGAGGAGGAATCTGGGGCGCGCAGCAGGGACGGGATCCCCCAAGGGCCCCCGACAGCCTGGGAGCAGACAACTCTGTTCTCTCGAGCCTCAAGCCCAGCCCACCCAGCAATGCAGCCCCGCAAAGGTCCTGACCTCCTGGGGGTCCTCTTTGAACGTGCTGTCCGGCTGCCACCTCTGCTGCGGGGGCACCACGTGTATCGTCTCGAAGAGGGAGTTCAGCGAGCCGCTGTCATACACGTCCCCCGAGGAGATCATGTAGTGCTCAGGGTTGGCGTCCAGCTTGCTGGTGCCCGGTGGGAGGATGGCGGGCTTGTGGGGAGCCTGGGGGATGCCTTCAAGGCTCAGGCCATTTTTCTTCTGCAGGTCGGGATATTCTTGGGTCACGGAAATGTTTTCAGCCAGCAGCTTCATGAGATGGGCAGAACTGTCGAAGGCCGAGATCTCAGGGTTGTACTCCATGCCGTGGCAATGCCTAGGGGAGAAGGATGCCGTCTC
>NW_017729015.1:16628457-16629837 GCF_001723915.1 Gavialis gangeticus | reverse complement strand
ACGGCGGGCTTGTGGGGAGCCTGGGGGATGCCTTCAAGGCTCAGGCCATTTTTCTTCTGCAGGTCGGGATATTCTTGGGTCACGGAAATGTTTTCAGCCAGCAGCTTCATGAGATGGGCAGAACTGTCGAAGGCCGAGATCTCAGGGTTGTACTCCATGCCGTGGCAATGCCTAGGGGAGAAGGATGCCGTCTCATGAGAAGAGAGCAAGGGCCTATCCACGGGAAGAGGAAGTGAGAAGCTGCCTACCTGGGACTCTTTTGGGCCCTAAGTGGGGCTCCCCACATCCTTCCCCTGCAGTTGCCACCTGAAAACATCACTGACTTCCAGGATTAAGATGTCGAAGTGCATAGTCACTGAGGCATGCTCACCTGCCCCCCAAAAGAAGATGCCTCACAAGCGTTGCTGCACTCATTTGCATTAGTAAATAGGCATTTAGGCAAATTAGGTGCAGCCCTAACACAATAAGCAAGTTCCAGCATAGCCCTCGCTCTAGGGAAATCTGGACTCAGTTTGGTGGAGCACAGAGCTGGCCTCGCCAAGTCCAAAGGGCACCAAAGGGAGTGAGTGGAGGGTGCTCGGCCCTGCACAGGATCGGGGTGCTTGTAGGAAGGCAGGCAGAGGAGAAACCATTTGCAGAAATAACTTGTTCTTAAAGGTCAGTGGACTGGAGATTTGGGGGTTAAGTCTAGCTCACCTCTGTGTCAAATACTTAATATCAACCCCGGCCCAGCATGGCTAGCCCCGCACATTCAAGAGTCCTAAGTCAAGCCCCCCAAAACCAGAAGACATGGCTGTAAGGCTGGGCTTCTCTGCAGTCACGAGGCCTGGAAACTTCCTTTAGAAAGGGGGGGTCGGGGGGAAGCTGAGATTCTCCTATGTATTAGCATGACTCCAGGAGATGGGGGTTGAGAAAAGCTGCAAAGAGCACAAGACTAGCCACAGAAATCAGGAGAGCTGGTGCAGCCTCAAGACAGGGGCACGAGGGACTGAGCAGAGGGGAGAAAACAATGCTGGGAACGTTCCAGGCTGGGGAGCAAAAGAAGAAAGAAACCCAGCCACGCAGTGACAACCGCGTGGTCCAGGGCCGGTCCCTTCTGGGGTTCACCAGGCCGTCATGCACCAGCCCAAGATCCCTTGCTCAGCTGGAGAAAAGCAGTGTACAACACCTGTTACTGTGCACAGAAAACAAACCAACCCCGCACTAGCAACACACTCGCCCTCTTGACAGTGGCACTCCCCTTAGGGAAGCCACAGCTCCCAGCCGCCCCGCTCCAGGCAAGCTTCAGTTTCGGGGACCAGCCCAAAAGCTGTTGGCTCCCACACGTGCCAGCAGCATGCCAGTGCTCAGAGGACCAACAAAGACTCACCCAGAATGAAC
>NW_017729015.1:16614352-16623457 GCF_001723915.1 Gavialis gangeticus | reverse complement strand
CCAGCCCAAAAGCTGTTGGCTCCCACACCTGCCAGCAGCATGCCAGTGCTCAGAGGACCAACAAAGACTCACCCAAAATGAACCCTTTTCTTCCATCCTCTGTTAGTGAGGGGAGGGGAGCGAAACCCTCGAACAACCAAGCAGTAGGAAACCAGAACCCCTGCCAGACAGCAGATAAATAGTACTGCTCTTCTTTTAATCCAGGCAGCCTTTAGTAATCCAACAGCCCCAACCTCTCCGAATGGAGACCGCCAACGAAAATAGTGTGCAAGCCCATTCAGAGCCTCCGAGAGGGGCTAGGCTTGGACCCAGGAGGAACAAAGTGCCATTCAGTGGGCCCATTTCAGTGCAAGCGGCTCACAAAGTCAAACGCAGAACAGATTGCCAAAGCACACAGAGTTCAGGAAGGGGAACTGGATTCATAGGGGCTAATGGGCCATTAATTTCCCAATCAATTATCTAAAAAGCCTCAGAGGGACACAAAGGAGTCATCAGACAGAGGACAGCAGGCAAGCTAGAAGCCACTGACATGGAAAACTCTTATCAGCTTCTTGAATCAGGGAGGCCTTGAGGGCTCCAGCTAGGGCTAGAGCTGGAAGTCAGCCGGACTCCCCTGAGTTCAGCTGGGCAGGGCCCAGGTGGTGTAAGTGGGTGTAGCTGCTTCACAGCAGCTGGGGATCTGGCCTAAAGCATTTTAATGCAGGTCTCTCAGTTAATTGCCTGCACAGATGATGAGAATAACACAGTGCTTTGATGTCCGATTTCTGCGGAGATCCATCATGCATGCAGGTGGCTGGGGGGGGGAAACAGGCAGCGCCAGAGAAGAGGCGCCTGTCTAACCTCTTTCCTAGTTCAGTGCGTCCCGTTGTACCCGGCGGAAGGACCCTCTTCTCCTTCGGGACCTGCGACAGGGTGGAACAGAGCCTGGTTAAGCGCCAGAGACTTGGTCATGGAAAGCAGCAGCAATGTCAAGCCTGGTTATACCAAACTAGTCTAGTGGGGAAGAGACTGGCCTGGCACGGGGCAGGCAGGCTCCCTTCCACAGGCTCCCCGTGTGACTTGGGGCGTCTCGCCACTGGGGGGAAACAGGGAGGTTTCACAGGTGCCCAAGGGATTCAGGAGCATCAGTCCTGTTGGTTTCCACCAGGACTCAGTCCCTGAGCTGTTTCAGAAAACCCCAGTCCCCCCTCCTGTTAGAGCCACACTTCCCACCTCGCCGGGATGCTGGGGGGAGAAGGCTTCTGCTAGGTGCTCACGCTCCCTGCTGAGGGAGGACGACTGCCCTCAGGTGGACCTTGCATCTCAAAACCTTCCTGACCCCCTTAATGCCCAGAGGGAGAGTGCTGAAGTGGGAAAAGTTTGAGTGTGGGATTTGGGAGCCCTGCGCTCAGTTCTCCACCTTGGCATGGGGTCCCTATGTGATCTTGGGCTGCTTGGTGCCTCCGCTTCCCCTCTGATAATAGCACCCGACCTCCCACGGGTATTATAAGGCCAAAAACATTAGAGACTGCGAGGTCCATGAAAGTACTCTGCACAGATCAAGCAGCACACGCACAGGCTCGCTCAGGACTCCCGGACAGGAACATACCATGTAGTAATCATAGAGGAGGCTGAGGGCAGCCACGCTGTCGTCGTCCCCGTTAATCCTCATCATCGCCTTGGTGGCTGCGGTCAGGGGGTTCTCCAGGTAGGTTTTCCAGGCCTCGTCTTCGCTGGTGTAGGAGAACTTCTGGAAGTTCGTGCTGTCGTTCTTCATCAGGCACACGGACCTGAAACTGAGGCAGGGGTTAAGGCAAAGCATCAGCACCAGTTCTTCAACCTCGCCTTGCACTTAAAGGCAGCCCGGATGGGAGCTCGAAGGAACCCTGGCTTTCACTGGGGGCTGCTTTCCTTCCCCCTCAGGGCCAGTGAAAATCCCAGCTCTGCCCTTTGTGGGAGTCTCAAGGCCAGATCATACCCTGGCAGGGGCTCCGACAGGAGCCAAGGGGGGTCAGAGGGATCCTCCTGCTCACAAGAGGCTTCCTCAGACCCAGGCAGGCAGAGGCAGAGGCAGAGGAGTGCAGTGGAGCATCCTCACCCTCTCTGCTGGGCAGGACTGGTGCACCCCTCAGCAAGGACATGCACGGGCTGGACATCCCCTCCGGCTGGGACAACACCTCTGCAGGGAGCTGGCCCTGGACCGGTTCATACTCAGTACTCTCAGGGCAAGGAGGAGCACAACTGTGCAAGCGCGCTGCTTTAGAGGATGCACAAGGCTGAGCGGGGGAGTGCTTGGCGCTCGTGGGATTCAGTCCATTGTCCATTCCTCACTCACTTTTAAAACTGTGATTCAGCTCTAACAAGTTCTTTTGACACGATCTACCGATTTCCAGTTTTCACTCGCAAAGTGCCGGGGGTGGGGGTGGTGGGCAGGTCACAATACCATCACTTACACTGAATAATGCTTTACAGAGCAGAAGGCAACGGGACCACTTCTACCTGGTATAAGCATATCACAGCCATGCCCGGTTTGGTCTCTATTCTCAGAATTGCTCCAGCTCTCCAATTCTGCATTAATGGATTCTCGGATGCACGGCCGCCTTGCTGGAAGCCAGGAAGAGCACACGCTAACTACAGATGCTTCCTCCGCCTGACGAAGGGTATTATTTACACCCGAAAGCTTGCAAGGAAGATTTTTTCCAACTATTTGAGTCGATCTAATAAAAGATATCAGATTTAACCAAAGACCCTTGTGTTGCTGGAAGCTAAGCGCTGGTTCCTTTGCTTTTCCTTCAGCAAACCATGCTAGCATGCAGTAGATCAGAGGCAAGAGGGGCTAGCTTTTACAGTGTGTTATAACCCTCTGCTGGGTTATAACCACTCTGAAGGTATGGAATAAGCAGTGGGCACAGCCTGTGGCACCCACTACAGCTGTGCCTACGTGTCTGCTGTCCCCAGGGCAGCATTTTACCTTGGGGAGTGCATCACCACACCTTTGGTCTGCCCACAGTCCACCCCAGCATTATAGAGGAAATGCCCATTTTTCCTTAAATCTGTTGGCAGGAAATCCCCAGATATGTTCCAATTTTTTGAAGTTTTGAGTTGTCAAGAACTGAAATATGTTTGAGCAAGAGAACAATGAGATGAAGAATCCTTGGTTTCAGTGAAACACTCATGGGAAAACAGGGGAGCATGCCATGGATAACCAGCCAGCGTGAGTCACCACGGCATTCAGCACCGTTTCAGTTACTCTTTGAGGACCAATAAAAGTTCCAGCCGAGGATTCCCATCTCAGACGAGTTTCCAGCTTTGTCCCATATTGACCCACTTCTGCTTGGCCAAAAGGCTCTTCTCCCACAAATGCTGGCTTCCTGGGAGCAGCAGGAAAACACAGCCCCAGAAGTGCATCTGATGCAGCCAGACAAACCCTTAGAGAAGAGCCCGTTACCAACAGCCCATTAACAACAGGCACTTTTAGCGTGGTGCGGAGCTGCGGGACGTGGCCCAGGTGAACACTTCCGGGGCTGCTGGTCAGGGGATGCTGCAGCAGGGGAAGCTGGAGCTCCCTGGATGCCTCTGCAGGCAGTAGTTTACTTGACGAGTGCCGATGCATTTTGCTTTGTCCTTTCTGACAGCCCAGCTCTTGGACTCTAGGAGGAACATGAAGGTTTTAAGAGGCTGTGCTGGCTCCGATCTCCCACAGATGTGGCCGTACCTTTTTCATCCACGGTTAAGTATACTGACATTCCCCCTGCAGCGGTGCAGAGTAACGGTGCTCAGCTTCCCTCAGACAAAGCCACCCGGGGGGAGCCGCAGCACCAGAGGCTGCCATCCAGGTACTAGGTATGTCCAGCCCTGCTTGGCTTCCAAGATAAGACCAGACACATTGGTACGATGCAGCCAAAGACAGCTACCAGCCCAGCTCACAGACAAGCTGCCCATAGGTAGATCCCCTTTTGGGCTCATCTGCACAGGTGAGTGGGTGACAGAGGTGCACAAATAGTGAATGACCTCAGTGCCAGTCCTCAAGGCAACTGAGACACCCAACTCCTACTGATGTCCATGCCAAGCAGTAGCAGTCTGCGCTCCAGAGGTGGAGGCCCCAGGTAGCGTCATGAGGACGAGGGGTTATCCATGGCATGCTCCCCTGTTTTCCCAGGGCCCCGACTGCCCAGCACCTTGCTGTACCAGGGATGCTGAGTTCAGGCTTCCTCCCCTCACCCACCGCTCCCTGGCTGCCTGGGCTGATGCACTGACTTTGGTTTCACTCGGCGCATGAAACTGGAAGCAGGTGTTTCGGGAGTTTCGTTGTCTCTGGCGTTTCTCACGCAGCCCTCCCTCCCCTTCAGTGCTGCTCGCATGTCTCCAAGGAGCGCGGCTCGGGATGACTCAGATTTCACAGCTGTCGACTCCGCAATGGGGCTGTTCAGTCCTGTCCGGGCAGGAATCCTCACCCGTTCTCAGTCCAAACTTCGCAAGGAAGAGCTGTCAGCAGCACAGCCTGCATCTGGGGTGAGACCCAGCTCCTATCACTTGTAATCAGAAGAGATAACACCGCGCTGCGATGGAGCAACGCAGGGCAGAAAAGAGACTGTTCATGTCAGAAATGGTTTGGCGCCGGTTCTCCGAACAGGGAAAAAGTTCCCAGCCATATCTTTCTTATGTCACCATTTACTCTGTCCAAAGGGATGGGAGAGTGGGTGTAAAGTACCGCAGAATAGCAGGGTGTTTGTGCCCGAAAGCTTGCAATTAAAGAATTTTTTTTGCAAAAATCTTGTTGGTCGAATAAAAGATACCACCTCTACTACGAGTCCCAACTGCTTTTTCCTCTAGACCGATATGGCTACAACCCGGCTACCTGACAGAATAGCAGTGCATTTCAACACCTGATTTGCCCTCTAAGGTACAAAGCAGAAGGAGGACCAGGTTGGCACCCTTGTCCCCAGATCCAAGCAGCCTGTCCCTGTCTCGGGTTTATGATGCATGAAGGTTTCCAAGGAGTGTTAGGAGCCTCAGTCCCATGTTCAGAAGTGGCTGAGCCGCTGAGACTCTGAGTGTAGCTGAACACCAGCACGGCTTTGGGCAACTGGGCGGGAGGCCAGCAGACTTGCACTGGGTTCATTCCAGTTAAAGAGGGAGTTAAAAGTGACAATTTTGCATCTCCCGTCTCCTCACTCTCATTCGATGGACATCTGCAAGGCACATGCTAACAGGAACGAAGCGCCTCGTTAGCCTATGCGGGCTGCCATGCCAGGGCAGCTGCACAGCTTCCAGTTGTAGGCTAACGCTGCGCTGGGTGGGTCGGGGTTTGCTTCACGTTACGCTGCGTGGACAGAGCCGCGCTTTTCGGATACGAAGCAAAACCTCTGGTGCAAAGACCAAGATCCAATGCCGATTTTTCAAAAAGCCCAGGAGATGACTTTGGCTCTGGGTCTGGGGCCGCTGAGATTTTCCTGCCTCACACCTCTGTTCAGGGAAACAAAGAGGGGTTTTGTAGCTGGCACTTCACTGACAACTCTGTGGTTGAGGCACCAGGAGAACAGGACCTTGTTTGAACTGCGAGGGGTCTGAAGGTTAATGAATGCACGAGGAAGGTGGGCTCAGGAGAGAAGCAGGCACATCATCCAGGGACAGGTGCTCTCCGAGCACGCTGGCCCTTCGGTCTGTGCGGGTGTCACCTGGCTGCCCATTGCAGCTCAGCCTTCTGCCAGCCGTGACTGAGGGGCAAGGGAAGGCGGGAGAGGAGCTCAGTCCCAGCTCCAGACAGGTCTGCGTTCCCCTGGCGTCATGCCTGGTCCCTCCCTGGTGCATTTGTCAAGCCAGCCCGAACCCATCACAAACGGCTGCTTTCCGGTTGGCAAAACAAACTTTCCTTTTCCAAGCAGCCGCCTTTGTGCAGCGGTCAGCTCAGGAGACAAGCACTCGATCCTGCCTCCCTCCACGTGCAGGAGCCGTGAGGCTGAGCCTCCGGGGCTTGTGCGAGCAGCGCACGGCTCGGGGAAGGGCGCAGCCTGTTTGTTTCCAAACAGTGCGGGGTCTGGCCAAGGGTGACCCCCACCCCCAGCGACAGCTCCCTTGCCCCCTTTCTTTGCCAGTCCCACACGATACCGGCCTCTGGGCTCCAATTCCACCCTAAGGGGGAAGCTGAAACAGGAGAGGCTGCCCACTGGGCTCAGACGGAAAGAGCAGGTGACTGGGATGAAACGATTTTCCCTTTTGTTGGGCCACAGGCTGGGTTTCTGCGTGCTTGTCCTCCCCACAGCCTGCCTTTCTTGGCCTCCCAGTGACAGGCCATATACAATCAGCCACGCCAGATGCCGGTGGCTTTACTGCAGCATCACATCATCCAAGGGGCTGACCGCAGCAACCGACAGCAGGTATCCAGAGCCGCTGGCCTCTATGCCACACTATTTGTGCCAGGGCTGCCAGCTGATCCGCTCTGACCCTGTTCACCGACTGCCGCACAACTGGCTTCCAGCTACACTCACCTTGCTCAGAGAGCCCACGCTCCCACGTCCTCCGGTGAGAGCAGGGGCCGAGCAGAGATGGGGAACAGGAAAGCAACGAGAAGCGCACCTGCTTCCCAAGGGAGGGAGATTTCTCCTGCAAAAAAAAGCAGTGCTCCCCCACCCCACCAAGCAGCACAAAACCCCACGATGTGACGCGAGCTCAGAGGCTGGGCCCAGCCTCCGGGCTTCATCCCTGCTTGAGAGGCAGGAAGGAGTAAGTCAAGTGAGAGGCAGGGCGAGAGCAGAGCTGTTTGGCAAGCACGCAGATACGAGCGGATACATAAATACCCACAGACGCAGGCATGGACCTGGGCACAGAAGCACAGATGGGCATGGGTGACAGGCTGGCAGGCCAGCGGGTGCAAGCTAGCTCTGCAGTCTCGCAGCGGCAGGGCCCTGGCTTTACCTGTGGCATCTCATAGGCTGTTTTGGGAGTTACAGATACTGCACCCTGTAACTGCGGGTAAGTGTTTGAAGTGGCCCTGTCGGCATTTTCTTCAGTTAACAGCAGTCTGCAAATGCAGGGGACTGATCTGCATGGCTCAGAAGTCTCCTTCTGGTTTCTATTTGCCCCAGTACCAAGTGCATACTTAGCACCAATTCACGCGCAGCTTCCAAAGCCAGAGCATCCACTGGGACCAGCCAGTTTCACCTCCGGTACGTGAAGGCCAGGGGAGTTTTCCCAGGAGCTGGATGAAGCCATGTCTGTGTCCCTCTTCTGTGCTCAGTGTTTTACCAGTCTGACCTGCTGCTTCCTCACTCCCAGTTGGGGTCCCGCCCCCCCCCGAACAGAAACCTCCTAGGCGGTCGCATGTGCGGGAGCAAGGGCTGCTCACTGCATCCGGCTGGCCTGCAGCCTCTGCACACACACAGCTGGAGCGCTCAAAATCATTAGATGCTTTGGAAAAGCTTGAACTAAAACTCTCTTGTCTCTAGCTTACTCATCTTCCTTACAACAAGAAATAAACCAGCATACATGTACATATGGATACTCGTGCATCTGTGTTTAAAACAAAGATCCTCATGTGCGCCTGCATGTGTGCACACACAGGATGTGTTGTCCACACCAGGCATTTAAACGCTCTGAGGAAAGCAGTCCCAAAGCCTGAGCCTGGCTTTGATAAGCGAGGTGATTTGTGAGCTTGGGCTGTTTTTAGTTGCCTTCCAGCTTTGGAGCATGGCAGGGTCACACTTTCAAGCTTATCTACAACTTGAGAGGGGTTGGCATAGGCTTCTTCTTTCAAATGAAGCCGAGAGGATCGGACATACTCGCTTGATGCCAAGAGCTGGGGCTTTAAGAAAAAAAAATCTGCACCAGATATGGCAAGATGTGCAAGAGCGGGTCCCAGAGCCGGTAACATGGATTCACGATCTTTCAAGAGAAAGTGAGTGCTTTTCTCAGCTCTTCAGGTGGCCTGGTTTTAATCCCATATTAATTATTGTTCTTCATTTGTATTGTGGTAGTGCCTAGATAGGGCCTCATACCATTACATTCAAGTTCTTATATGCTGCTCATCACCCCAGCATCCTACCAACGGTGCACCGAGTGATGGGAGCTGCTCCTAGAGGCAGGAGGATGCGAGCGAATCTCAGCTTTCCTAAAGAAAGGGAGTAAGGACAGCAGAGAGACCAAGGGACCGCACGGGAAGTCTGCGGTAAAACTGGTCTTAGGAGTCCCCGCCTGTCACCCCAACTACCAGGTCATCTTTGCCCGCTTGGCACCTTTCTGATGAGCCAGTTGTGCTGCCTGCCGTACAGACACGCAGCAAGGGCCTTTTGAGGAAGACCAGGTCCTGTCTTGCAAAGCTCCCTCAAAGGGGCTCTCCAGTGCGGGAGTACTAGGGCCTCGTCTAAGAGCTCCATCTTCTCATCTCATCTCATCTATCAATTCCCTGGTTTTTTTCAAGCAGTTTCTCTCTCAAGTGAGTCTGACTCCTTCGATGCCAGGTGGAGCACAGTTAAGTAACCCATGTCCAGGAAGCAGGTCATCACGGCGTGGTTGCCAGAGAGAACAACGGTGCTGAGCAGGCCCAGCAGGTGATACGCTAAGACCACCAAGGACATACTTGCTTGATTTGTATCGTCTCCTTCTTTTCTCCCCCTGCCTGCCTGCCCACCTCCACCTGCTGTCTGTTGCCTTGTAGTCGGACGGCAATATCAGTTCCTTTTCGGCCGGTGTTTGTACAGCCCCTTCCAAAATGGGGTCCCACAGGTGTGGGAGCCCGTCCCGTAAAATGAATCATCATCATAAACAAGGGGGTCCGTGGTTTCTTAACAACCTCTGCCCATTGCCACCCATGCACTAGAGATGGTTTCATAGTTTCATAGTTTCTAGGGTCGGAAGGGACCTGAGCAGATCATCTAGTCTGACCCCCTGCCATGGCAGGAAAAGCACTGGGGTCAAACGACCCCAGTAAGGTGGTCATCCAACCTCCTCTTAAAAACCCCCAGGGTGGGAGCCTGCACCACCTCTCTTGGAAGCTGGTTCCAGACGCTAGCCGCCCTGACCGTGAAGTAGCGCCTCCTGATGTCCAACTTAAACCTCCCCTCCGCCAGCTTGTGACCATTGTTCCTGGTCACTCCTTGCGGCGCTCGGGGGAACAGGGACTCCCCCAGC
>NW_017729015.1:16611583-16613662 GCF_001723915.1 Gavialis gangeticus | reverse complement strand
TTTTTGGCAAGGAGACATTCCCGGATGTTTTTAGTGAGCCATGGAGGCTTATATGCTCTCCTGCCCCCTTTGACCCTCCTGGGGATTACCTTCCTCTGGGCTTGGAGGATCGTCTCCTTAAGGAGCGACCACTCCCCTTGGACGCCCGGCTCCCCTCCCCTCCGAGTCTTCAGCGCTTCTCCAACTATCCTTCTTAGCTCGTTGAAGTTCACCCTCCTAAAATCTAGG
Source organism: Gavialis gangeticus (assembly GCF_001723915.1). Classification (NCBI taxonomy): domain Eukaryota; kingdom Metazoa; phylum Chordata; order Crocodylia; family Gavialidae; genus Gavialis; species Gavialis gangeticus. The sequence continues at coordinate 16,613,434 of NW_017729015.1, read as the reverse complement.
GCCACCACCTGACTGCTTGCCTTTGCCACCTTGCGCTGAAGGTGGTTCAGCTTGAATGTAATCACCACCTTCTTGAATCCAGTTGGGTAATGTTTTTTTTCCCCAGCTGTTTACTTGGCATATAATTGCCTTTGACCAGGCTGCCGTCCAACAACGAGCTCCGTGAAGGACAGCAGAACTGAAGCGTGTGGAATATGCATGCCATGCAAGTACTTTTTTAGGTGAGCATTTTGTAATGATACAGACAGCAAACGCAATGCAGGGCGAGAGCCTCAGTTGGTGAACACGGCTGTCACGTTGCTGACTTCACCTCTCTACACCAATGCACCCCACCTAGCCGTGTCTGGGCAGAGGAACTGCACAGAGGTAGAGTTATGGGGGCTTTTAGTCTAGGGTTTGCTCCGGGTGACTTGATTGCATTGCTGTATGGGGGGCTGCAGTTACTGGGCTTTTAATGTGCAAATCTCTCTGTACATAGCTTTATACAAACAAATCCCTTGGCTCATGTGAAAATATACCTTGCTGCCGGGATGGGTAGCCTTTGTGGGCTTTCCAGCTGGGATCTAATAAAGGGCTTTAACTTTTCATTCACCAGGAGCATAACTCAAGTTTTAATAACACACCTTATGCATGACAAAAATTTGCTCCTGGCGATCATGGTTTCGACCACAAAACCACAACTGGGAGTAGCTCTTGGTTAACTCTTTCAAGCCTGCAAGCTGCAGCATTACGCATCTGCTCACTGTTATAAAGGGCTGCGTAAACTGCTAATAGGAACAAAGCCTTGTGTGTGGAAAGGCTATTCCACTGCCACGGAGGTGGCCTTGTCCTCACCAGGAAGATTGCCTGGGGAGAGAGGGAATGCCCTTTTAGGTCAGATAATCAGCTGGTGTGGAAGGTGCTCAAGCCAGGTGGATTTACACCTGCCCAAGATTCAGCCCTGCCCCTCCATGTCTCCCATGAGGCTGGTGGAGATGCCTGGCTCGGGGAAAGATGCAGGCTGGAAAAGGAGCATGTGGAAGCGCCAGGGCTGCGCTCACTGAGCTCCCTTGCTTCAGATCCTGGGTACTGCCCTTTAAACGCCCGGTCCTATGAGGTGCTGAGAGCCATCCTCTCCCGCTGACGTCAGAGGAGTTGCACCCTGGATGAGTTTGGCCCAGGAGGATCCTACCCAAGGGGGAAGGCTACTGGAATAGACCCACCGCTAAAACCTTTGCACCCTGCCACAAGCCTTCCTCAGGGCCCCTCTCTCCCTGACCCAGGTTTCTCCTGGTGCTGTGGCAAAGCCAGCTTTGGCTTCCTGCTGTTTCCACCTCCCTTATCTCCCAGCATTGCTCCCTTATTTGACCCCAGGGAGCTTTTCAGCTTGAGGGGCTCTAGGGCCATTGTCCTCTTAAATGGTTCCTTTCTAAAAGAGACTGCTTGGCTCCTCCTGCCCCCATGCAGCGCATCAGTATTTGCAAGCTGGAGATCATAGCCTCCAGCTGCCCCTGCTCTCAGTTCAAGCTTTGCGGTGGGAAGCTAAGGCTTTCCAGGTCTGGAAAAGCATCCATAAGCCTAATTCACAGGGAAAAGTTTTCAGTTCAAATCAGTTCAGGTAGTTGCAAGGGGGCCCTTTCCCTGCTTTGGAGGCAATCAGACAAAGCAACAAGCCAGATCTCTCCTGCAGATGAGGCCAGATAACTACCTCTGCATTTCTATCAATCAGTGCAATCAAGATCTGAATCACAAAGGAGATGCTACTCTCATCAAATTCCCTCTGTTTCATCTGAAGGACACAGGGGTTAACAATCCATTAGTGGGAAAGGGATCAAGCAACCATGCAATTTATTAGGTAACTTAATGCCACTG
>NW_017729015.1:16604944-16606583 GCF_001723915.1 Gavialis gangeticus | reverse complement strand
CTCTGGAGGCAATCAGACAAAGCAACAAGCCAGATCTCTCCTGCAGATGAGGCCAGATAACTACCTCTGCATTTCTATCAATCAGTGCAATCAAGATCTGAATCACAAAGGAGATGCTACTCTCATCAAATTCCCTCTGTTTCATCTGAAGGACACAGGGGTTAACAATCCATTAGTGGGAAAGGGATCAAGCAACCATGCAATTTATTAGGTAACTTAATGCCACTGATTCATGGTGGGTAGAAACAATCTAATAAATCTCATTCTAAGATGAATTTTACACACGCACACACTAAATATATAAATAGCCAACTCACCTACCCAAAAAATTCAAGAGGAAAAATTAAGACACTTCGCTGCTTTACTCAGCCCTGTCTCAACGTATTAAATGTCCAGGGTTTGCATAAAACTATCATGGGTGCTTCACATCTTCAAGGTCCTTTCCAGTCGTTGACTATCACAGCACCTCTGTCAGCTGGTAAAGAGATGTGCGTATAATCACACACATACATTTTCAAATGCCCTATTCTAATGCTCCAGATATCTCTGCCTGTATACACACATGCACATATAGATGCACATATATTTCCTATGGAGCTCTCTCTTCAGACAGCCTCTTTGACACCATTTGTGCTGCTCCTCTGATTAAAAGGGCAGAAGCCAGCCCTCTGCTTATGCCATCTTCCAGCATCAGCCTGATCTCTGCCATATCATTTCATACCCATGGGACCCTTAATTGTATAAGCCATCCCCAGCTTATGCTGCAATGATCCTTTGGCAGTTGGGCCAGCGTGTTAGCAAAGTACATAAGCAATAATATTTGAAGAATAAGCATTTAGGAGTTCCCAAATGTAGGAGTAACACCTATTTACCCATGAAAAGCTGCTCAGCAATATACTTGTTCAAATACTTTTCCAAAAGGTCAAAATAAATTGATCCACATCAATTTCTAGTTCCTTTATGAAGTCTAAATGTGTAGCTATGGAGTTTGAAGAACCCAGAATCTCATCTCAAACTCTTCAATGGGTTCTCCTTTAATTAAAAATTACTCAGTCCAAGATAGTAAGATACCATATATTGGATTTTTGTCAAAGAGAGACAGGAACATTTTTCCTCTGGGATCAAACTTGGTATGTCAAATTTTAGTCTAGAGGGAAACTGTACGATCACAGATTTAAGGAGAGGGTTTTTTTTTGTGATATTGAGAAATGATTCCTAATAAGAGAAACAATAAGCTCATGCAGAGCAGAAAAACTGAGACATATCCCTCTCCCAGTCCTTGACTTTAACTTCTAAATGGCTGGACAGGCAGATTAAACCGGTGGAATCTAATTCATTCAGACTAGCAACACGTAAACCTTTCTCAGATGAAATACTTAGCCTATATGCATAGGGGATTAGTTAAATAAAGCAGTCTACTTACTCAAGTTCATTAGACATGTTTCCCCAAGATTTCTCCAGATTTTCGCAGACAGTAAATTCGGATGACTTCTCTCCTCTAGTACCTGCTAAATACAGACATTGCCTGTGAAATGAAGTGTTTGATTTATGTTGAGGTTTTTGTGTACAGGTATTTTGCTGACAGGTAGGTTCCCCAGAGTTCAGCCCCTGATTGGTTGATGAGACAGGTGCCATGGGA
>NW_017729015.1:16599260-16599944 GCF_001723915.1 Gavialis gangeticus | reverse complement strand
AGGCTGGGGTTTTTGTGTACAGGTATTTTGCTGACAGGTAGGTTCCCCAGAGTTCAGCCCCTGATTGGTTGATGAGACAGGTGCCATGGGACAGGTACACCTAAACAGGTGCAGTTGTTAACCCTTAGTGCGCCAGACGGAGAGGCAAGGCAGCCGCGCTGAGATGAGGAATCTACCTGTCTATAAGCAAGGGGAAGAGAGGGAGAAGGGTGGGGAAGCAAAGCAAGGAGGAAAACCCCGAAGGGAAAAGATATGACAAAACAAGGAGGGAACCATTGATTCATCTCTGCGATAATTGGTTTCAAGCTCACGTTTTGTGTTTTATACGCTGTAATGCCAAACCATAGCGTCTGTCATTCTCTAGAGCCAGGGGGCCAATTTGCTCTTTGCTGCATCTCTCTCTGACCCTCTCTTGTACCAAGGCGGTGATTTAAGAAAATCAATTAAGTCTCGCAGTTTCCTGCCATTTAAAAAGAAAAGTTCTTTATGGATAACTTAGCCCGTGGCTTCCCTTTCCTCACCTTCTCTCGTCAGAAGGTCTCTGGGGCTGCTTTTCTCTTTTAAGATCCTCTTTTAAAAAGTGTAACTTTACTAGACATCAGCACCTGTAGCACATTGCTTCAGCCTCAGAGCACGCGGGTCATGGACTCCTTCCACGGGCCGCACCGCGCATATAGGGGGAAA
>NW_017729015.1:16586655-16594260 GCF_001723915.1 Gavialis gangeticus | reverse complement strand
CGTGGACTCCTTCCACGGGCCGCACCGCGCATATAGGGGGAAAGGGTTCGGGGGCTTTTTTCTTACATCCTTCTCAGGCATGGCTGTCTACCAGCCAACAGGATGAGCGTTACTCCAGCCCACGGGCAAGCAAGGAGCAGCCCAGACACATGGCTGTTTTCCTGCAGTCTGCGAGACTTCAGCGCAGGTCTGTCCTGGTGACTCAGCTCTGAGCGAGGAAAAGGTTTATGCAACAGGACAAAATGCACGGAGGCTCAGAGTGCTCCCGCGGGATGGTTTCTGTCGTCTGCGCTGCACTGAACAGGCAAAGCATAGGCTTCGCGGGTGACTCACGCTGCCTGGGTATGGAAGGCAGGAGAGGATCTAGGAGGCATGTCGGTGCAAGCCTCAGAAAAAGATTAAAACGTTTCACCTCTCTTTCTCTCTGTCTCTCCCTCTCTGCCTCCCACCCACTGCCTGTGTAATCTGTTCAGCCTATCTGTCTGCGTCAGCATGGGATTCACAACAATATGACCCCCTCCCCTGCCATAAGACCAAAACCTACCTTCAAAACCAGCGAGGAAGGAGCCCAGATTAGAAGACCGAGGCTTGATGCTGCACCAGTGCGGGATGCTGCGCGTACAAGCCCCCTGGGGCACACAGAGGGGCCAGGACCCAGGAAAGCGCAGCCATGGTAGCCAGTGGCACAGGGGTGGGCAAAATGCAGCCCGGCGGCTGGATGCGGCCCGCCAGGCTCTATGCAGCCCGCAGGGCCCCTAAAAAATTTAGAAAATTAATATTTGTCTGCCCTGGGCTGCCTGTCACACGGCCCTCGATGGCTTGCCAAAACTCAGTAAGTGGCCCTCCGCCCAAAAGAATTGCCCGCCCCTGCAGCAGCAGCAATGAGGTCCATTTGAAGTGAGAGGAGCTGTTGCCAGGACAGGGTCACGCAAGCCCATCTCTGCTCTGATGCTCTCACACCCTTCTCCATTTAGACCAGGAGGGGAAAGGGAAGGGGGAACTAGCTGCCCTGAGTATTGCAGCGGTGCTACACCCCTGGCGAGGAGGCATAAGCTGATGTAGTGTTTGTGATGGGGACCCCAAAGAAAGCCTTGCCTGGCTGAGTGAGCGTAAGAGCCAGGGCTGCTTCCTTAGGCACGTGTCCCTTACCCAGCAATGGTGCTCTTTTCATCCTAAACCCGGATATGCGTCCATCCATTTGTTCCCCATCCCCACCCTTCTGAGGGTTTGGGGAGAAGGCCCCACTAGGTGCTAGAGCTGGGGGAGCAGTGGGAGGGAGCCAGCCTCTGGCAGGGACAAGGCAGCATCTGAAGAGCTTGGTGCAAAAGCCAGGAGGCAGAGCGCAGAGGTGGCCGGGGCGGGGGGAAAGGGCCCTGGGAAAAGGGCTGCTTGCAACCCCAGCCGCCCATTGCTTCACTGCAGGGGTGGCACGTAGCCCTGGGCATCAGTCATGACAGGGTGAAAGCTGTCTCTGCATGGGGACGCTCTGTCCATCCTGTTGGGACTCACAGCTGGGAGGACATCGGCTGCTGCTGGAGCCGAGTTTCCCAGGGGCTGGAAGAGGGGAGTGACGGTGTGAGACCACTGGGCCCCTCTGCCTTCTTGAGGCTGCAGCACAGCTGCATCCCTGCGGCGCGGCGCGGCGCGGCGCGGCGGGCACAGCTGGCGTGCAGAGCGCGCACGCACGGCCAGGGCCGCTGGGGTTTGTAGCCCTGCTCCCCTGGGGCTCTCGTGCGCGCGCGACTCCTCTTGCCTCGTGTCACAGATCTCCCATATGGTAACGCAGCGCTGCTCTCCGTCCCTCTCCTGTGCCTGATGCTCACAACCTTCCCGGAGCCAAGAAACCGTTGCCACCCCCACCTTGCCAAGGGGGACCCTGTGGCGGAGCGAGGAGGGGACCTGCTCCACGTTGCCCAGCCAGCCGGAGCTGGGAACGGAGCCCAGACGCCTTGGCCTCCTTACCGGGCCGCCCAGGGAGGGGGAGGGCGGCATTGTGCAACGCTTCCCCTGCGCTCTCCAGCTGCTGACAGACGTGAGACCACCCCCGCCCCACCTCCGCCGTCATTTTGGGCACCTTGCCCTGTTTGTGCTGCTGCGTATTTCAAGGCACCCAGGGACCTCCAGGCCTGGACGCCCAGACATTCCCTTTGACTGCAATTTCAGTATTTTTAATTATTATTTTCTCCCTTTTTTCATTCATACTCCACCCTCCAGGAGTATCTGGTGAGGGGGTGGGTGAGCAGAAAGAGCCCAAGAGACACATTCCCTATGCCCAGAGCCCTCCCACTTCCCTTCCACTCCCCTGTTAAATATACCTTGGAACAAAAGCCCTTTATGATCCTCAAAAAAACAGAAATAAAACACGCAGCTGCTAAGATAACCTGCACAGCTCTCTGGACACAGAGTCCAGCGAGCTTCGAGGAGGGGGCGACGTGTACCTAGTTGCTCCCTGTGTACGGGCTTGCATTGCACGTGGTTCATCGTGTTCCCTTTGAACCCCCAGGGACCGATTCTGATCGCCCGCTTTCCCGATGAAAGGCAGGCGGGCGGCCGGCTGCTTCATGCTGGACACCGGCATGGCCTGGTTCCTGAGACGTCTGCGAGTGTGTCACGAGAGTGCGTTTCTTTGTCCACTCCTGCTCTCCATGGGACAAGTCACTCGCCTCTCCCTACTTCTCCCTTTCCTCTCCTGTTCCTTGTCCATTAGCGTATAGGTGCTTCCAGCACAGATGTGTGCATACAGTACCCAGTGCCGCGGCAAGAGCAAACGGTAGGGAGGAAAGTCCCGAGCTCATCCCTTCAAGCCTGAGGCTTTTTATGGTTCATGGGTGCAGTGTTGTGAGAGCTGAGAAGACCCATGAAGTTAGGGGCACTTTTTTTCAGCCTTGCCCATTGCTCCTCTGGGATTCCTGCGCGTGGACTGCTGAATGCTGCGTTCGTAAGAATTGCCCCACTCTAGTCTGGCCTCCTTAGTAAAGCTTTTGGAGACCAACCAAGTTTGAACAGGTTGCTCTTTTCTTCCCACCCGTCCCCCCTGCCTTCTCCTTCACTTCACTGATGAGGACGGGTCCAGAACTGCTCCGCGGTGCTCTCTGCATGGGGGCCCGGTGCAAGCGACCCTCCGGTGACTGAGCAAGGAGCTGGCGTGGGCGGGCTGTATTTATATATTGGCTTTCCACCTTCGGGGCATCTGGCATCCTCTACTGAGACCTGTCACATACCCAGTGCAGTAGCTCCGTGATGCGCCAAAATCTTCAGCTGCACCTGACCAAAGGTTATTTAAACACACCAGCAATTAATAAAGCATAAGAGGAAGTGGCTTAAAGGAGGTTAGGGCGAGCTGATCTACGCCAAGCTGAGGTGTGGTTTATTCAGCATAAATATGGCTTGCGAGGAGGAAGAGACCCAGGAGGTGCCTGGGGTGTGCGAGACCCCCACACAGATAAACAAGGTGCCCCTCTGTTCCAGTGGCTTCGTAATAGAGAGGGCCTGATTTATTATTACCTGTTGTAGCCCTGGGGGGGCTGTAGGAAAATTCCTGTTGTTTTCAGCCAGTTCTACCAGTTTGACACCTTCATAGATTTGGGTTGCAAACAACTGACCCAACTGACTGTCTTGGGGCCAGCCACTAACAACACCCCCTCCCAGCAGCTTTCCTTTGGGACAGCAGCCCCTGTCGCTAACCCTGGGAGAGGGAACTCAGTGCAGGGCAAAGGTAACAGGTCAGCAGCCGGGGAGATGGCCACCACGGCCCGAGAGAAGTCCCGGGTACCACCGACTTGACTGAATCACTGCAAGAGTACTCTGTCTCCCAGTGCCCATCCTCGCCCGAGTCTCTCTGCTATGCTGTCATGCAAGAGCTGGCACTCAGGGCAACTCTTTACTCTGCACCCATCAGCAGCCCACCCCAGGCTGGCCCACCCCAAAGACTGAGTTGGCTTGAGGGCTCGTGGGGACGTTCGGGGCTTCAGCTTCTTGGGTGAGAGTCAAGCAGCCAAGCTGGAGCCTCCTGTAAGCTTTGATCCCTCTGTATGTGGAGGGCAGAAGGCAGGGGCTAATGCTACCCAGCTCACCGCTGGGTCTGGAAGTCAGTCCCGTGACGGTAACTCGCACAGCCTCCTGGCACTAGCTCCCCAGTGAATCGGGAGTGCTTGGTGAGTGTGTCACAGCTCCCCGCTCTGGTCTAAACAGCTTCTCTCTGCCAGGTCCTGCTTGGCTCTTTGGAGGTGCCAGCCCACCCACGCTCTGAACAGCAACTGCAAGGGTCCCACACAGCCCTGCCTTGATACAGCCACATCTACAGCTCGGGGGGAGAGAAAAATTCCTCCTCCAAACCAAAGCGGGACTGCGTTTCCTCCCAGCCGCTGCGGTACCACAAGGAACCGTTGCCAATAGCTGGTGACAGCAGCACAGCTTGGACATCTGCTCTCTCATCTAGGGAAGCTGACGTCTAAAACGTAACAGGATGGAAAAAGCCCAGACCATCCTCCCAGCAGCTCGCCCCACAACAGGTTCACAGGAGCTGCCTCATCCCTTGTGCGACCCCTTTGAAGCTGATGGAGTTACCCCAGTGGTGGATTTGGTCTTCAGTGGCTTTGGGCCGGCTGCATTCATCTGTTTCTTGAGAAATGGAAATGATGCTGGCTTAGTGGCCTCGCAGCTGCTCGGCTAAAATGGCTCTGAACAGCAACCGCAATGGGCCTCGGCATTGAAGTCTGGGCTCAAACCAAGCCTCCCCAGACCCTGGGAGGCAGCTGGATTCAGGGGCCGAGTGCAACCAGATGCAAAGTTCGGATTTGAATCTGGGTCGCAGCAGGGGCTTTTCAGAGCCGGGACTTAGTTCAGGCCTGGTCCTAATGAATCAGTCAAAAGGGAATATCACGGATGAGCCCCAGAACCCTGCAGAGGCCACTCCACGAGTTTTTCGCCCTCTGCCATCACCAGGTGATGCTGGGCAATGCTGATAAACCTGCTCTGAGAACGCTACCCAGTGTCCCCATGGGGCACCCGGGCTCCTCAGCTCCTGAGAGATGAACTTGGACCAGCAGCATGAATGTGGCTCTTTGCACTTAGAATTGCAAGGCCACCAACTTCCAAGATTTCATTGCAAGTCCTGCGTGAATCAGCAGCGCTGGTTTTGAGGATAATGGGTTTTTTAGGACTCCCCAGGTCCTGGAGTCTTGTGATTATAAGAGAAACTCAGATTTCCTTTTCTTTTTAAAAGTAAACCTCTCATCTTCACAGTGGTAAAGAAAACCTGTAAGACATAAACTCTAAAGGCTCAGAAACTGGGAGGTAAGTACCAAGAATATCATTAAACCACTCCTTTTGGAGCTACCCTCACATTTGAAGGGCCTGACTCAGTGCTCTGGGCTGGTCATACCGGCATCCTCAAAGCACAGTACAAACCTTCCCTACTCTTCACATCCATCATCCCTGTGCTGTCACTGTGATTCCTGTGTTTAACCAACGAAGATGTGGAGGTACCGAGAGGACAGGAAAATTGGCTGAGATTTATAGCCCAACAGCAGATGAAGTGCAGTGATCCTGCAACTAGACCAGACCGTGCGTTTCAGACAGCGCAAGGGCTTTCGCTAGGCCGGGTGTCTGAGCGTGCACTGAAAAGGTAGCCCTGGTAGTGAAAACTCCCTTATCCTCATGAAATGCTTTCTAGGAAGCCTTAAAGACCTGGCATGGGCTGTGAATCCAAGCCTATTGCTCTCTGGCTGTCTGGGCAGAACCAGAGTTACTCTAACACGTGCGTAAAAAGACATGCCTCAACAAAGCCATGATGTTGCCCAAAGAGCACCCGCCTGCTCCAGAGCAAACCCTGCCTGGCAAGACCTCGACAGCTTTCTGGGTCTGGAGGTCTGCTGGATCTGGAGGCCAGGATCCGTCCATATCAAGTTCACACTGGACCCGGGGTTGCAAACATCTCCAGTGTTTAAATCCAGGTTCCGGTTTGAATCCTTCGTTAGCAGACGAAGCAGGATGGAAACGGAGAGGGTGAGAATGAGCAAGGGGTGGGCAAGAGATGTGTGCAGTCCTTGTGGGAACTGAGTCTCATTTCCAATGAGAAAAGTGGGAATCCCTGCTGCTGGCCCGGTAGGCATCCCAAACGCTCTCATCACACTGGGTGATACTGAACTGGCCGGGGAATAGGGTGCACGCTGCTGAAAAGCTTCTGGGAGAAGAAACAAGTCCTTGGAGCTCTTGTACACGGGCAAGGCTGGGATTGCCCTTTGAAAATCCCTTTCAACCATGCACAGCATGGCATCTCCTCCCCCTACCATCACCCTGCTGTTGTCATGCTAATGCTAATGCGCAGGTCAAAGGGAAAGTCTGGGATCCTGCATCTAAACCATAGCAGCATTGGCAACATGAAAGCTTTCATGTTCACCCCCAACAACATGATGGCTCAGGGCTGGGTAAATAGGCCGGGGTGTTTTCCAGCTTATCTTTTCCATGTGATGATTTAATGGCCTGGGTGAAGGTGAAGCCAATTAGAATCACGCTTGAATGGGGCTGGAAGGGACCTCAGGAAGTCCAACCTGCTACTCAATTTTCCCTATAAGACAGACTGTGCTAAAAAGCTTCCTGTGGTCGAGATGCACAGTTTCCCTTGAAGGCTAACACCGTACCTTTCGTTACGGAGCGCTCTGGGTGTGTATGGCACTATGCCAACAGCAAAGATTGCACACTCCTTACCCCAAAGATTTTGTACTGCGATCAAGGACCAGAAAAGAGTTAATTCTTAGCAAACAGGTGCCCACATTGCAGAGAAACACCATCAGGGAGGTGCGGAACGATCTCCTTGGCAGGACCCGTAGAGAAATTGCAAAGACTGAACTCTTGTTTCTCCTGGTCCAGGATGCTGTGCGCCAGGAGGTACGAGGTAGTTTTGAAGGATGTTGAAATACCCCTGGACCTTCAAGCTGTCCTAGCGGTTCGGCCCTCTTGAGTGGAAAGAGAGGAGCCCTGAGTGTAAATGTATTTACTCTAAAAATGCAAGAGGCAAGGATTTCATGAAGTTCAACAAGGACAAGTGCAAAGTCCTGCACTTGGGACGGAGCCATCCCCTGCACCGGGACAGGCTGGGGCTGCCTGGCTGGGCAGCAGCTCTGCAGAAAAGGACCCAGGGGAGACAGGGGATGATAAGTTGAATAGAAGCCAGCAGTGTGCCCTTGTAGCCAAGAAGGCTAACGGGATCCTGGGCTGCACCGGTGGGAGTGTTGCCAGTAGGTCGAGGGCAGTGATTCTTCCCCTGTCGTCAGCGCTGGCGAGGCCACAACTGGAGTCCTGTGTCCTGTTTTGGGCCTCCCACTGCAGAAAGGACGTGGACAAGTTGGAGAGAGTCTGCACTGGAGAGAGTGGAGGGCAATAGAAATGGTTCGGGGGCTGGGGCACATGATTTGTGAGGAGAGGCTGAGGGAACCGGGCTGATTTAGTCTGCAGAAGAGAAGACCGAGGGGGATTGAACAGCAGCCTTCAGCTCCCTGCCGGGGGGCTGCAAAGAGGATGGTGCTGGGCTGTTCTTTGCGGGGGCAGATGCAGGACAAGGAGCAATGGGCTCGAACTGCAGCAAGGGAAGTTGAGGTTAAATAT
>NW_017729015.1:16575204-16581655 GCF_001723915.1 Gavialis gangeticus | reverse complement strand
GCCGGGGGGCTGCAAAGAGGATGGTGCTGGGCTGTTCTTTGCGGGGGCAGATGCAGGACAAGGAGCAATGGGCTCGAACTGCAGCAAGGGAAGTTGAGGTTAAATATCAGGAAATAATCTCTCACTAGGAGGGTGGTGAAGCACTGGACCAGGCTCCCCAGAGATGGTGGACTCTCCATCCTTGGAGGTGTTTTAGCCTCAGCTAGACAAAGCCCTGGCTGGGATGATGTAGCTGGGGCTGGTCCTGCTTGGAGCAGGGGGTTGGACTAGTTGTGACCTCCTGAGGTCCCTTCAACCCTCATTTTCTATGATTTTCTGATTTTTTGGATGATATTCAGACAGTGAAGAATGGCTGGCATTTGAAAGCTTGTCTAACTTTATTCCAACCATGCAGCTGGTCCAATGAAAGATATCACCCCCAAAAAACCTTGGCCTCTCACGGACTGTCACGGCTACACCATCACTCTGCCACCACCTCTACAAATGGGAAAATTCACTCTGCTCCCAACCCGGGTCCCTCTATCACATCAGATGCCAAGTAAATGCACGTCTGTGCTCTGGCCTCTTCCACCTTCCTTGCTTCCATTTTTTCTTTTGCCGGACTGTTCTGCAATCCAGCGTCCCTCTGAGCCGAGAAGCCTCTCTATTTTAAACCTACCCCTGAACTGCAAGCCATGTCAGTGCATCATCTCATTTATTGAACCAAAGAATGCTTCGTAAACACTTCCCGTACACCCTGGATCCCTTCAGAAGTGCCCAGTTCTTATATTAAATGTGCAGTTCTCAGTTGCCTCCAGCAATCCCGATAGTTTAGTTTGGTTTATGACCTACTCCTGCAGGGGCTGGGCCAAACTCTTTGTTCTCAGCACAGATTGATGCAGAGGAAATAATACAAGGTTCAGTGCGAGACACCTGTTATCCCATGGAATGAAAAGCATCGAGTGTTTTGCAACCTTTAGAGAGATGCACTAAAAACATCTCAGGTGGCAGTTACCTGCTGGCCCCTGGGGGGCCTGGGGATTTTCCCTCCCCATGGAAAACGCCTGATACAAGACAACATGTTCCTGATTACAAAACAGGTTCTTGCTTTAGCTCTGCAAAATTCTTGCTTTGCATCAAGATCTGGAGTGCGATTGTGTCTCATGAGAATCATCCCGTATCTTGACCGACGCTCCGATATCTCCCACCAACCTTGGAGGTACCCCGCTCTGAGCGACGGCTGGCCACCTCTCTTTTCCCTTGGGACAGATGAATTCAACTCACCTTCAAGCCTAAGCTACAGTGTATGAGCAGGACCTATTTACTTATGAATATTATCACAGCGTGCATCCCTACAATACAGACTAACGCCGTGGGTGCATACACAGCAATTGCGAGACCAACTTTCAAGCCACTTGCCTGTCTGTGCCTCAGTTTCCCCCTTCACTCCCTGCCTTGGAAGCTGTCTGTGAGAGGGACCGTCTCTCCCACCGTGCTCATCCAGATGCCAGATCAAACAAGCCTCGCTCTCTGGGCTGTGAACAATTTTATAAAAGCTGAGTAAGAGCTTTGCCACCCTTCGCTTCTGGACACTAATGCAGACTCCTCACGCAGGCGTGACCTATAGTCCTGGTTTGAAACCAGATCAAACTGCAGCAGTACAACCAGTACCGCCCCAGTGTAAACAGTGTCTAGAGCAGGGGTCAGCAACGTTTTTGGGCAGAGTCCTAAAAACACCCACAACCTTGACTTGTAAGATGTTGGTGTGCTGGGGTGGGGGGAACTGTGAGGGGCCCGATCCTTGTTGTGGCAGCACAGCCCTGGCCCCTTCCCCACTGTCTGCCCTGAGGCATGTGTGCCAAGCAGCATGCCTCTGCGTGCCACACTTTGGCATGCACGCCGGGGGTCGCCTACCCCCGGTCTGGAGCAGCGGTCTCCAAAGTGGGGTGCGCGCAGGACGATCCATTGGGGTGCGGGAAGAAAATATTAGAACTTCTATTTCCATTTATATAAATATACATATATTGGGGGTGCGTGCTCAAAAATGTTTTACTGATAGGGGGTGTGCGAATATAAATATACATATATTGGGGGTGCATGTTCAAAAATTTTTTACTGATGGGGGTGTGCGAATATAAATATACATATATTGGGGGTGCATGTTCAAAAATTTTTTACTAATTGGGGTGCGCGAACAAAAAAGTTTGGAGACCACTGCTGTAGAGGGCTGGGCCCACGCTGGCGGCTAAACTTCCAGTACCTGGGAGGCTTAATGAATCTAAACCCCAGTTTCCCTTGAAGACCATGTAACCCTCAACAGCAAGATGCCATTTTTCTGTGCATCCCTATCACAGCTCGAGAACGGATGACTACCACAGCGTGTACAGGGCCACAGGAGCGCCTGCTCCCTTGGGAGCGGAAAGGCCTTGCCCTGAAGCTACCCCAGGATGAAAGCACTGGCCAGATCTGGTACAGCGCGAGGAGAGACCAGTCCCGGAGTGGAGCTGGAAGGCTGGGAGAGCGGGTTCGGATCAAAGACAGCATGGTGAGAGAGTTTAATTTATTTTCCGTAGCTTTGACTAAGAGGCAGAGACTAGCAGGCGTTGCGAGTCCTGCACGGCTAGCTCCTGTCTCAGCTTCTTTCACTTGCAATGGCTCAGCTCGCAGGCGGGGGCTGAGGGAGGGGCAGGCTCTTGCCTTAGGGGCTGCCTGGTCATTTTGCTTTAGCTGATATAGATGGGATTAACTCGGAGCAGTCAGTCTCTCCTCTGCACCCCTCCTCCGAGTGATGGGGGGAGGAGGAGAGCACCACCAAAGGAAAGCAGTGCAGGGGGGCTGCCTGCAGCCCAAACTTTTGGGTCCCACTGCATGGAAAACAAGTTAGGGAGCCCACGCAGGGGTAGGGTTAGAGCCCAGGCTAGCAGATATGTCTCGCCACCCCCCCAGTAGCCTAGACGCCCAACATGTAGGGAGGCCGGAGGAGCGGTAGCTCTGAATAGTTCCCTGCACAGAGAGATTGCTCTGAGCCTTCGAGGTTGGAGGGGAGGATTCATGGCAGGGATCTGCTAAACATGGGCAGGATGTGCTGGCCCAGCTCCTGCAAGGCTTCCCATGCTGGCCCACTGACACAGAATCGGGAGGCGTCTCCACGGGGCCATCACCAAAGCCTCAGATACTGCTTCACAATCTCACCTGTGCCCAGGTGACCCCCAAGCTCCCAGGGCCAACACATCCCTAACCTGAGCCTGGGTAAGCATTTGCCCTCCCCAGGTCAAGCCACACAGTCAGGGACGTCCAGTAGATCAGAAGGGCGGATGTGCACAGAGCAGCTCTGCGTAAGATGAATCTGCGGATGTTGAGAAGCAAATCAATTATTTGATGACTCCCTGCCAGGCTCAGACCCAGGATGTGTAATGAGACTGGCACTAGGGCTGCCACTTAATCGCCTGGGCTTGGCTTTTCTCTGATTGCCTTCCCTGCTGGGAAGGCTTCTGGAGCTGCTTGGTCCTCTAATGAGATGGCAGGGTGAGATTTCTCAACTGCAGCCTGAGGAATCATATCAGGAAGCCCATGCAGAGGCAGGACTCATTTACATGCAGTGAAATTCAGCTCTGTATCAAGCAGCAGCGAGTGAGTAATACTTTCCTCCAACTTTTGGGCTGCTGCCGTGATCCCAGCAGAGGTCCACAGGCAGCATGGAGACTCGTAACCTTTTTAGTCATGTAAAAAGGCATCCCTAGCCACGCTTAGACCTCTGCCCTTCCAGCTTCCACTGACCCAATACCGCAAAAGATCCAGTAGCAGAATAAAGGGGCTACTTCCCTGCAGCCTCTATTACCACAATCCCCAAACACCTCCCCTGTCTTGAATGGCTTTATCCTTCTAATGCCCCTGCAAAGTAGGGAGGTTTTATTATCCCCCATGGACAGGAGGGGAAATGGAGGCACAAGAGACTTAATAACTTGTTCAGGGTCACACAAGGAACTGAATGCAGATCTCCGGAGTCCCGGCTAAGCCGGCCTCTGTCAAGCAGACTCATGGAGGGACTTTGCTTTGCGGGGAAGAAGGGGCTGTATTCACTAGCACCTGCCTCCACCTGCCACAGCCCAGATGAGAGAAAGAGCCATGATCGGGGTCGCACAGAAACTACTGGGGCAAGAAGCTTGAACTGCCGTGTGCTTCACTCCACCAGCACCCCTACGCTCTCCGGCCTTGGCTTCACGATTCCACGTTTTTTAGGTGGATCCTTGACCAGCATGGAAAGGAAAGAGCATCCCCTCTGCATACGCCAGAGAGAAGTGAGAGTCTGAAACGAGGAACCGTCCCTCCGAGTGAAACAACACGAGCCGGGGAGTGCTGGATGCTACACTGTGAAATCGTTGCTCAGCTGCCTTGAAGGGGACTTGCACAAGACAAAGAGGTGGCCTTGCAGTCTCCGTGCTTTTTATTAAGACACGTCGGGGCTGGAGCAATGGGGAGCTTAAGAAAAATTCTGTCGGGGTTTCTCACATCGCAAGTCCAGGTCTTCTCTGACCAGCTTTAAAGCTCTGGAGATGACTGAAGAACCGGTAGAGTAATGCCGCTATCAAGGAAAGGAAGCCTGCGAAGTTGGGAAGGGAAGGGACTATTAGCCAAGACAATTTGTTTGTTAACATGCATTTAACTCCAACACCTGCCAGGGATAAAGATCTCTCTGCTAAAGATTCAACACATCCCCTTCTTGCTAAGAAGTCCCTCGCTCCAGTCCTCTCAGGAGACCTAGAATTACACCGGGGAGATCAGACCCGATACATTTGCTCGGTATAAATATATAGCAAAACAAAAAAAGCTGTCAAACGTAACCTGCAAGGACCCAGCAAACAAGGCCACGACCGTGATCTGCTTTCGCCTTGCAGGTACCTGTAAAGGCAACAGAAAGCGTTGGGAGGCATTCCTGCAGATGCCTGGCTTGAATGCGGTTAGGTTGCGTGTGGTCCCTGTCACTCTGTGGGACTTGCGTAAACACCGACTGCTTTGTTGCACGCTGAATAGGAGTGCTAGCCCCAAATTAGCTCTAATGTGAGGTCATTTAACCATTATGGGAGGTCTTTTGAGGAAATCATAATAGCAGCATGTGGGAGTCAGGACGAGGCAGTCACGGGATGCACCGAGGTTTTGTCCAGCGCCGAGAGCGCGCTATTATCACGCTCAGGCAGGGGTCAGACATCTAAGTATGCTGCGCACAGCTGGCAGCAAGCATCCCGCTGCTGGGCGGATTATTGCCGAGACAGGTGCCTTTCCCAAATCCCCTTGCTACGGCCAGAAACTGCCCTTATTATTCCCGCTGGGTTTCAGGCAGAGAGAATTAAAGGTAACCCGGAGCCAAGACACATACTGCAGCATCCATCCAGCCAGAGCATTCCCGGGTATAATTGTTACAGGATCTGGGCGGTTCCTCCTGCAGCTTCTTTGTCCAGCCCTTGAAACTGGATCTGTTCTTTAATTGCCATTGAAAGTAACTGTGTGTGGTTTGCTCTGGGCATGTGGCAGCCTGAGAGAGTGTGGCAGCTCCTGGGGACACCAAGCTGACGGGCTCTGCTCTGGGTGAAGGGCTCCAGCTGGGCCCAAGTCTCCGTGCCCTGGGTGGGCAGCGGGTCCCTTGGCAGGCTGCAGGGCAGCTGAGTGAAGTGAGACCTGGGGTTAGGGCAGATGATGGGACAGGATGGCAGGGGTGTGGTGAGGCCATGATAAGCATCCCAGCTGGGCGAAGGAGGCACACACCATCCCTGGCATGGTGGGGTGAGGGCCCTAGATCCATGGGCACAGGGCAGAGGAAGAGCAGGGGGCACCCAGAGCATCTGACGTGGGAGGAAGGATGTGGGGCTACAGAGCGTCCTTGATAAAGAGGGGTGGCACGGTGCTACACAGGGAGCTCACGGGGGAAGGAGGCAGTCAAGGGGTCCCCGGGACATGCAGTGTGCTGGACCTGCACTAGCAGAAGGTGTGTGACCCTTCAATTCATGCTGCAGCAGCACTTAGATGAACAGCAGAGACTGAGACCCCAGCGGGCTAAGTCCTGAGCATCCTCATCCACCAGCCACAAGCAGGTCCCTGTGCTGGGGCAGGGAGGACCATCTGAGCTAGCCAGGCATGAACCTACCCCAGCACCACCTCTGCCAACAGGGCTGCTATCACAGAATCAAAGAAGTGGGGTTGGAGGGACCTTGTAGGTCTTCAAGTCTGACCCCCCGCCTGGGCAGGAGAAAAGACTGGACTCAAATGAGTCCAGCCAGGCAGGCATCAAGCCTCCTCTTAAAGCCCCCCAGGGTAGGAGCCAGCACCACTTCCCTTGGAAGTTGGTTCCAGATCCTAGCCGCCCTGACCATGAAGTCGTGCCTCCTGATGTCTAATCTAAACCTCCTCTCCCACAACTTGTGGCCATTATTCCTTGTTATGCCGGGGGGTGCTCGGGGAAACAAGGTCTCTCCCAAAC
>NW_017729015.1:16561444-16565170 GCF_001723915.1 Gavialis gangeticus | reverse complement strand
CACCCCAAATTTTGGTATCATCAGTGAATTTAAACAGGTTGCTTTTCACCCCGTCGTCCAAATCGCTGATAAAGAGATTGAACAGCGCGGGCCCAAGGACCGAGCCCTGGGGGACTCCACTGCCCACTTCCCCCCGGGTTGAATATGACCCGTCCACCACCACCCTCTGAGTGCAACCCTTGAGCCAATTTCCAATCCGTCTGACTGTGTAGGCAGCAATGCCACAGTTGCCCAATTTCTTAATGAGGATGGGGTGGGAGACGGCATCAAAGGCCTTGCTGAAGTCTAGAAAGACTACGTCCATGGTGACACCTGCATCCATTGCCTTTGTGACCTGATCATAGAAGGCAATCAGGTTGGTCTGACTGCCCAAATGAAGCACTGCTGCTCTCCTCTGCTCCGCTCCGCTCTGCTCTGCTGGGGAAGTCTGTCGGGGACACACCGCTCCCCAGACAGACATCTCCCGCTAGGCCAGGGGCAGCGCGTTCCCTGCAGCTGGGCGCTCACTACACTTTTGCTCTGCTCTGCTGGCTTCGCTTATGGGTTGTGACAAGACGGGACAAATGAGTCAGCCAGAACAAGGCAACTCCCCTCTCTGGAAGCTGAGTTTTCCCAAGGGCTGGAAAGAGACTGGCGTCCACCAAACCATCTCTCCCTGCCCATATTCTCATCTCCTGGGTAGGCCCCTAAGTATCAAGACACAGCAAAAAGGCCTCATCTGAGAACGCACAGCCCAGTGCGCCACAGGCCTCGCTGGAGCCAGCTTGAGACAGGAGAGGGGCGAAGGGCGGGGGAGGTAGAAATTGCCAATGTGTCATCCCCAAAAAATGGAAACTTGAAACCCAGCATTTGCTGGCCCCAAATCATGAAATCTTTTTCTAACAGCCACAAAAGAAAGTGGTTGATCACCTGTGAGCTCTTTCCACTATAGTTTCCATTTGGCCAAGGCCCCAAAGTAAGTTGATGGGAAATATGCAGGGGGCTTTGGTCCCACATGCAACAGGCTGGACTGTGCTCTCCGGTGCATGCCGAGACCCCGGGCCAGCTCTGCTGAACGCCCCTGAATTATTCCAGAGCGGGCGCAGTTGGGGATTGCAGTTCCCCTCTGCTTGGGTATTTGGGTCACTGAACCACCAGTTACGGATCCCGGCTGTCACCAGCTCCCTCTTTCTTCACTGCTTCCCTTCTCCGCAGCCTCACCTTGGAGGCTAATTGTTATGGGAGGCCTTGTGCTAGGGTGAATCTCTCTCCTGGTTATCTGAGGGCAATAAATGATTCTGCTAATAAATCACCCTGCACAGCTAATAAATGAAGCACCTTGCTGACCCTGCTTAGGAGAGAGCCACAGCATGAAGGGAAAGCTGCTTCCACTGCTGGGCTCTGATCACACTTCGTGACTGCATTCACAAAACATCCCAAGGTGCGTCGCGTCCCACCTCCCTCTCCACGATTAATGACAGCACAAAGTCGGGCAGACTCCAAGTGAGAACCAGCGATAATGTTTCTGGATACAGAGCGGGACATGTGGGGCCAGATCTTCAGCTGGCGTAAATAAGTCTAGTCAATGGTGCTAGGCATGCTTATGCCCCGCTGCGTCTCTACTCCAGTGTCTTCAGTGGAGCTCAGCCCCGGGCTGATGGGTCCATTTCGTGAGAAGCTGAAGGCTCAGGACGGCTTGTATTTAATTATACACCTGTCTCCTTCCCTTTGCAATTTAATAAGGTCAAAAAAAAGAAAAAAAAAGAAAGAAGGAACACAAACATGTTATTGGCCCCATGAGTAAACATCTGGGCTTCTTTTGCAATCGTTAATGATGGTATGAGGGGTGTGTGAACTTCCTGCACACTGCAAAGCAGCTCACTCTGAACTCACCAATGCAATTAGGGTGTCTTTATGCAAGAACTGAAATTTGCCTAGATTGATTTAATGAGCATAATTTCCTCCTGAAACTGCTGGCAATTAATCATCCCTTCTCTAAGCTCAAATTGGAATTCGCTCCGTCAGCACATCAGACACCTACAGTAGTGGCCGCTAAAGAGAAATTCATACCTGCTCTGCTGCTGTTAACTTTACTCAAGCATTTCCTATGAACAGGAAATATTCCAAATATGCCGCAGTGTGAACTGCAGCGCTTCAGATGTTGACTTCTTTCTAGTGAGAGCCACTGCCCAGGCAGTTAACCCGATTCTCCTTTTGCTTGCTGTGGTTTCACGCCGGTACGAGGAGTGACTCCTCATGGACAGCAGGTGAAAGTGGCAGGAGAATTAGACCCAGCATTTTCAAAGGTGGTTAAAAAAATATGCCCAGCCAGCTCCCTCTCTAAGAACCCGTATTTCCACATGCAAATACCTATGCCTACAACTCAGGTAATGGGGCATCTAACATCCGACTGTTATCCACATTTGCCCAGTTTGTGAGCATAGCTGTAGGGTTTTCCAGGCATAAAGACAGGAAATGCTTTCTGAGGATGTGCCTGGGGAAATCTGGAAATCAGCTGATCTCCCCACTGTGGCTAGAACGGCAGCCCTAAATTCAATGAAGAGATACACAGGGAGAACAAGTGACTTGTGGGGCACAGGTTGACAAGGAAAGTAGAAGCCTGCAACTCCTGAAGTGCAGGGGACAAGCAGGGAACGTGGATGCTGCGTTGCTGAGTAGCTGCTAAAACCTACAGTGGTCTGGAAAGAAACCTGGTCCTGTTACCGGACACCCAAAGGGAATCTGTCCGTCATGTCTAACTTATGAAATCAATTAATACAAGAATGTTTCAGTGCGTGTGAATGAACTGCGCTTCCCAGAGCCCAGGAAAGCCTTCAGAGGTTTCCCCAGTGTGAAGGTGCCTTTTGATGTAAGCCACAGCTGCTGAAATACAGGGAGGAAACTTTAAACTCTTTAAAATTCATGGGGTCCCAGGAACACCCCTGGGAGTTGAGTTCAAAGGGAATTCACGCAAGTGTTGGAGCTGGACTGTGCGGGATATTTTTGTTTGCAGGACTATCCTCCACGAGACTTTTATTGCTCCCCCCTCAGCGAAGCCTCTGAGCATGTCACAAACTTTTACCTAGTTTCAGGCCAACCTATTTTTGTTTCAGGTAATAACACCCAGCATTGCCGTAACACTTCACACACTCAGCATGCCGTGTATGGATACGATCATTAATCCTTGCAGAATCCTGGCTAGGTATGTGAACATGTCTGAGCCTCTCCGTTGGAGGATGGATGGGGAAAGGTGAAGTGATGTGCCCAAGGGCACATGGTGAGTCAGTGGCAGAGCCAAGATTAGACCTTGGGCCCTCCTGATTTCTGTACTGGGGCTTGTTTGTCCAGCTCACACAGCTCTTAGAGAAGCATGCTATTTTGTGCCCTTGCAGGTACCCGGAAGGGCAATGGGAAGAGCTGGGAGGCATTCTGCCCTTGCAGGCTCTTGCTGGGATCATGACAAAAATTACCAAGGGCTCTTCTTCTGTATTCCTGCCCCTGCCTGACACAGGGAAAGCTGGAAAGCTTATGAGAGAGTCCCAACTTACCAGAGCTCCAGCTACTTTTTCACACAAACACTTAGGGGCTTCTCCAAGCTTGACTCTCCAAAATCCTCTGACATTCTAGCTATTGCAAGGGAAAAGGGACGATTATTAAACTAGCCGGGAGAGGGGATGGAGAAAGGCATGAATCTGCAGGGGAGAAAAGAGGTGGATAGAAGTGGGGATGGAGGAGAGGGAGAGCTAG
>NW_017729015.1:16525513-16556444 GCF_001723915.1 Gavialis gangeticus | reverse complement strand
AAGAGGTGGAGGAGAAGGAAAGCGGAGGGGAGTCGGGGATGACTGGGAGCAGCAGGAGATGGCAGGGCCAGAGCAGTGGAGAGCACTGGCAAGAGGAAAGGGAGTTTGAACTTCTTGGATGCAAAGAAGAAAAGGGGAAACCTGGAGCAGAGCAGGGAAAAAGGGAAGACTAGGAAGAGCAGGAGGATGCCACAGATTTACCCCTGTGTCCCGGGTTATCTCCCCAGATGAGCTGGCAGGCCCTTACCACGGCACAACAAGTGCGTTTGTATTTGGGCTGGTGACATTCAGCAGAGGCCCAGATTCTCTGCCTGGTTTGGCAGGATCTGGCCCTCTCGCGTGCTTTGTGGTTGCAGTCAAACCCACAACAACCCTGGAAATGAGCCCATTTCTTTTTCAAACCACTCTAGCTTTCATGGGAGCTGCAGAAAACATTGGGCTCTGGGTCGGTCTGACCCTCCAGTCCCACTCTCTGCCGGCCCCCGTCTTCCTCAAGCTCCAGCCCTACCTGGAAGGCATCCCTGCTAACGGGGAAGTGTGGACCACAGCAGGGGGGATGGGAAGCTCCCCCATTCCCTGCTCTCACAAGGAACCAGAGAAGGACCGTGAACTTGCCTCCTAGATGAACCTTCCCCTGTGGCCTGGGCAAAGGTGAAGCCCTCCCATGACTTCCCCACCTGCTATCTCCCATCCAGAAGCCCAGCACCAGGCAGCAGCAATCAGCAGTTAACCCTCTCATCCCACCAAGAGCCAAGAGTGGGGCTTGCCCATATCCACACATCCACTCCTCCAGTCCTCGGGCTGCAGGACTACAATGTGCCCGTGCTCCTGTATCCGCAGACGGAGAGGGAGCCAAAGCACAGACACCCAAGGCACGAGCTGCCCCACACCTGCGATGTGGGGAAGAAGCAGCGTGCAGCTTTTTTGCTCCATCAAAACCAACACTACAGTCCCTCTGAGACGGCACCCCCAGCCCCCCGGGGGGACTGAGTGGGGGAGAAGGGTCTATCTGCCCTAGGGTCCCACAGGAGTGGCCCGGGGGGGTCTCTACGCCCTGTGAGCTGGCAGCCCACTCTGAAAGCCCCTCCTCTGGACACCTCAGAGCAGAGACGCAGCAGCCAGATTCATCCCATCCCCAGCACCTTCCTTTTCCCTTGTCCTAGGTTTCTATTTTTCTTGTGCGGCTGGTTGGATGTGCATGAGGTAGCTCTCCTCCGCCCCAGCCAGCCACCCTAGCCAAAAAAATAGACAGGCACCAAATACGCCAAACCCTGGCTCAGCCGCTCGAGCTGTTACTGGCAGATGCAGCAAGGATGGGGCTGCGGGGCTGAGCCCTGCCGGTTCCCGCTCGGTAGCTACTTCTAGAACTGTGACTGCTGCAGGATTTCGGAGGCAGCTAAATTTAGCTTCTGCCTCAGTAACCTGAGCATCCCAGCACCTTCCTTGAAGTAAATGGCGAACCTCTCCCCTCCCCATCCCTCCACTGCTGCGCAGACTTGGCCTGCTGGGCTTGCAGTGGGACCTCCCGCTGTTGGGAGCCAAGGGTACCCTGACTTTGACTTGGGCGGAGCAATAAGTAGTGGGCAATGCAGGTAGCTCTGCTTCTTCCTTTCAGTTCCCACCTCCAGACACAGGAATACCAGGAGATCAGCAGGCAGGTGGGAGCCAGATTGCTGGAAACCTCCCTGTTTAATTATGTATGGTGAGACCACCTTTCCTTGCATGCAGGTGTCACGTGCCCGCGTCAGGAGTGTTTGGTACCGGGAGGCACAACGGCGACCCCGGCACCACTGTGACATGACACCATAGAAAAGTAGGGCTGGAAGAGGCCTTTAGTAGGCCATTGAGTCCAACGCCGCACTCAAGGAAGGACCATTACTGGTACAGGATGCAACAGGTCAGTGCCCGGTCTCCCTCTCTCACCTACCAGACAGGATGGCCCTAGGCTCATGCTCTCCCAATTCTCCCTTCCTCTGCTGTGCAGTGACCATATTACTCTGGCTTGGATCCTCTGCAAATTCTCCAACCAGCCACGGACCGCCAGCTTGATGCAGCAAGATGGTCTGAGTTCAAGGCACGAAGGAGCCAGGTCTCATGGGAACAGGGGGCCACAGAGTGAAACGAAAGGCCCAACTTGCAGAAGAAAACACCGGCGCGGCCAGCATGTAACCGTGCTGAGGAATTCACAGCCGCGGGAATGTGAGTAAGACAAACAACGGGGCCAGGTTCTCAAAATGGGTTGGAAAATTTTATGACTGCAAAGAGCACTGGCAGTCCTCTCAGCTGAAAAAAATAGGGGTCATGAAACATCCAGCTTCAGGCCATGAGCTGGAGGCCTCCGGAGACGGAGAAGGAATTTTTCACCCATGCACAGCATTGCTCAATTGCTGGGCACATGCCGGGGGGGGTTCACCTTCCACAGAAATGCCAGGCATTGGGCCATTCCTGGGAGACACATAGCGTACCAGATAAGCCGCCCGTCTGCCAGGTGGAGTAAATTTCCTGGGCAGGTAAACCGAGGGGCCTCGGTCTGGGTGAAAGGGGTGTAAGAGGAGAGTCGAGCCCTGGGTTTTTCCAGCACGTGCCCTGAAGCTCTGCAGGCGTTCGAGACCAGTAAGAGGATCAGGTCAGAAGCAGCGAAGAAAATAGACAGGCCAAAGCACAGCACAGTGCCTATGGGCTGCGGCGGTGCCACGAGCAGCAGAGGGGGGCCAGCTGAGCACTTCAGGTCTGGGGCTGGGTCGGGGTTTCGAGTCCAAACCCCACCCAAGGCACAGCAGCTGACAGCAGGATCCGGCCCTGTGTCTAATGAGGTACTGCCCTGGTTTCCCAAGAAGCAGCCCTGTGGAATCTGCCCTGCCGACGGATGCGTCAGCGAAGGTATTGCAGCTGCACGTCACCAAGCATGGCCAGAGAAGCCACCCCAGCCTGCGCACGTTGCTGAAGGGAGGTCCCAAACCAGTCCATTCCCTAGCTCCCCTTAGGCTCCTTTGAAAAATCCCAGGTTTCAATCCTGCCTGTTCGGAGAACGAACCCAATGCGCTAGAAACAAGTTCACGGCAAGAGCCAACAAACTGCATCCTCTCTGGCTGCTCATTACCCCGGGCCAGTTAGCTGAGGCTGACCTGAGTTTGGCTAGCGCCAACTGAAGAGGCTTTAAAAGTAACAGGGAGACTCAGAGTGACTTTGCTCAGCCTAGGGGGCTGCTTATTTTCATGGCTCCTATTTGCTAATACGTTTAAGGTGGGGATTTGTATTCTAGTAATCCCAATAAGCACCTTTCAGCTGACAGTCCAGAGGCAGGCCTCACGGCACCTTCCAGGGAAGCCCGTATTGTGGTCACTATTCTACACATGGAGAAAAGGAGGAATAAAGGGGGGAGTGACTTGACAGGGGTCACTTAGCAGATCAGTGGCGGAGCTAGGGATAGCCTCTGCCACCTCCTGAGCCCTAGTCCAGCCACTAGGTGAGGTGTCAATGGCACAACGAGAGGGTGATGATTCAATGGTAGTATCAGCCGCCAAGTGATTTAATAGGGACCCTAGCACGGCCTCAAGAAGAGGCAGACTGCACTAATGTCTTGCAGCAGCATTGGGATCCTCAGTTATAAAAGTTTTCCCATCTGCCTCGTGAGAACGAGCAAGTCCAGGCAGAAACTCCGTGTTTCCCGGCCTCAGAAGATGCACATCCCTCCCGCACCCGCGAACGTGGGACGTTGGCCAGTCGAGCCCCCGCATGCTGGCTATCTGCAACGATGTCCCTCTGCCAGCTGAAGGCTGAAAACCCGAGCCAGCCCGGCTGGGCTGCAAACCCCGAGCCCGGAGAGATTCCCCCCTTTCCGGGGCCGAGCTGGCTACAGGCCAGGGTGTAATCTCCCTGCCAGCACCTCGGCAAAAATTAGCTTAAAACGCAGACAGCCGGACTCAAGTCCTCACAAATGGGCATGACAAGATCCCCTCTCCTGTAACACTGTCAGCAGCTTGCAAGGCGCTCCGATACAAAGGGATTAGGGGCCTTACCGAAGCAGAGCGGGGTGGATTTCCCTGGGGCCCCCTGCCTTTTGCTCTGGTGGTCACCATTCCTGTCAGGCTAGTTCAAACTGTCTCTGCTTTTGCTCTTAGTGGATTATGGGGCGGCTGAGGGCTTTTTTTCTTCTGCTTTGTTGCTGTGAGAAGGGCCCGCAAAAGGGAACGAATTACATCAGATAAACACATTAAACTGTCACTGCGGGAGTTAACTGGAAAGCTCCTTCCCTCCAAGGAAAACAATCGAAGGAGCAAGAGAAGAGCCAGACACAAAGCCAGACCCTGGCCGCCATTCGCACGCACCGGTCAACCTGGATGCTGGTTTACTTTCAACTAATGAGCGGCAATCAGTTATTAACCAGCAGCCTCTAACAAGGGGGGTGTTAAAATCCCACTGTCCCTTGGCAGCCGCCATTAAAGAACCGGTGGTGTTCCCCAGGACTTGCCAGGGCTGGGCACTGCCTATGCGGCACACAGAGCTGCCTTACAGCTGCTGCTGCCCTCTGTGTGATGCAAGGGCACGCCACACTCGGGCAAGAAGGATGCCAGGGGATGAGGAACAAACCTGGGACTCAGAAGAAGCAGGTTTGATTTCTTCCTCTGCCACAGAGTTCCTTTGTGACCTTGGGCAAGTTCTCTACCCCTAACTTCCTGCTGTAAAAAACACTGTAAAGGCAAACGCATTAGAAGGACTGAGATGCTCAAATAATGTAAGAACAAGTGCTATGACAGACCACCAGGATCCCAGGGGCAAGACAGGCACCTGCGTAACTCCTCGGGTGGTGTCAACTATCCCCTGCCAGCTCCAGTGTGGCATCTTGTGAAGGCAGAGGCCATGTCGCCCTCAGTTCGAGATGCATTGCATGCTCCAGGCTCTCCCATGACAATTTTCTTTTGCTTTTCCGCTTAATCTAGGCAAGAGGTTCCCAAACTTTTTCTTATTGTGGACCCCACTCCAGACTTACCAGCTGCCCATGTATATATGTTTTATATTTTAACCCCTTAATTATTAGTAAAATGCAAATCAAATCCACCGTTACACAATTTCTCCCGCATACCCTCCAGAGATGTCTTGAGTACCCCCAGGGGTACGTGTACCAGTCTGGGAACCCCTGATCTAGCCCATGCTGACAGCCTAGAAATCTTAACAGTAAGCACCAGGAGCATTTAAAAGCTTACTTTTATTTGCCTTGTAAATAAAAAATAAAAGCAGAACCGTGCTGTACCTTCCTGTTTTCAGGAGAAGGTACAATGTGCGTCTGCAGAAGGTTTCTTGGAATATTTTGAGCGCTGCACCATTCTTATATTTTAAACTGGTGACCTTTTCCTTCCCATTACCTTTGTTAAAATGTAGATGACTAAGCCTCCTTTTGCTGCACTAAATAAACTTCCCCTGGGATGAGAAACCCCCCAGAGTTAACACATCCCATTTCCAAAACGCTGTTAAAACCATACAAAGCTCCACATTCTCCGCAGACGTGGATCAGCAGCACGGCACTGACTTCAGACAGAGCCCAGCCCATTTGCTCCAGTCCAGGACCTAGCCCAGATTTTCACGGTGACAAAGGTGTGAGTGTTTGTCATCACATTAAAAAAAACACACACAACCCACTCAAGGAAACAAATTGCTACACACACCATTAACGTGACACTGTTCCCATCCCAAGCCTACTATTATCAGATATAAAGAAATACCTATTTATCGCTACACAACAACCTTAGTCATGCTGCCAGCAAACAGAATTCCTCTTCTTTTGTCAGTAATGGTGAAACCCTTATGAATAAGAAACACATCCATCATCCGTCTACACGGTAATGACATGTATCTGCCTCCCCGACACGTTACACAGGGTATTAATGCCACCCCTTTGCCAAGCACGGGACCACTGCTGAGAAGCAAATGCCACCTATTCACTTCTGGTCTGTGCATGCAAGCCTGAGCAGATGACCCAGTGCCACTCAGGCTCTGGGCAAGCGCTGCCTTTTTGCTCGGTGTTTGTACAGCACCTAGCACAGGGGCAGGCAATTCTTTTGGGCGGAGGGCCACTTACTGAGTTTTGGCAAGCCATTGAGGACTGCATGACAGGCAGCCGGAGCAGACAAATATTAATTTTCTAAATTTTTTAGGGGCCCCGTGGGCCGGATGGAATGTCCTGGCGGGCCGCATCCGGCCCCCGGGCTGCATTTTGCCCACCCCGACCTAGCATTATGGTGTCCTGAACCACGTCTGGGTCTTCCACCCCTCATGAATATGCAATCATGCATAGTAATAGGACTCCTAACCAGAACCATTCCCATCTCGAAAGCAAGTCCACACGCCATTCCTGTGTCCTTTTGTCATCATCACTCATAAAACTTTACATGCATTTCCTACTAGACTCCATGTGCATTATTTTCAAGAAGGAATAGTTATAAATATTCCACTGAGAGGTTCAAATGCAAGGTGGGAAACACACAGTCATTCTGCATTTTTGCCCACCCAGAAACTAAACAAAATTAGATACTGAAGTCCAGACAGCCGGAAGAACGGCTAAAAGGCCATGAGCAGGTCAGAGTCAAGAATGGCATCTTCATGCTGCTAAATAACGAAGGCGACCATGGCCTCACTGAAGTCCAGTGTAAAACTCCCATCGGCGTCAGTGAAGCCAGGAGTCCGTTCACCGGAGCTAAGGTGCAGGCAGTTCGGATGCTCTTAACTAGTCCTTGCTTTGCTTTGAGGCAGGTGGGGATTTGTACAACATGCAAACAGGTACAGGGTTGTCACTTGGCAAACTTAACTGGTTTGGTTTAATGAAGACTTTGGGCTTGGGAACATGGCCCAACAAACTGCATGTGGAACAAGAAGCCAAGCTCACGATCCTGTTGCTACAACCTTCCCTCTCTGCACCTGTGCATCGCCCTTCCTTGTTGTGTCACGGCGCAGGGGGCTGGTGGGAGCCCAAGGGCAGGGCCCAGCCTTCCTTCTCAAGGGCACAGAAAAGCAGGCGTTTTTAACAGAATGGGTTTCTTGCCAGAGTCGGGGCTCAGCTGGAACGGTGGGAATCTCACCTATAAATAGTCATACAGATGTGCACAAATTTTGCCTTTTTCCCTTGCATCAGAGCATCTGCCAGAGAGATACGGGAAAACCTGGCTCTGAGTCAGAACTGATGGTATCTCACAGTCAAGATTAAAGTTGGCTGTTGTGTAACCCCTGGCCTAAGTCACAGTATCAGTCGCTATGTAAAAGATTGCGTTTCATGCAGAGGTGCGGCCTTTCGGGTGATTAAAACAAAGCCACACCGTGATTCGCCTTATTGCTCCGAACGAAGAGAATTAGACGCCGCGTCTGCCTGTCCAGACCTTACAGCCCCGATCCTACAGGACACTCAGCGTTCCCCGCGAGGCGCTGTGTACCCTCCGTCCTTTCCTAGTGAAATGAATGGAAATCAAAGGATTTCAACACCTCCAAAGAATCAGGCCCTAAAGACAGAAACCACAAAAGGTTAAAGTATCTTAAAAAAAAAAAGAGAGAGAGAGAAAGATTTTTTTTTTTTGAAAAAAAAGGCTTTTTCCCACAGGAAACTTCCATGAGTGTTGTCTTTTGCCTAAGGTGAATTCTGTATCTGTCATTAAAAATTACTGCTGTCAGCCGTAATGCAACAGAGAAAAACAGAGGGCTGGGCTGTAGTGGTCTGAAAGGGGATTTAAGCTGAAAGGCTGTTTTTAACCATTACCTCACCACAACGCAAGCGAGACTGGTGTTGTGCAACGAGGAGAGTTTGGGCTGGAACAGAAATGAGAGTGGAGAGAAGTATTCCTACACTGTTTCCATGAGCAGATGCCGATGCCTATTCATAACCGCCAGCTGCCGAGATGGAGAGGGAGCTTTCACTCGCAGACATTTTAAGGTTGAGCTACTGTCAAAGTGTAGGGGTATGATTAGAGACATGATGTAGTTAAGGTTGGACAAGGTACTGGAACCCCAGGTTCAAACCCAGTTGCCTGGGTCCAGCCAGTCTTTCTTTCTGTGCCTCAGTTTCCCCACATGTTACAGGTGGGTAATACTACTTTCCCACCTTTGAAAGCTGCTGAAGAATCTGATCTGGGCACTAGGCGTCCTGGTAGTTCGGTCTCAGGCGGCCATAGAGCCTGACTGAGTGTCTTCTATGAATCTGGGAAGTTGAGGCCATTAGCATTTTTACCCAAATGTTATGCAAATGTGCCCACAATGTTTTTACTCTACATAAAGGATTGGGTAAACGTTCTGATGCAAGAAGGACAGGTACTAAATTAAAAACTACCCTACAGATGCTTTTGCAAAAGGTATTTATGTGCTGGAGAGCATGACCAAAATGTGAGAGGGTTAAAAAATGAGGACCCAAGAGATTTAGGAGCCCAAATGCTATTTTCAAAACAGATGTAAGTGCTTAGAAGCCTAAGACCCATTGACTTTCAATTAAATGTCTTCTTCTGAACATCTAAGCCACTTGTGCAACCAGAAGTTGGACGCCAAAGGTCTTTAGGTAGTTCTGAAAGGATTACCCAATGCTCTCAGGAAAGTTTTGCTAGCCCTGCTGAAAAATATCTCAGCATCTCTCAATCCTCCATCCTTGACCCTAAATTCAGCAAAACATTTAAACACGTTTCATGCTTCAGTGAGCAAAGGAAGCTACTCTGAAACAGGCCTCCCCTTTAGGGGACTATAAACCCTTGCAAAATTGCAGCAGCATTAAGAAGACTGTTGAAACACCAAAAGGTGGCAATTTTGCTCAGCATGGAACCGCTCTGTTTATCTCAGGCAATTCACCCACGATTATTATGTATTTGTATGCCTGTAGCACTCAAGAGCCCAGCATCCTGTTGGGCTACATACTGTACAAAAAGTATGCCAGAAAGCAAGATATTGGTATTTAAGTCCATGCAGTGATTATTAGTTATTATTTATTCTGTTTATTAGTTGTTCACTTGTTAGTAATTATTTACTGTTTACTGAAGAAGTTTGGAAATAAGGCACAGTTAAAAGACTAAGCTACTAAATATCATTAGCAGTAATTATAGTAACTGCTTCTTATGAAGCCTTTTTGGTTATGGGTCTAAGGCAGATTTCATTTCTTAACTAAAGGTTTACATGCTAAAAAGCCTCTTTGAAAGGAAAGAGCCCAGTACAAGCCAACAACTGCTGACATCCAGCTTGCTGCTTTTGCTCCTGTCTGGATCCCTTGTATAGCCAAACACACTGTTATGGGCATGAATTCAAGTGTGGTTCTTCTCTGAGAAATGCCCAAGTAGCGCCATGCCTAGCAAACAATTCACAGTCAGCTACATAATTATCAGTTCAGGTATTTCTGTATGAAATGTGCTGCACAGACTAGTGAATAAAGATGACTGTTTGAGCTGCCAGCCCTGCAGACACACATCTGGATCTCCATCTTCTGCATCAATATTGTCGTAAAGGCTCTGTGCCTCGTTCCCTCTGTCACCCTGCCATCTTCCAGTGGTACCGAGTGGTATCTCTGCAGCCGCCAATACCTTTGCACCTAGTATGTAAGTCTGCTGATGGTGCACAAAAAGGAACAGACTCTGGCTCCTACTGTCTTTGCTGGGAAGACTGCAGGGCCACAAAAGCTACAGAGTAGGATGCACTGATTTGTGTCCACCAAATCATCATGCCTGATTCTGATGTCCTGTGGAGCAGGTCACTGGTGTGCGAAGGTGCTGCCTTGGTGCCCTCCTTTCCTGGAGCAGGAAGCTGCAGCACAAAGAACCATTTGGTTCTTTTACCTAATTCAGTCTTTTGCTGAAATGTTGAAAACCTGCAACTGGCAGGTAAGAACATCACTCAAGAGCCCCGATCCAGTGAGCCTGCACTCCCTACTAAATGGGTCAAACTCCCGCCAGCTTCATGCTAGCATCAGATAGGGCAGCGGAAACACTAGCAGGTGCATCTTCTTCCTAAGACAATTTTCTTGCCATTTTCCAGTTGGTCTAATAAAACCAACTGGTTTTATTTTGGAACCAAGAGTTCCAGTTTTGTGTGTGTCTTCTTCCTAAGGACTCTTTCTGGTGCGGGACAAGAATCCACAGAGCAATATCCCGTATGGGCCGAGGTAGAGCAATGGGATCCTTCACCAGGCAGGATGCCCATGCACTGATCCGGACCTCCTGTTTCTCTGGTACCAAAAGATTGCAGACTCTACTGGGGACCACAGGCTGTAGCAGCAGCCACCCTCTGCAAATGACCTCTGCTCCCTTGCCCCAGGTTGGGAGCTGATCTCACGCCCCCAGACCTTGAAAAGCCTGAATAAGTGGGTTTATGGAAGTGAAGCGAATGTCAGCCTTTGTAAGGAAACACAAAGGGACGAGCTTTCTCCCCGCCATGCATTCCTCCCAGAGCCCAGGCGTGGGCCATGGGCAGGGCTGGTTTTCTGTTCTGGCCATTGCAACAAACAAACAGCAGCAGGATCCCAACTGAAGTGTGGCAATTTTACCATTAATTACGCCCACGCTTCCATGAAATGCACCTGGTCTCCTTGCTGCGGGGTGATGAAGAGGGAATTAACTAGGAGGTGGCAATGGGCTCCTTCGGACTGCCTTGTCAAACATTGCTTGTGGCTGTTTGTTGATCAGCCAGTCGTTGTGTAATGCCTATGCCTAGCTGTGTTTTGCAGTGACTGTAGGAAGCCAGTAAAAATAACAAGGCTCTCCCAAGTTCAAAGCCTCAGACAGCCTCCTCTGAAGGGATTATCTCTTGGTGTGGACTGCATAGCACCAAGCATGCTACTGGCACTCACGTGACTCGGTTCATCCTTAGGAGAGAATTAGGCAGTAACCCTCCATTTTTAAATTTTTTTTAAAGGATTCTCTGCAAGCCCATTCACAGCATCTCACAAAGCAAGCTGTAGCCTAAGATGACTCAGGCCTCTCTTCACAGCTTACTCTATAAAGGTGTCACCCTGCCTTTCATTTGGGAGATGAAGAACATCGAGGTCTGAAACCCAAATTTCCCCCCTCACACGTGCTCATGTCTGGAGCGTGTTGCTATCTATCACTGGCAATGATGGGCCTGAATCTCCCTTGCTTCATTTTTCCAGTAATATACACCAAGGCAAGTACTGACTGTATACTACTGAGGGTATCTCACTCAGTAAGCAGTGCTAGTGATGAGCATCCATGCAGCACTGGTGCAAAGGGACAGAGCACTTGTGCACTTCATGGAAACCTGCTTAGGCCCGAGTCACAATTTTGTACAGATTCAAGTCCCCAGAGCTTTTTCTTTGAGAGTGGGCACAGCTACATGTTCATTAATCTGCCATAATGATGGTGCATTAAATTTAGTACTTGTAATTACAGATACTAAATGCAGTGTGATTAGTGTTACTGTGCAATAGTGCTGGTGCACACTTTTGTGTGATGCTAACCTGCTGCGCATTAGCACGTTAGCACAGTTTTTGCCGCCCATGCTAGTGTGCAGTAGAATTAGTCTACTGCACCTTTAGTGTCTCGTGTAGATGTGCCCAGCATCTCTCAGCAAAGCATTGAAGCAATGCTCCTCTCCCAGGCTGGACCTCTTGGATTGTAGCAGTCATTTTACCCATGTCACATCACTTACAGTCTGGAGAGTATGAACAAATGCTGGAGGGTTTAAGTTGCCACATTTATGGATTTGATCCAAACGGGACTCAGGGCTGAGTTCCAATTTTGGTTTTTGTTTGTTCAAGCCATTGCAAAAAAAACTTGATGTATGAATTCTTGTCTTGGGTAAGGCTGCAACTTCATCAGGCCCTTGCAAAATCGGGTTCCAGCGGAAGATGCTTTCAGGACAGTGTTTATCTACCCAGCTAAACGGCTGATGCACTAGATTTAATTTCATTCAGCAGAAACATGACATTTTTGTTGCCTTACGTAAAGCGAAACCGTCACATGTCTGTCTAGATACCTTTGCATGCATGAACACACCACAGAGCAGAGGCTGCCTTCGCCCTACCCAGGGCAGCTCTATGGAGGAAGGTTGGTCTCATGGAAAAAGCCGTGGACTATCACCCAGGAGAGCTGGGTTCGCTGCTTGATTCTGCCACCGGCTTCCACAGTGATCTCGACCCTCTGGGTCCCATTTCCTCATGGTAAAAACTGGAATAATGTACCTCCTTCCTCCCCTTCACTACCTACCTCGTGTATTTAGACAGCAAAGACTTCCACACAGTATACATGTACAGCGCCTAGCACAATCACACTGATCACAGCATTGGGAACCCTTGTAACAAGAGTAACTAATGCTGGTAGTTTGACAATCATGGAACTAGTCTCACTAGCCCGTGGCCCACCTCTGTTCATGGAAACTGGTTTATAGGGTTACAAAAAATCCCTTTGTCAAACTCTCCTTCTGGGAGGGTCTGAAATAATGACAGTGCAGTCCCTTGCTCTGAGAGCACATGCTGCACAAGCTGGGGCTTTCTATTAATTAAATATCATTGCAAAGTGATACCAATCCTTGCTGAAAAAGCAGGGGCTTTGGCGATTCACTAGGGGCCCCTTTGCAAGGCAATGCAGGAGGGGGTAGCAGTCTTCTGTCACCCTGGAGCCATTGTAGAGCTGCTGGGTGTGAGGACCAGGAGCCATTTGGGAGATAGCGGTAACTGTTTAACAAGTCCTTCTCCTTTCCTCTTTCCCTTTAGCAGCTGGCATCACTCACCACCTTTACTCCTCACTTTGCAGTGCCAGGGAGGTGCACATGGTTTAATTATAGATGGTGCCACTTGGGGATCAGCTCAGGGCACTGGCACCAGTACCAAGGCCTGGCTTTGCTGTTTCAGATGCTGAACAGACTGCTCCAGTCAGCTGAGGACATTACTGAACTCGTTAACAGCTGCCTTTCCTGGGGAACGGGATGTTACTCCTGGCCATAAAACACAAAACAGAGGAACGAGTTCCTTCCCTTTGTGAAAAACAAATGCTTCGTTGTTCTCAAATGAGAGGCATGCTGCAGCTCTGGCACTGGGGGGCTTCCTCTTCTCCTCTTTGCTCTTCCCCAGGGCTTGCTTTTTGTGTTTAAAGAATATATGCTAGATCCCATATGGGTCCCAAGTGACCCTGGCAGCCTCAGTGGAGATACTGCAGGTTTATGCCCCAGCAAAGGTCTAGCTACATGGGAACACTCCAGATGATCAATCTGATTTAACTAACTCTGTTAATTTAAATTTAAAATGGATTAGTTCAGCTGCATTGAACATCTGCATGGATGTGCTCATTCAGGATTAAAGGAGCCTTACGTGATTTATCTTAAATCACTTCCGAATAAATTAAGCTAAATTGCATTAAGGCCCCTTTTAATGCTGAAGAAATGTGTCCACACAGAGCTTTAATGCAGTTTAACTCATCTACTTTAAATTCATGCTATTAGCCAATTCAGATTAATTTTTTGCAGCGTTTCACTGCAGCTGAACCCTGTGCTGGCACCTGTGGCTTCCAAAGTCTCAGACTAGTCCAATGAAGCTGCACTGAAATCAGAAGTTCCTCCCCAGTAACTTGTCTGGCAGCAGGGGCTGCTCCTTCCTTCCCTGCCTGTGCTCCCTCCATCACCTGATTACAAAACACCGAGGACTGATTTCTCCTCTCTCATGCACACTGAGGAGTTCCCATTGCTCTCCATCCCTGCAAAGAGCTTCCACCATCACCAGCAGGAGCATGCCTTGTGGGACTATGGTGCTTCCCCTTCCTTTATAAGCATCCACCCTGGCTCTGCAAATACAACTTCCCACAGCTCCACAACACCTCGAAGAGACAGGTGGGACTCATTAGCGTGACCTGTAATGTTTCTGGTGGAAAGAAAGACCCAGCAGACTAACCCAACACAATTCATTTAGTGCATCAATTAGGACTGTTAGCTCATTCTAGGAATGTTTATAATTGGTCTATGTTAATTAGCGCTGTAGGCATTTAGGCATCTGTTTTAAGTCATATGTTTATAAGGACGAGGGCCCTTTCTGTGAAGGTACGTTGTGTGTCACACTTCTGCAAATCACTCCTGTTCAAAAGATTAGCTAAACTTTCCATGACCTTTAGCTCGGTAAAACGTTTCTAAAACTGCTTTAGTAAGGGGTTTCCTTTTTGTTTCAGCCATAGAGGATTTCTGCATTTTGCATTTTTATATTTCTGGAGACTGCCAGACAGATACTTGTAATAATGATTTGTGTGTCTGGTACTTTAGTATTTCTGTACTTCTGGTTTTGAGAGGCAGACGGGGTTAGCTGACTCCTGTAGAGCTACATGTACCCAAGTCAGGTACAATTAGGTACAATTATGCGCTTGTGAAGCTATAGAAGGAGCTTGCTCCGTTTCAATTGTTACCAGTCCTTCATTTGTTGTGGTACTACAACATGTACTTTGTCTTGCTGATAGAGATCTTCATAGGCCTAATCCAGACACTAACTGAATTTGTCAGGTCTTCCAGGGGTGTTTTCACATTATGAATGACTAGTAGTCAATAATGATCATCTACATTTGATAGAGGGGAAACTGAAGCCCAATGGGAGGGAGTGACTTGCCCAAGGCTGCTCAAGGAGTCAGTAGCAGAGCAAGAGCCCAGTGCTGACTTGCAGCTTTGTGTCCAGTCACCAAACTCTGCTCCCTCTCTTTAAAATACTCCCAAGTGTATACAGGGAGCACTCCCAGGAGCAGCCCAGCCTCGCTGCATCCTCAGTTGCTGTCGTTCCAGCCCTGTTTCGTACCTGGAGGCAAATTCCAAAGCTACAGCTCATATTTCAGCCTAGTCTGTGCCCCGCCACAAACGGTAAGATGATGTTTGTACACATCCATATCCACGCACTGGCTGGGCAAGCCCGGTGAGGGCAGAAGGCAGCACTCAGCCCTTAGCACTTCCTACCTACCCTGTGCTGAAGTTTATGCCACTGTGTCTTGCCTGCCACTGTGCTTTGCTAGTGAGGTTAACGCCAGCACACCTATGCCTACCTGTGCTGCCGACCCCCCTCTGGCTCCCCTGTGGGCCTCTCCCCTTGGCAGAGGCAGGGTGCACCATTCACCCACACAATGCCAAGCCCTCAATTGTGGTGTCAAGCTAGGCGCTGACATGGAGCTGAGCCCTGTCTATCTGGCAGCTGGATTTGTCACACAAATAACTCGCAGTGCCACAGGTCAGACAAGGCATGGGATTGCAGGTTGCCCTTGGAGAAGGGAGCTACACACTAGGTGCTGCAGAGGAGCCTGCAGGAGTCAGAGCCAAAATGATCCCTTTAGGGCTGCGGGGCATTCTCTCCCCCTGATTTAAAGGGCCAGCTACCAGAAGAGCATGCTGGGAAAGGTGTTTGCAGCAGTGTAAACCAGCTAGGTGCTGGGGATTTGTGGTCCTCAGGAAAGGGGTAGGACAAAGAGCAGTCTGAACCCTCAGAGATAGGGCTCTGCAGGTTTTTGACTTAGCATTACATCGGTTTGCACTACAGGAAAGGATGGAGACCAGGGTCTCACTGCACTGGGCATAGCACAAGAAACATAACAGCCTTTCCCTAATGGCTTGCACTCTTAATAGATGAGCCAGGAGAGGAAACGGAGGTGCAGAAAGAGGGAGCAATTTGCCCTGAACTCATGCAGCAGGTCAGTGGCAGGGCTGGGGCCCTAGTCCCAGCCTCCCTCTCCCTGCCTGGCTGGTGGAAATGGATCAAATGAACATGGGCTGAGGTCCCTTCTAACTCAAGGCTTCCCGGATCCCAGTGCCTTTACTGGAGGAGTCATTTCCCTCAGCTGAGGCCCATCAGGGTAGCACATTTAAGGCGCAGCAATGCATTAGCTAACAGCACTTGGGGGAGCAGGATGGCAAGCATCACCTCTGCCATCCCAATCTGAATGACAAGCAGGGACAACCTTCAGGGCAAGCCTAGGGGAAAAGCTTGACCTCACCCCTCAGCAGCCATAGCTGGACACCATAGCTACTCGGCTGCTCCTCTCTAGCAGGGGCAAGCTCATTTCCAGGTAACTGGGGCTGTACAGCTTTCCCCAGCAGCGCAGAGGTTCCTGCTTTGGACAGCTCCTTTCCTCTGGCAGCCTGGACACAGCTCTCATTAGCTTTAACAAGAGCATGGGAAGTTTCTGCCCTTTTGCCTGGCTGGGGGTTTATTACAGCCTGAGTTTTCTGAACAGATGTTGATGAGATTTCCAAGGATTACATCCTCCCATTTCAATTCAGGACTACTTTAAATCTTTGGGTTAGGTGCACATGCAGGAGCTCCATCAAAGAGATGAGAAAGCGAAACCAGCAGCCAGGGCTCAGCTCCTAGGGAAGGAACCAGGGATGCCCTTGGCCCGTGCCCCGGCAGCGCTTGGCTACCTGAAGTCACTGGTCAGTCCAAACTGTCTTCGTCCACTATCAAGACTCCACTTCCCTCCCCTTCTCTCTCTCCATTTATCTGACAGAGTTGAAAGAAAATGCCGTGTCCGTGCTGCTGCATCACACAAGCTGCCATAATGGGGCTTTGATCAGCTGGAATTGCTGACTTGAGCGAAGCGTATGAAAATAGATGTGATGTGGCCGGTTGCATCTGTCTGTTCCACCCTGTGCATCTGCTGCGGAGAAACCCCTGCTGAGAAGGGAAAGTACAAGGCAGAAATGAGCTGGGTTTCAGGATACTAATACTTGCTGTTTCTCTAGCACATTTTATGCAAACACGGGCTTTCTCGTGTAGGCGAGGAAGAGATCGAGTTTACATCGCCCACCATGAGAATGCTTTTCATCCAAATCATCTTGTATGGTCTGTGCTCTAACTGGGGCTGCTGAATGGGGAAGTCTCTGCTAGCAACAGGGGTGCTTCAAAGCATCCTGCCTGGGCTGGATGCTCATATGAACTCAAGGTGCTAATGCCAAGCCCCTGGATCTGTATAGCCCCCAAACGGATGTTTGAGCTGAACATGGCATGGGGTGAGAGGAGGGTAGAAGAGCCTGAGCCCTGGCTGCTCTGCATGTTCATGAGTGGAGCTCTCCCACCGGCGGGTTATGTTACGACTGTAAGGTTTGTTAACCCAGGCAAAGCTGAAGAGCATCGCCAGCACGGCATGGCAGGGAGCTGAGCTCCCTAACTTCCTCCAACTTCAGCTTAGCACCTGAGGAAATCAGGCCATGAATCTGAGGAAATCGGGCCATGAATCTGAAGTCTGTGGCTCGGCCAAAATGCACTCGCCTCCAACCCTCCCTGTATACAGCGCTCGCTCAGCCTGAGCGTGGGGCCTTCACATCCTGCGTGGGCCTGAGCGCTGGATTGTGGCTCCAGTGGCTGGAGGAGAAGGGACGCTCCAGGGATGGCTGGGAAATGCTGCACTGGGGAGGCAGGGACTTCACAGGGAACGCTCACCGACCGCCCTTCCTTTCCTTCCTGGAGGTGCGGTGCCCACCCCTACCTAGGCTGCCACCTTTGGAGCATCAAAATCTTGAGGCCACTGCGAGTAGTGGATGGGTTGACGCTGCACATGTGAAATTGGTAACTTTCTGTTGAATGTTTAAGTTGATATATTCTGCGTGTGCCACTCTGGCAGCACTTTCCCACACTTGTGCTTGGAGTCAGCTACCCGTGAAAGCCCCGGGACAAACATCGCTGCCCCCATGGTGATTCCTGCACCCTTTGCATTCAAAGTGCACTAGCACCAGGGCTCTGGCTGTGACTTGCTCACATCTGTAATAGGGCAGGGAGCTGCCCTGAGTCTGGTAGGAGTTCATGGTGAGGGAAGGAGAAGGTGGAGGGAGCTGCAGGTGAACGACTCAGGTGAAATTTAGAAGCAGCCATAAAAATCAGGTATTAAAGCCTGTGCTAAATGCCCTGGTTCTTGCTGATTGGGGCTTATCTGCTTCTATCTCTTTGGGTAATAATAAGCGCTCATTTTCTGTATCACTTCAAAGGCTCAGCACTGCTGGGAGGGGTTCATCAAAGCTTCTGCATGTCTGCGGGAGGTTTTTCCCCTATGAATATACATCACTGGAGGCTTCTTTTTCCAGCTTTCCCATGTCTCTTTCAAACCCATCCTCAGATCATTTAGCTGAGCTCTTCCTCTCTGGATGGCTACGGGGCAAGAGGCAATTCTCTCCAAAGCTTTCCCACTTGCCTGGACTCCTCCTTGGAGATTTTTCTCCCATCAGGGGGGAGGGAGGGAGCTGTTCAGGCAAGTGATTGGGCCTCTAAATTAAATTCCTGTCATCTGAGGAACAGGCGTGGTGGTAGCGGCGGTGGGAAGCACATTCCACCTCAAGTAAGGGCTAAGAGCCAGATCCTCAGCTGATGTAAATCTGTGTCACTGCCTCCAAGTGATAACATCACCGAACCAGAGGCTAAAACACTTCCCGCTCCCGACCCAGCCTTTCCAAAGCCCCAGGGAGATGTGTGCGACTTGCATCATCCGCAGAGTCGACACGCAGGCGCTCTTGGACCAAGGCAGCCGGCGAGTTCTGGAGACAGGCAGTGTTTCACCAGCGGTTCCCAACTCCCCTCTTCTTGCCCAGAAGGGCTGGTGATGGGGTGTATTTTCAAGCCCTCAGCACCTATGATCAGTGCTGGATTTGCAGATATGCCCAGTTCAAGGCACACAGTGTTGGAGACTCAGCCCTTTAGTCTGATGCCTGCCTGGGAGCTGAGCCCCTCTGAGATACCAAGCCCCCAAGAAGCCACGTAGCTGCCGCAGGTGGTTGCTTGCCATCTCCGAGAAGACGGTTTCCCTTCAGCACTTGTACTCTCGTCTTCACCCACTGATCGCTTATCCACCTGATCTGCCCTTGGCGTGTGCAGGGGTGAAGCCACCAAAGTGAATGGCCTTACATCTGCCCCCACCACTGGCAGCGTGTGTTCATTTCAGTGAGTCTCAGGCAGGGTGCTGTGACACCAGGGTGCTGTGACACCAGGGTGCTGTGAGAGCCTTTTTAAGGCTGTTGCACCCGATAAGCTCTGCTAGCCCTGTGCAAACAACTACACATGATTCAAGAGATAAATTTAGGAAGTTCAAGTAGGAATCCAGAGTTTCAGAACCATTTTGGAGCCCATTGATCTGAGTTCTTTGCAAGAGAAGAATCATTCTAGTTTTTTTCCATAGTCAGGAAACAAGGGGAAACTCAGAGCTGACATTTTCAGACGGGTGCCTTGAATCTAATGGGGTGGCGGGGGGTGCTTGAGTTTAGTTAGGGGCACCTTGAGTCTAAAAAAGGATGAAAACCACTAATTTCTTTAACAGATATATATATGCTGTCCTCACAAGAGGCTCAGGGCAGCTAAGAGTAAAGGAAAGATGCATTATAAAAACAGATAAAAATATTACAATAAAATAAGTTGTAATAGGACAAACTCCCCAACTAATGAGCCAAACCTTGGCCTGCCCAAATGAAAAGCCTGGAAAATGTCCAGGTTCAGGCTCTAGCAGGCCACAATGGGGAGGGAGGTCCAGAGTTGAGGAGCAATGATGGGGAACGGTCTCCCACATGCATTGGCCAAATGGCCTGGTGCACAGATGATGTTTGCAGAAGGTAGCTCTCAGCTGACCTTAGGGATGGAGAAGAAGCATAAGGGAGAAAGGAGTCCCTTAGCTAGGGGGGCCCAGGGTTGGCTGATGTGAACTGTGTCTCACTGCGGTTGGATCTGGTTTAGATGATCATGAGCAGGAGAGCGAGCAGCAGTGGCAGCCCTGCAGCTTGGCAGGCTCTGGTCTTTCAAAGTTCCCTCCATCAATATGTCACATCTGTCAGCAAAGAGGGCTCCCCGCCACACCACACCCAGTGGGGCTGGAAGCGTGTCTAACATGCTTGGCTCAAACCTGACAAGAGGCACAGACCTTGTCTCCTCTACGCCAGGTCACGTGTTTTCCATCCACAAAGCCACGCACACAGCCACGCTTGATTCTGAGCCTGCCGACAAAACCTTGGACCGCTACCAGTGAAGTTAAATCAGGTCCTTGAATAACATAAGCCCTCAGCAAGTACAGTGCTACCATCACGAAGCCTGTGTGGTTGTGATAAGGACACCAGAGATGGGGAGAGATCCGCTAGCATCATTCCATGCTGATCCTTGAATACTTAATCCCTTATATCACTGGGGAGCGAGGCTGGATTTGCATTGACCTGAACATCAGCCTGCCTTCCCCTTCCTGGATTTCATAGTTTCATAGTTGGTCAGGTTGGAAGGGACCTGAGCATATCATTTAGTCTGACCCCCTGCCATGGCAGGAAAGAGTACTGGGGTCAAATGACCCCAGCAAGGTGTTCATCTAACCTCCTCTTAAAGCCCCCCAGGGTAGGAGCCTGCACCACTTCTCTTGGAAGTTGGTTCCAGATCCTAGCCACCCTGACCGTGAAGTTGCACCTCCTGATGTCTAGTCTGAACCTACCCTCTGCCAGCTTGTGACCGTTATTCCTGGTCACTCCTGGCGGTGCTCAGGGGAACAGGGACTCCCCCAGTGCCTGCTGATCCCCCCTAACTAGTCTGTAACAGGCCACAAGATCCCCCTCAGCCTTCCCTTGTGGAGGCTGAACAGATTCAGGTCCCATAGCCTCTCCTCGTAGGGCCTGCCCTGCTGCCCCCTGATCATGTGAGTGGCCTCCTCTGGGCCCTCTCCATGTTGCCCACATCCCTCCTGAAGTGCGGCACCCAGAACTGGACACAGTACTGCAGCTGCGGCCTGACCAGTGTCGTATAGAGGGGGAGGATCACCTCCTCGGACCTGCTCGAGATGCATCTGTGGATGCAGGACAAGGTGCGGTTGGCCTTCCTGACCGCGTCCCCACACTGCCGGCCCATGTTCATCTTGGCATCAATAATGACTCCAAGATCCTTTTCTGCCTCTGCACTGCCGAGAAGGGAGTTCCCCAGCCTGTAGGTATGGTGCTGGTTCTTCCTCCCCAGCCTGTAGATATGGTGCTGGTTGCAAGTTGGCAACAATAGAATCAGAGGTATTTAATTAGCAGGTTCATTAGCCTTTATGGTACCGCCGTGGCATCCAAATGGTGCAATGCAAAGCACTGAAGGCATTCAAATGAGCACTGTCCTCACCAGTGTGGGAAGCAGAGATGCTACCACCAGATTTGGAAGACAGCTGTGCTGCCTTCGCTAAGGATCCCAAGAGTCAATCTTGCCCCAGTCCAAATTCTCTCCCACTCCAGTGGTTTTGCTGCCTGCTCGTTTGTGCAGCCAGTTCATCTTCTGATATCGGTTAGGGACAGGATGTACAGGCAGTCCTCCACTTACAACATTTCGAGTTACAATGTTTCACACTTACAGTGTTTATGAATTGACACCCTGTTTCAACTTTCTGACATCAGTTTTGACTTACAACGCTTGATCCGGTCCGCCACGCCAGTGAACAAGTTCGCTGCATCGCCCGTCTCCCTGGAAACATCTGTCCAAACCTCCTTGGACACCTTCTTTAAGAAAGCTGAGGAGACTCCAGAAAACCCTGCAGCCGGGACTCCTGAGAAAACTCCAGCCAAGAGCCCTTCAAAACATCCAGCAAAGTCACCTCAAAGAAGTCCTTCCAAATCAACATGATTGCTATTTACAATAGAAATACATTAATGTAGCTATATTACTCATCTATAATTGATCGAGTACACAAATCTGGAGTATTTTTGGTGAAAACAGGGTATCGGGCCTTGGCTCAGGAACCAACCCCCCATTTATAACATTGTGTCTTATGCGAAAATCGGTTCCGAATTTCAACATTTCAACTTAAGGCGCAGTTTTCAGGAACCGATTGTGTCCTAAGTCCGAGGACCGCCTGGATTCTGTTTCCCCCGGTGCTGTTCTCTTCCACGGCTAGAGGTTGTGTCTTAGATTGGCTCCTGCTGAGCTGAATACACCCAGCACCCAGCTAGCTTTCTGTTTGGAGCACACTTTTGACAGTCCTTTGAACTTCGCACTGTGCAGGGGATGGATCCAGAGTGAACGCCAGATCGCAGCCTGTTGCTCCTTCCTATCAGAGACACCCCAGAAAGGTGTGCAGTGACAAAGGGGATGCGAAGGGGGACAAATTCTGAAGCAGATGGGATGACCCCAGTTGCACAAGCTGGAGCAGAAGACATTAGAGGCAGGTTGCTGGAGTGAAATCGCCCCCGTGTCAGAGCATGCAGCCCCCGCAATGATTTTCCCACGCTGATCAGAGAGAGCTGGGGGTTAGGAGAGTCACGGTGCCCCCGGGAGCTTTCCTGTGCTGCTCCATCTGCACCGTGTGGGCTAGCACATGCTTCCCACTCTGCGTGCCAGGGTTGTCGTTAGGTGTTCGGTGCGTGTCTGGGCAAGCTTCAGGACTGTCTGCAGCATGAATAGAAAGGAATCGTGATGGGGGAGGGAAGGATTTCCACAAAGGCAGGAGCAGCAGTGTACAGAGGGCACTAGCATGGACTTTGCTGCCTAAACAATGATCCCACACATGGAAGCGGCTCTGGGAGGGGCAGCCTGCAACTCAGACCCAGCTCCAGACACCCCCAGACTTCAGCATCACGTGGATGAGCAGCACTGATCAAAATGCAGAGTGACCGGGTCCAGGTTGCCGCAGGGCGGAGGGGGGCCCAGAGGCCATTCTGAGAGCAGAGGTCCTGACCGAGTGCAATGCCTACATGCAAGGCTTTCTGCCCCACACCTGAGATGGAGACTCTCCTACAGTTCCTGCAGTGCCAGAGGCAGAGGGTCACATCCTCAGCACCGAGGGCCGGGTTTCTGCCCTCTCGGATAAACAGGGCAGGGGGCACTACGGTAGGTCTCCTCTTGAGCATCCCCGTATAGCATTGCCCCGGCGCGCTCCAAGCTGGCTGCACCAGAAGAGCAGGTCACAGAGAAGGCAGCTATGCAATGAGCTCTGGGCTACAGCATGAATAACAAGCTGGGGCCTGGCCTTTAGACATGCAGACAGTGGGACATTTCCCTCTCTCATTTCTCCAGCAGGAGGCAAGGTTTCTCTGACTTTTCTA
Organism: Gavialis gangeticus; assembly: GCF_001723915.1. NCBI lineage: Eukaryota > Metazoa > Chordata > Crocodylia > Gavialidae > Gavialis > Gavialis gangeticus. The sequence goes on along the minus strand of NW_017729015.1, from coordinate 16,533,503 downwards.
ACCATCGCCTCTGCCTTGCACAGCAGTGGGGATGCCCTTTGCCAAGGAAGCTGGTTAATCTTCCCTACAGATTCCCCCGATCCCAGGCAGGCTGCAGCGGGTGATGACACAGGCAGCTTCCCTGTACAGCAACGCACCTCACCCACACTATCAGTCCCGTACTGGGGAAAGAGAGCTTAATGTGGGGCCTTAGGAGGCTTGCACGGACACCAAGCACACCAGAGCTCAGGCAGGTTAGTGGCAAGATTCAAGCACTCAGAGCAATTGTCTTTGGTGTGTACCAAAACTTTCCCTGAGCCTGGCGAAGGTTGCCTGAGCCCAAAAGCTTGCAGAAAAAGATTTTTTTCTGTTGCAATTTCTCAGCTGCTCTAAGAAAAGGGATCATTTTGGAACCAAGAGTTCTAGATTTTTGCATTCCTTTGGTGTATGCCAACAGCTGAGACTTTGTGGGGGCATTTCTCCAAGAACCTCATTAGCCTGAGAGCAACTGGCATTACCTGTTGCTTCATTGGAAAAGAAAGAGTGATGATGATTACTCTAAAGCGAGAGGGAGCCCTTTGAGCAGAGGCCCAGTGGTTACACTCATGCTCAGTCAGGTGTCAGATAGGAACACAAGACTAACCCCTGACTTGTTAGCTCAACCTTTCACTGGTCGGCCCAGTTTTCGTGCCAGTGGCAGTGATTTTCTATCACTTCAGCTGGCACGACTCCTAGCGTAGATCCAGTTGGTATAAAGCAATGACGCTCAACCAGGGGAGGGCAGCGCGCCCCGGGAACCTCGAGACCTTTTCACGGGTGCTGCCAGGCTGTCGTTGGGTGTACAAACATGATTCAGGAGTTAAGCCCAGAGATTTCATATAGGAATCTGTGGTGTCAAAAACATCGTGCCCTGCTGCAGGCTTTCTGAGCTCTCTGCCGCAGAAAAATCTCTCTATTATTTTTCTGTAGTCAAAAAAGGAGTGTAGACTAAGAGCTGGCATTTTCTGAGTCCTCAAGTCTAGTACAGGCTGCCTTGAATTGGGAAAGGTTGAAAACCACTGGGATGACGGCTCCGTAGACAGGTATCACTACTTCTCCACACAGAGGAATAAGCTTTGCTGCTAGATGTAGCCCCGTGATATCACAGTATCCACATTCGGGGCAGTCGGACTGCTTTAGCCGTGCCGGGGTAGTTCAAATGCTACAGCTTGGTATGCAGGGAAAGTCTCAGACTCCTTTACAACTCCCTGGCAGGGGAAGAACCAAAGATGGAATGATTAATAGCTTTTGTACCGGGAACATTTTTCCTCCTCAATTATGCCTTTTCAGACTTATTAAAAAAAAAAATCAAACCCATCCTCTTCTCTTCGTCATGGTGACAGGCTGCGCAGGGTGCCTGTCTGGGTTAAGGGGAGGCTGCTGTATCTTCACATACCGTCTGGCTGTGCTCAGCAGTGCAAACGTGATAACCCTTTGATGCCCACTAGCTCTGGCTTCCTCGACGCTCTTGTTCTCTTCCCACACTCCCCTTCCTGAGCCCTTCCAAAACATTTCCAGACCAACTGGAAGCATCACCCAGAACACTAGGGAGCACTCAAATACCACCGCAAATACCACAGCAAAGGGTCACACAAGAGTCTAGGACAAAAACACAGACCACGTGGGTCACAGAAGACACGGTGCTGCACCCGAAGAATCTCGCCACGCTACGGATTAGGCATTTGTAGCTGGCTGTTCTCAGTGATGGGGTGGGAAACTTGAGTCCACCAAGCTAACCAGCCCCGGACAAGCTCTGTTGCCCCATCGCACAGAGCCAGGGTCAAGCCCGCTGCTCTACATAGAGCTGTGCCAACACTTCAGCCCACTCGTATTTGTCCTTGCAGGTTTTCGCTACAGCCTAGCACTTTGACACAGTCCCATCTTTCAGAGGATGGGTCCCCTCTCCTCCCTGTGTTGTCAATGCAAGGGTCACAGGGGCTCACAAGCATGGTAACTACTAACAAGATACCCCAGGGTCCTGGGACCTAGCGTGCAAGCCGCATCTACCGTACCGCTGGCAGGTTCCCTCTGCCGCGTGATTCCCCCCTTAGGAGGTGACTGCATTGTACCAGTAGGCGAGGGGGGGAAGGCCGGTGCAGTGGGGATGAGCAGAATCGAAGAGCATTCTCCACCCGCCTCACCTCCAAGTGGCCTCTGCTTTCAACATGAGAAGCATGGGGCTGACCTGAGACATTTCTGAAGAAATTGAGGTTGGAGACAGTTGACAAATGTTCTGCCCAAGTACAGGGTCTCCTTGAGGAACGACACGTTCCCTGCACAATAACTTGTTTGGAGTCTTTTTTTTTTCTTCCGTGGGACAGATTGCAGCAAAGCCAGATGTCCCCTACTCTTTGAATCGTGCTTTTGAGCCTGCAGAAAGCAATCGGAACATTTTCTTTCCAAATCAAAATCAGGCTCGTTTTTGTTTTGCTTCAAAACGGGCTGCAAAAGGGTTTGGAAAGAAGAATTTCAAATAACTCCTCCTCCACCCACCAACTGCAGATGCTTCCTCAGCCTGACAAAGGGTTTTTAAACCCAAAAGCTTGCTAAGAAAAATGTTTCCAACTATTTAGTTGGTCTAGTAAAAGAGATCAGATTTATCCAAAGGACCTTGTCCTCCTCCACCCAGCTTTTCATCTGCAATCACTGAGGCCCAGGCTGCACTACGAAGCCCCGTGGCATAGCTAGAAGCGTGAAGAAACCCACGGTTGCTAGCTGCCTCCGTACGGGGGCAAACCCCCTGGGGCAGTCGCTGCTGGGGCCAGAGAGGAAGGAGAGCCTTGGCCATGGTATCAAAGCAGATACAAGCAAAAGCCGTGGCTTGAAGCTGGCTCGTGTTCCCAGGCACAAGCTCATGTTAATCTCAGCTGCTTTTATTTTTTTTAACCAGCCCCCCTTGTTGCAGAAACCACCTGAAATGTGACCCAAGCACCTTAAGGGCCCAGAAACGAGAAGGCCAATGGCTATCATTTAAAAAAAAAAATGAAAACTCACATTTTTAATTTAATCTTTTGATCTGGGGAGGCCTGAGCCGGCTAATCGGTTGCTTGCAGCCGGCATTTCTGGAGACCCAAGAAAGGAGGGGAGCACGTCAGAGAGGGGAGAGCGTTTGCCCCCTGCAGTCTGCACAGATGTAGAAGGGCAAACTAGTGGGAAGAGTCTGTGTGAGCCCCAGGGAGCCGAGACCGCAGCAGCGAATGGCCCAGGGACAGGCAAAGAACGAAGAGCAGCGGCTGCACCGAGACCCAGTGCCTGGGGCAGGGTTTCTCTCTTGCTCGGTGCAACATCGAGCCCAAAGAGGCCACAGTCTCAGGCTGGGGCCCATACATGCTGCCGTCCCGTGGGTAATACGCCCTGCTGGAACCGTTGGCAGGACGGGGCCTGGAGCGAAATGCAAATAGCAAACAGCACAAAAGGCACAGAGCCTATGGGTTTACAGGCTTCCTGTTGGCATGGCTAAAGGTCCTTGTCAGTCATTAACCACAGCTCTCAGAAAACAGGTCCAATTTTATTTTATTTGGACAATGTTCTTTTAAGAATACTGTCAGTCTATTTGGTGAGAGCTACCAGGAAACCTTGTTCCGACTCCGATTTTCAGTTTCCAGCCTGCGGGAGACACCTTCGCCCACCTCTCCCTGCCTGTAACAGTCTCCAGTCCCTGGTAAAATGATCCAGAAAGGCAATGTGGACTGGTAGAAACATGGGGATTTTCTTGCAGGAACCATTTGAAAGAAAGAAATCTTTTAAAACTGCTCACTGAAATGTTACAGTGTTTTCATGGAAACCCCAAATCGTGTTGATGTTTCGCTGAAAAAAACCACTGAGTATTGGGAATCATCACCTGACCTCAAAGGCATGCTGGCAGCATGAATAGGCTGTTTGGCCTCAAAGCCATTTGAGCCCAGTAAAACATTTCATCCAGCTCTGAGCGCCACGTCTGCAGCGCGACGGCTGGAGCGATTGCTGCTGACCGCTGTCAAAGAGCAACCTTTCATCTCGTGAGTCTCGGGGATGGCAGTCGGGCAGGGAGGCTTGGTTAGCCAGGTGCTGTCACCAGGGCCGCGCGTTGCTCACAGGTGCTGTCTGTTGGCATCCCCTGCAGGTAGTGGCAGGTAGGGCCCTTATGCCAGGCTCTGTCTCTCTCAGCTTCCTTTCCGCTTAGATGCACCTGCCATGGATGGCTGACTTGCCATTAGTTTCTAGGTAATTAGCAATTAAATGGCCCTTGAGATGCAGAGTGCAATCAGGAGCATCAGATTCAGTCCCACTGGGCTGTTCTGCAATCCCAGGCCCCTTCCCACATGGGAAAGTGCCCCCCCCATGTACTTTGACAGGAGGTGAGTGTCAGGAGAGGGTCTTACTCTTAATAGCTTGTGCCTGCACCCAAACCCCTTGGACCTGTAAGCAGAGAGCACACGGGGGATGGTCCTGTTCCCCTGATGCCACGCGTTTCAGAAATCCCCTCTGTCTATCAGTGAGGGGCTCCCCCCCAAAATCACTCCAGCTCCTGGGGGACTGCGAATGTCCAGGACCACTGCAAGCGTGCCAAGAAAAGTGACTCCTATACGGATAAGGCCAAACCCCACATTATTTACTACATTGTCAGTTGAGAAGCATTTCCAGTAGCACCAGTGGGAATTTGTCTAATAACTGAGGGCCTAATGCTGTCCCCCTGACTCCCACCGAACCCATGGATCTCAGTGGTGCTGTTCATGTGGAGAAGGCAACTGCAATGTCCTGAATCAGCACGGCCAAGCGATCGAATCACCCACCTCAGCTACTAAGTCAAAAAATGGTGACACTCAAGAAAGCCCCAGCAATTCTTCCTCGGGCAGTAGGGCTATAGTTTGCAAGTGGGGTCAGGCTGCACTGCGCCAGGCACCACATGAATATAGAGCGAGGGACAGCCCCTACCCCAAAGAGTTCACAATCTAAGTGGACAAAATAGAGAGGGGAAACTGAGGCACAGAAGGGTGACTTGCCCCAGGTCACATACCAGGCTTGGGCACGATTAGGAGAAAACATGGGAAGGGACCGTCTGGATCACTTAGTCCCGTCCTCTTCTACTGCAAGTAACTGTCTCCTATGCCTCTTTCATAGGATCATAGGAAAGTGGGGCTGGAAGGGACGTCTACGCCAGCCCCCTGCTCAAGGCAGGATCATCTCTGACTAAACCAGCCCATTCCAGCCTGCAGCTTCCCAGGATGGGGATTCCCCAGTTTCTCGGAGGAGCCTGTGCCAATGCTTGACCGCCCTCGTCGTCAGAAAGTTGCTCATCTCCAACCTCTATTTCCCGTGCTGCTACTTAAGGCCATTGCTCCCAGTCCAGTCCCCGAAGGCCACAGACAAAAGCTCATCTCCATCTTCTCTGTAATCACCACTCAGGTATTTGAAGACTGTGTCAAGTACCTCCTCACTCTTGTCTTCTCCAGAATAAATGCTCCTAGCTCTTTAAGCTTTATCACTGACTCCAAAGAAACCCAGGTCCCCTGGTTTCCAGGCCAGGGAGTTACGGGCTGTGCTCCGCTAAGCACCGCTTGCCTTTGACATGCTGCTGAGGATGCCGGTCCCTGCAGGGCCCTGTCCTACAGCGGACGTGGCCCCACCAAGCTCTGCAGAGCTGTAACAGGAGGAGGAGTTGGCTCTACCCGTCTCAAGCCGGGTGGCAGCCGGTCTGTGGACTCCTTTAGAAATGCAGGTGCAAGCGAGGGTAGAGGACGACACAAGACAAAGCAGGAGAAGAAGGGAGCTTTAATCAAGCACATGTCAAGTGTCTAAACGAGGCCAACTTCCATTCCCAGATCGAAGCCAGTTCCCACCTGCCTTCCAAGCCTGCAACACATCCCTGAGGCATTTTTGTTTGACAGGCAGTGCCACCTGGCGGTACAGACCCTCCAGATCCCTCAGTGTTTTGTTCTTCCTTACGGACAGCTTTTCTGGGGTGAAACCTTGGCCCCACCGACATCACGGGGAGTTTCACCACTGGCGTAGTGGGCTGAGGATTCACCCCTGATGTCCTGTGGGGATACGCGGCGTGGTGCTTGAGGCTAGGTACAGGCATTCAAAAAGCCTGAGGTAGAAGCCAGCTAAGTTATGTGGTTTTCTGTACGCAGCATCGTTTAGATCAGTAGCAAACAGAGCACACATTGGTCCTTTGGGGGGAGGCCAAGCTTAGACCAGTTTCCCCCATTTTTAAACCAGTCTATGTGGGCTGAACTTCTGTTCTGTTAGGGGTATAGACCAGTTTCTGATCACTTATACTGGTACAAGTGCAATGTCCGTACCTGGCCTTGCTCAGAGCGACGTGGGCCCTTCTCCAGGGCTCTTAGCAAGACCTCAGCATGGCTGTTGGGCCAGTCCATTGCTTCTCACTTTGATCTGGCTGCTGCAGAGAGGAGAAAAAGAGCCCTGCATCGCTCCTCACCCTCCTAGCCAAACTTGCTGCTGAAAGGAAGAGAGAGAGGAACTTCCTCCACCTCCTACCACGGGAGTTACTAATGCGCTGGGTACTGGCCTGTGCCTTGTAACGGCTTGGCAGAGGTGGCAGGAGTCTGTTATACCCTGGATCCACACTGGTCGACTGGGGCTCAGCAACAAATGTCACCTGCCTCCCAACAGCTAGACACACACACGGCAATTCTTCAATATGCATCCACCCTCGGTCTCTGCACAGCTCACGCTTGCTGCTGTCTGCCTGCTCCTCCCTTGCTGTGCTATTAAATGACCAACTGAGCCAGCACCTGCTTGCTAGCCTCATTAATAAACATCACCAGATCTCTCGCTGAGATCTAAGGTGTCATCACATTACTGATACCAAAGACCTAAGATTCTCTTATGAGGCAGCTAGGAATGCACCAGGGAAGGGGGCACGCATTGGGAAGGATAAGAACAAGACAGTGGCTGCAAATAATGCGCCCCGTTCTCTGGTTCTAATGCCAGGGGACGTCCCACAGTCTGGAAGTGGCAGGTGTGGGCACAGTGACCCAGGGTGCGGAGGCAGGCGACAGAAGATTGTCTCATTTTTGGGAGGATTTCAGTAATGTAAAATCTGGGTCCGTTCCAAGGCAGAGCAAAAAGCTCTCCATGCTGTAGTGACTGCGTAGTGATGGTCCAAGAAAAATGCAAGAAGCATGAACTGTTTGATGATATTTTTGTGGGGGCCAATATATTTAAGAGACTCGTTAGATGCTAATCAAGCTTTCAGGCACAAAATGCCCTTCCTCAGGTTTGGGAAAGGAGCGGAGATGTCTCGAGCAAAATGCAATGGAGAACTGTTTCCTGAAACCCTCTGTGAAGGCAATGTAAGCTCAGGGCAGTCTGCACAGTGGCCCCAGCAGTGAGCGCAGCTACCGGAGAACCAGACTTTCACGACAGCGATGAACCCTAGAGAAATCAAGCTGCCAAGGATGCTCTCGATTTCAATCAGCATGTTCTGAAAAACACCGTTTCACTGGATTGTTCCCAAATCCCAGACCCACGAGGCGTCTCACTACTGCGCCTGAGCCACTGCTGTTCTTGTCCCAATGCTGCAGCTTTGCCCAGGAAGCACAGGAGAGTAGCAACTGCCAGGTGGGGTCGGACCCATCTGGTCCAGCATCTTGTGTCTGTCAGCGCACAATGCTCAACGCTGAGGAACAGGCTGGAGCCCCACTGCAGACAAATGTGGAGTAATCTCTCCCCGGCTAAAACTCTCTCATCCTAATCCTGAAGAGAGCTTGCTCTAAACCCTAAAGGATGAAGTTTTATCTCCCTTTTGATTTTCTTTCAGAGCTGTGATAAAATATTTTGCAATCTGTGTCTTAAAACTTTCTTTCACTCCTGTCTTTTCCTTCATAGTTTCATAGTTTCATAGTTTCTAGGGTCGGAAGGGACCTGAGCAGATCATCTAGTCCGACCCCCTGCCATGGCAGGAAGAGCACTGGGGTCAAATGACCCCAGTAAGGTGGTCATCCAACCTCCTCTTAAAAACCCC
>NW_017729015.1:16514800-16524871 GCF_001723915.1 Gavialis gangeticus | reverse complement strand
TCTACGCCACAGTCCCCCAGCTTCCTAATGAGAATGGGGTGAGAGACAGTGTCAAAAGCCTTCCTGAAGTCTAGGAAAACTATATCCACTGCCACCCCTGCATCCAATGATTTAGTGACCTGGTCGTAAAAGGCCACCAGGTTGGTCTGACAGGACCTGCCGCTGATGAACCCGTGCTGGTTGCCCCTGAGCATGCCTTCCTCCAAGCTCTGCCTGTATCTTCCATCCCCCAGGTGCCAAGCCGTTTATCACTAGGTTCTTTATACCAGTAATCTAGGGGCTGAGCAAAACCTCATTGCAGCTGGAGGGTGGAGAAGCTGCCTTTCATTCAGGGTATCTGCAGAAGTCATTGAGCAACTTTGTGGAATAAATATTGGAAATAATGGGAGCTGACATCCTGGACTTGAGTATAGGAAAGACTGGAGCAGAAGTTGAGCCATGTAAGCCAAGGGGTTCCTGAAGTCTGATAATAAAACCCAAAGATGATGGATTTGATCTGCCTATGAGTGTGCTTGTGTGGCTCACAGGGAGCACTGACACAAGTGATATTTTGTTGCACAATTGGCCACTGAAAGCACTCTGCAGCTGTGCCCTGACAGAAGTGCATGGCTGCAGTGTTTTAAAAGGGCCCAATCCCATGACAATCTGAATCCATGAAGGTTCAGATGAAGGCGCTCCAAAGCGGAGCACCTTCATTAACTTGTGTCAGTGCACGCCAGGAGGAGCGCTGGTCAGCCCAGCCCTGCTCCGGGCACTGTCTTCAGAATGGGGTGGGGGGGAAGGGAGCGGAGGGAGATTGGTTTTGGGGTTGCCCAACCACCACTGGAGGGTGAGGCAGGTGGACTGGACCCCCCCGAGGTGAGGGCCTCCAACCCTTCTGCCCCCAACTCCAGCGCAGCAAGGCAAACCCCAGAATGGACCTCTCTTCCCTGCCTTCTCTCACCGGCTCGCCTCCAAATTGGAGCTCAATCCCCCACCCTCCTGACCCAACAGCTAATGTCTGTTGGGTTGAGGGTCGGTCTAACTCATGGCGCTTTCTGTGAAGGTCTGGGAGTTAGACCGGGGAGTTGCACTTCTGTCTGTGCCCAGTGTGTGGCCCTGAGAAAGAAAGCTATAGGGTAAAGCACTAGCTGGAGGGAGGGAAGGAGCTTGTTGTCTCCCTTGGTTTGAGCCTGACTGTGTTTAGGGAAATGAGATGTTGTGTCCAACTCTTTATAAGCAAGTGGCACTGTGCCGGAAACACCAGACTCCATCCTCATTTGCTCTTCCTAAGGGAAAAAACCTACAAGGCCCCAAATTTTGACCAACTGCTTAGGTCAAGACGTTTTGCCCCTACGGCCTTGGAGGTGAGTTCCCCCTCTGTGTAAGCCTGACAACTGCAGGTTCAGAGTCCAGGTGTTGGCCCTTTCAGCTGGTCCATTTTGCTTTGGCAAGGTACCCGAGCACAGGCATGTGGGTTTGATCGTGTTGCCAGAGGCCTTGCTAACAGAACAGGGCAGCTCTTCAGACACAGACTGGCTAGGGTTTTTTCTGTCTGACCTCAAGGTGCACTGAGCTCATCCGTTCCTGGTGTTCACACATTAACCTGATGTGTGTCCAAGCAAACAGATCTCACCTAAACCATAGTGCTTACTGCTATGGTCTCAATGTACAAAGGACAAAACACCACTGTCTCCAGGAGCCTGGGCCCAAGCTGGAGCAACTTGGCACTTTGATTCCATGTTTAAAAGGGTTCTTGGGGCTTTCAAGGTACAGTACACAGAAAAGCACCCTCGTTTTATAACTGTGCATGCCACGCAGTACTGCTCACTCCTGTGAGTGCTTGCAGGCTGGGACCTTACTGCCTATATATCTGTACTGCAAACGGTGTCTTGATCTCAACTGAGGGTTTTGGGTGCTCCTGCTAGCCATATGATACCTAAGTATTAGGAGAAAACAGCATTGGGTTTCAGGATAAAGCACAGAATGAGTTCCAGCTGAAGTTCTGGCACTGACTTACAGCATGGCACCGTTACAATTTTGTGCCTCAGTTTCCCTACCTTTAGAAAGGGGATAATATGATGTCTTAAAACAATATACTGAGCAGGAAGAGATAGGCTTGATGCTGGAATGGCTGGGTTACATTCTTTGGCCAGTGCCATACAGGATGTGAGACTATATAATAAACTGGCGTTATAAATATTAATTATTTTCAGCATTAATAATAATATTGCCAATAGCAAGGGTAAGAATGATTAATAATTAATATTACCCTCTGACCTGAAAAGCTATGTTTGGATGTTCTAATAATTCCCAACCTCCTAGGGATATTTTGAAATGGAAGTTATTGGTAAAGCACATGAAACAAAAACAGGTCGTTTTATGATTGCATTCCCTGTAACACATGCACTTAAGAAGGTGAAGAGGTATTTTCTTGTACTGGGGCCTAAGGTGGTAATTGTTAAGCTAGGATCGATCTTGTCCTGAGCTTGCTGCATTTCTACCCACTGTTATGTTCACAGTGCAGCCCAGCATTTGGACTGCAGCTAGCAGGCAGGGCTGGGTTTATGCCTGTCATAGTGGCAGGTTATTGCTCACACTGTCCTCTGGGTGGCCAGTGTGTAATGTGGCTTAAGGCCAAAAATATGATAATGAAAGTGATTTAAAAAACACAGCACAGGGCGTGCAGGAAGCCTTCAGGTCTCCACTTCAGTATGTCTGCCTGGAGAATTTGTGTTCTGATAGCCTGGTGCTCCTTGCAGCGGCTCCAAGGTATGGTACAGAAATTCTTACTGCTCTCATTTCCCTGCACTCTGCTGGCTTGATTTTACTCTGAAAGGTGGCAAACAAACAGGGCATTGCTTTCCTTGATCTTTGCCGGGGCACCGAAAGTTTCCGCAGATGAGGAGTTAGCAATGGAAACAGGAATAATTCCTGTAAAATGAAACATAGGCTGTTGTGCAGATATGCGTCAATGAAGAGTGTCTCTCTAAAACGGTGGTTTTCAACCTGTGGTCTAGAAACCCCTGCAGGTCCCAGACTATGCCTGAGGGGTCCATAAAAGATGACTATGATCAATCAAAAGTACGTGAATACCTACACTTACAATTGAAAGGAGTCTGTACCTCCAGCTGAAACTTGTAGGGGTCTGCAAATGAAAAAAGGTAGAGAACCACTGCTCTAAAAGGCATCTTGCTGAAGGACAGAAATACGAAATGTTTGTTCCCTGAAAACACCAGATGTCCAGCTCGTGGGGCAGCACCGAGCAAGCCTGTGTTCCCTGCTCTAAGATACCAGCGTGCAGAGGGATGTGACTTTTAAAACTAGGTTTAAAACAATTGCCTGGGCCAGCGGAGTCTCTGGAGGCTGGAGTTTAATGGGTGGCACATGGGGGAATGCAGGCGGGTTCATGTGGATGCAGTTGGATATGTTTTGGGGGAAAAGAAGACAGGAGGGTGGAGAAAGCAGGCTGGCATCACAGCCTGGGTTATTTCCCATGATGTTGGACAGGATTATTTTTCTAGGGCCTGATTCTGCACAGTACTGAGCACCCCAGCTCCCACCACTATCAGTGGGTTGGAGGTTGCCTTCCCAAACAGAATGTGTCAAATAAGAACTGACAAGTACAAAAGCCCTCCCTTTGTACTTGTGCTGTCCCCAGACGGCTTCCTCCAACTGGGAAAGTCTCGGTAGCTCTTTGGAGTTGAATTTGGGCAGCCTGTGGCCTGATTTATGCTAGAGTTGGAAGCACCACGACAGGCCAGTCCTGAGCCTGAAGGACAGAGGAGTGGGGAAATGCCAAAGCAAAATCAAATCCAGGTGAGAAAAAGATATAGGGATTGAAAGAGCCAGTGGTGTGCAAGTCCCAAGCTGGGCCATGGCCTAGGGAGAACTGTACCCGCAAGGGAGGGCTGTCGTGAAGCAGCTAGACAATGTTGCGCTGTCACAGATGACGTTCTCCCGCGCGCACTGTTAACAACTGTAAAGCATCTGGACCGGTGGAGGAGTCCTGCTGCAACAGTCCTGGTCTGGGATGCCAGAGGTGAAAGGCAGCGCTTAGAATTCCTCCTGGACGTGTTTCAGCGTCATGCTGCACGTTCAAAAGAGCAGCAGCACAGCGATTGACCTGATCCAGAGCACAGCGATTTATCTCTGATCCAGAGAGGGGTTATGGGCACCGATCCAGCACAAGGCAGAGAGGGGGGACACCAACCCTTCTTACCTGTAGAGAGGAAAGAGGCACTGCAGGTCATTGAGGATGTGTCAGGAAGGCACCGCACCTTTTCGCTAGCTGCTGGGCCTCATCCATAGCCCTCGTTAATTAAAAAAGATGGCAGCACCGGCCTGCGGACTGTCAGACATGAGCTGAGATCACTATAAGGATTCTTGTCTGTTAACATAACTAGCCGATGACTTAGATCAGTGGGTCTCTCAACCTTTTTAGACTTGAGGCACACCTCAACAAACTTGAGGTGCCCCTTAACAGTCTTGAAGCACCCCTGTGAAAATGCCAGCTCCTAGTTTCACTCAGTTCTTCCTTATAGAAAAATAGCAGGGCGATTCTTTTGCTGCAAAAAAAGCAGAAAGGCCACAGCAGGTGTGCATGTTTCTAACACAACAGCTTCTGGGTTTATCTTTTGAATGATGTTTGCACACCTGACAGTGGTAATGTTGTGTGGCACCTTGTGATACCTTTGAAAGGACCTCAGGGCATCAGCCTGCTTGAGAATCACTGGCCTAGATGCCCTCCAAGTTCAGTCCTGTTTTCCAAACTGGGATTTTAAAGCATTGGCAAGTGGGATCAGATCCAAAGGGCAGGCAAAATACTGCTTTCACATCAAAAGGGACTTTCTTCAAATGAGAGTTTTCCACTGTGGTATGACATCACAGTGTGTGCTAAAACTCTGAATGAGAAATCACGTAATTAACAAATGCTGAAGGCTGAAAGAAAAGATCAGAAACTTGGCCAAAAATGAGTATCTTCCCACGGGAACACAGCCAGCAAGGGGGAGATGTCCAGTGCAAAAGGAAAGCAGATATGATACAGAATTGCCAAACTCCCCAGCCACTTCCAGACATGCACAAGTATGTTGCTGGCTGCTCCTGTTTCAGAAGGCTTCCTTGTAGTTTGCTCAAATTGCAAACTAATGAACAGGACAGGTAAGAGAGGGTGGCCAGGTCCTGAATCACCGATACGGCAATGCATATTTGGAGCAGAAAAGGCCTCCTGGGACTACAGCAGCTTGGACACTTTATGACAGAGTAGTTTTCCTTTGGAAGATACTGATTTGTCCAAACTGAAATGTTTCACAGAAAAAGGCAAATTTGGCAAAATGCTCACAACGCAGATGACTGAGATCCAAGATCGAATCTGTGTTCAAAAGCAGAGAGAGAGCGCGTTGTCCCAGCATAGCTGGTATCCCACTGACAAGAGCCCTCACCTGGGACTTGCCTCTGCCTCCCCCACGTGCCACACGTGCACTAACCCCAGGGCTGCTCGCTATTTTGGAGTTCCTCTTTCTCTCTCACTCTCTCCCCCCACAACTGTCTGTCACAAACCCACTTCCTCGGGTCGTAGTTTCATCCTGATGCAGAAGAGGAAGCATTCTTAGACCTTCGTTTGTCACTTGTAGGACAGAAAGCCCATTTCCTGCCCACCTGAGCTTGTGACTGCCCACGCTTGCCCTGCCCGTGTTTCAGAGAGTACACGGCTGCCGATACTTATTCTCTGGGGCCACTGTCATCTAGCGGAAGAGGACCCTGGGAAGCAGTGCTGAGGATCAATGCTGGCACATTCAAACAGTTTTCCCCTTTTCTCAGGTCAAATGCAACTGCCCCCGCCCCAGAATGTGATGCTGCTGTCGAAGGATTTTGATATCATCTTGACGTGGCTCCCCAGGGAAGGGTCCCCACCAGACACGGTGTATACGGTGAAATATGAAACGTGAGTGCGCAGAGAGGGGCAGAACCGGGCAGAGGGACCCAGGCGAGAGCGTAGGGCGGGGGCTCTGCTCCATTCCTAGCTTCACAACCAGCTCCACAGACAACATGACCTGCTAGAGGAGTGTCTCTGGCTGAATGTGGAGGGGAGCGGAGGGGCAGGAAGAAGGAAGCTCAGCCAGCTCTCTCACCACTGCAGCTGCAATTGCCTTGGCCTTTCTCACTATCCCTTCATCTCTCACCTCCACCTCCCCTTATCTCCAGAGTTACTGCCCCCTCTCTCTTTACTGCTCCCTTCACCTCCCAACTTTGCCCTCCTTCTTCTACCCCCTGGTGCCAGTCACCCTGGGGCCTGCTTTCCCCTGCTTTGGTGTCTGATGCAAAGACCACAGAAGTCAGAGGGCGTGTTTCTACCGGCTACAGTGGGCTTTCAATCCAGGTTTTCATGACTAAGTAATTCCACCAGACAGAAGTTCACTGGCACCAAAGTGGAGCACTAGGCCCCCTGTTCTCAGCCACCAAGCACAGAGCGTCTCTTCCTTATCTCCCCTTTACACCCAGCTTGTCCAGCCTCTTCACCTCCCTCCTCAGCTCCTCCAAGAGGCATCTTATCTTGCATGTGCTTTTCTCTGCCTCCTGATTCTCTGGCCTGCACTGGAAGGGGTCAGTGAATTCAGGATTGCCCTCCCCCAGACACCACAATGGGAGCCTTCCCTTCGGCCACCGAGGGAAGCAGATCAGATCCAAAAACTTAGGCCAACATTGTCAAAAGGGACTCATGATTTGGGGGCCTCAGGGTGGGGCTCCTTCGAGGCTATGATCAGCAGGAAGGGCAGAGGACACTGCCTCTGAAACTCAGGGCTCCTTACAATGAATCAAGTCAGACATCCCCCAAAAACGGAGGCACCTAAAATCATTGGGCTCGGCCTGGGGCTGCAAAGCTCTTCAGGGAAGAGGCTGGTGTCTTTCCTTTTATCTCAGGTACTTATAGGACCCTCAACAGCACAGGGCCTGAGCCTGGGGTTTTTTGGGGTTTTTTGTTGTTCCGCCGCCCTGGCGGGGGGTCGGGCTAGAAGGTCTACTAGGTCCCTTCCGACCCTTAATCTATGAATCTATGAATCTATGAAAAACCTCCTCATCCTTAAATGTCCTGCTCCTCCCAGCACCTCTGGGTGTCAGGGAAGTGCTATTACCCTTATCTTGCAGGCAGAAGGAGCCAGGGTGCAGAGAGACCAGGAGATGTATTCATGGCCACTCAAGATGTCTGTGGCAGAGCTGGGAAGTCCCAGGCTTGTGCCTTCACCACTGCACACTCTCTCGCTTCCTCTCTGGCTGGAAAGCCAAGGCCACTAGGCCAGCCCTCTCAGGGTTATTTGTTCATATAATTATGTGTTAATATAAAATTATATTTGTTAATATAACTATACCTTTCAGTATCACTAGGTTTATATTAGTATATATTATTAATATATAATATCTCAATACAGCATAATAATCATATAACATACTACATTATATTATATTTAATACTATGTGCACTAATATACACATAATAATGCTGATACATACCATTTTTATATTCTTCTTCTTCTTGTTATTATTATTATTATAACCTTTATAATCATTACTAGTGCACTGGCTGCATCCCTTTACCCACCTCATCCTTTAGGACAGACAAACGTGAGAGTTATGCTCTAAGCCCTCTGCCACATATAGTGCTACTTCTGTCCTCCTCTCCCCATATTAAAACCTGTTTTATTACGTGCTTGACTCTGGGTTGGTTTTGCCTTTTCTTTCAGCTGGGGAAACAGAAATCACTTGAAAAAGGTCGCACACTGCAAAAATATTTCTGAAACCATCTGCAATCTGACTTGTGTGCTGTCAGACTCATTCAAAAAATACAGGGCCCGAGTAAAAGCCCTGTCGAGTGGACGCCAGTCCTCCTGGGCAGAGTCAGGATACATCGAACATCATTTTGATGGTACGTTTGTTGGTCGACAATTTGGCTGAACCCCTCGATGATCCTGCGGCACTAAGAGAGTTTGAACTTTCATTCTGCCCACACAGCTCTGCAACTCCAGCCTTAATATTTGCAGGTTTCAGATAAGGAAACTGGAAACCACAGAGAGGTTTCAGGGTTCAGCTGGAAGGGAAGTGAGTGCCAGCAGCAGTACTACAACTCAGGTTTACTGGGCACCAAGCCCTTTCCTCTGCTCACTAGGACCTTCTTTCTTGGGCACACCTTATTTACAAAGGACGGAGACATTTCACTTCAGCAATATTACACACAGCTGCACGCACTCCACGTTTAATCTCATATGACCAGGGCAAGTCAAACCAGGTCAAAGACCACGCATATTTGTGTTTCTGGGTGAGGCAGGGAAGGTGTTTATGTTGCCTCCTGAAAAGACTATCAGAAGACTCAGAGGAGAGATAGGAAACTCTGCACAACACCAGCTGCTTATGGGGCTGAAGGGAGATTAGGTCCAGACCATACTTCTAGGATTTCTTAGGTGCAGGGAGACCCTGGTGGTGGGCTCAGCATGACAGCCTCAGGAGAACAGCCGGTACAGTCACAGGCCCTGCACAGGTAGATGTGTCTCAGACCACACTGACGCAGGACAGTGCTTGTTGGGATATGTCAGCTGGATGGTGGAGGACCAAGAGTTGCCCATCACATTCATCACAAGGTACTAGCTATTGCAGCCCCCAAACCAGGTAGTTAGAGCACGGACCTCTCGCTGTCAGAATCCATCTAAGAGGGTGAGGCTACCTTGTCTAGGGGAGATTTCTATGTGGCCTTTTTCAGAGGACAGCTTTTAGCTGCATTCCAGCCCACAAGCTAGCACTGCTCTGACACCTGCTTACTCAATTACAGTGGAGCTGGCTCCTCCGGTCCTGGAAGTGAAAGTAAAGGAAAACTTAATGACTGTCAATGCCACTTTTCCCCTGGCCTCCTGCCTGAAGAATGACTTTCAAAACCTGCAGTATGACTTGGATTTCTGGGAAGCTGAATCCAATGATAAGGTCGGCAAACGAAGCCAAGCTGCATTAGATGTAGAAAGTGCTAAGTCAAGCTGCATCAGGGATTGGGACCAGACCCAAAGGTGGGGAGGATTGGATATGGGCTTTAGTTCATCCCTGTCTCTAAGACTGAAATGGCCTCTAGTGTTGCTCTTGCTTGTCTAAGTAGCCAGCTGAGGGTGATTCATAGGGTGACCATGCATCCAGGTTTGGCTGGGACATTCCCGGATTTTGGAGACCAGTCCCAGTCAGCTGGTGGAAATTAAAGCAGGTGTCTGGGTGCGGGGCATGGGGCATGGGGCATGGGGCAGGGAGGTGGAGAGGCACCAGCTATTAAATAGGAAGCCTTAGCAGACAGCAAAACTGCCCTAAAATACGTTAGTTTGATTAATGGAAGCTTTTATGATTTATTGAGGGGAAGGAGTGGGGGGCAAATTTCACATTGTCCCATATGGACCCCCTATGATGCAGGAGCTTCTTTCTACATACCCTGCATGCCCTACAGAAGTGCCTTCAGTAACCCCTAGAGGTGCCTTAGCTAGCTTTAAACTAGGTACAGGTAGGAGCATAGGCACAGCAGTGCAGGGCTCAGTGGGGGCTGCGGGTTGAGAAAAAGGATTCATATTCAGGCATGACTGTAGCATATCCTAACATACCTCCCAAATCTAAGCAGGGATCCCCCGTTGTTCCCAACCCTCTCCTTTCCTTCTTTTGGAGCAGAAGCAGTACAAGGGCAAGATGAAGTGGCAAGGCGTGGAGATCAACACCACGGCATTCAGTGGCAATTACTGCCTGAGCGCTCGGGCTTCCTTCCAAGTCATTGACCCGAAACACAGCGAGTTCTCCAGGCCAGTGTGCATGCTGCTGAACCCCAAAGGTATGGCTCGGGGGCAAGGCTTTCAGAAGCACAGTTGGCCACCAGGTGGGATTATGGCTGGTTGAAAATTGTCCATCTAAACTGGTTTTCACCAGAAAATTGAGTTCTCTCTGAAAGAGAGGCTGTCCTCCCCCCGCCACCCCCCATCAAAAAAAAAGTATCTGCTTTCTTTGAAACATTTGAATTCTTCATCAGAAACATAAGCATCCAAAAAGTTGAACTCTCCGGTGAAAGAAATATTTTAGCTAAAA
>NW_017729015.1:16493279-16509800 GCF_001723915.1 Gavialis gangeticus | reverse complement strand
AATTTTTCATCAGAAACATAAGCATCCGAAAAGATGAACTCTCCGGGGTGAAAGAAATAGCTTAGCTAAAATAATCTGACTTGAGGCTGAACACTTTTGGCACCCAGAATTCCCAGGAAAAATGAACATTTCCTGTGAAGAAGGATCCCACTTGTTGGCCAGTGCTGGGTAGGGTACTGGTTTAGGAGTAAGGATACCTTGGCTCTGCCACTGGTCTACTGGGTGATCTTGAATGAGTCCCTTCACCTCCCTGTGCCTTTGCCAAATGAAGGAAGTGATACTGCTATTGCCTGGGATTTCCGGAGGAAAAGTCCATGTAAGAGCTGAGGATTATCATTTATAACGTCTGTCTTCAGTGACCAAACTATTTTGTGGCATTCTCTTTTGTAGGAGTCAACTGGAAACTCCTACTTGTCATTGTTGTCCTCTTGTTCCTCCTCCTCCTCCCTGCCAGTGGTTTCCTCATCAACTGTTTGTGCAAAGAAGTTGCTAAAAGCATGAAGACACCTCAAGCTTTGGTATGAAAAGACTGGGGATGACGGGGATCTAATCCTGCTGCTAAGCCCCTGCGCGTCTTCCTAATAGCAAAGGGGGGCGGGGAGGCAAAGATGCTTGGCACTTAGAATGGGTGAGCCAGTCAGAGATGATGCTCCAGCATACTCCTTGCCATTTGCATTGCTGGAACAGCAGGCAGCTTTGCTCAGAGAGGAGCCACCTTGCGCTGGGCACTCTGCATATATGTAAATCAGCATAACTCCACTGTAACCCGCTGGGGCTCCATCACCCATAGGTCCATGATCGGATTCATTCTCTAAGGCTGTGACGCTGGCATAGATTCATAGATGTTAGGGTCGGAAGGGACCTCAACAGATCATCGAGCCCGACCCCCTGCCTAGACAGGAAAGAGTGCTGGGGCCAGATGACCCCAGCCAGATGCCCATCCAACCTCCTCTTGAAGACCCCCAGGGTAGGGGAGAGCACCACCGCCCTTGGGAGCCCGTTCCAGATTTTGGCCACTCTAACTTTGAAGAAGTTCCTCCTAATGTCCAGTCTAAATCTGCTCTGTGCTAACTTATGGCCATTATTTCTTGTGACCCCCAGGGGTGCCCTGGTGAGCAGAGCCTCACCAATTCCCTTCTGCGCCCCCATGATGAACCCCTTCTGATGCCCCCATGTCGCACACACATTGCCTTGGCTTTAAAAAACCTCAATCAAAGAAAAAAACATCTTTCTAACCTGCAAATCTCATTCCCCACTAGGATTTTTCCTATCTAAGGCCTCTGCCATTGGTTTGTGAGAAGAAGCCTAACGGGAAAGAATTCTTTGTGGAGGAGCTCCTTATATTCGTGCTAAAGCTGGAGTTGCAAGAGAGGAGGAACAATCCCTCAGCCAGAAACAACGTATCACCAGCCGCTTCTCTCCTTTCCTTGGAGGAGGAGGAGGAGGACGACAGCACTTTCACACCCTACATCGAAAAGCCTCGGTTCCCAAAGAGAGGCCCAGACTGCCGAGTGTCCGGTGCGAGTCCGAAAGGGTTGGAGTCCAGCTCTGAATCAGGAGTCTCCCAGCTGGACGGCGGGTCTGTGCCCGACCTTGCAGGGAGCGGGTTCGCTCATCGTGCCTGGAGGGAGACTGAGGAGGACACCTCGGGGTTCCAAGACAGCAAGAAAACCTCCCTTTTGGACCGCTCCTCCTTGGGACACTCCAGACGTCCGGCAGACGGATACGAGCAGCGTAATGTGGACGTGGACACGTGCCAACATAAGGCCTTCCTTCAGGTGACTGCGCTGACAGAGGGTCTTCGTTTTAACCCTTCCTCTGAGGCCCCACATCTCCCTGCAAGGGGCCACTCTGACCCTGACCCTGACCTGGAGACGCTTCCCTTCCCTGAGCACATAGTTTGCTTGAGAGTACGAGTCTCTGAGGACTCCAGCGAGCTCCCTCCCCAAGACGTTGCCCTTCAGACTTTACGGTTCGCAGAGGACGAGGACATTTCAAGTGACTGTGACAGCGAGGCCGACTTTCTGGCCACGCACTCAGCGGGAGGAACACCGCCTCCGGCCACCACGCTAAGGGAGACTTTTGAAGCTGGGACATGGGGAAAGCCTGGGACCGTGGAGGAAAAGAACTACCAAATGCTTAAATTCCAGGGCTATCAGCAGGTGCATTATATGTCAAGAAACTGATGGCATCACAGGGAGGAATGAAAGGACAAGCATTTGTCAGCCTGTGCCTGTTTGTGCACCACTACCCAGACAGGGTAGCTTCTATTAATGTCTGTCCTATCAGGTGCTACAGCTCTGATTGCAAAAAAGGTGTGTTTTCACTGCAGGTAGCTAACACCCACTCACTATCCTGCTGCAGAAACCCGGTGGCCGTAAGGCACTGCGATTGTACTGCAGGACAAACAGGACAAGTTCAAACATGGGCAAGGTGCATGGTGACGATCTCACACGTCTCCCTTGCAGCACACGCTGCAGGTGCCTTACCATCCCATAGGAATTTATGGTGAGATATGGATTGTGTGTTAATTATCTCTCTGTAAAAAAACTGGTGTATCAGAAAAAGCAAAGTCTGAAACAACCAGCCCATGATGGCAACGTGGCAGGTTGCAGTCACATGTGGTTTGGGACCCAAGCTGATCCACTACCAGGTGCTCACCTGGGGTTGTGAAGTTATTCCCTGCCCTTGGTGGCAAAAGTAAGGGTTGAAATTTGCCTCCTTTATAGACATTTTGCCATGTTTGCTTTCATGGGATTGGGAGAAACTCATGGTCACCCTGTGTCAGAATAGAGAGGAAAAATCAAGGCTGAAAATATAGGCTGTGTTTATGTTTGTTATTTTTGTCAGAGATTCATAGATGTTAGGGGCTAGAAGGGACCTTACAAGATCATCAGGTCCAGCTCTCCTGCACTTAGGCAGGAAAAACTCCTTTCTTTTGGTTTGTATAAAAAAACACATTTTGGAGGTGAAATTCGTCTCGCTGAGCAGAGCAGCTCAGTGCTACCATGAATTGATTGACAACTGCGTGCTTTCATTTGGCCAGCCAGCCCGACTGAGGGCACCTCTTCACACCCGGGGAAGCCTGCTGCCTTGGTCTGAGATATTCCAAGTACTCCCTCTCCTGTCTCTCCTCCCCGGACACTATTTGCAGTCAGTGGCTGCAGTTCCCATGCTGGGGGGGGCCTGGAGCCTGCCCATCCCTCGGAGCAAAGTCAAAGCTTCACTGAATTACATAAGTTTAGGGGGCCAGCAACAGGCCAAGTGGCTGATGGTGAGACCTTGCACTTTTACTTATATTTCCAGGTCAAAGGAACTGGTTACCATTCTAGTCCAATAAAGGAAATAAGGACAAATGAAACTACTAAATAAGAGAGAAATGCCAGTAGCACATGTGTAGGATGTATTGCCTTTGGTGGGAGTTCGTGCACTGCCTCTGACCTCCCGTTCGCAAGGAGGAAAGGACAGCAGGGTACGAATGGAGGACTTTAATACTTGCGAGGGCTGAGAGATCCAAAGGGCAGATCAGATGATATGGGAGCTGATGTGGGAGCTGGTTAACTGCATGCCAAGCCTTTCATCCCCCCGTATCACTGTACCTCATGTCTTTTATGACTAGAGACAGCAACAACAAGGCTCTGAATGAGACTGGCACTCCAGAGTATTGTTTCACTGACACCTGGCCCCAGAGGTCTGTGTGAAGTGAACTGAGAGTCTTAATCCAGTTTCTCTAGAGGGGAATCATAGCCTCTCGATGCTCTCTGGACCCTCTCGATGCTGTCCACATCCCTCTTAAAGTGCGGCGCCCAGAACTGGATGCAGTGCTCCAGCTGCGGCCTGACCAGTGCCGCATAGAGGGGGAGGATCACCTCCTTGGACCTGCTCGAGATGCATCTGTGGATGCATGACAAGGTGCGGTTGGCCTTCCTAGCCGCCTCCCCACACTGCCGACTCATGTTCATCTTGGAGTCAATAATGACTCCCAGATCCTTTTCCACCAGTGATGCCTCTGCAGGGAGATGCCTGATGGAGCAAGCTCAGGGCAATCCCGGCCCAGGGTTTGGCCAGGCAGATGTGCAGCCTGACATTACTGTGAGCCTTCTGCTGGAGAGTCTCCAACAGGAGGAGGTAGGGCAATGGCTCTGTATCACACTGCTGCTCTAAGCACTTCCAACCAAACCTGGTCCTTGCCCATCTGCTGTGTCTTTTCCATTCCTCCTCTCCTATTAAAGGTCACAATACAACATGCCCTTGTTATATTGTGCTGTCACTGTGATATCAGGGCATGCTCACATGTGCATCATTTCCTACTCCCCAGTAGATGATAGATATGGTATAAGACACACTCAAACAAGCTTTCACCCTGTGGATAATGCTATGAGCCTCTTTAGTGTCTTCCTCCAAGTATCTCATAGCACTGAGCTCACATGAAATATAGTTTCCCAGCAGCCTTGTGAGCTTGGAAAGCTTCAGCCATCTGGCCCAGGAAGTGAAGTGACTCGCCTACTGTCTGCCCCCCAGCAAGTCAGGAAAAAAACTGGGAATACAGCCAAGGGTGTTGAGTCTCTGGCTAGACGCTGGGCAACACTCTTTCCCCACCTGATTTGCTGTCATCCAAGTATGACTCCGCTGGGTATGGGGAACCTGGTTCACAAATATTTCAACTCCTTTCTTCATTCAGTAACAGAACTAATCATACAATGGGTTTTTGGCAGCATCTTCCCCGACACACTCCTGCTAAATTATTTCTCAGGATCACCTGGCAGCTCCTTGTTACTCCCCAGGTGTCCCCCTCTCTGAAAGAAATGTAAGTCACTCCCACCACCCCAGTGCACAGCTGCTTTGCTCTTCCCCATCTCTGGCTAGTAAGGGAAATGGAACTTGCTTCATGTCCAGGGATCAACAGTAAGATTGCTGTTCACTCCTCATGAAAGCAGTGTTTGAAAAGCATAAAGCAAATGCAGAAAGCCTCCTCAGCTTCAATTTTACCTCATCCAGAAGAGCATCTCCATGCTCCGTAAGGATTGTAATGAACCAATGTCCTGCTGCTGCGGAGCAAATACAGCAGGAGACAGAACCAAGAAGTCTGAGGCACCTGGCTGTGGCTGGGCTGGAACACCATGCTTAGGCACAAGGAACGGATGCATGCTTCCCTCAGTGCCACACCATGCAGGGGGTCCATGGCAAGACAGGAGCTAGAGATGGTTCTGTGTCCTCAGGCATTTCCCAGCCTTGGTAGAGGCTATGTGAAATGCTCCTTTCATCCTGCTCTTCTCCATGGGGTTGGGAACAGGGTGCAGGACAGAATGGATGCCAGAGATACTGCTGCCTCCCCCCTCTCCCTGTTCTGCATGGGATTGGCTATGGGCAGCTGGACCTACTGCCCGCAGGCCTGGCCGTGTGCAGAATGGGGAGGTGTAGTTAGTAATAAGGAGTGTGAACTCCAGTGTGCAGTTCCAGCAGAGCTGGGCTTACCTGAAAAAATCAGTTACAATCATCTAGCTCATGGTCCCAGGGATTCTCACAGGGATCCTGAAGTCAGTGGTGCTTGTTGGTCCTGAGCTGAGCATCCACACAGGCAAAAGGCCAAAACTAGCTCCTTAAAACCACCCCCAGATATTGATATTTGTTGGGGTGTTTGTGAGAGCACGTGGGTTAATGTCAGGCAGAAATAGGTCCCGGGCGGCACATGCAATTAGATTGTAGGTGTGTGCACATGGGCAGAGGAATGGCTGAGGGTGTGTGGGCTGGTTGGTGTCTGTGCACATGTCGCAGTGTCCACTTTCACCCCAAGTAGAGATATAGGGATGTGTTCACTTCTCAGGATCAACCGGAGGCAGCAGTGTTGGGACACTGGTCCCCTAAAGTAAGGAATTTCTAAGATGGTAGCAAATGGACAAACTGCGGGAGGGGTTGGTTTGGATTGTGCTGGCTGACTGAGAAAGGGGCCCTTGTTCTTGTTATCTTCCCTCCAGGTGCTAGACATCCTGGGCACCTTTTGTATCCAGATGCCGACAATCCAGGAAAGGCTTTGTGCTGGAAGGTGTTTCCATTCTTGCTGGCTTCCATCTAGAGGCAGTGACCAGCAGCCTCCTTAGAAAGCCTCTGCCAATGGACAGGTACTTGCCCCTCCCTCCCTCTTGTGCCTGGTGGCACACACACATCCCACAGCCTGGCAAAGCTGATAGAGTTTAAAGTCAGTTGCAAATCCTTTGGGACAACTTGGTAAGAGTCAATGTCCTACTGCATTTGCATAGGAAATGCCAGGATTGTGCCTAATAGAATTGGCAGATAACATCACTGTGCCCCAGCCCTGTCCTAGAACAGGAGAGCCCTGGGCCTTTGCTTCAATGTCCTATTGCTTCATAACATCACAGGCATATCTGCAGCTCATATGTAATTTGTGTTAAATTGCAGTGACACCACTGAACTCTGCAGGGCCTTGGGTGGGGATGATTTCTTCACCCTCCACATACTACACTTGCTCTTGAGCAAGATTCAACATCCGGCCAGCACAGACAGGAGCTCAGCTGAGCACACAGCGGCCCTTGGACCTCGAGCAGTAAGTGACAGCCCAGGCCCAGCTCTGTTGGTTCCCCCTTGAGGGCTAGAGTCCTAGTTCTTGAGAGCTTGAGGTAGGATGCCAAGCTGTGGGGCAGGCTTTCCTCCCCTGCTCTCCTGTCCCTGTCACCCCTGCTCTTCCGTCAGCAGCAGAAACACAGCAGCTTCATGCTGTGTGGCTGACTTTGACCATGAGACTTTGGAACTAGAAACTCTTGTAACTGAGAGGCTCCTTCTGCTTTGCAGCTCTTTGTTCAGGCTGCTGGTGCCCCTGCACTTCCCAGGCAGAAGTGCAGGGATGTGACTGAGAAGGGATGTGACTGGGAGTGCAGGGATGTGACTGGGAAGGGATGTGACGGGGAGTGCAGGGATGTGACTGGGAAGGGAGCCAAGCACTAAGGGAGCTGCTGCCAGAGCTGTTCTGTGATCTCCTGGATGTGAGGAAGAAACCGTTAGTCTTGGAGTTATGGATTCCCAGGTGTCTGCCCCAGGCTGACTCTGGTCTTCTCTATCTCTTCAGGCAACATGTACATCTTTGGAGATGCTAACCACCATTCACTCCAGCCCAGTGCTGAGGGAGCTGCTCCCAGAGATCCTCTGTGCTCTTCTGGAGCAAGCTGGCTGCACTGTGGGGCAGGACATGCCAATGCCCACAGCGAGCATCCAGAGGAGGCAGCTGTGGAAGGGGCAGCTGCAAGCAGTGGGCAACCCTAGCAGGTAAGGAGTAGGCTGAGCCTGCTTTCACAGGTTTGGCTTCACTTCAGGCTAGCTGCCTGGAGGGTGTTCTTGGCCTTGCCAAGGGCTGTGCTGAGCTGTCTTGGTCCTGGCAGCTGAAAGAAGCAGGGGGTTGTCTGAGAAGGGCAGAGTCTGAAATGTTAAGGCTGGGAGGGCCTATTTCTTCCTCCAATCTGAGCTCCTCTGAAACAGGCCAGGCAGTTTCAGCCCAGGGGCTTCACAATCTCTATCAGTGACCAACACACGCTGGGCTCCCAGTGCTTGGGAACTGGGCATGTGACTTCTGCATGTTCCCATGCTCCACATGTGGCCTTTGTTCTTGTAGGGAGGGAAAAGTGGCTGCTCAATTCTTTCCATGGTGCATTTGGCTTGGGAGAGTGTCCATGCATCCCTTCTGTCTTCCAGCACTGATTCGTGCAAGGCCCTGCCCTTCCTGTCCCTGTCAGGGGACTGCAAGGCGTGAAAACGAATGGCAGCATTGATCTGATCCGAGCTGCCTGCCTTGCGCAGCAAGTGTCTGAGTAATGGACCTCCTGAGCGACAGGGAGTTTTGGTTCTGCTCTGGCCGCAACATCTCATTGCAGTCTGTAAATCTGGGCCTTCTCTCTCCCCAGGCTTTCTATGGAGACCCTGGCCTGTGCCATATCTAAGGGCCTTGGGGAGGGAGTAGCTGCAGCCTTCTGTGAAGAGGGAACTTGGCCACTCCTTGAGAGCCCCCAGACGCACCATGAGGAGGTATGCCAGCTGGCTAGGTAAGAGAGGCAGGCTGGATTGCACCTGTGCTCTAGGCAGCAGGACGAGTGGTGGAGGGGGAACTTTCCATGCTGAACCCACACATTTGTGTGGGGCTGGAGACATGGAGCTTGTGCTCCAAGAGATGATAGCAGCTGCCTCAGAGCAACTGCGTGTTGGCAGTGCCCAGCCGGTCCCAGAACTAGTGGTTTTCTCTTGCAGGGCTCTGCTCCTGTTGGGCATTATAACACCCAGATTCATAGGGCAGGTCCTGCAGTGGGTCACTTCCACAACTGAAAAACTGTGTGTTACTGGTACAGCCTTCATTAGCCAGGTAAGGCCCCATAGAGAATGAGCAGTTTGATGAGAAGGCTGCTGTTTGCTGTGCTCTTTCCCTGGGGAGTCCCCTTCCTAGGAGGGAGGATCACTGGAGGCAGTTGAGAGGTTTCTCCTCTGTCCCTGCCCCTGCATTGCCACTTCTGCCGTATGAGAAGGAGAGGCAGACAAGGATTTCCTTACTGACCTCCCCCTGCTGAGCCCTCATCTGAGCCAGCAGCCCCGAGTTTGATGCTAACTAGTGCATCTTGTATATCCATCCAGCATCCCAGGAAGACACTGCTCTAAAGCAAACAATGTCCCAATCTACTCACATCGGCATCATCTCTCTCACTTAGACTAAGCCCCTGTCTTCATGATTTGCCTGGCTCTAAGCAGACAAGCCTCCCCATGTCCAACAGGAGAGCGCCGTGTGCTGAGGCTGTTCCTCGTGGTGTTCTGCTCTGGCGCGGGTTACTTTTCTGCTGTAGGGCTGGGCTGTTGGGAATGACTGTGCTGGATCTCACAGACACATAGATTTCTTTTAGCTTATATGCGACCCCACCATCGAAGAGCAGAAGCTCCTGAAGCCAGTGATTCGTTTACTTCAACAGCAAGCCAGGGACTCTAATAACCTGGTTCAGCAGATGGCAGCCAGAGGACTGGGCAATATACTTTATGGTGCCCTGGAGCAGGTGAGGTTGAAACCCCTCTGCACTCTCTAGGATGCAGCTTGATTGTAGAGACCAAACAATGAGGTAGGACCAAAAGGGTGCACAAAAACCTGAAGTGTATCTGGTTTTGGTGTCTCACCCCTTGTGATGTCTCTGGAGACAGCTGGGTGTGACAAGTGTAATTTTGGTGCAGAAGTGGGTGCCTTGTGTCTCACAGGCATATGGGACTATAGCCCAGGGGGCTTGCTCAGACAAAGTCCCGAATGCTCTGTGAATGGGAAAGCCCAGAGGTGAGGAGCGGAAGCACTGATCGGTGTGTCACGTCTTCTGTTTGTACAACTGAAAAAACATCAGAACGCCATCCTGGAGACCTTGTTCCAGGCATCGTTTGTACCTACCAGTGCTCAGATCATGCGGGAGGGCATGCACATACTGGCCAATGTCTTGAATCATCTAGAGACAGATGCAGGGTCCCGGGTTTGGGATGTAGTCACACACATCAGGCCCTTCTTCAACCATGTGAGTGAGCAGCACTCCCTACCCCCATTCCAATGCTCTTTATTTGGGGCCATTTCAGAGGTGGGAGATGCACTTGCTGCCCCTTGTTCCAGTCCAAGCTGGAAGATCTTAAGTTCTGTGGAAGAAATGAGTTTTCAGGAGGAAAAGCAAGTGAAGAGAACGGGATGACAGATGGGCCCTTGTAGATAAGGAGGGACTCTCAGGAGACCGGGCGATGCTGCAGCTGGGGTCATGGGGCTCTGCAGGGTTCTGGGGCTGTTCTCTGCTGTGTTGATTTTCCTGAGTCAGAAGCAGAGCTGGGCAGAGACAAGTGAGCACAGGGGCAGGGGGATTTGGTTTGCTGGGATTCAGAATCGGAGCCCTACTGACCGCACGTTCAGGGAACAAGCTTGCTGCTGTTCCCCAAGCTCCTCTGAGTGCCCTGGCTCCCCGGCAGCCCACCTGGAGCAGGAACTGTCAGAGCCCACCTCCCTGGCAGTTTAGACCAATCAGGAAGTTTAGACTGGTCTAAAAATGGCCAACAAGGTTCAAAGTTAACCCTACTTCCAAAGCGGTTTAACTTAGCTCAGGCCTGACAAGACCGATTTAACTGAACTTCTGTGAAGTTCCCAGCCAGCCTCGGGGCTGCTCTTTTCCTAGCCCCCACCCCCTGACACCAGGTTATTTTTAGCCCTCTAACTCCTGCCCCCATGCCACCACTCATGAACCATCCAGCCACCCTAGACTGGCAAACCCTAGACAGCAGCAGTGGGGCACAGAGCCCATCCCACAACAGCAACCTGCCTCTGCCCTGCAGACAAATCTGGGGGGCATGTGCCCCCTGGGCCTCTCCCAAGGTGTACACAGTGGTGGGAGCCCCCTGCACCCTGGACAAGGCTCCTGGGCTCTGAGCATCCCACAACCTACCCTGGGGCCCCATTCACCCCAGCCCCTGCCCCTGCCAGTGTCCCCAGAGAATAAGCATTGGCATCTGTGTTCTTTCTGAAAGGGGTTTTGAAACACAGGTAGGGCAGGCATGAGCAGTCACGAGCTCAGGTGAGCAGGAAATGGGATTTCTGTCTTACAAATCAAAAACTGAGATCTAAAAATGCTTCCTCTTCCACATCAGGATGAAGCTGTGACCTGAGGAAATGTAGTACAATAGTCCTGTCACTGCAGGCTGGGAGATCCTGAATCCAGCTCCACCCTAGCCACAGATTTCCCTGGCTTGAATATATTCTCTGAAGCTGGTGCCTCTCTAGACAGGCTCCCTGACCCTGTGCCATACTGAGAGAGAGACTCTGGGGCGGGATGCTCTGCAATTACACATTAGACGGTCGCCTTTGCTCTGAAAAGCCTTTGTTTTCCAAGGGACATTGTGCCCATACTGCGGACGGGAAGTTAGCCTTGTAGAAAGAGCACAGGGCCCAGCAGTCAGAACTCCTGGGTGTTCTTGCTTCACAAGTTATTGGGCTCAGTACGGTTAATTACTGCATACTGGGTGACCTTTTCTGGCTTGTGCTAGGCAGGAGGCCAGAGCTGCTAATCACAATCAAGTCTTCTAGCCTTAAAATCTATCAACAGCAAAATCTGCAGAACACAGGATTTCTTGCTCCCCCTTTGGTGCCAAGTTCTACATGGTGTCCCACATGAAAACTGTGCTTTAAATGCCACTTGTTCCATTATGAAGATTTCATTTTAAAAAATCAGCTAAAATTTGATATCTTCCATGTGTCAGGTATCCAGATTCTAGTCATATTGCTCTAAAGGAAAAAGCAATCAGGACTCATGGTAGAGGTAATATCTTTTATTACACCAACCAGACTTTTGCAAAAAAATGTCTTTAATTGCAGGCTTTATTGAGTTGCAAGCTTTATCGAAGATATCAAATTTTAGCCGACTTTTTAAATGAAATCTTCATAATTTTACAAGGAGGAAGCAAGTTTGACCACCTGAAACCTGAGATCCTACTCCTGCCTTTCTTGGAGGCAATTTGCATCATCACAGAGCCTCACCACAGGGCTCAGAGACCTGCTGGGTTTCCTTTACCTGCTGGGCAGTTGAAATGCACATGCAGCTTTCTTGCCTACAGCGGCTTCTGCGATGCACACACGCATCTCTGAGCCCTGTGGTGCCTGCCCAGGAGAGCGTTCCATATGTTTACTCCTCTGTGAAACATGAAACACCACAACCAGACTACATCCTGCTTACCACCACGCAACTTCAAGGTAAACAGACTATTCCAACTTTTGTCTGAATCTAATCTGCATCTAAAATGAACTGTTCCAAACGGGAGATTTTACTACACCTTCAGCTCACCTATGAAACATGAACTTTCATTTCTACCCAGGAGAACTTTTACAATCTTTTCTCTGATGCCTGAAGAAGGGTGTTTGTGCCTGATAGCTTGCAAATAAAGACATTTTTTTTTGCAAAGATCTAGTTGGTCTAATAAAAGATATCACCTCTACCCCGAGTCCTGATTGCTTCTTTCTCTAGACCAATACAGCTACAACCTGGATACCTGAGAGTGTGAATTAGGCACACTTTTAGAGAACCCCACAACTCACATCTCTGCACTGTTAGACACCTAAATACTTTTAAACAGATCTGGGTTTGTCTACCTGAAGAGAAACCTATTGTGAGAGGGCAGGAATGGGGGTAGAAATAAGCAAAGTAGGTGGTATTCTCAACGCCTTTCAGATGATGACAGAATTACAGAGAATTAGTGCAATCACCTTCATCCATGTACTAATAAGTGTCAGGACCAGTGATAAGCGGCTGGCAACATAGGATGGTAACAGGAATTCTGAGGCGAAGAAAGATGGAAACAATTTTGCAGGCTTCAGCCAGGGGACACCTTAACAAAGGCCCTATCTGATGAGACATGCTGTGCTGATGAATAGATGGGTCTTGTTTAATGAACCTGATGGCACAGTAAGATAAGGGAGATGCAGAAGATTTTCAGTGCAGCAGGGGCACTGCCTGGCCATGGGCCACAGCTTGCATCTTACTCATGGAAACTCATGGTTGTCATGTGAGGCCACAGATGACAAGAACAGGGCAAGTGTAGTGCTCATCTTTAAGAAAGGGAAGGAGGAGGACCTGGGGAATTACTGACCAGTCAGTTGGACCTTGACAACAGGAAAGATCATATAGCAGGTCCTCAAAGAATCTATTTCTAAGCACCTGGAGGAGAACAAGGTGATCAGGAACAGCCACCATGAATTTGTCATTGGGAAGCTAAGGAAATACAGACTAGATAGAAGTACTGTAAGGTGAATACACAACTGGTTGGATCATCATACTGAACTAGTAGTCAACATGGAAGGAGGTGTCAACTGGGATTCCCCAGGGGCCTGTCCTGGGCCCAGTATTGATTAATATTGCCATTAATGGTTTGGAGGATTAGCCTGAGCACACATTTAACAAATCTGCAAATGACATTAAGTTGGGTGGAATTCCAGACACTGGGGGGTAAGGCTCGACTTCAGAACGACCTGGACAGACTGGAGAAAGGGTCCAAAATCGACTAAATAATATTTAATAAGGACAAGGGCAAAGTCCTGCACTTAGGATGGAACAACTGCAAGCACAAATACAGACTAGGGAACAGCAGGCTAGGCTACAGTGCTGCACAAATAAAAGATGTGAGGGTCACAGTAGTTTATAATCTGAATATGAGCCAACAATGTGCTCTTGTTGCAAAAAAGCCAAGAGCATACTGGGTTGTATGAACAGGAATGTCACTTGCAAGTCAAAGGAAGCAATTCTCCTACTCTGTTTATCACTGTTGAGGCCTCACCTAGAGTTCTATGTCCAGTTTTGGGCCCTGCATTTCAAGAAAGATGTGGACAAATTAGAAACAGTCCAGCAGAGAGCAACCAAAATTACTAGGAAAAGTTGAAAGAACTAGGATTGTTTAGTCTGGAGAAGAGAAGACTGAGGTGGGATTTGATAATGGTCTTCTAATACCTGAAGGATGGTTATAAAGATGATGGATGTGGACTATTCTTGGTGGCTGCAGGAGATAGGACTAGGAGCAATGGTCCCCTTAAAATTCATGTGCAGTGACAGGGAAGCTCCCACACACAGACTATGCCTGTGAACTTTCCCAGGGTTAGAGTCTTTCAGGTTAGATAGAGACTGCGCTACTCATCGGGCCCACAACACCAAAAGGTTGAGCACCACTGGTGTAGAAGTCAGGGCAGGGAAGCACCTTAAAGACTAACCATTAATATAGAGGCCAAGACACACTGTTGTAGTTCAGATTCCAACCAGGAGGGGAAAGGGCTCAGCATGTACATTGGCTAAAACAGTGTCAGAGCTTATGAATTGGGAGCGTGGGTGACTTGTGGTTTAAGGAAGCACCCAAAAGTGCTTCTTGACAAACAAGGAGCATTGTCTGCAATGGTTATACAATTCCACACATGCGCACACACAGGTTTTATGTTTTAAAGTATGAGAGAGCAGAGTCACCAGACCAGAAAAACAAGGTTCAGAAGTGGGAAAGGCTGGCAAGGATTTCTAAGCAGGAAGTTCCTTATCAGGGAGCAGGCTGCTGGCATTAGTTCAGAAACCTGAGGATCTGCTAGCCCGCCAGCTCCTGCACCTTTGCACTGAGGTGTGTGTACCCAGTGGGAGAAAGGCATTCGGGAGCTCAACTGCTTCCTCTCACACACAACTCCTGCACACACACAGAGAGGCACACAAAAGCAGAGTTGGCATGGTGAGCTAGCTCAAATGTGAATACAGACAGGCCAGTAGTTCTGCAGCCTGTTACGGGGCAACCAGCACAGACCAGACTCAAAGCAGCAAGAAGTCTGTATCCTTCAGAAGTGCTTCACCTGGGCTGGGGAACCACTGCCCGAGCTCGCGTTCCAGCTTGCAGAGTTATTCATGAAGAAGGCTCTGATCTTTTGGACCATATGCTCGCTGTTGGGTAAGTACTGGCTTTTGCTTCTTTTCAGCCAGAGGCTTTACTAACCTTGATTGTTCTGCTGTAGCAGGATTAGCCTAGCAAGGCTGGGTCCCACAGAGCAGGTGGCAGTCACTTGACTTGCTTGGAATGAGACACAGATAGTTAGCTCCTCTCCAGACTGCTTTTTATGCTCTCTGCAAACAGGGTTATTTGCTACGTAGTTATTTCCACAGGGCCCCTGGAGTGTCCCGTGCTGTATGGATTCATAAACAGATGCCTTGATCCCTACCTTCCGGAGCTCCTGTGGGCTTGATCCCAAGCCTGTCAAACTCAATGAAAGACAGCCACACTGACTTGGTTAGGCTTTAGATCCGAGCCCAGGAAAGCAGGGAAATGCAGGGAAAGGGGCAAGAGAAAACACTAGGGGCAGACGAGCCTTTCAGACTGGGGAACATTTGGGACTGAACCCTGCCCACACGGGCTCCTCCAATACCCATGTTACCGCAGCTTTGTGATACAGCAGTGCCCTAGCCAGGATCGTTGTGTCGCCCTGCTGACACTCTTGACATGGGGCTGAATGGCAGCGCCAGTCAGGGCAGAATTTGCTTGGTCTGAGGCCCAGCTCCACTTTCTTATCATGCATTGTGAGTATGTTTCCTTGTTGCTTTGGCTGCATCTTAGAGACATTTCTGTTTGCAGGCCACCTCCTTTCCATGGAACCACACCTTTCATGCCCTTGGTGATATGACAGCAATGTGCCCAAACCCATATAACCTGGCGATCAGGACTGAGAGCTGGATCCAGACCTTGTGCCTGGATTCTCTTCACACATGCAGTGGCGTTTGCGCTGGCAGAACCCTACTGACACAGAGGCAGCTGGGGGTTAGGCATGAGATAGGAGGCAGGAACTGTTGCGTGTTAGTCCCAGCTCTGCCACAAACTCGCTGTGATGTTTGGCCAGTCAGAAACTTCCCCTGAGCCTCAGTTTCCTCATCTATAAAATGGGTTTACTGCCAATCGACAACCGTGCAGGGGTTTATTTAGGCCAAATTGTTCCAAAGCACTCACCATTTCTGATGGCCTAACAATTTAAAGGCCTAATTTTTTCACACATGCAGAGAGTCCCCAGTGCAGTTGAACTGGGTGGGGGGAGGCTCTGGGTGATCAACAGTTCTGCAAACTGAGGACACACTGAGTGTCCAGAACGGAGACACCTGGGCTTACTGGCTGCTTTTGAAAATGTTGCCTTGCAGAGCTAAGACTGGCTTTCAGCTCTGTTTTGACTCTAAAAATAAACCCCCAAATTTAGGAATGGTTTGGAATATATTCTGGCTACTTCTGCATAGTTGGATGGGAAAGAAATTAAAATGGTATTGGGAACACAAAACAAAAAACAGTGATCTGCTTCAGATTTCAAAGAAAACTTCTCCATCCAAAATGCTCTCGTTTTTTTAGGAGGTGCCTATAACAGATCAATTTAAAAAAGTACAAGAAAATGAGTAGGAATTTTTGGGTGCCCAACTTTAGAGGTTTTAAAGAAGCCTGAGTTTCAGCATGCGCTGAACATGTGCCCTCTGAAAATTAGGCCTCTCTAAAATGTCCCAGGTTTTGGGACCCAAAATCACCAACTACTTTTGAAAACACAGGCCACTACATCTAGAGAACCTGTGGAGGCATACTGTGTAAGTGATGCATCTCTGAGGAAGACAGACAAATGTAAGGGCCAAAATCAGCAAAACTAACTGCATTCCAGAATCTCAGGAGGAATGCTGAAGGAAAATTTTGCATTGTATGTTTGCAGGAGAGTAACCCCAAGACAGGAGCCAAAAGGCGTGGAAATATTTGTCTCAAAGCACAGTTCAAAGCCCAGAGGCTCATGCCAGTGTTCTTCTTGGTTGATGCGCAGAGGCAGAGCCAACTTTTCTGAGCACGTTCACAAGGGATAACTGACTTCCATGGCTGCGAAGCCTAGGCTGGAGAAATCTCTGAGCCCAGGGAAGTCACCAGAATGCATGTGGTCTGCTAGCTAGTGCTGAGAAGTGTCTGTGTAAGGCAGAGGGGACGGGGGATCCCTGCTTAGCAGAG
>NW_017729015.1:16456915-16488279 GCF_001723915.1 Gavialis gangeticus | reverse complement strand
AAGTGATGCATCTCTGAGGAAGACAGACAAATGTAAGGGCCAAAATCAGCAAAACTAACTGCATTCCAGAATCTCAGGAGGAATGCTGAAGGAAAATTTTGCATTGTATGTTTGCAGGAGAGTAACCCCAAGACAGGAGCCAAAAGGCGTGGAAATATTTGTCTCAAAGCACAGTTCAAAGCCCAGAGGCTCATGCCAGTGTTCTTCTTGGTTGATGCGCAGAGGCAGAGCCAACTTTTCTGAGCACGTTCACAAGGGATAACTGACTTCCATGGCTGCGAAGCCTAGGCTGGAGAAATCTCTGAGCCCAGGGAAGTCACCAGAATACACATGGACAGAGAATTATCTGCCTTTATGCAGACACTCCCAGGCCAGAGTCCATTTTCAGGCTATTCAGTGATTCCTCTGAGTAACACTGTCTATAAAATCATCCTATATTCAGCATTATAGACAATCCATGCTCCTCTCAGCAAGAGAAGTTCATTGGCCTCTACCTTGGCCTAATGCCGATCCAGAGCCAAACCCCTGATGGTCAGCTTACGTCCAGTTAGTGTAAGCAAGAAAATCTCTAGTCCTCACTCATTAACTCACTGATACATACTGCATCCATGCCTGGGACAGCCTTTGAAACCCGTGTCAAAGCTGGAAGCCCCTGGGTTGTGGCATGGATCCTGCATTTTAGTAATAGCTCCTTTGTTCCCCTAGGCTGTCTGACTGCAGAGAGATTACCACTTCTGCTTCTCAAAAATGCGGAGTTTTTTTCTACAAACTTCGAGAACATCCTGAAGTGGGAAACTGAAGGCGAGATACCTCCAGGCACAGTGTACAATGTCCAGTATAAAGAGTACGTAGGGTTTGTGTCTTCCTTGGTGACTTGTTTGAATAGGTTGTGAGACCAATACTTTCTGAGAAAAAAGGCCTAAGCTAGAAAAGCAGGCTTGGCTGCTAATTGTTGCTTGCTTTACTGCCACCAAAATGGCTGTTTGGAACAGAACCTAAGCAAAAGAACAGGGCCTTGGAGTTCATCTCAGCTGACAGGTGACCTTATGTCGGACGGGCAATTATTTGGGCAGAGGGCCGCTTACTGAGTTTTGGCAACCTACCAAGGGCCGCATGACAGGCAGCCCAGGGCAGATAAATATTAATTTTCTAAATTTTTTAGGGGCCCCGCAGGCCACATCTGGTCCCCCAGCCACATTTTGCCCACCCCTGCTGTATGTTAAGAAAAGTCACTAAGTTGCTCTGGAGACAAAAGTATGGCCCAGCTGACAATGGGGAATGGGCTGGAAGCTAGCAGCCTAGGCATCCAGTCCCAGTCCCTGTTCTGCCACTCACCTGTGACCCTTCTCTCTCTATCCCAGTTATCTTATTGGTAAAATGCAAATAATACTAGTGACCTGCCTTTAACAAGTGATTTGAGCTACAGAGATGAGGAATGGACTGTAACAAGTAAAACTTTGTTCGGGAGGGGAGACAGTTGGAAAACCTGAGCAAAAGCATGATTTCAGCAATATCCAGAAACTTGGCTTCATGACATTGTGTGGTACTTTTTCAGCCAGTTCTAATGGGCACATATCTTCTGCCCGTCAACCCCCAGAAGGGTTTAACAGTGCACTCAGGAGGGGTGTTTGAGAGCCAGATTTGAAACAGGGCAAATAATTCTACACCAGCTGCGCACACACGGACTCTGCATTGTCAGTTTTCCTGCAAGCCTGCTTTCTGCTCCCAGAGAAGAGCTTGTGTTTCTGTCCCCCTGTAACTGGATATGCCGTGCCTTCTCCAGCCCAGCAAGGGAGACTCCCTTGGCTTAATAGAGCTAGCAAAAAATCGCCAGGCAAGGTGATTCTTTGACAAGAAGACTCCTTCAAAGGTCATATGTTGCTTCCCACAAACCATGAGAGTCCCAAGGATTCACAGAACCCAAGTGGCTCCTCTGCATCCTCTCCAGTGGCTTCTCTGCATTTTGCACAGATCGCAACAGAACATTTCAACATGACAATTTGGGGCAAAATTAGAAACAGGGCACATGAGTCCTGGCTCCCAGGCTACCCTCCACTGCAGGCTTGTAACAGCAGGCAACACCTTCTGCAAGCAGAACTCATGCAGATTCCATAATCAGGCATGAGAAGCAAGGGGCAGCTCATTAAGTTTTTAGTACCCAGCTGTTCTTTAATTATAACAATCAATGCAAAAGCAGCAGGGAGCTGGAACAGCTGCCCTTGGATCAGGAGGAGGAGGGAAAGGCACAACTGCCCTTTGTTTGGAGGGAACTGAGAAGTAAGATAAGTCTGCCTTGAACAAATGACAATCTTAGGATCTGGGTCTGGTGGCATTATGAAGAGGCCCCAGGAGGGTGTTGGTTCCTGCTAGCTAGAGCCATCCTTTGCTTTTCATTCCATCTAGGAAGAGCACACATCAACTGCTGAAACTTCCTTAGTCTGATGAAGGGTTTTAGAACCAGAAAGCTTGCTTAGAAATTGTTCTCCAACTATTTAGTTGGTCTAATAAAAGATACCAGATTCACCCAAAGAACCTTGTCATCCTTTGCT
This sequence comes from Gavialis gangeticus, assembly GCF_001723915.1. Taxonomy (NCBI): domain Eukaryota; kingdom Metazoa; phylum Chordata; order Crocodylia; family Gavialidae; genus Gavialis; species Gavialis gangeticus. Next base: position 16,485,730 of record NW_017729015.1, on the reverse strand, counting down.
TTAAGCACCCCAAAACAATCTTTCACCTGCCCATATTCTGGGATGAGAACCACACACTGCTCCTTTGCTAATGTCACTTCCTCATATGCAGAAAAACCGCAACCTCTGGGTTCTGAGAACTACAGCTGCTTTACTTTGGGTTGCATCTCAGGTCTGCCATCCCAAGAGCAGAGGCAGCTGGAGCTATGAGGGATCTAAAAACTAGGGACAGGCATTCAAAAAGCCTGAGTCTGAAATGATTCACGGATTACCAGAACGTAGCAAACCAGCTGCCTGTGCTTGCGGGCATATATTTGGGGTCCAGCTGTGTCCTGGGCAGGTTGCAAACGTCCAGTGAGACCTGTACAGTGCTTAAGGTCATTGTATGGCTAAGGGAACAATAAGGGTTTTCTTTTGTTTCTGAAACAGACAGATCAAAGAAAGACATTTATTTGCAGATCAGTCTGAAACTTTTTTTTTTCTGGCTTGTCTCACTAAAGTGAAAACCAAGAAAATGTTGTTTTGGTGCAGATGAAAGAATCTTTTTCAGGCATTTTTAGCCCTTTATTTTAAAATTAAATGTAGCTAAAATTAATCTGGAAATATGGTGAATGAAATACCAAATCGTTTCATTTAAAAATGTGGAAGCAACCTGTTCTTAAAAAGCACTTTACTTGCTGCAAAAACTTATTTTCCTTTTTTTTAACTCTTGGCCCAAGCCAGCACCGATAGCAAAGAGTTTCAGTGTAATGCAACTGCAATTTTTGGTGAATGAAGTATTCAGTTTGAAAAATGATGCCTAGTTCAATACCTTTGCCCCAATGGAGTATGTGAACTACCTATATTTACTATTGCCTCTGTGTTACTGATGATTTGTAAATGCACCAGTGTCAGTAGAAGATGTAAGAAAAGTTACTGTCTCTCATCAGAATCTGAAAAAAGGACTTTTAAAAGACCCAGAAATTATGCCCCAAGTATGCATACTAATTCATTCATAGATGGCTCAAAACCACTTTGAGTCTGGAATGTATGTCATCTGGGTCCTGGATTGGCTACTGACTTTGGGGTGAGTCATTTCCTTTCTGTGCCTCAGTTTGGCAGATTGAAAGCATTCACTTTGTCTTCTCTAAGGTATGGGGAGAAAAAATGGCTTAACAAAACCGAGTGCCAGAACATCTCACAGCGCTTTTGTAACCTCACGCATGAGACAGAAAACTTCACTGAGTACTACTACGCCAGAGTGCAGGCCATGGCGCCGAATGGCTACTCCTCGGACTGGGTCTGCTCCCAGAGATTTAAACCCAAACAGCATAGTAAGTGGCTCTGTGGAATCCATGGATGCTTGCAGGCTCCATCCTGCTGCCATTTGCAATGACATCAGTGTTGCAAGCCCAGATTCGTCCACAGGAACAAGATTGCCAGCTTTTCAACTCTGAAAGGGACTGTGCTGCTGGAGGTGGGGGGAAGGAGGGGGCTGAGAGGATGAGAAGGTGCTAAGGCCTACCCTGAAGTTTGTAGCTAAAGTGATGCTGGAGAAAAGACACTTGTGGCCTGCTCTGAAGGGATAAAGCAGTGGTTCCCAGACTAGAGATCACAGTCCCAAATGGGTCCTGAAATGCTACTGGAAAAATCAGGCTTGTACCTGGTTGCAAAACCTAGGATTGTGGTTGCCAGCCTAGGATTGGGGTTGCATACCCAGAAAGTTTGGGAACAGCTGGGAGACAGGAAATATGAGGGACAACAAAGATGGGCTTGATGGAGAGCTTACAAGCAGCCAGTGATCTGTCCCTGGAGGCTGAGAGAGAACAGAGCTTTTGGTGGTTAGGATCAGCAGCCAGACATGCTGCATGCCTCAAATGCCAAACCCCAGAGTGCATCTCTGTCACTGATGTGCAGTTTAACCTTGGGCAAGTGCCTCGGTGTCTCTGTACTTCAGTTCTCCTTTTCATAACATTGGGATAATGATAACTATCTCTGGTTCATGGAGGCATTTGAACACAGTGCTTGGGAAGAAGACTGAGAGCCTTCCACAAACACACCATAAAAGAGCCACATGATAGCCTTAATTATTAAAATATTCCTTTCACCAAAGCACAACACAGATGAATTTATACTATATATCAAGGCCATTCACTTGACTTTTTAAGGTTTGTGGTATCAAAGAGCTAATGCAGGCTGCTTTTAAATTATATGGTCATGGGCTGAATTAAACCTGACTAATTGCTGGGTGTAACACCCGAACTTCATTACCCATAAGCATAAAATGCAGTCAAACTCCGTTGTGGGACAGAGCCACAGGCATGGCTGGTTTAGGAGTTAGCTAGATAGGCCAAAGTGTGAAAGCCACACAGGGGTTTTAAGTCTATCTGGCAGATCTAGATGGTACAACATTTTAGCCAAAAATAGTGATATCATCACCTTCAATCTCATTAAATTACTTTTTCTGCTTTATCATTTCTAGCTAATATTGGGGCACCAGAGGTGAAGTATATTCCTAATGTTCGATCCATAAAGTTTCTCATTCAGCCTCCCTACACACCACTCAAAGATGAAGATGACCACCAGCTAAATGTTGAGGACATCTATAGCACTGTTGAGTACCATATGACAATTTTCAGCCAAAGCACCCAACAAGAGGTAAATCATGATTACTAACTTTTGGCTTTGGTAAAACCTGGCATGAATAAGACATCAAAATCAATGCATGGTGAATGGGGTTTCTGATAAACAAAAGAATTTTCAAAGAAGAGATCAGATCTGTCATTATTCCTTTCAAGTGTCAGCAACCCAAACCCAACTTCTGGGCTTCCACATAAGAGCCAAAGTGTGAAACTGTGATCTGGTTTCATTGCCTCCAGGAAGTGAAATACAAAAAGTGAACAGTATAATCATGAAATAAAATACCAGGTGGTTCTAAATTTAGGAGTTATTGGTAAATGAGTCTGGTAAGGATTGCATTTATGAAGTTATGAGATGCATGTTGAATTTGGCAATTCAAATCGTGGTAGTTTTATAATTTAGCCTATCTAAAATACAAATCTTTCTTTCCTTTTTTTCCTCTTTCTTTAAGCAGTGGACAAAGACTGAATACAACAAAGAATTTGAAGTTTCCCACTTGGAACCAGACACTGGATATAATGGGACAATATATATCCAGCACTTGCAGAAAAAGAGCAAAGCCCAAGTGTTTGAGGCTAGAACACTGCCAGGTTAGACTACTAAGTCTGCGCCTCTGAATTACAGGTTCCATTGAGATATCAAGTACACATTATGGGCAAGATTTTCTGCTGGTGTAAACTGGTATAGTTCCACTACCATCATTGGAACTGTATTGACTTTCCCAGCTTAGAATCTAGCTCTGTGAGTCTTTCAGGGCCACATACCTGTGGGTCCAGTACCTTAATACTGATTCCTGTTCACCTGGGCAAAGGTTGCACAAGCTGAGATGTAAGGAAAAGGGGTCGATAGTGATCATGACCCTGATCCTATTGGCTTCAAGAAGTATAAGGCCAGTGATTCTACAGCTGTGATCAGAGGAACACTGCAGGCCTGTATAGCACTAGCTATTGACCCAAAGAGAAGTAAATGGGTCCATGGTGCTGACCTATGTCCTCATTTCCCTTTGGACTGTCAAACTGGCCATGAAAAAAGCTAAAATAAATGAAATATTTCCCTGCTGTTACTCTTGTATGTAAGTCATTACTGGAGTAGACCTGGGGACACTCCAAGGAAAGAAGATCATCCATGTGAACATAAATAGGAGTGGAGGTGATTGTAATGGGTGGACAGATGTGGTATTCACAGGACACCCTCTTATTTAAGTAATGTTTTCATACTAAGTAATAATTGGTAGGGAGCATTGGTTAACGTTCTAATTCTCTGCCAGAGTTGTTTATTAGTTGGTCTGTTTTATATACCTGTATGTCTGTTTGCTCCATTACCAAAGGACGGTTTTAGCTCCTTGCTTCTCATCAGCCTCATACATTTTCTGGACTGTATTTTTAAGACTTTTGACTTTGGTGAATGAGCTGCAAAGAGTTTCACTTCCTTGATTGCAGCTTATCAGGGGCACATGAACGTACGCAACCAAATTATGGCTGTTATTCTCTGAACTGTATTCCAAAGTACCCACTAGTGAATGATTCATGGTTTTGTTTTTAAAATGTACTTTCACTTGGGGCAATAAGAGGTGGCTGTGGAGTGATGGGCATGTTCAGTCTCGAGGAGATGTTGCAATTGAGTTTTAAAAAAGAGAGCGATCGGTTATTCTCAGCAGCTCATGAGAAACGAACAGGAAGTTTTGGTCATAATTAGCAATAATAGGGAGTCTAGTGCTTAATGGCACAATTAAGTTCTAAACTTAAGAATTCTATTGGACTAGCTTGCCAATAAATTATTTCCAGTCTATCTCTCTGGAATTAAATGTTGTGGACTTCTTTTTCCCCACTGACCAGATAATACCTGGCTGCTCTTCTGTTTTGGATCACTTATATTCACTGCTGGACTGCTGTTTGCTGCAACATGTTATGTGATGTATATATATGTGAAACAACGCACTGCACATCCAAAGTCTTTGGTAAGTGCCCTTAAGCCGTGGCAGTAAATCCCTAAAATGCTTAATAGAATAATGACATCACCAACTGAGGAAGATAACTGTATAGCAGAAGTAACTGTATGAGGCATTTGTTAGTCTCCCATGGCAAGGCAGTCTGGTGAGCCTACACAGAAAAGATTTCTCTTTTTGTCATGGAGAAATGCAGACTACTAGGGTAACACAGATGTTAGCAGGTCTGAAGAATCTGAGTTAGGCTAGAAAACTAAGGAAGCAGGTTTATTTTTCTGAGAAGAAGGCAGGCTTTGAGGTAAGCTGCCAGAAGATTTAAAAAATCAGGGTTTCCATTTTCATTTGTCTTTATAACCAGAATTTTCAAAAGCCCCTACTGACTCTGGGTGCCTGACTGGCCAGAATTTAAACAGACTTGATTTTAGGAAAAATGGGTGCTCACTACTTTCTGAAAATTGGGCACCATTAATGATGTAGCAAGTTGTGGAGCTCAAAATGAAGGCACCCCAAATCACTAGCCACTAGTCACTTTTGAAATCCTTTGCCCACTTCTCTAGCCCTAGCCCAGAGCAGTATTGGTAGTCCTGTATGGTAAGTTAGTAGTCCTGCACTGGTAGTCCTGCAGGGCGATCCATCTCCACGTTCTGAGGTTGAAGCAAATCACTGCACAGGAAAGGAAAGAATTTTCTCCTTCACATCCAGGATTGTGCAGTTGTTCTGCATTGTGAAGCAGGATGCTTACCTTCTAGTGAAGCGTCATTGTGAGAGGTAGGATCCCAGAGCTACTGGGTCTGTGGATCAGATCCAGCAAAGCAGATCACAAGGTCCTATTAACATTTTTTCAAAGGGATTTTGCTCTAATATAAAGCAACCCCTGAAAATTCACAGGCTCAAAGTAACTGATTTAATATCTGTCTTCTTACAGGATTTCAAAGGGATTCTACCCTTCCAGCCTCTCTCAGTCACAGTGGAGCATATTTCATGCAAACCTGCTTTGCTCACCTCAAATGTGCCATTACCAAGCATTAGCCAGTGTCTGGAGCAGCCACATTCATTTGGTTCACCAGAAACTACCTATCAACAGCAAGCCAAAATGTCAGCATCCCAGCCCATTGCTCAGCTGCCTGACTGGGCCGGGGATTTTCCTTCCAAGAGAGTAACCGAGGACAACTTACCATGTAAAACAAAGAACAAACCTCTGGCCCTGACCTATGGGGTCTGCCTTGAAGACACAAACCAGACAGTGAAGGATGTTTCCCCTGAGAGGTTTGTCTGTGGCAAATTTATACTCCAGACTCCAAGCAGAACATCATCTAAAGAAACCTACAGGGAGAAGAGCCCAGAGCTGGTGGAGAAAACATTATGGGAGAGCAATGATATAAGGGGACCAGCATTCTTGCTGGGAAGCACAGGGCAAGCCCAGCAGCTTCAATTCCAGATGAACAGGGAGGAAGCTGAGCTGTATGCGCCTCAACTACCTTTGTCTTTGCTGGAAGGAGGAGGAGGTTACAGACAGCAGACTGTGGAACTGCTGCCGTTACTGTCCTCCATGACAATGGACACAAACTCTGTCCCAGAAACTGGATCTCTGGTGCCTTTACCCTCACCCTTTCCCCTTTCAGTTGGTACCTGTGACGATCTCCCTGGAGAAGACAGCACACCGCGCAAGATGCTATTAGATTCATTGTCACATTCAGAAGACAAACTGCCGCCCCCAGACTTTCAAACAACATATGTGCTAAGAACAGCAAAACAGTCAGGCGGCACAGACCTGAGCAGCACTGTGACTCAGGCCTCTGGCTCAGCCCAGGACAGTGACATGTCCCTCACTATGTTCTTCAGAGACTTGGATTTAAAGCTACAGTGGGAGTGTGCATTGGATGAAAACACACTGGTGTATTAGCAAAGTGATGAATGATATATCTAAGAGTTAGATTCTGCCAACCTTATTTACAATAGTGTGTCTTTTTCTGCACACAGTACCACTGAAATAAATATAACTGTGGAGTAAGGCACTGGTCAGCATGAATCTGTCACCAAGTTTCCACAGCGTGCTCATTATTATGCTATTATAGGCATATGTTTCTTTAATGTCATTGCTTCCAGGAACTCTCCATTATGTTTGCACTTCAATAATACCTCTGTATTTTTTAGACATTTCCAGATTCAAATTCAGCCCACTTTAAAACCCGCAACAGGGCTGAAACTCCAACCCCAGACTCAGCAGTCTCAAAAAATGAGGGGAGTTTGGAGCAGAATCCACTTTGCAGAGTTGAGTCCTGTCTTTCAGCACCAAGCCCCAGATCTACATATGCCCAAACCTTGAGGAGATTCAGATGTAAAGGAGTGCAAGGCTCAAAACAAGCCTTGTTCAGATGGGCTCTCATGCTCCATCATTTTCTCAGATGCTGATAAGGGACATAACAGTTTTAGAGCATGCAGATGGCTACTATCCAAGGGGGATTGACCAGAGCATCTTGTGCAACCTCACATAAGAACAATGGCTAGTCTAAGGTACGGTTGGCTAGGGTCAGCGTAACATCAGTTTAATACCTAGCACATTGTCCTCCCTCCTGAACCTGTAGAAGTGACTTAATTATCTGGTGTATATTCTCCAAATTCAACGTTTGTGCCTTAAATGAGGACTGACCAGTGAAGACTAACTAAAGAAAGCAGGCATCACAGGGATGGTTGCTACTGCTGTACTGCTGGTTTGTTGCAACTGTTTCTATCAATACTTGTACATAAACATTTGCAAGAGGATACTCCAATTAGTCTGTGTACAATCCAACCCCTTATCTCCAGCCAGCATCCTTTCTTCTTTCAGTAGATTTTTCCTGTTGTGTTTCCTTGCACTTCTCACTGGCCTGGGAAATGAAGTGAGGAGCTAATAATCAGTAGTATTAAGAACTGGAGCTTAGAATAATACTGCACTGCACTTGTGCCTCTCTTGTACAATATAAACGTTTTTTATGTTTTGTTCCTTTTATCAAGTAAATTAAGATTACTAATTTTCATAAGCCAAGGTTGTCTTATCTTCATTTTATATGACTGCTGCGTTATCACCTGGTGTGTGCAATAGTTACAGTTCTAAAACACAAATGGGGTTTCGTGCGATAAGACTCAAACTGGAAACACGTAGGCAGAGTTAACATAAGTGTCACGTTAAGCCATAGGCCCATGGAACCAAGACCCTGGTACCCCAGCTTGAAAGGGCCACTAGACCCTTCAGCAGGGTGAGCACAGACACTGAAATGAAGAGGGAACCACAGGACAAGCACACAGATGAGTCCAAAGCCACATACTCAGGCACAATCCCTGTGATATCTGCCACATGATTAAGTAACACAGTGCCCAGGGCCTCCATGAGCCTTAAAACAGCCAAGGGCAATACAACCCCTGGGCCACTTCAGGTAAATACATAGAGTGTGCTGGCTGTCCAAATCCCTGCAATGCAAAGGCAGCTCCTGGTCTGTTGTGGGTGGCAATCCCTTGATTTGAGGATGATCACTGCCACAGCTCATTGATGGGTCCTGAGGTGATTTAAGAGCCCAATCTTTGAGCCACAGATCTATCTGCAGAAGTTGCAGGTTTTTCTGCAGGGGGGGAAGGCAGGGATTCCTCTTTTTCTCTTTCTTCCATGATTTCTTCCCTGCCGGGGTCAGTTGGTAGCCAGCTCCTCCTAACTCTTGATGTTGGCATCCTTTTTTTGATATAAACCTTTAATGTGTCCTTGTAGCGTTTCCTCTGGCCACCATGAGATCTCAGGCCATTAGTAAGCTGGGACTAGAGCATTTGTTTTGAGAGCTCAGAATCAGGCATCGTCACTTAATGTCTGGTCTAGCAAAGACGGTGCTTGAGGATCACCAACCCAATGCTGGTAACATCAAGGGCCTCAATCCAGCAGCTTTTCTCACTTGAAACAAACTGCAGTGAAGGACGTAAACCAGAGGTATTCTGTACCTGAGGCCTGCAGAAGCCTAGGATTTGCTCCTTGCCAGAAGCAAACTAAATGGGAAATTGCACTTGCCCTGCAGGACACACAGAAGACCCTTTTTCAAAACAGAGAATAATTATTTTTCAAGTGGGAGACAAGGGAACTTGGCTTGTGTTTTTAAGAAGTCTGAGGGGAAAGTCATTTGAATCCTGATGCTGATCAGTTTAATGAAGAAATGTGATCATTTTTATAGAAATAAGCAAATCCTTTCTTTGGGTCCCAGGGGGCTTGCTTACTGAATTATCACAGTAGATGAAAGGCTCAATCAGGGGGGAAAGGCCAGTTTGTGTCATGGGTGCATGTTTCTGTTTTCTCAGCCCAGAGGGAGCTGAGATCAAAAGTGAAATTCCACTTAACTCAGTGGGATTTTGCAATTTGGTACTAACCCTGGGGATTACCAGTGTTTATCATGGCAACAAGGGCATTTGAAAAAGGGAGGAAGGGGGGCAGTGGGCTCAGATGCAGTGAAATCTGAGATTGAATGGAAGTTGCACTTCTTAGGATGCCCTGAACAGCAGCTCTGGTCAAGATTGAGACCAGATCTCACTTGGATCATATCCTGAGCTCCTGCCCCACCTCCGGCCCAAGTCTTTTCTAAACTCAAAGGAAGTTTTACTGGAGTAAAATCACTAGGATTTGACCCAGAAAAAGTAATTCCATTTGAAAGTATAGTATCACCCTAAGAGGGTGTTACTATGTTGCCCATACTGTGAGAGTAGCTCTGAAGAGAAAAGGGAAAACCAGATTTAATCCAGAAGAGGGGTCAGAAGAGAGTGGACAGTGGTCATTCAAAGCAGGAACAGGAAGCAGAATGGGGACAAGCAAACACTAGCAAAGCCCTTCTCTACTCCAGTCCTCCACCCAAAAGCTCTACTGAACAACTAAAAGCAACGGTGACATGCTGAAAAGCTGGTGGCACTTGGAGCAAGAATGTCAAAAGCAGATGACGGGCTCAGGGGCCAGGCCAATGCCCTTAGCAACTACTCAGCTGAGAGGCGCATCAGTTATCACAGGTCAGTGCCTAAGCGAGCTAGATTGTCATCATGACACTATCCCACTATGCAGCAACGGTGCAAATAAATGATGGACGTGAGCACCAGAGTGATGGCAAGAAGGGAGTGAAGGGAACGATCATGAGCACAGCCTGGCTATCAGCCTGCAGAAGACGTTTCCATTGTGCTGCCTTTGCTAATGCCACTCAATATCCTGGAGCTCATGTCGAATGTTGTTTCCATAACAACGCAGCTGGAGCTGGCTGGCGGACCCCACGTCTTGGCAACCCCAGCCTTGCGGCATGTGAATGTGATGTTTCCATGGAAAGGCCAAGATCCAGGAGGTAATGTTCCCCACCAGCAGAGTCTGCATTTCAAACCAGTGATGTTGGCTCCTGTTTTCAGCATTGCCTGAAGGCTGGGTATCATGTGTCAGGAGCTTTCTGAGCAGAGATACTCAGGGAACAATCATTCTGGCCGGTGTTGTGAAACAAAATGCCAGGCACAGGGTCAGCGTGATGACATGGGAGAGAAGGAGGCCTCAGTGAGAGTATTCAGAAGATGCTGTTGAGAAATGCAGCATGTATAGCCTTTTCACATCCCTCTGCTATCTGTCTTGGGTACTTCCATGTCTCCTGCTGCTATAATAGCTGACCACCTCACTGTCTATAATGCACTAAGCCTTGCAAAGCCCTTGGCAGGTAGGGTAGTGCTACTATCCTCGTTTTAAAGATGATGAACTGAGGCACAGAGGAACTTTAGGGACAGTCTTAGAATGGATTTTACTGCTGAAAGATGCAGAGAGGAGCCTACAAGAGACTGTGATCTCCGCATCATCAGAGACCTACTAAATGCCTTCAAGGATATAGTTCTACGTGACTGGGCCAAGGTTACACAGGAAACCTGGGGGTGGGCAGGGCCTTCAGTTCAAGCTAGCATCCAGCTCCACATTCATCTTTTTCCCCTCTGTTATCCATCCTGGCAGAATAGGGCCCAATTAAATGGTAATGGATAGGAATCTGAGCTACAGCCCACTGAGGTCAACAGAAAGGATCTTTGCATCGGATCGTACAAAGAAGACTGTTTTACACCAGGCCCCTGCTCTGCTTACAGCTTACTCGGTACGTTGTGACAAAGAACATCTTTTAGGCTCTGGCATGCTAAGTACCCAACATGCTTGTCTGCTGACTCACCTTATTAACTTAAAGGGAAATGTTCTTTTGAAATTATACCCTTTAGGAGGGGCTGGAAGGGCTCTTTGACCTATTTAGTCTTCCTAAAGTTGTATTGTAAAATCCTCTTCTCACTCCCTGTCTCCATTTACAAAATGGTTTTCCCATATTTCTTCTTTTTTCTCTTCTAGATAGATTAATAGCTTTGGTTGTTACAAAATCTGCCATAGAAAAACATCTGGGTAAATCTCCAATTACCTAGGTCTGTTCACTCCCTTCTGTGCAATGACAGCCTCAGACAAACAGAGTAGTTTCAGCGTAGTTTCAAAGGTCTTTTAATGTAAGCAAGCTCTAGCTAACAAACTGGAGATGGTTTCATATTTACCTTGGCCTTTACAGATAAGAGAGTTTTGAACTAGACAATAAAATAATTGTAGCTTCCTTGGAAAAAAGACTTCACTTATTCTTAGCTGGATGTCCTGCTGGTGACAGATGAATATTGCAGTCCCCTTGTCTTGGTGATATCACAGTGGCAGGTGTTCACAGTAACTCTGTCGGAAAGTATTACATTCTTGGTTTGCTCAGCTAAATGTAGGAAGCTGTCACATAGCCAGCCACTCCCAGTGCCAGCCATCCTGGATATCGCTTACAGTGGACTGTCAGTGAAGCAGACTGAAATGCATAGATGATGTGGATTGAGTTTCTCTTGTATGGTCGCTCTTTGATTTATCACTTAGAGATGTTACATTTGAAAACATGGTCGGGGTGTTATAGCCAGGATGGTCCAAGGAATATGCAAAAAAGCAAGATCGGTTTGGTACTGTCTTTTATTGAATCAGCTATAGAATTGGAAGAGATATTAGCCCTTCCTCAGATCTGGGCAAGAAACAGATATAGCCCAAACTAAATACCAGGAAAATCAACTCCTTCTGTTTAGCTTCTCACACATTCCTTGGGCCATCATGGCTATTGTATCTTATCTATTCCCTGCACCATTGCAGCCACAACACATAACAGTTAAACAAGTCATTGTTTTACCAGGTATTTAGCTTAGGTTGTATCCACTTCCATCCCAGACCTAAGGAAGGGCACCTTGTACCCAAAAGCTTGTCTCACATCTTTCCCAACTATATAGTTGGTCCAGTAAAAGCAACAGGCCTTGTCTCTCATATTTGAAAATAACTTATATGGAGAAATGTTCCACTCAGGTTTATTTAAGTAGCATCTTGGGGAAGCTTCTTTAAAACCACAGATGGAAAGCTATACATTTTGAAAGGAAGCAGCACTGAGAGAAATGTTATGCCTTGGCATTTTTATAAGCCTGGGAACTCTGATGAAATAGTCTGTATCTTAATTCTGCTTTGTGTGCACTAAAGGTCATTATTTTCAATGGTTACTCAGGAGGAACCAGGAGAAAAAAAGGAGTTGCTTCAGAGGAGCTCAGATGAGAAGAGTGGAAGAACTCTATTCAGAAAGCTTGTGTAGTATCTGCAGCCTGATGCTGAGAGGTGCTTCCAGTCTTTCTGGGATCTGAACATTTGAACTGGGCATGTTCATTTGTATATTGGCAAAATGAGAAAGTGATTTCCAAGAGAGACAAGAATAGTTTGTGCAGATCTTTGTTTTCTCAAGAGCGCCAACATTCACTCTGGCTGCTTGGAGCAGTGCATACTACATACATCCCCTCAATATCATGACAACTGGATTCAGCAGAGGAATGCCTGGGCAGGGATTCTCTTTCTTGGACATGTAACCTTGCATGCATGGACAATTACCTGTGTGTGTTCCTAAGTGCAATTCCTGGAAGCAAAATAGGGGAGGGGGACACTCCAGTATTTTAGCTCAACAGTTGAGTGGTTAAGGCACTTACCTACGAAGCCAGAGACCCAAAATCTAGTCCCCTCATGCCCAAATGGAGTGTGTGTCTGCATCTCTGATTTCCCAGAACTTCTCTACCCACCACACTGAAGTCAGGCATTACTTCCTTATATCTCCAGCTTTCCAGGCAAGCACCCTACATGTTCAGCTATTAGTACTGCAATATAGGAGGTCTTTCCTCCTCCTCAGTCTAATAGTTAGTCATGGTTCTCAGCCATCTACATTTTCAGCTCTTAGACACAAGTACATGTCTATTTGTGCATACATAGCCATGTATGTACCCAGTCAATGGTTACTTTGACATGCTCAGTTTATGCATACCCATATATGTGTTTGTGCTGCTAGGGAAATAAAAATCCTACCTGTACAGAAGTGCTAAAGAGGTCACCTAGACAACTAAGAGCTGCCACCTAAGAACTGCCACCTAGATTACCAAAGGGGTACAGAATGCCACCTTAGTTAAGTTGCCCTTATACTATCCATTCTCAGACATACACCCCCTTTTCTGTCCCAGGGTCAGAGACAGCAGAATGCATCAGGAACCCATCACAATGCTGGCAAGAACCTATCCAGACTGCTGACACCAGTATTTTAAGTAAAAGTAAAATCAACTTTCTGCTAGAGATCTTGCTATATACATCGCTCTTATACTGGACAGGCAGGCAAATAGATCGACTGGTCTCCTGTGAATGGGTCAGACTTCAGTTTTCCTATAATGGTAAAAGTATCACATTATCTCAGAATCAGACTAATGAACTCTGTAATGTATCCCACAAGTGGAGACAGCTTTAAGCCAATCAAAGCACAAAGCTGCTGTCAGCTCCTGATCTAATTATCCACTGACACCAACAGGCTGGAGACTGGCATTCACTAAAGAGATGTCAAAGTGAGTTTCACTGTGTAATTTAGTAACTGCAGATAATACAAGGGAAATCCCAAAAGGAGATTAAAACATTTACATTTCATTTCTGGAGGCTTTGTGAAATACTGCCCTAAAGGAGCACTAGATAACACTACAGTCTGATGCCCAAGATCTGGAAGCACCTGTCCCTTTCAGATTGTTTTGGCCACAGTATTAATTTGTGGACCTAAAAAAGATTCTCTGATTAGCTGCCACAGCAATAAACAGCTTGAATATTGTAAACCATGCATGGTTTTCCCCATTGTCATTGCAGTGACATGGTACAGTGCTATATTTAAGGTTCCGGGGTGGGCACTTAACCATGGGGCACATTCTTCTGGGGACAGTCATTTTTAATGTCATCAACAGAGAAAAGAAAACGTGCCTTTGTCCTTTATCTTTCTTGAGGACGGGCACCCTCACTGAAGACTTCTCGGAACTGGTCTAGCTTGTCAGTAAGTAGACTGTCTTATATACAAGATTTTCTAAGGCTTTTGAAGTAGCATCAGCACAAGCAGCTATTGTTTTACTTGAATTGTATCTCAGAGATAACTCATACTTCTTTTCTGTATCTTGAAAGAGCTGATAATATTTTCAGCTTTTTCTTTGTGAAATCTTTCCCCCTGCATTCATTTTTAATTGATCTATTTAGCAATATCTACATTTGGACTGGAAAGAAATAGCAGTAATAATAACTGATATTGTCTTAATGGACTAGAGCTCTGTTTCTCTAAAACAGTTTTAGATTACAGAGCATTGAAAGCTAGCTCAAAGCTATCACATGAAAAACAAACTCTAAAAAAAGGAAAGTGGATATTTAGGTGTAGAATTTGGAAACACAAATCTGATGCCTGATAGTCATCTTCACCTGAAAAAGAATATAGTTTAGAATTACTCCAAAAACTATTAAATAGTTTAGAAGATAGTGCACAGGAAACAGTATTTTATAAGGGTATGGGGGTATTATTTTCAAATCTGATTTGTTTGATTTTCTTCTGCTTGTGCTTGTGCTACAAAGGGAACCCCTTTCCAAAGCTGGGCTCTATCAATGGGTTATTGCTATGATAAGTCTAAAGCTCACTCTGCATGTTGGGATATTTTTGTATTCACTACAAGAAGTTTTCAGCTGAGCTATTTTAAGCTTACTACATATAGTAATGTTTAAAGACTAGATTAAACAATATAATTATAGCAGTAACATCATTCTTTCAACAAAATACCTTTTAGAATTAGAAATGGAATAAAATTAAAACACAATCTAAAGTTAGGGAAAAAATCTTCAATTGAAATGAGACAATGACAAGTTCAAAGGCATGAATAGTTTTCAGAAAGGTAACATTTTCCAAAGAGCTTAAATCTTATTTTCAAAAAAGTACCAAGGCACTTAGAAGCCAGAAAATCAGTAATATTTAGGGTTTATGAGCTGGGTCTCTGGAAAGGCTGTAGGGTGGAATGAGATAAGGATAGATACACTTTTTAAATTGTATTTGCTTAATCTCCCAAGTATCTAGTCAGTGCCTAAAATCAGCACACTGCTCATCCTTGGAGGAGGAGCTGCAGAGATAGCTTAGCTTTTTTGGCAGCAAGGGGAGGAAATGGATGGGAGCTAGTACCCACATTGTTTACTATTTCCACTTCTGGAAAGAGAATAAGGAAGGGATGCTTCTTTGGTCACAGAGTGAAAATTCAATAGTTTATTGAATAAAAGCTTAAATCTCTAACCAAGCCCAGATTCTCTGAAAGCTTCTCAAGCCACCTTTCGAGCACTGGGGAGAACTACCTTGGCAATCAGGCTGTACCCAATGGGCTAAATAAAGAATTATTATGGTGACATACTGGGAACTGTAACTTTAAAAAGTGGCTTAACTCTAGAGACCAGAAATCTGCAGAGAGGCAGTAGAAGTCTGGAGTATGGTATGCAGAGGCCATTGGAAATGCTCGCTGAATAGAGGATTTCTTTTGAGTGCCATGGGCCCAAGGTGATTCCCGAACATGGACAATACAAACTTGTCAGTTCACTATAGTTAGTGTGTTCATGAGTGCTACACTAACTGGTCTCACAGTACATCTCAGCCTACAGGCAGAGAGAAATTAGATCAGAAAACAATGATGCTGATTCAGGACAGATTTAGGGATGGAGAAATGGGCAAGCTTTGCTTTTTTCTCCTCTCTTCCTTTACTCTTCTATCATTCCCACTTACCCACACCTGCTGGTCACATTATCAAATGCCTCCTGATACAGCAGGTATGATCAATCACCTTCCCTTGCCATCTCTTCCTGCTGATCTGGTCACAACAGCAGCATCAGCCCTTCTCCTCCCAAACATAATGAAGGATGGTTATTAGCCAAGCAGATGGCCTCGTTAGATCCTCAACAGTCTGTTCATCTGAGACTACCACTGACTATTCCTTATCATCCAACAGATTGCAATTCTAGGGGAATAATTAAAACTATGACATGGGAAAGTTAGGATTATTTTTAATGAAATACTGCATATCCATCTCTTTTAAATAGTAAATTCCACTATTGGAATACAGAACTCTGTTTGTAGTCTAATGCTGTCCCCAGTGTTTCAGGTTATCTATCCAGCCCATTGTACCTTATCTTTGCCCTCTGCTGTACCATTTCTGCCTTAACTAGCCTTCATACTAATTAAGACCATGGTGTTCTTCTACAAGCTACTTTGGGGTCTGATCCAATATTCACTGAAATCAGTGGAAAGACTCCTGCAGCTTTATTTAGTATTAGATCAGGATCTTAGAAACCAGCTGCCTGTTATTCTTCTACAGTTTCAACAAAAGGTTTGCAAGTTACCCAGAAGGATCCTCTTCTCTTTCATTTTCATTTTCCACCAAGAGCTGATTACAGGAAACTACATTATTTCATAGACCTTGAAGCCTGAAGGGACCATTATGAGCATCTAGTCTGACCTGCATAATACAGGCCCAGGAACCTCACCCAACAATTTCTACATCAAAACATATGATGTCAGTTTGAGATAGTAACGTAAACATTCCCAAAGATATTCTCTATGTTTACTGCTTTGTTTTTAGTTTTTCTTTTCACACAGACTCTGGCTCCCACATCTGCACATTACAGTCATGGAAATGATGTGCCAAGAGGCTGATATGATGACCACTGAAGTCAAGAGATGCTCATTGGATGTTCACATGAAAGATTTTGCTGGACCATTTGAGATGGTTCATTTGAAAGTCAGTGTCACTGTGTGTTTGAATCTATTCTGGTAGGTAACTTCTACTGTGAACATTCAACATGGAAACTCGAACTTTGTTTCATCAGAGAGAGGAGGAGCAAAAGGAAGAGAGACAGCGAAGCTTGGAAATGACTTCCAGGACAAGAAAGACTAAGTTCAAGTCCAGGTAAATCAAGGAATTAATAACACTGGAGTGATGTTGTAGCTGTGATGGTATAGGAATTATGCAAGGGGCAAGGATTTTTGTGGGTGAATTCTTTGATTGGTCTAACTGCATGGTTGCGATAAAGTTAGACAAGCTTTTGAATGTAAGGCATTCTTCAAGGGACTGATTAGCAGTGAGGTGAGAGGTAAGTCACCCAATTCCAGATGGCTCAGTCAGGTCTAAACAATATTATGGGTTCTCAATAAGTGAACCAGATCCAGATTACTCAGTTAAGTTCAGACCGGTCAACGAGTTCTAAATAAGTGACTGGATTCACCTTATGCAACATGAGATGTGTCAGTGAGTTCTGCACGCGTCAATTAGCTTACTCTGCTCAAGCCTCAGGCAAGCCAATGGGTTCTGAATAATTACAGCAGTTTCAGGTAACTCAGTCAGGTCCAGGCAAATAAATCATTCTCAGTAAGTGGTGAATATATCAGGTCTAGGTGATTCAAGGGATCAGTGGTCAGTCAAAATGTCTTCAAAAAGTGAAACTGGGACGAAAATTGTTCTGTATTATGCTGTTTGATAATCTGTTGGTTAAATAAGAAAACAAAGTTTCCAAAACTACCTAATTTCAGTGTCTTTGGGCCTAAATGCCATTGACTTTTAATGAAACTTGGATTTCCAAAATTGTCTAAGGGCATGTCTACATCATTTCTATCAATACTAGAGGGCACCACCTTGGAAACACACTCCACCTACCCCCTTTTGCCCCACATGTACCAAATGTTGGGAAAATATGATGTAGCTAGCAATTGCTAGGGTAGAGCTGGGTAGTGGGTACACACCAGTAAGGACACCTTGACAGCAGCACTGGATGGACATCGAACATGATCTGTTGTATTACAAGTCTCTGGCAGCTGGTGGATGTGGAATGGGAGTGACTGGGCAGGGCATGTTTCCTAGTGGTGCCCCCTAGTAAAAATGGAGGCAATGAAGAGATGCCCAAAAATGGGACTTAAGCTGTTCAGTTACAAAAGGGCTTTTCATAACTTACATACTAAGCATGTTGTGGAGTGCTTTGCTTATAAATGTGTTCAACTTTGTCTGAATTCTTCTGTGTGCGCACCGTGTGGAAGTGAGGAAGAAGAGACCTTCACCCTTTCAGAGTTATCCATGGCAGCTGCCCTCGCCTTAACCTCAGAAATATCACAGTAAGTCAAGAATTTGATGTCACTACAGTTACTATATCAACTGTGTTACATGTACACTACATTTGCCTAAAAGAGGCACTGGTTCACAGTCATTCTTTTGTGACCCTTCTGCGAGCTGGTGTTGGTAGTAAAAAAGGCCAGATGCATTAGAAAAGCTTAAATTGTATCATCCTGAGCTCCCATACAGAAACCTGTGAAACTAAAAATTGCCTGAATGCCCTTTACAAGCAATATTTCCCTGCTTGTGAGCAACAAATCAAAAATGGAAAGGAAATGGAATTTTGTATGACAGGGAGAAGAAAGAGAAATTTGGGAAAGCCAGATTAATAAAGCAACAATATGACTGTTTGCCTCTTAATACTGGGCACATTAGTGTTTCTCTACATGCCCCATTCACTTGCCATCTGGGCAAGCATAAATAAATTAAGAAAGGGTGGCCTTCTCCAAAGCAGTAGCTGGAAAGGAAGCACCATAGGCAAAATCCTGGCAATGCATCAGAAAGCCGTAGGATGGAGTAGTTGTGTGTACTTCTCTTGGGACTGAGAAACAGAAACGGCTGGTGTCTAGTTCCTCCTTGTTTGCTTTCTGTAGCACACAGTCCCTCTGTGTCTCAGTTTTCCCAGCTGTAGAAATAATAATAACCTTTCACAGGTGATAAGACTATTCACTAGGAAAAATATATTGAAGATTACATTGTTATATACACCACCAAATCTATCCAATAAAAGAGTATTCCTGTCATCACTGGCAAGTCCACCTTCAGCTTTGAAAAGCAGAACAAGCATCTCCCAGGAAATTCTAAGCTTCTGACATTTCATTTCTTGCCATATTGGGATGAAAAGTAAACATCTCTGAATTGTTTTACTGTTCCAAAATATTTCCTTCCATGAGTTGAAAAAAATCATTTTGATCATATCATATTCTATATTATATTAATTAAAAATTAGGTTGAAACAAAAGATTTTGCTTTGACCTCAATGAAATAAAACATATCAATAATTTCACAAGGGCTTGGGCAATTGTGGGCTTTTTTAATACGTGTATTTGACATCTCAGGGACGCCAAGCTGAGGAAAGAAACTGCCATCCTGGAACTGGAGAAAAGGGGACAGAAGAGAGTTCGATTTGGAAATGAAATGGAAAAGCTGGAAAAGACTGTCATTAGGAACTGCAGACTCCTGCGTGTGAGAGCTGACCGCAAAGCCCTTCGCAGGAAGGTCAGATACTTAGAGAGGGACAGGACTTTTCTATGGCTAACAGAAATACCTGTGGGGTTATAGCTATTTACTAGAATAAATTTGGGGAGGAATCTTCGGCCCAATTAAATTCAAGAGGCCCAACCAATCTCTAACCAGTACAGACCAGGATGAGACCTTGGGTAGGGGTAAATCATGCCATGTCTGCTTTTGTGGGGTTATCACATCTTCTCCTGAACACCTGGTACATCTGGAAGCATGAGAAACAGCACACTAGATGAGATGGACCTTGAGTCTCATCCAGCATTCTTATGATACTAAAAGGGGGAAATTCTAGCCATTTTCTTACTGTTTATGAAATTGTAAGATCTATACCCAGCAATAAAAACTCTGTGAAAGTTACCCATATCTGGACTCAACAACATAGATACAGCCATAGTATCCAGGTCTGAAACTCCAGCTAAGTAATCACTATATATGGGAAAACCGAGTGAGAAATGTAGCTTGTACTTTGTCGTTGGAGTCCATAGAACACCACATATTCCTACATAAAGGACTGAGTAGCTGTCCATAAACCAGCTTTGGGTTATCTCTTCACAACTGTATTAACTGGCAGAGTTTTAGAGCAAGATCCTCAGCTGATACATGAAAAGTGAAGCTCCATTTACATTGAATGGAGCTACTGGGGGTAGCACCAGTTGAGAATCTGCCTCTTTATTTTTTGAAGTCACTAAATCCAGAAAGCAGAAAATTTTTCAAAATCTGGGGGCCTCGTTAAGGCAATGCCTTGGCTGTCTGCTTTGTGAATGAGACAAGTCTCCTCCATAAACGTTCAAAGATGGTTTTCAGCTTTGTTTAGCTGCCACAATAATTGACTTCATAGACCAGCCCGCTGCTGGACCAGAGTGGTGTGCGGTTTTGTAACAGGCAGTGGAAAGCTGTCAGCATTCTAAACGCCACGTCTGCAGAAAACCTCATGGAGCTGGAACATAACCATTTGCTCTTTCCCTTGTGTGTTTGCTCCTTACTGTAGGCTCTAGAGAAAGCTCGCCTAGAGAAAGAATACATTGAGCTGCGATCAGCCCGGCCACCCATGTTCTGGATCCCACTCAGAGCTCATGGAGTCTGGGAAAGAATGGAAGTGAAGCTCACTTGCACAGTCCTGGCTTCCCCCCCCCCACAGGTTGCCTGGTACGTGAGCTGAGGACAATGACTCGTGAGGACCAGGCACATCATTCTGAGAGGCAGATAGGGGAAGCAGCACCTGTGTCTAGTTAGAAAGACTTAAAAATTGGAAGGGAGTTTAAGAATACTGAAGACATCACTTTAATTTCTAAGTCCATGCTTCCAATCCACCCATGTGTGTTGGAATCAGTGTACAGGAGTTGTTACCAGCCAGTCAGTCTCTGTGATATGCATTCCTGAGCCTCATGCCAGTTTCCAATGAACAGGGGTCCATTTCTGAAAACATCCCCACAACATCGCACACTTCAGGCAAAATCCCCAGCCTTGGCTGCAGCCAGCACCCAGTGCATATAGAAGGCAAAAAACCCCTTGGTACCGGTAGGAAACAAGAGTGTGGGAAATTCCTTCCTGGGCCCATGTGATGACCAGCAAGGCCCAGAAGCACAGGATGGAACTGATTCCAGAGCTGTCATAACTTGACTCCTCTGGTCCTTTACAGGCTCCACACAGAGGTAGAAACAGGATCTAAATTTAGTCTTATAGCCTATTAATTATAAAGTTTTTTCAATGTCTAACCTAGTGATTCTCACCCAGAGTACCTTGGAACACACTGGGGTGCCTTGAGATATTTTCAAGGGTGCCATGGGGTGCTGCTCAATGCTAGTATCATTAAATGTGCAAACACGATTCACAAGATAAAACCAGAAGGCACTTGTACACGTTATGCATTGTTTAGATACACGCCATGAAACAGCACCAAAAATCACCATTTCGCTAAGTTAGTCGCATCTGAAAATACATGTTGATGTCTTTTTATCATGGTAGATTTTGATTTATCATGGTAAATTAGACCACCTCCAACATGTTTTATTTTTAGCATGCCCAATTGTTTCAGCAGGATTATTTTTATCATGATAGTTTTGTGACGTATTCTCACAGAAATCCATAGTGTCAAAAACATTGTGGCCTGTTGTGATCTTTCTGAGTTCTTTGCAACAGAAGAATTATTTATTATCTTTCAGTACTCAAAAAGTAAGAGAAAACAAAGAGCTGGCATTTTCCAAGGGGTGCCTAGAGTCTATTGTGGGGTGTCTCAAGTCTAAAAATGTTGAGAACCACTGGTCTAGCCTCTCTGATTCACTCCAGCAGCTGTCAGTTCAGTGTAGCCTCTGTCCTGATAAAAAACTTTGCCTTGGAGAGTGGCCACTACACTAACTTCCTATATCTACCCTACGCTCTTGCATCTTGGTCATTGGCCAACAAGTTAAACCAGCCTGCATGTCTTTTATGAACCAGACAGGTGCAGGAACATTGTGGACACACCATTGGTGCTTGGCTACCAATCAGGATACCATATGTGCTTATCTATTCAGCTGCTACAGTCTGAGAAATACAAAGCAACTCTTCTATGTACCATCTTTGCTTAGTTACAAATCCACAGGATGGAAAATGCCAGGGAGATCTCTGGGGATGGTCTGCAAAACTTACTGCTAACAATGGAAGAACAGAAACACCAAAAAAGATCAGTAATAGCGTGTTACAAATTAAGCAATTAGTTCCTCAGTCAGATAGATAAAGGGATTAAATTGACCGTCCTTTTATATAAATGGGTGTAGTATTCATACATGTGAGTTTCAGGTAGTTTTGCTAGGGGCTTTGGCGGAAGATTTGCTTTCCCAGTTTGGATCCTTTTTACCATTCAAGTAGTACAAAGAGAGGAGAAACCACTTGCAACTCCCCAAGGAACACACAGAGATTTAAAAAAAACCTAGCTGCAATAACTCCTTCCCCACACCTTCTGGAGTTGAGGATATAAGCAGGGTAGCAGGCAGCAGGCAGAGAAGATGGCTGGACTGTGGTGTCTGCTAGCAATCCTCAGGTAGCTTCTGGACCCTGGGGCACCACGTAGCACAAGTCAGAGGAGCCCTCAGACTGCTTCAGACTGTACTAGGCTGGGGCACAGAATCAAGAAGTTAAGAATGAGCTCCCTGGTGGCTGTCTACTTTCCTGTTCAACTGTGCCCTGTGGAAGAAATGGCCCTTTTAAACCAGGTGTTGCTCCTTTCTTTTAAAACTAAGTTTTAAATTTACCAGCTTATTCTTCTCTAGAATGGCAAATCCCTCTTGAATGATATGTCATCCTTGTGTTCAATTAGGTATAAAAATGGAATCCCTATTAATTTCCGACTGGCTCCAGCAGGAAAATACAGGATGCAGAACAAGTTTGGCACGCTCACGCTCTACATCAGCAGGTAAAGTATAGACCATTTGCTCAGCTCCCCCTTCATTAGCCTTAAGGCCTGTTCTGACAAGAGTCAACTATACAACACAAAATGTTTTTTTCTGGGGAGGGAAAGTTGATGCAGCGAAAGTCTGATGTACTGCCCTGCTACAGGGCCCAATACTTCAAATAGCTCAGTCATGGGTTAAAATTATTTTATTTTATTTGAATCTGGGTCGCTGAAGGTTTGTATAAAATCTTCATGATCTATCTCAGATTCTCATTATGCCCCTTAGTTCTCTATACTTCACTAGGGATACCTTAAAGTTTGGGCATTCATGGTAAACTTTAAGCGGGCTTAGAGCTCTGGCTGAGTTCAGAATTCTTATAGAATGAAAAGACGGTGTGATACGTAAGTAATATATGTATAAGCCCGGGTCCTCAGTGGAGCTTCAGTGATTCAGAGGTCCTGCACTTTCTCTGAATGGGGCAAATTTCATCCAGTGATCATAATTCTTTGCGCATCAGGAGAAAACTATGTTAGAAGTCTAATTCTCAATAACTGTCATTGCCAAAAATAAACTGGTAAAAAACTCATTTTCCTTTTTAACTTGTGAGATTAAAGACCAGCCCATATTAATACACACTGATCAAAATTCACCCTCTGTGCTGAAAACCAAAGACTGAAGGTCAAAAGGAAAACACAAATTCATTTCTTTCAGATGTTCTATGGAAGATTCTGCTGAATACAGTGTTGAAGTTAAAAACCCTTATGGTGAGGCCTATTCATTTGCTTCAGTGCTTGTCAGAAGTAAGTAGAAAATTTACTTTCCTTTTTATTAAAAAAAAATCTTTGTGGATATTTCAACACAATTTAATTAAAGTAAGCCTCTAGAATTGCACAAAATGAATACTGTAATATTTGAGTAGCATCAACTGATATATTTTTCCATCTTAAAGATTAGCCACATTCTTATTTTAGTTGTCATTACAAAAGCAAATATTCAGACCACCAGAAAGTGTTTAGCTGGTCTAAATCATTATGTGTACAAAGAGGAATGATGCCAGTATATTTCCACACCTTTTCTACATACAGATTAATTTTATTTATTCACATTTATTATTTCTGCTTTCTTTCAAAGCAGGTCTTGAAATCACCTTGATAAGTGGATGAAATTTTGTTTAATGTATTTTCATGTAAACCAGCAGGTTCAGTTTGGTGATCCAACAACAAAAGACCTCCACAAAAAGAGATATTTCTCCTGATGCTTAATACTCCCAGGAGTTAGAGTTAAATACAGTGTAATTGCAGGGTGGAACCAATATTTTAAATGAACTGAAATCAGAAGGGACTGGCCCAAACTATGACAAAATCCAACTGTTTATAACCCAGAGATTTGTTTTAACTGGGAAGTACAGCAGTTTAGAAAGGATCTAGTGTCTTTTTGAAGGTTGGACTGAAAAAAAAGTGCATTACCAGAGGATCTCTCTTGGTGTACACACAGCTCTCTCCAAAGAGTAACCCTTCATGACCAAGTTCAAAGTTCTCCTCTCTGCAACTGTTGTGATAATTTGAAAAGACACTTCTTTATTAAGTCCAAGCAGGACAATTATGTCGCAAGATTCTGCCCAAGCTAAAGAAAGACATATGGAGAAGTGGCAGGAAATGAACTAACAGTGCTTACAAAGGAAAATTATTTGAAGCTTTAGGCCAGGGAAAAGGCGATGCCATCTCCTGTGATTGTTGGTTAGCCCTTGACATTTGTAATCTATATATAAAACACCCCTGTTAAAAAAGCCTCGTCTGGAATCTACCTACATAACTATAGACAACTGACAGTGACACTGGCATGAGCAAAAGAATAACTGAAATGGTAGCAGATGCCATTATGGCTGCTTCAAAGGTCTGATTGGTATAGAAGAGATGGGCTCCTCTGGCATCATAACATGGAAATCCAACTTAACGATGCAGGCAGCTGATTTTTCTGAAATATGCATCATTCATTTGGTGTTCATGCTTAAACAGCTTCTCAGGCCATGCTGTCACTGTTTTTTTTCTTTGCTGTATATTGATCAAATCTGAACAACCTGAAGAAGACTGACCAGGGAATTGTAATGGACATATATTGTTCATAATATCTTTAAAATCCTTTGGTCAGACATTGCCTTGGGTGAGTCAGAATTCAGCATTTAACCAAGCACATGCACACACTCGCACACATGCATGCACACACACTTCAAGAGAGACACTTATAAAAACAATGACAGCTCCTTGTTTGCAAGGCTTCCCAGATCAACCAGCCTGGATTATCCTTACCTTAACAGAGAAAGAACTTAAAAAGGCAGTGTTGTGTAACTGTTCTATTCTATGAGGGTTCTTACACCACACTCACTATTGTAGTACAGTACCTTTTGAAACTATTTAGCGAAACTATTTAGCAACATGGCTAACATGGAGCACATGCTTGTTTTCATCCTCTCCTCCAGTAAGCAAATCAGGCTGAGATGCAAATCAAAAACACGCCTAACAGTAAGATTCATGTCCAAAAAATCTTGCTCATTTTGCCGCTCAAGTAAAGCAAAAATAAACTCCAGAACAATCAGCAGTGGGAACACCAAGGGCTAAATACTGTTTCACTTTATGCAACTAATTGGCACATACACAGCTGCATAGCTACAATTTTTGGCACTTAACATACAGTTTACAATTTAGCAACGCATGCACAAGTCCATGCAGCTCTAGTTGGCAGCGAAGAGAGGCAGTTATTACCAGTTATATAGGGCCAGGATGCACAGAACAAGCCAAGGGCTGCATGACTCACTGAGGTAGCTGCTGCCCTTGGAAGAAAGGGGGCCCTGGGTTCCAGCCAGACCTCTTCTCCCATTGTGGCCAGCACTGTACCTAGATTTCTGGTGACCCTGGGCAAACTTTTAGTATCGGGCTCCCCCTTCACCAGAGATAATGATAATAATAATTAAAAATTGCCATTTTCAGGCCCCCTTTCTGTCCAAGCCCTGGGCAGCCTCCCAGTTTGCCCATGCTGTGTCCAGCCCTGACTGTGGCCCTGGGCATGTCTAGTCTTCCTAGGAAGCAAGAGGTGCAGGTTCAGAATCTCTCTGGTTGAAAGGTGAACAACTGTGTCACTCCCCCAGCTATTGGGCTAAAAGGCAGAAAGATCTGCTGCTGCTGCTGCCATGTTTGCATGCAGGGCACACTGGAATCACCAAAAATTGCAGTTACGCAACTACTTACATGTCACTTAGGTGCATAAAGTGAAATAGGATATAGCCCCTGGAGTCAAATGGGCAAAATGTCTTTGTTGTTTGTATTTAGGGGCAACTGAGAAAGCAGTGAAGCATAAACTGGGCATCCAGGGCAGTAAAACTTTCAGTAAAGGAATCCCCAAGGGCAGGATGAGGACCTACATACTGTATTGGCTTGATTTTCAGAAGGTCTGAACCACTGCAGATCCTATTGAAGTTCAGTGTCTCTATACCTTTGAGAGCCAGGCTTTTTATCTCTAACAATCTGGAGCTTAAAACTATAAGACAATCTTGGGAAAAGACCACGAATATTAGAGCCCTCAGTAAGTGGCTGGCATAGTACGGCTGGTGACATTTAGTGCCCCAAACTAGCTATAAATCCCATCAGGAGAAAGATGTTGACTTGTTGCTGAGAGGTGGTATGTTGGAAACAAATAGCACTGGAAAATCTGCTTCCTACTGCTTCCAAAGGCAAAAGTTTTGTCTAAATAACATGAGGTCACCCACCTTCCCCAGCAGAATCCCTCTCTTCGAAATTCTCCTTGTGGAAACAGAGATGGCATGAGACCAGAGCAAGGCACGTTAATAGAAAATCTTAGATGAGAATGCTGCCCAAATGCCTCGTAGTACCTGATTAAACTGTCCTTCAGGGAGTCTTTGCTGGCTGCACTGTATATCAGCACATCAAATAGCACTCTAACATTGCTGCTTATGTTGGCTGTTCACAGGCCCATGCTACTCTTTCTCCCTTGACCGTTCCTGATGCCATTCCAGTAATATGACCCTGCCCTGTGCTATTTGTGTTTAATAGTCCGAAAATAGAGACTATGCCAAAGCCTTAAATCCTGCACACACTGGAAACATTCCTGGTCCCACTGAACAGGCCAATGGCATCCATTCTCCTGGCCCCACATTGTCTGGAATGCCCTTGCTATCCTGGAAGGTCCCCAGGCCAACTGGTTCTGTTTAGCAGGAGATTCATTCTCTCTATAAACACTGTTTGGGGGTCCCCTTTATCCTGGATCAGGCTGGCAGTTCCTTTTTAGTTCTCTATCACTCTGTGCTTCAGCTGTCCTCCCCCCCACCTTTCACTTTCATGTGGCTCTGTTTGTATTAGGTCTTCCTTTTTACCTGGTAATTGACCTGTCAAGTGGGTCCCCAAAGTAATGCTTTGCAAAGCATCAAGCAGGCTGTATTAAGAGTCCATTTGCTCATCTGTGACTAGGGACAGATAGAAGGCTACTTCTAAATAGTGGATTTCTCCATAGCAGTGCAAAGCCCAGTCTGCTTTCCCAGCACAATCCTTTCACTTGCAGCCACAGAAAATCGCCTCTGAAGACACCAAGATGTCCTCACTGGAGATTGTATTTACTTTTAGATTCCAGCTCAAAGACACCTGATCTTGCACTGTAATCCCAGCAGCACTCCCAAGCTAAGTAAAGTTTGGCTGGATCATTGTTTGTGTGCAAGATCCTTGAGGAACTTATAGGGTTGCAGTAAGTGCTGCCAGTGATCTTAGGTGATGCTCTTCTCTCTGAACAGTGGGTCCATGTCTGAAAAAGGTCTGTGCTACTAGATATGATGCCCTTCAGATGAGTCACTAACCTGAGATCCAAGCCACTGGTAGTCACTCAGGTCCTATATCACTTTCTACAACAGGAGAGTTTTAACCTTACTGTCCTGGCCATATTCCACCTCCACTAACATATACGCTCTGCTCTCTGCTGTATAGTGTTTCTGCGTGGTGTTGAGGAGCTGTCGTGCTCTGTCCCAGAGTGGCAGCATTTCAGTCATGGGTGAAGTGATATATATCTTTTTTTTTAAGTTTGTAAAATATTCTTGGAAAGGACTTAGAGCAGCGATTCCCAGTCTGTGGTATGGGTACCACCAGTGGTACTCAGACAACCTGTCGGCAGTACGAATTAACAGATTTATTATAATTATTTTATATGACAAAAGTTATATTATACTTGAAGTTGAACTGAAAAAACTTGCTGGTGATACTTACAGTTGTATCATTTTAAATTGGTGGTGCACTATCTGTCAGAGTTTGGGAGCTGCTGGCTTAGAGCTTTTCTACATAAGGAAATGTAAGGGCATTATTATAATGATATAATTAAACAAGGGACTTTTGTCAAATTACTTTTTGTCACTACAAGCTAAACTGAAAAGAGAACCCAGTCATTACAAATTGCAGTGTCCATGTGAGGAGTTATAGCAGTTGAATTAATCAGTTTCTTACAGGCAAACTCTTATTACTTGGGAGAGTCATGAGCAGGTGAGTAGGTCAGTGTTTTACCCCATAGATATTTTCAAGGTTAACATTTAACATTTTTCCTGTTTTGAAGAAATGAAACACCATTTTGAATCCTATTTTATATTATTTAGAGGACAATAAGCAATTAAACCAAATCTGTTAAGTGTGTATATTCTTCTTTTACAGAATATTATGAGAAGAAGTCAGGATTTGATTCAGAAATATATAAAAGTGAGTAAATGATTCCTCACTGTTTGTTTCTTGCTGGGGCCTGCTGGTACCTTCAGACAAGGTGTGCCTCCTTCCACTTGCCTGATTCTATACAAAAAGCACCACCCATACTCAGTGCTGTAGCTAGTGAGTAACAATGCTAAACTGCTGGTCTCTATTATGACTCCATGTTTTCACTCTTGGTTCATAGGATCACTCATTGGGAAAGAGGCAGATTTTGCCTTTGCACTGAAACCCTTGTTCTCAAGAGAGAAGGAACCTTTCACCCTCTCCTGCTACTTTTCTTCTGATTTACTTGAGCATCAACGGGACGTCAGCTGGTTCAGAGATGGTGTGTATTCCTACATATCAGCAATTCTTGTTTTTATACCTCCTTGAGCCTGTATGCTGCAGTTTAATGCTT
>NW_017729015.1:16450114-16451915 GCF_001723915.1 Gavialis gangeticus | reverse complement strand
CTTCTGATTTACTTGAGCATCAACGGGACGTCAGCTGGTTCAGAGATGGTGTGTATTCCTACATATCAGCAATTCTTGTTTTTATACCTCCTTGAGCCTGTATGCTGCAGTTTAATGCTTGCAAAGGTGAACTGGCAATCAGGATTCTTAGATTTTCTTCCCAGTTCTGTCCCTTGTCATTTAGCTTTTACCTCTGTTTCTCTATCCATTACATGAGGATCATCATACTGACCTGTCTCATGGAGGAATGTGGAACCTAATTAATTTCCTTGTATAAGACATTTTTAAGGTTTTTGGTTCTCTATGGTAAAAACACAGTGTGTTGCTACTATATTCCTGTAAAAGCAAAGATGATGCTGAGGAATGAAGTAGTTTTGCATCCTGTATGAGTGTAGGACAGAGGCCGCATAGCTGCATAACTATAGTTGCAAAGTCAAGGCCGTTGATCTTTGCTAGGATCAAACCTATGGGAGGCAGCACCTGCCTTCCACTAGACTCAGTTGTAGAAGCAGCAAGCCACACTAGAGGTAGGCCTGTGCCACAGAACCGGATCTATATCTGAACTCTCCCATCCTTTGGGAATGTGTTCTTATATGTTGAATATGCACTGGCTTAGTGCATATGTCACCTCTCCCTTAGAGGCTGCTAATTAATCAGCACTAATTGAATTAATTCTTTAGCTCAAGTATCAGAGGGTACTGAAGATCTTGTGCACTGAATGCAAGTAAGTCCTCAAGCACAGCTGCTAATGGCAACGTATGAATTTTGATTAAATTTTAGTGGAAGAATTTCCAGACAGTTCTAAGTTGAAATGAACTCTCAAGAAGTCAGCCCCTGCCTCCAACCAGCCCATGACACCAGCCTCCATCACCCACTTGTTAGGTTTTCAGATTAGCACCTTCATGCTTTCTCCACTGCTCTCCTTCATGTGTGGGAGGAGCTCCTCTAAAACATACATAAAGCCACCACAGTTTTTCTCTTTCCAATTGCTCCTTAAAACTCTCCTTTGTCATAATATCTACAAACACACTTGACAATGGGTAGACAGGAGGCAGAGCACATGACCAGTCTACCATGTTGCCTAATATTGTCTGTTTCAATTTGCTCCTGTGTATCTCTGCATCCACCAGTTATCTCCAATTTAATGCTTAGTTTGCAATCTCTTAGGACAGAAACCATCTTTTTGTTTTGTGTTTGTAAAGCACCTAGCCCAATGGGTCCCTAGTCCATGGTTACAGCTTCTAGCTGCTATAATAATGATGATAGGAGTAGGAGTAGGAGTAGTAATAGTAATATAAGTGTGCCTCCTGGGCAGGGCACAATTCAGTTAAGTTTTCTTGAACTTCCTTTTCATTTTACTCTAGGCAAGTTGGTGAAGGATTCCAAACATCAGCAAATAAAATGCTGGGATCATGAGGCTTCTCTGACTGTGCTGTGTGCTTACAAAGAAGATGAGGGATTCTACACTATCCGTGTCCCTACACTGGATGGATACAATGAACAGAGTGCTTACGTATTTGTCAGAGGTAGGTACGGGCTTTTATCCTACTTAGAACAAAAGCCTTTTGTCAATGAAGTGAAAAATTCACAATGAAGTGACTCTCCACACCGAATGTCTCAAAAATACCTGCATCCCCCTGTTCAGTAGTAAATAGGCACCTGGTAGGCTAAGTCTCATCACAAGCCCGTGAGACTCTGTGTCTAGGGGACAGATAGTTAAAGATACGTCGGTGCCTGAAGATTCACAGAATTTGTTTTTCACAGATTTCATAGACATTCGGGCTGGAAGGGACCTCAGAAG
>NW_017729015.1:16429582-16449086 GCF_001723915.1 Gavialis gangeticus | reverse complement strand
CTGAGTGATCCTCCCATGAGATGTCTGGGTAATTGAAGTGTCTCTCTTCAACTTGTGTGTCTCTTGCCCTGCAGGCTGCATCATGCCAAACTCAAAATGCTAAACTCACCAAACTGCCTCTGTAAAAAAGAAAGAGTTGGGAGACTGAAGGGCTCATTGCACAGGGGAGGCAGAAGAACTTAAGCAACACTGTTCTGTATTTCTTCAGATGCTGTGGCAGCAATGGCTGGTGCCCCTGGATCCCCGCTCAATGTGAAGTGCCATGATGTGAATAAAGACTCCCTGATCCTTTCCTGGGTGGCACCCAGTAACAGCGGAAGAAGTCCAGTCCTTGGATACTATATTGAAAGGTATGTATGGCAAGCATGTTAGAAAGATTGCAGCATCTTGGAGAAACACCAGGGATTAAATGCATGGTTTCTGCTTCATTTCAGGTGTGAGGCAGGCACAGATGATTGGGTACCATGCAATGACAAGCCTGTGAAAGCCTGCAGATGTCCTATTGGGGGCCTGGTTGAAGGAAAGACATACCAGTTCCGAGTTAAGGCTGTCAATCATGCAGGCATCAGTCATCCTTCAAAGGCCAGTGACCCAGTTACAATGAAAGACCCCAATGAGGACAAAAGAGTGATGAGTATGTATCAGAAACAGGACAATATTCTAATATTTATTCTGAGAGTCCAAGGGTATAACTCACCGTAATTTACCCAAGGTCCCCTGCTGCTGCTTTTCACTGCATCTGGCTCCTACGGCACGATGCTATGCTACATATATATTTAAGCTGTAGCAGAATTACTAGATGAATCCACTGGCCTACACTAAAACAGCCAGAGGCAGACTGACTTACACTGTGTTTGCTATTTTCTAAGCACTGAACAGAGCAAGACTGCATGGCAGAGTATCATAGATCCTCAACTACTGCAAAGTATCATAGATCCATTGAAGTCAAGAAACTGGCAGTTGCTCTAGCTGAGGATGTCTCTTGTTGTTTCACATGTCATTCCCTTACCCTGAAACACGTGATCTCTGCCTACCTGGCTATACTTGCAGTGCTTGAATTGGGAAGACAAAAGCAAGAGTGGTCAATAATTAACCTTAGTCCAAAACCTGAATCTAACCCCAAATGATGGCTTTGTTTAAGTTTCAAGGAGGTTTATGTATTTTTAATTACTTTTCAGCTTGCTCCACTTTTTTGACATAGTCTGATTTGGAAAGGGAGAAGGTCAAAATACTGCAACTTTTTCTATTTGAAAGCACATAAGGAAATTACATCAATTTTGTCTTTGCCTTTCTTCTAAACCCATGGCTTATCCTTGGTGAATAATATTGACTTTTTTAATCACTAGCCATCCTTTATGATGATGGAAAGAAGATAGAAATTTCCAAAGATGAACTGGAAGGTAATTTTAAATTTACATTTAATCTGATTTTCATAAAGAAGCACTTTTCAGAATACAGCAATGCCAAAGAGGTTAGGGAGAAAATATGTACAAGAAAATATTTTCTTACACTGCATAGAAACAGAAACAATCCAGAATACTAGGCTGGTTTATAATGAAGACATCTGATACTGTTAAACTTATGGCTATCAAGCCCACAGTTGCAGGCTAGGAAGCAGTATAAAGTTTGTTTAAAAATAAAAGAAAGATATGGATTAAATTTTCATGTGTGTCAAACTCACTTTCATAATTCCCCCTCATTTGGTGGGAATGACATGAGGTCACTCAAAATTTAGCAAATAAACAAATAGTTTGGGTAGTTCACCATTATGTTCCCAAAAGGTCAAAGACTTCTTCATGCTGAAGAGTCTTACTCAATACTGGAAAGGCATAAATGTACCTGTTTAAAAAAGACAGTTTTCCTGTTATGTTATAACTGAGTCAGTATGAAATTCTGACTTCCCATAGGAAAGATTAAAATCCCCTTGCCACCCACCAATGTCCATGCAAGTGAGATCAGAGAAGATTATGTGGCCCTCACTTGGGATGAACCCGATCCTAGAGGCAGGGAGCCACTGAGTTACTATGTGGAAAAGGTAAGGAAAAAACCAATGAAAGGGCAAGAATTGTTGCTTCTGAGACTGGCCATGGGTTATAGAACATGTCACCACTAAGAGACCTGTCAGACAGGTCAACAGTAACACAGAACAGCTGATGATGGTCTGTGTAAAATGACTTGGTAAGTCTCAATTCCTTGAGAGGGTCCTCCTTATCAAAAAGCCACCAGCACAATTGGTTCCTTTGATAATAATCTTGGCAGAAGGTGAATTATTTTTGTCTCCCTAAATGGTGTCAGTGCAGATCTAGAATGGGACACCATGAGAGGGCAGTGTGTGGGGAAGCTTTCGCAGCTGTTGCCAATACATCCACAGCGCCCTGGCTAACGTTTCCCTAGATCCACAGTTACAAATACTCAAATCCAGATCTGGTGCCTGGCCCACAAAGTTGGGTCTGATAATGAATGCAAACAGGGGAGATGAGGAGTTTTTCTTCTTCATGCCACAGCATGGCTGCAGAGCTATATCAAGGAGTTTGTAACAGCACTGTGAATGGTGTAACCCTTCCCAGGCCCATCAGGTATGAGGAGAGTGAGAGGAACTACACAGTGACAAAACTTCAGAATCCACCTCTGCCCCAGTATTCCCTTGCCCTAAAGTGTAACGGTGTTACTGCTTGAGAAGTTTCTGATTTCTCTGGATTTTAAATCACATCTTTTCCCTTCCAGTCAATCACAGGGAGCAACTGCTGGCAAATGGTTAATCTGGATATCCCCGTGGCGTCCCCAAGATTTGCAGTCTTTGATCTTGTTAAAGGAAAATCCTACTGTTTCCGTGTGAGGTCTCTTAACATATATGGTGTGAGTGAGCCGTCCCTGCCCAGTGAGCCCATATCTCCTGGAACAAAATTAGGTAATCATCAAAATAATGAGTTATACGAACAATATGGAAAAGGCAGTAACTTTAACACAAGCTGCTTTTCCTGTTCCTTGGCCCTTTATGTTAGGACACTGTACAGAGCTCACTTTGACTTCAGGAAGTCTCTCAAAGCCTTAAATCCATGTTTCGTTACTTTGCAGCTGGTCACCGCACAATGTAAATCTAACCAAGCAATAAGGCTGGAATTAAAAATAGTAAAAAAATTAAACATTTGAAACCCCAATATTCTCCTCCAGGCACACTTCTGGATCTCATTCAAGGGCTTCATATATTGTGCATTCTATAAGACAGATGATGCATATAATAGTGCCCAAAGGAATGAAATGGCTTTCTTCTACCATGGTGGGTGAAGCAATCTGTTATTAGGGCTCTAAAAGTAACAGCGAGAGGAAATGGGGTGTTTTGTTGGGGAAGTAAATTTTCAGTCTTTGTGGGCATGAGTGTTTTATTTTCCTTGTTGGCTTGAGACATCTAGAATATAAGGATACGTGTACTCAAAACCTCGTTTCTCATAAGTTGAGGAAAAGTTCAGCCATGAGGCCTTTGCATTCGTCTTTTTCCTTCTTACATTTCAGAGCTGTCCAGATATTGTCCATGATGTTACATGCTACTTCCATTTTGCAGAATGATATGTATGCCTTTTTGCCCCCAAGTTGCACATGCTTCTTTTCTGGTTTTGACAGCTGTAAAGCAAGCATAACTGTTGCAACCAGTGGACTGGTAGAAATGGTAATGCTGTGGTGATTTTGGAAATGGTAGTATTGGACACTGGTGGAAATGGAAAGAGAATGAGATCTGATGAATCCAAACACAGTCATCTTGCAGTGATGTGTTCATGACACTGTGATATGGGAAACGATGCCCTTGTTTACACTCTGATATGGGAAATGATGTTCTGGCCAAAAGGGGAACAAACATCTCAATTTACCTATGGAAGCGAGTTAGCATTCATAAATAAACCCCTTTTGTTCCACATTTTCCTTTTTAGCTCCCCTTCCACCGCCCTCTCAGGTCCTTGCCTTTAGAGACACCAAGACGTCTGTTGTTGTGCACTGGGATAAGGTGAAGGAGGAGGAGGCCTTCGGCTATTACATATATTGTCGGGAGACTGGAACAGAAGAATGGCAAACTGTCAACAATAAACCAGTGACATGTGACAAGTGAGTACAGTTGTCCTCCACTGTGAAACTGTGGTGCATCAGCTGTGATTTCTGTGCTTATGGGACGGTTGAAGTTAGAGCACAGAAATCTGCCAGGCTGACTCTCATGCACCTGCTTCTCATGTACTCTAAGCCACCTGCACACTAATCTGCATAAAATTTGTATAAAATGTAATTTATGGCTCCTTTCCACTGGCAGAACAATATAATGGGATACTGATGTGAATAATAATCTGACCACTCAGCTTAAACTCCCTGCCACTAAACACCCTTTTTTCTACAGTTGCTCTGCCGTAGAAAGACCCACTAAAATATCTTTTCTAGGTATTGACTTTTGAGAAGTGCTGAATGCCTGAGACCCCCAGTGATTTCACTGGGAATTGTCAAGGCTTAGGAGAAGTTCAGCACCTCTCAAAATCTAACCTGTATTTGCCAATTGATTGATATGGCACCATTTATATGAAGGCAGGGTAGATTTGCACCTTATAGACCAACTAAATAAAATATATCAACAGTACAACCTTTTGTGAATTCAAGTTCACTTCATCAGATGCTGAAAGGGCGGCATAAAGCAGTGTATAAAGTGGAGTCAGTGATTTATGTAATTTGTATGATTCCGTGGAGTTTAAACTCTAATGGTAAATAACAGCATTTTAAATTATAAGATATTACTTTAAGAAAATAATACACTGTTTGTTCAAGGATACATCTTGCCTGTGCTTTAAATAGATGAGAGCAAACCAATTAATCATCTCTTACAGGTTCACTGTTCCTGGACTCCAGACAGGGAAAGAGTATGAGTTTTGTGTGAAAACTGTCAGTGAAGCAGGGCTGAGTGAAAGCTCACCAAAATCTGATCCCATTATTGTCAGGCCAGCTATTGGTAAGTAGTGTACTATACACACATGCCCCCACATAGAAATAGAGCTCCTTCATAAATGTCTTTTACACACAGGTATGTCAAACCATTTACAAATAGCTACATCCAGCACCTCACTAAAGTAGAGCGGGCCTGATTCTCCACCGACTTGCATTCTTTATACGTGTATGAAGTAATTGTAGAGAGTTACACTTCTGTTGTAGTGTTACACCTTCACTGCAGTCATTTTGCACTAGAATCTGGGTCAGTTTCTTGCACTACTCTAGTCCAGGCCGCATGTATAATTACACACCCAATTTATCTGGAACCCTTGCTCCAGTCACATAGCTCCCCTTCATCATTCTCCAATATATCACATCACTGTCTTCACTCCTGTCTCCTGTGTGTCT
The DNA here is from genome assembly GCF_001723915.1 of Gavialis gangeticus. Classification (NCBI taxonomy): domain Eukaryota; kingdom Metazoa; phylum Chordata; order Crocodylia; family Gavialidae; genus Gavialis; species Gavialis gangeticus. Next base: position 16,443,722 of record NW_017729015.1, on the reverse strand, counting down.
GCCCATCAACAACTAAAATTACAGAACAAGGCACAAAAGGATCAAAAGTCTCCAAAACCCTCCTCTCAAACAATCTGGATGGAAATCAGGCCTTTAATATCCCTTTACACTGCTCAAGTGATGTAAAGGGGCTGTAGTATAAATGAAAATCGAGCTTGATATGAACATGCCTGGTGCTGATAAGTCATTCCAAGTAACTCAACTTCCGCAACTATTTTTTTGGTCTCCAACTGGATTGCAAGCTTCTACTACATTTTATATTTTCTTTTCTTTCTCTTTCTCACCATTATCACAAAGCTTGTCCATCGGCACCACGTGACTTTGCCCTATTGAGCTGCGGGAAGAATGATATGGTCATTGGGTGGAAACCCCCAAAGCGCAAAGGGGGAGGAAAGATTCTGGGCTACTTCCTGGATCAGCATGATAACTATGAGGAAGACTGGCATGAAATCAATATTAAGCCTATTCCCCAACGAACCTATAAGGTATCAGTTTCATATTCCATGCTGTGTTTCTGAGAAAGGTATTGGGAAGCTGTGTCTGTAAACAGAGGCACTACTACTTCTGCAGTCCAGACCTTTCCCTTTCCCTCTTTCCCTTCTCCAAAAATACTTCCTCATCCCACAGATTTGAGGGTCCCAGAAAGTCTGATGGTTTCTGTGTTAGATCTTGCAATGAAGCTCTGTTCAGGTCTGGCCCACAGCAAATTCTGGGGCTATTTGAAGAGTTCTGAATAACACAATATTCTTGTTATTCCTAATTCATCATAACTCAGCATCACATGTATCCTTTCTGAATTATTTTACAAGATGACTGTGAGATCTATTTTGGAATTAACAGAAAGTTCATCAAGTTCAATAAAACCACTTTAGGCAGTAAAGAGCTGGGAGCTATGGAGCTACTGCCCAAAGCACTAGGCCACACGACAGGTGAAAGATAAGCTGCGTGGAGTTAGCAGTTCCCTGTCTGCATACAGAGAAACTGGGATACTAATTGCAGGCTGTGTATTTTGGAGCAGAAATCCAGGAGCAGGGGCTTTGAGTGTGACCTTTACTAAAAACAGGAAGACATGACTTCTTGGGCACAGCACTTGCCAGAGTGGCTGACTTGAAGGATTCCTGAACAAGGAAACTTCCTGCTTCTCTTTTCTCAAGGATACAAGCCCATTTGCTTTTTTCATAAGAAAACAAGATTCCACCAAGAATGTGCCTGATTCATATCACAGAGCAGAAACAACCCTGTGAGATCTCAAATTTTGGCTAAGTGCTCAGGCCCAAGGGGCAATACTACCATTTGACAATCTCTCTCTTCTTTCCTAATACGATGCTTAAGCAGGATGATTCTAATTGATGAATTGAGTTATCTACAAAATCTCTTTGTTAATGGGTGGGAGGGTGACTTGGGAATTGTTCATAAGATCCTTGTGTACCATCATAAAAATATGGCCTTAAGGTTCAAATTACAAACACATTTCGCTATACAAGGCTCTACTAACATTCTCCCTTGGCTTCTGATCCCAAGGTGACCAACCTCGAAAAAGGACACTCCTATGAGTTCCGTGCTTGTGCAGTGAATATGGCTGGAGTTGGGAAAATGTCTCAACCTAGTGACTTATTCAAATGTGAGGAATGGACCATGCCACAGCCAGGTAAGATTAACACGTGTAAGCAACCAGGAAAATGTTCCAGAGCCCCTCCTCAAAAACATGCTACCAAGTCAGAAATGTTGGGAGCCTTCACGCTTTGGAATCCCATCTTCACAGCATGGAGAGAAGCTATTTGGGGCGTGTTCACACAGCATGCAGTGCAGTGGGGTTCTGGTTCCTGACTGCAACTCCTAGGCACTACTTCAGTAAAAGTAATTCATATAAGATCCCTGCCATACTTCTTGTAACCAGCTAGAAGCCCAGTGCTCTTGGATCCTATTTTCAAACCATGGGGAACCTTGACAGATTGTGCTAGGCTCTCTGTATAATATATCAGTACAGGGGTTATGAAATAGGTAAATGTGGTTGTTGTTATAGAATACCTGCTAAGCCATTTCTGCTAATAGGACCTCTTCTGGGGCCTGTATTCATACGTTGCCATCAACCTACCCACATTGTGCTCTCAGGCACATTACTGTGCCATTTATTTTTTAATGCTATTGTTTGACAATCTTACCTTCCTTGAAACAGGCCCCCCCTATGATGCGAGGTGCACTGAAGTGCGAGACACATCCCTGATGCTACACTGGGAAGCACCATTGTATACTGGAGCAGGTCCGATCACTGGCTATCACATAGAAGTGTGTGAAGAAGGGTCAGAAGAATGGAAGCAAATAAATAAGCAGCCAGTATCCAGCACCCACATGAGGGTTTGTATAAACACAAAGTCTCCAAGCCTTCTTTATCATTTAATGCTCTCCTTACTTATTACCTTTGTTTTCACAGGTTTCTGACTTGGAGACAGGGAAATGCTACATTTTCCAAGTACGAGCACTGAACAAAGCAGGGGTTGGTCCTCCTTCAGTTCCTTCAGATCCTGTGATGGTTAAAACCAAACCAGGTATGCAAATAAGGGTGACTATATTATGTGTCTGTTGAGTTCTGTTCAATAAAAAAAACACTAGGTAGATTGCACAGGCAGTAGCTTGAAGGGAAATGTTGGCTGTTTATCTAAGACACTTATAGGGTTCTTATTACCATCTCCAAGTGCCTTATATTCATTGAAATATTTATCCTCACAGCACCCCAGTGAGGTAGGGAAGGGCTGCTTCGCCTCTTGGGGAGATGGGGAACCGAGCCATGGAGAGGCTAGGGACTGTAACGTAGTTCTCTAGCCAATTTCTCACTCACTGCATCATCCTTCCTTTCTGAGTTCATTTTATGCCATTCACAAAAGTCTGTAATGTATTTGAGAGTGGCAGCTTCATGCACACTGCAGATGGAAGCTAGTTACAAACAGGCTTGCAGTTAGTACATGTTATCATTCTTCATAAATGTACTATTTGCAGAAGAAATAAGGTGTTTTTGTTGTACAGTCTTTATAGACATCTAATTTAGCAAGACAAAATGGGACTATAATTTAGCACTAGCATAAACCAGTCTGATTTTATTTCACTAGAGTTACAGCAAAGATGAATTTGTCTAATTTTCTTTGGGGAAAAAATATTTATCATAACAGCCCAATGATACACAAAAGAGAGGTTTGGTTTATACCTCAGGCATACCCACTTTGATTTTTAAAGGGATATTCCAAAGATAGGTTTCTTAGAAATATTATTAAGGATTTGCTTATTGCATGTTTAATTCCATGTTCTTAACAAAATACACTGACAAATACAGCCACAAGATTAAAAGATACAGAGCCAAATCCAGTTGCAAGAATTCAGAAATTGACTTGTCTGGAAAATATATGTATGTCTGCATAAAGATCCAGTCTCTGTTGCTTTGTCCCCGAGACAAAGAGAAAAGTTAAGTTGTCAGCAAAGAAGTTGTGTTGTGCTTTGCTTGGGTGAAAGACAGATTTTCTCTTCTGCAGGCATAAATGAGATTGAACTTGGCGTGGATGAAGAAGGATTCATTTACATGGCCTTTGAAACTCCTGAGATGTGTGATTCCTCTGAGTTTATTTGGTCAAAGGATTATGAGGGACCTCCAGATCCTGACCGAGTTAGAACTGAAGATCAAGACAACAAGTGAGTGGGCAATGCAACGCACTCTGGGAAAACAAGTTTTGAAATGTGGACCAGGAGACATAACCCACTAATCTGGGGAAAAAAGCTTCAGAGCAAAAGGCTTCCCAGAGAGGCTTTGGAAAACACTGTTTTCACCCTGCAATACAGATGTTCAACCCTTCCAGCAGAGGTGGATGAAAGAACCAGCTTAAAAAATGTAAAACCCTTTTTCTCCCTTCAAACCTCGGATAAAATGCAGATATACATTTTGAACAGTTGTGCAGTTAATCTGAAATGAACCCAAACTCCCAGTCTTATGAAAATTTCCAGTCCCTGTTCTCCATCAAACAACACTGTGGAAATTACACCAGAAATTAATTTGGCCATTGCTCCTATTTCTTAAGCAAGTCTGGACCATTGTCTTGACTTCCAACTGTAGCGTGGTTTATGGAGTTCAAGCAAGCCATCAGCATCAATCCATCAATGTAGTCTATTGCTAATGCTTTCAAACAATTCGGTTCCGCTATCCCAGCATTACATGTAAAGTGTTCTGCTTGCCTTCTAGTTTTACAAACTCTATCCTTCTAGCTTCAGTCTAGAACTAACCGTAAGGTGTTTTTCTTTTTCTTCCCTCAGATCTAAGCTCATACTGAAGGATCCATCAGAAAAGGATCTGGGGACATATTCAGTGGAGGTAACAGATGTGGATGATGATATCTCTGCCAGCCATACTTTAACACAAGAAGGTAAAAAATAACAATTTCAGAAATTTTCCAGTATGCCAAAATCATCTAATTCTGAATGGTCAGACAAAAGCTCCTTCTAAAACAAGAGAAGATGAAATGGTAGAATGGAATATCATTAGAAAGATCATTTCCTATTCTTTGAATGACCAGATGCAACTGTCTTTATAGGATTAGGGAAAAAAAATGAAGATTGCACTAAAGTGGAATGGAAAGAAAATTTTCTCACACTTTCTGACAGTATATGAATGTGATGCCATGGTAATTTAGTATTTCTTAAAACCTTTTCATGAATTGGTGCTGCAACATAGATAGCAACCTCTTATTTCTGTCAAATTAGGATTTGTTTTCCCAGCTTCAATTAATCCCTTAAACTATGATATGTTTCATGTTTATTGGGTTCTACTTGATCTGGATGCTCAGATGTAGTGCCCAGGGGGGTAACAGGCCTTGCTACAACTGCAAAGGTGTATGTTGAAGCCTTGTTTCAGACTCATACTGAAAGCCATTATGCAAACTGAGAAGACACTTGTGGTCAGACATGATGCTAGTCCTTATGTGCCTTTGGCTAGAGAAACTGGAATTCCTTCACCACACTAGCCCAGTGGACTTTTAGGTTCAAACTGACTTTTGACTTGACCAGAATGGGTAAGGAACTAATATAAACATAAATTGAAAAGGAGGTTTGTGGTCAATTTTGCTGGATTAATCTAAATCATATGCTGCTTTTTGCATTTCAGAACTGGACAACCTGCTGAAACTCAGCCATGAAATCAAAAACCCGTGTAAGTAGAAGTAATAGTGTTTAATGTTTTTGACCACTCTGTAATCTACAATAATGTGGAAATTCTAACCTAACTAAGTTCAATGGCAGAACTCCCATTGATTTCAACTGAATCAGAATTTCATCCTAAATCCTCTTGACCCACCACACTGCCTTTGTTTCCTAGTGATTAAGCTGATTTCTGGGTGGAACATTGATGTTCTTGAGAAAGGAGAAGTGCGGTTGTGGTTGGAGGTTGAAAAGCTGTCACCAAATGCAGAGCTACATTTAATCTTCAATGAGAACGAGCTTACAAGCACTCCGGTATGTGTTTTAAAATTCTGACATTACCCTTCTTGGCACTGGGACATAACAGCACTATATTTGAACCCAGGGTTGGAAGAGATTGTTCACTGAACCTAGCCCTGTCCAAATACTTTACCTGATACATGAGGTAGCTGAGGCACCTCTGACAATCTGCTCTAGCAGAGACTTACTCTGCAAGAGGTATTGTCTAGGAACAACCCTAACCCCTCTATGTTCACTTGACATTACAAGTGACCCTGGTGGACTACCAGATTCAGTCCTGCAAGTTCAAGTTAGCTCTGGCTAAGTATAGGCTAAGAAATACCATCTTTGCCAATTTGATAGACTTGCATTTTTTCCTTCTGTAAACCCAGCAAAGCTGTCAGGTTTCCAGTTTCCACACCAGCTCTTTGAATTGGATAGATACAAATCTTCAAGCTTTTGAGAGTAGATGCATGTGATCTATTTCTAAATTTGTGATACTGAAAATAACATTGTATCATGTGTTGCAAAGTACTCCTACATTCCTGTATATTTTAAAGAAAATATTAACTCCTTCTTGGCCTTCCCATCTCAGAACCTAATACCATATGGTTTTTAAAAGTGTATAAGACTGGACTGCAAGATGGGGGGGGAGGAGGGAGAAGGAATTAGGTATTTCCAAATTAAATAAAGAGAAACAAAACTATCTGCCTCTGGTTTAAGTGTTAACTAACAATATCAAAATGGAGATACTGTGATAAGTTAGATCCAAAGCATTTAAAAGGCTATTATTACATTGTTTTTTCTAGAGACAGAAGGTATATAGGAAAGTTATATAAGGCTTTATCTACTACAGTAATGCTTTTTCTCACATGATTATGTGGTAATGCATGATTAAGCAGTGAACATAATGATAATGGTAAGTATTTGCTCACAGTAAACATGTTGCTAATATTTTAAAATTTCTGATGAATTTAAGGGTGTACATTTATGTGCATTCTTCTTTACCGTCCAAGTCCCCAGAGTCTGGAATAGACTCCCCCAGAAGTGGTGCAAGCACCTACTCTGGACACCTTTAAAACCCACTTGGATGCTTATCTTGCTGGGATCACTTGACCCCAGGAGACTTCCTGCCCTTGAGCAGGGGGCTGGACCCAATGATCTTGCGAGGTCCCTTCCAGCCCTAACGTCTGTGAAATCTATGAATCTATGAAATAACACACTAGTGACTGGACAGACTCCAAGGGCAGAAATGTCACCTGGACTGCCACCCAGATGTATGGTTAATTGTAGTATATGGTTTCTACTTATGTAAAAATCCATGCAGACACATAGAGACTTGGTGAACTGAAAGGTCTCTATTATACAGTCAGGACAACTCCATCATTACATGCGAGACACAATGGAAAGTTTCTCTTAATTAAGCTGTTTTCCAGGGAATTACTTTGTCATGAGCAAGTTTTATATATAACCTGCAAACCATTAAATAAGTTTATACAGATTTATATTTTATGTTGGAAAAAAAAAACTATTTAACAACATTTATTATGGGGCCAAACTTTGGACCATGAATACACCAGGTTAAGTAAACAATATGGAAAGAGAGGGAGTCTGTGTTATAGCTCTGACTCTGTTATAGCTACCTGACAGTGGTGATATACAGTGGAGTCCCAGTCCTAGGATTTGGCCCTTAGATTGTTTCCCTATTGAAAATATGTCTACTTTACCATGAGTACTTTGTCTTACATAGACACATAAGATAAACTTTGACAGAGCTAATGGCCTCATAGAACTGATAATCCAGAACTTCTGTGAAGATGACAAAGGAACATACACAGCCCAACTACAAGATGGAAAAGCGAAGAATCAGTTCACCCTAGCTCTTGTTGATGACAGTAAGTAGAGATTCATGCTCTGTGTGCTGGTCAAGAAAACATTTTTAGCTCTTTGGAAATAGAAATTTTGCTACTTGCTAATTTAAATTCTTCCCCCCCCCCAAAATGTGTAGCCTTTATTTGTCAGTTCTTTATACCTGAGTATTTCTAACACACATCCTTTGAAATATTTCAAGTTTGTTGACTCTGCCCTGCATTCCTTGCCCATCCAAAATACATATTTAATCATTAGAAATGCTAACTGCATAAAAAGTGAAGCTTCAAAGCCTCTTTACTGTACTTTGAACTTTTGAAAATAAATATTACATGGGGAACACCTAATACAATGAAAGGGTTGTAAGACTGGCATTGTCAAGGTTTCTATACTGAATAACAACGCTTAACTGAGATAACCGAGACATTTTTTAATCACGTATACACTGTATGGCAATCTCAGACTAGCAGCCCTCCTGATCAGGAATGTATGCTATGCTACATGGACAGGAGGCTTAAAAGTAGTTTAGTGCACTTTGGTTGACTCTGTTCCATTACTGTTTTTGCAGCTTTTGATAAAGTAGCAGAAGAGGCTGCTGCTAAGCGGAGAAAATGGAAGAAAAAGCAAGGTAAGATGGTCCCAGGGCCTCTGCCTTTGGCAGGCCTGGTAATAGCTTAATAGCAAAAGGTGAAACAAGCATATTTTACCAACTCCCCAAAATTTAAATGAAAAGTCAATCGTTCTCTTCTGTATAGTCTTATATAAATTGGTTTCAGTCTCAAGATGGGGCGTCTTATTTAGGTTACTGTTTGCAGGCTATTTAAAATCAAACCAAACTAAAGTTTAAAGTATTTCAATAGTTCAGGGCCATGCTGCCAGCTTTGCCTAGTAGAGGCTCCCTGAACTAGAGCCCGACCTCTGAACACCCTTGAATCTTTTGAAAAGTTCAATCAAAATGTTGTGAATTACGCTCTTAAAGCCATGTGCAGTTCGCTCTAGACTGGGGCAATGATCACGCAGAGCAAGTATTCAAAGTCAGATACAGAATCTTTATTCACTGCAGTGAGGTGCCTCCAAGGACGGACCCCACCTACCAGATATAATACTATTTTATACTTTGTTAATACGTCAGCATTAGTTCATGATTAGCTTGTGCTCGTAAAAATACTCAATCATCTATTAACTAAATCACTATTCTATCCAATCAAGCGGCACTGTGAGTGTGAACACCGAAGTTTAACTCTTGTGACTACATGCCCCATATATTTTTGCCAAGATGAATCTTATCTTACAAAAACAATCCTTGTACCACCTCTAAGGTTCTTCTGTTGACGAGACTCCTCTGTTGACCAAATTCAGCTCATTTCATATCTATCAGTAACCCTTACACGGTACCCCTCTTCCTCCAGCCATCTCGTAAGTGCTGTGTCTGCTTTAATGAAATGGAGGCGAAAGGACAAGGAAATGGCCTCACTAGACCATGGGCAGTTTTTCCTTTTCACCGCATTCAAACTGACTATGCAGACATGCCAAAGAGCGCGGGATACCAACACCTTCTAGTTATTGTTGACCTACTCTCAGGTTGGCCGGAAGCAACTACTACTAGAAAAGGAGATGCTTGCTCAGTTGTGAAGTTTCTCATGGAAGATAATATACCACGCTTCGAAGTACCAGAAGTAATCGATTCTGATCGAGGGTCACACTTTACTGCAAAGATTTTGGAAGAAGTGTATCGATGCTTAGGAGTTGCTAGGCAACTCCACACCCCATATCATCCACAATCAGCTAGACAAGTGGAACAGATGAATCGAAGTCTTAAAACTATGATAGCTAAGTATTGCAAAGAAACTAGACTTAAGTGGCCAGAAGTACTGCCAATAGTACTGTGGCACATTAGGCGTACCCCAAGGATGCCCCTAAGTTTGTCCCCGTTTAAAATTCTTTTTGGTAGACCTGCTTTGGTCCCAGGAACGTATGTTCCTGCACATGCCAGTCTCTTAGATAGAGATGAAATGTTGTCTAGGTTTGTTCTTAGATTACAAAAGGAGTTTAAAGAGAATAATACTCAGGCGCAACTTTTCCAGGCTCCACCTTTGAGTTTACAGATACATGAATACAGACTGGGTGACTAGGTACTAGTTAAAAAGATACCACGAACTTCCCCTTTGAAACCTCAGTGGGAGGGGCGCTATCAAGTTCCGTTATGTACTTATTCTGCTTTAAAGCTTGCAGGCAAAACCAGCTAAATACACCATAGCCACATGAGGAGGGCACCGAGCCCAGACCCAATATCTAAGCCTGAGCGAGGATCAACTATCTACTGCATGCATAACTCTACAGACCCCTGAACTGTTGAGAGAAATTACTGAAATCTCAGATCTCCGCAAGGACTTGTTGTCTTCATTATAATAGTAATTGTTCTAACTGTGGTAATTGTGTGTTGGCAGCCAGGATACCGTGGCATATTAGAGCAATCATGAGAAAGTCTACATCCTTGGTGCTGTTAGTCTGTGCCTTACACCTGGGAATGTCTTTACCAATATACCCTCCCCCGTTAAACAGCAGTGTGAGATTGCAACCCGAGGAGAATTATTATCACTGATTCATTCAGAGTTTCACTCATGCTTATAATCTTTCACAGTGTTGGATTTGTTCTCAAATTCCATTGACACAAGCACATGGGTTTCCCCTTCTAGGATTAGGAATCAATATACAAAGCAAAATGCATATTTTAGGGCTCAGATCCAACTACATTTCCATGTGGTGACCAGAATATCTGGGAAAGTTTATTGAAGGGAAAAGCACCTTCTCCTCTCTCTCTCTCCCACACTTTGACTGATGAATAAGGAAGTTTATAAAAAAAATACACCTTTCAGGGAAAAGAGTAAAATGATTAAATTGGAAAGATCAATTTGCCTTCTGACATGGGTCAGTAATGATGCAGTTAGTGCATATCAGGGGAGCAGACTGGAAGGTGTGTGGGTTAACTATTTTTTGCAATCCATCTGCAGAGTATTTATAACCTCTCAATATTGACTTGCTATGCAACAGTTACTAAATCAAATAAGCTGATGGACAGTGACCTACCAGAATTTAAAAAAAACAAATGTCAGTCTCAGGAAATAAAAAAAATATAGAATATGTAACAGCGCCTTCTGCAGTTTGATCAGTGCCTGTCGTTATTAGAAGCCGCTCATTGCTGTAGCTTACCGTGAGGTGGCGCCATGATCATGTCTTATATGAAAATCTGAGTTACAAGAATGAATAGCAAGACTTTGTTCTCTTGTAGGGCCTCATTTTATAGAGAATTTGCAATGGAAGGTTACTGAGGACTGTGAAGTGCTACTTACTTGCAAGGTACGTAGTGACATACAGGTAATGCTGCATACAGGTGCATGCATCTATAAATACTCCCACTGTGTACTTGAAGGGGCCTAAGTAGGTAACATCCAATCCAACAAATGGATAGATGCTTACAGATGAAAGGCAAAAGACAGAACATCCTGGCCAGGAATCCTAACAGTTCTAAAAACAAGGGAAGAAGCTTCACCAAGTAGAGGGGCAACCCCTTAGGAAAGCTGATATAAAAAAAGATATCCTGGCATTCAGATAAATCAATATTCTGATTTCTACACTTTTATTTCAAACAGGCAGCAAACTTGAGAAAGGACACCAGCTTTGAATGGTTCTTCAATAAAAAATCACGATCAGGTGGTCAGTTTGACCCAGAGACTGGGACTGGAGTTCTTTGGATAAAAAAGGTAAAGAAAACAGTGCAACTCAAGATCTTTTAAGTGATATCACTTAAATATGCTATTTGTTTTGGGCAGCACACATAATGTGCAAAGCAGTGTACAAATATAGAAGACAGAATGGAACAAGAACTAATGTCTCAAAGTTAAAGCCAAAAATTGAAACTACAAAATGTGCTGTCTTCTCCAAGTCTTCCTATCAAGACTGTATCCCTTTCTGGAAGATCTGATATAGTCAAACACAAGTTGTCGGGTTTAGTACCAAAATAACTGAAAGAAATATGATGATCTGTGTACACACGATGTCAGGCCAATGATCTAGTAATCCCTTTTGGCCTGAAAATCTATAGATCCTTGCCCCAAGAAGCGTTAGCAGATGAGTAAAGAGGACTAAGCGGTGAAGTGAATTAAGGAACTAGACTTTCCTTTCTGCAGTGCTAGGTTTGTTCTCAGTTTTTCATGTTAATTTTCAACAAACTTCCCATGTCAAAACCACAAGACAGACCATGTGAGTGGAATCTCTGCTAAGGTGAGATCACAATAGGAACAACAAAGATATCTCAGGTTGGGATAGATGTGTATGGACAAAGTTATATAGGAAAAGCTTACAGAGGACTAGTTTCATTGGCATTTAATTCTAACTCTTTCAATTTTTTAAATATTTTGCTAGATTACCAAAGCAGATGAGGGAATATACAGAGCAGTTGTTTCTGATGACCGGGGAGAAGATGCTACTGACCTTAATCTCACTAAAGAAAGTAAGATAATTTTACACTAGTAGGCAATATTTTACACACTTTTATTTGTGAGCAGGCTTTTGATGTGGATTTTAAAATATACTATCTTTTTTTTATTGCATGTGCTGTTTTAGTAGCTTTTTTGTGTTTCTCAAGGAGACACGGTCTGCATAAAAAGATCACTAGCAAAGTCTGAATTTTCTTCTTTTTCCCTTACCTGGAAAAAGGAAGCACTGTTAAAATATATTGCTGCGTGCTGTAAATTTCAAGGATAAGAAGCATTTAAGATGGCATTAGGGTCCAAAACTGGACTGAGTACAAACAACCTCTTTCTTTTTACCATGAACCTGTTAAAAGTCCAGTGACATCAACAGGAGTCTTCAACCAGCTTTAGATCAGAACACGTTTACATCCTATATGTATCTATGTCATAATTCATTTATTAACTGAGAAACTCAAGTTTCTACTCCTGCTAGCACTGCCAATCCTGCAAAACAACAGACGAGTAAATTGGCTCTGCTTTCTATTTTACATCCCCAAGAAATATATCAGCTGAATTCTGAGTGCAGAATCTTTATTAACAGTGACATCAAATTTGTAAACTCCTACTTTCATTTGTCATATTATAGATTTGTTCTAGAATTCAGATAACAAGTAAGTATAGAATCCCTGCTCTTGTAATATCATGTTCACATAGTTATTATTCAGACTATGACCATGTTATAAAGCTTCTCATACAACAAGGAACAGGAGTGAAACTCAAAGGTATTCCCAGTCCTCTCTCAGCAGGAATCAGTTGGCTCTGTTTCCCAGTTTTACATTCAACCAAGTTATCTAGCATCTGGCATTTAAACCTGATACATAAATAGGTATGCCATGAAATGAATTGTTGCATACACTGAATGTTAAGGAAGCAGGTTTTAAAGCTGTAAAAATTCTGTAGGTGAATCAGATGTACTTTGCTAGTGAATTTATGGCTACTTCAAGCATCTTGCTATGTATTTTTAGGGTTTGAAGATCTTCTCAAAGAGCTATGCAGAATCAGCGGTAAGTCTAGTTCTTCTCATCTTTTATTGTAATAATAGTACTTAGTAGAAAAGTGCCCTGCTTCTACTAACAGACCAGGGCACTGCTCTACTAATGGGGAAACTGAAGTAGAGAATGAGATTACATGTGAGAGAAACACTTGGTTCAGACAGGGATTCAAGAGTTCTCCTATGTTCAGACTGACAGGACAATCCTTTCTCTCTAATAAACTTCCTCTGTGCTGTAAAGGTTCTCAATGTGGAAGTAAAGTGAAAGGGAGCAGAAGGCATTTAAAGACTGTTGGAGTTAGAGGAACATGGGGATTGAAGTAGGGAGAGTCAACAGTAGGCAGCTAAGAAGTGAGAGGAGAGGGGAAAGAACTGGGAGGGTGGCAGGGGTCCTGCGGTTTGTAAAAGAGAGGAAATGAAATAGGAGTTAAATATACTCTGCTCTTGTCCTTCACCTTAGAAACTGGACTGGAAAGGATACATGATCCATTTAACGCATGCCATAAGCTGTTCTTTCTATTCAGATACACATGCAGCTGTTACATTCCAACATCAAAGTGAACAGAAACTAAAGTTTCTATGGCCTTCCCTACTGCAGGGAACTGCTGCTGACTACAAATGTGCATCTAACCTGGTGCTGCATAGACTACACCAAGCCCTATTCATACACCATGGTTAAATCCTACTCGGGTCTAGTGGTAAAGCTGTTATGCTACTCCCATCATTGCTAGCAGCAGGGCTACAGTAGGGATGGGAAGGTTTGAGAGACAGCCTTGGAACTGGTACTTGAGAACCAGACCTCTAGAGCAGATACTGGTGTCTCCACAAGCTGCTGAGGAAAAGTCCTAAGATCTTCAGGTGTTAGAATGCCAGAGTGCTCTCAGCTGGCCATGTTCTCCAATATGGGCAAAACATTAATGATTCTTTAAAAAAACCCCAACAAATTAGGAGCATGTATATAGACTCTTTAGTCACCTTGCTCAATCTCTGTCTTGTAATTCCCTAATTAGCCCTCTCTGCAGTACACCAACCGGTTGAGTAAAAGACTGCCCTCAGCAGCAGCAAGCCTGTCTTTGTTCCATTGCTTAGGAAACTGAGGAAAAGTTTAATTAATGCAAAAAAAAAAAACTGGGCAAGCTGGTGGGAGGATTGGCAGGAAGCTTAGGAAGTTGGGTAGGGTTTGCTCTGGCCCTGCACTGGATGATGTCTCACCTGTGGAACAACAGCCTGGATAACCAAATCATGTTTTGTGTTACAGCAGAGAAAAGGCGGCCCCACACGGTTAACACTGCCATCC
>NW_017729015.1:16378055-16424582 GCF_001723915.1 Gavialis gangeticus | reverse complement strand
GCTACACCTCTGAAAATCCAGCCAACTGCTGAAGGTATCAGACTCTACACTGAAGTGAAGCACTACACTGACTATATGAAAACAACCTGGTATCATAAGTGAGTTGTTCACACTTATTTACAAGATTCATAACGTACTGCTGTCTGTATTATCTGTCACTAGAGCCCCTAGTGTCTGAGCCTGCAGTGCTTGAAGTCAATGAGAAATTTAACTGAATGAGGACTTCAGGGTGCTAAGTGCAACTGTCTCTTCATACTGAATTGTGTGGGAGGTCTTCAATTAGCAGTCATGTTCTATTTATTTAAGAGGCACAAATGCTGATGGGTGACCTTTGCTGATGCAATAACAATGCATTTAAATGAAAGCTCAATTATGGCCATGGAAGGAAGAATTTTTACTTTGTCTGTAGCCTATTACCCCTCATTGGAGAAGTGTCACAGTCACTTGGCATCTACTCAACCTTTTATCTGATCATAACAAAGCTTTTTCCAAATGTTAGTTAATTTAGCCTCATATCTCTCTGAAGTATGCAACCCCTGTGTAATTAGACCTTTTTAACTGATAGGTGTGATTTAGAAGCTAAGGTCCAGATTTCTTAAGGGGTGAGGGGCATAGTGTGATTTTCAGACTCCAAGGTGCCTGATTCCTATTGGAATTCCAGGATTCCTGGCTCCCAGTCTTTTTTTCCCCTAACAAACAGATCTTACAGAATCGGTTCAGTGTTGAAGCTTGTGCAATTTTACTCTAATATCTTTGAAATGATATTGTATGTTTACCTAGGGATAAGCGACTAGAAAGTGGTGAGAGGCTGAAAGCTGGGAGTACAATGGATCAGATCTGGCTTCATATACTGAATCCCACAGATGCAGACAAGGGGAAATATACCCTGGAATTATTTGATGGGAAAGACTCTCACAAACTTTCAACCGATTTGTCTGGACAAGGTGAGCTGAGGCTAAACACTTCTATTGTAAGGGACAGTTAAACACCTGTTACCTTCAGAGATTTCCACCCAAATTTGGTCATAGATTCTCCTTAAAGGCATGGTATGGGGGAGGGAAGCTAGAAGTTAGAATGGAGAAGTATATACAGAAAACTGTAAGATGCATGAGAAGGGAGTAACTAATGGCAGGAACATTGCTGCCATGGAAGAGAGCTCCCAGATAGAAGGGTGAAAGGAGCCAGCTGTCCAACAGGATGACCATCAGTTGCTTTGTTTCTTCCATAGAGCTTGTGGTTTGCACATAATATTTGTGTTTCCCTCTGAGAGAATGTGGCTTTGGCTCCACAACAGAATTATCTTTCCCTACCTCAAAGCGTCTCTGTGGGAAGACAACGTCAGGACCTTGATCTTTTAGCAACATATAAATAGAGCTCGTATTTCCTTGAGACAGATAGAGATACTGTCCACAGAATACAACGATGGGTACAGACCAATGCCTGTGTAAACAGATAATCCCTGTTTAAAATGTTATGTTAAATCTATTAAGGTCAATGAAATAAGAAATACCTTTCCCTAAAACTCTTCTGTTCTTTGCAGCTTTTGCTGATGCAATGGCTGAACATCTAAGACTAAAGTAAGTTTCTGCTCAAATACTTTATTTTAAAGGGAAACAAATGCATTTTGGGGTTGTGCTATTTGTTTTGGTTCTTTTTTTTTCTCCCCTTAACAAATGCATTTTGGCATAGCTTCTCTGCTTCATACTTTGGAACAGCAATCAGGTCATGGGAGATTTCTCTTTATGAGGAGCACTAGTGATGTGGAAATTACCAGTTGCAGTAAATTATTCAAAGCTCATATCTGCAAGGAGGCAAATAAACCTTGGTAATCTCTGAGCAGTGCTGTAAGCAAGCCACAGCTGTACAAGACACAGCAAATTAACAAATGGGAAATTGCTACCAAGGTCTAGAAGCTCTGCACACTTTTAGATATATAATTCAGTGTGTGACATGCCAGGCAACAAGTAGAATCCTACAGACAGAAAACAGTATTTTAAGTCTCTTTGTCAAATGGAGCCCAACGCCTGCCAACCAGACTCGGGTATTTCAGAGAACCACTGACTTCAGTGGTTTCTATTTAGATGCAAATGGCTGAAGTACACATTTCATTGGAGGATTAGGGCCTAAATTTGTAACATATAGAAATGGGTCCCCGAAAGGGGAATTGAATGGCATGTCATACCAGCCTTAGGAAAAGATATCCTTCCTCCGTTACAGCTGATGGCAATGGAATATTGCTAGCCTCTGACAATTGTTCAGTGGTTATAACATGTTATGAGTAAGAGGGTGCAGCTTCTTTTCTGGCAAATGGCAGCTCCTGTCACCAAAAGCATACCAAACTGTCAGAGGAATCAGGCCTCCTGTGTATGGAATTTCCCTCACATGCAGAAATGGGCCTCTCAGGAACAGTGCTGGGACCATGTGAGGAAGCCTGTATTCTCCCTCCCCTCACAATACTTTTTCTACACATATAAAACAGACTTCAGCTTTCAGGATTGTCACTCTGAGTGCTTCAGAATTAAACAAAAGCTTTTTCTAGATGGGAACCTGAAACTCCCACGAGACTATTTATGGATCAGTGGAAGAAAGTGCTTAAGCGCTTTGTGGGTTGACTGGGCTTTAAACATATATTTGAGAAGCTCCATTATCCACTGGCTCCTCTGAAGTTCATAAGAAAAAAAGTATTCTTTTTTACAGATCTCTTTCTCATTCCAGAACTTGCTCAAAGGAAAACGAAATAAAACTCTTTATTCACCCCAATGAAAGACAGAATACTGGAATTTTCCACATATTTACCCTATTCTCATACTTTGCTTTAGTGCCCCTCTTTGCTTTCCCTTTGGAAATGCAGTTCCATAATAAAATAAAAACATTACAAACCTCTTTATCTCTTTCTCACTTTCAGGGAAGCAGAAATAGCAAACAAGTGTAAGTAAATAAATATGGCACATTTCCCTCATTCTGTTACACAAATCCAAGTATTATGCCAGTATGTAAAGCTAACTGTTAGTTTTTGATCCTTTCCAGATCGTGCCAGAGTTGTCCAAGGTCTGCCAGATGTTGCTACCATCATGGAGGATAAGGTAATATTGAGTAACTGTCATGCATTATTAGGTGAGGTTGCCCTTAGTTCATGTATAGATATTGCAAGGATTACTGGGGGTGCAGAGCACAAGGTGCCTTTCTCTTCAGCAGTTTTCAGCAGCTATGGCTCTGTGCTTTCCTGAGCCAGCACAGTTGTAAAAGATATGATGTGACAGAATCCTTATGACTAACATCATCCAACAAAATCATAGAGCATAGGGAGGGAAGGGAACTTGAAAGGTCATCTAATCCATTCCCTGGTTTCAAGGTGTTCCTAAACTATGATTGCAGATGGTTCTTACATACACACATACCCCTGCCTACCCTGTAGCATTAAGCAGTTTTGAGAACCACAAACCTAATTACGTCTCAAGGATTAATTTCTTGCCTTTGTAAAGTGCAAAGACTGTTTTAATATTCACTGTAAAAAGATTTACATGAGAAGTCCCTACTTATTCAGCTCCCCCCTTAGATACCACATGCTAGATTGCAAGTGCTGACAATTGTTTGTTGAAGCTGTTTAAGTGTCTGACCATGCCTATCCCACCCCTACTTTTAAACCAGTGGTTTTCAATCTTTTCTCGTTTGTGGATCCCTAAACATTTTTGCATGGAGGTGCAGACTCCTTTGAATTGTAAGTGCAGGTATTCACATACTTTCTTGATCAGTCACCTTTTACAGACCCCATAGAGATATTCTGTGCAACCCCAGGGATCCACGGACCACAGGTTGAAAACCACTGTGTTAGACTAATCATCATTGGGCTTGATTATTCCATCATTGACACTAATCATATGCTCTGGGCTAGATTCTTCTTTACTCTTAGGGGTTTTGGAAGTGTAAAGGGGACTCAAAATTACTATAATTATAAAATATATCCGCTTGAAGATCGCTTTATACTAACAGAGTGGTGTGTAGGGGCACAAATGGGAAGCAAGCCCATTGACTTCAGGGAAGTTATTCTTTAGCTCATTAAGGTATAAGCAATAGCGAAAAGAGGAGTTATTTTCAAAATTACAGCTGCTAGCCATAGAAAGGAATTACATTTAATTGCAATGCTGTGATTTCAAAACAAAAATGCCTCACTGCAGGGGCATCTATGTGCTGCAGGAGCATGCAAGAAAAATAAAAATGTGGAAAAGTCCTATCCATTCACATTTTTCTGGTTTCTGTTTAAACTTTGTTCAGACTTCTAATTCTATCCAAAATGTGCACAGCTTAATAGCATGAATTGCCATGAAATTCTCTATTTTAGTATGAAGCATTTAGCTTTTGTTTTGGTAAGCTTGCTCCTGAATCATAGAACACTCACGCTTCCCTAAAGCACCTTAGTTCTCCTAGCTCTGCCACCTGATATCAACACAATCCTATAATGAATTCTTATATCATAGTGAATAAGTTCCAGCTGACTCATAATGACAGAAACTAGAACAGCCCTGAAGTCTGAGGTCATGTTATTGACTTTAATATTTTCAAAGTAGTAAATATGCTTATATTGCTAATAAACACAGACATGTTTCTCCATAACCAAAGATTTGCATACTACAAACTGTACCTTTCCACTTCCTGAAAGCAAAATCGTACTGCGTTTGTAAGATCATGCCATCTTGTTGGACATTAAATAAGAGAAGTACAGCATGTTATTTGTGTCAGAAATTGGGGAGTGGGATCAGAAGGCAACATTTGATGTAATTTGTATGGTGCTTTCTTTCAAAACACTGAATAATTAATCCCCAAATTTTGGGGGCCAAAAGTGCCCTTGTAAAATATAGAAGTAAATATTGTCCCCATTTTACAGATGAGAAACTAAGACAGAAATGGCTTGGCTTACCCAAGTTTATACAGTGAATCAGTGTTAGGGCTGATTAGGACTCAGGAGTTCCTGAACTAGTTATTCTATGGATTTTTAAGAAGGAACTTGATTTGCTCCGTTATATCTTCAGCTACTAGATGTGAACTGTCATTGTAATACCTACGTTTGCTGTGTTTTAATACAGACCCTGTGCTTGACTTGTTGCATCTCTGGCGACCCTTACCCAGAAATCACATGGTTCAAAAATGAGAAGGTAATTGTCTTTAAGGATCGTTACAAAATAGAAGTGAAGGGAACAGTTGTCACAATTACCATTGAGAGAGTCTGCAGTGATGACACAGGAAAATACAGCATATTTGTTAAGAATAAATATGGCTCTGAAACAGGGCAGGTTACAATCAGTGTATATAAGCATGGAGAGGAACCAGAAGCACTACAGGAAAAATAACTTCCATCATACTCCAAAACACAGATTTCTCAAGGGAATTAAACACTGAATGTAAGGCATCTAACTCCCTAGGGTTCCTTTGAACTTCTCAAACCTAAAATTGAGACCACTATTTCTCTTTCCTGACATTATCCAGGTATAAAATAAACACATACACAGTGCTGTTTGCTGGAAAATGTAGCAAACTAAAGTGATTTCTGGTAAGAGAAATGAAAAAAGCCCTTCAATAAAGCATCTGCAAAAATCTAGAGAAATCCTTCAAAATTTCACTGAAGTATTCTAGCCTAAACCTACAAAATTACATAAGCTCCTCATAAAGGGCATCTCTTTTCAGCTTACTGCACTGTGTGGGATAGACGAGTGGTATACAGGAACTTTATTTTTAAGATCTTTTCATATTAAATCTCTCTGTTATTGAATATCCTGTAGCAGGTAATTTGTGTGTGTGTTATTAAACTTATCCCTGCTGAACCACAATTCAGCACAGTCCTCCAGGATATGCCTAACTTGATGTTAGTAGACCTACTCATGTGCTTAAAGTTAGGTATATTCCTAACTTCACTGAATCAAGATCCTAATGCATTTAAGTAAAGTAAACTAGTGTTGTTTTAAGTCTCCATTGGCTATAGTGAGGAATGTGTGGGCTAATGTTGTGTCTGCCACTGTACTGTGGGATCATAAATTCATATGCCCCACAGCTGATATTTCATTATAGCATACTGTAGACAGTCATATTGTGGAACACCTATGCACAGCTAGGTGAACAAGGGTGGCATTCTGTTCCTTCCTATGTGTCCATTTTTGCCACCTGTGCATCCAGGGGAATTCTATTTGTAGGTCTATATGGAAAACTACACAATCATGCAGAGTGGTGCAGGAGAGAAGAAACCATCGTTTTCACCAAGGAGTGGCTGGAGCTCTCACTTGGAAGTAAGAGGTCCTGTATTCTGCCCCACCCCCTTACCCAAAGCGAGTTTAAACCCAGGGGTCTCCAACTTCCTAGCACAGCACTCATACCACCACTCGATAGATTAGTCATTATCCACAGTTCTTTTTCTGGCACACCTTTTAAAGCTGGCCCTCTGGGCAGCCATGACAGGGTGATATGTGGGACCAGGAGAGTCGAGCCTCGAAGGTACGTGGCTCAGTGAGGTGACAGCTAGCTTAGAAATGAAACAATGGGCCTTGAGTTGGAGCCTGAACCCTTGTCCTCAGTGGGGCAGAAGCTGCCCTCCAGCCATTTTTTTTCCAATAGCTATATTAGTGACTCAGCTTCAAAAGAAGCACCAGAGAAGGCACTGAATTACAGCTGACCTGTGTTGTGCGGGTTAGCATGCTGTACTGGGAAATGAGAGAACCTGGTTCAAACCCCTTCTGGCTGAAGGAGGCCCTGGACCTCTGGCCTCCCAGGTGAGTGCCCTATCCTTTAAACTATAAACCAAAAGTGGATTGAACACATGCACCCCATTTGGTTTCTGAGGCTAAGTCTGGTAGTTACAGCTTTGGGCTAATTCCATTTTTGGACATGTAACTGTGCCTCCACTTACGGAGCAGCACTTACGTAGCAGCAGTCTTATGGCTGCTACTGCACATAGTGAGTCTGAGCTCCCACACAGTCGTTCAGTCGTCTGTGTGTGCAGGGCTGTGTGTTCAGGATTTCCTCTGGGCATGTAGATGCCAAAAATGCCCTGAAGATAGCAAAAAAATGGCCACTTACGACCAGGAAAGAATAGAATGTCTCCCCAAATGTCTTGACCTGTTTCTGTGCCAGATTCAGCTCAAAACAGAGTAGCATAAGCCCAGACATTCCTGACTGAGAAGTTGAAAGTTTGAAAAACATTAAAAATATTTTTACACATTTCACCTAAATAAACTTGTGTCCTTGAGCATATATTTGTAAGATATAAGCAAAGCCTTCTATCCTACATGGTGTAACTGCCTCCCCATTTAAATCAATAACTGTGATTTGACTTTGTATAAGTAACAATTTGTCTGTTGGGTTAGACCAAGTGACAAGCTTATGCAGTGATAGACTATTCTGAGAACTGTGACACATGCCAGCCCCCAAACAAAAGCTTGATTTCTTTGCTAACAGGAATCCTGATGAGCTAAAAGCTCATTATTTTCTTCATTTTTTAAAAAATTATGAGAATGAAGTGAAAGAAGTTGTCATATCCACAATAGGTTTTTTTTTTAAATACAACAGTTGGAAGCATCAGAAACACAACCAACTTTTTCTGAGAACAGGTGATTTTTATAGGTCAACTGTGATACTTGTAATGTTTCTGTTTTGAAAGCAGTTTATTCCTTGAACAATGTAAAAAGGAAGGACAAAACATAACAATAGAAATCTAAAGGAATGTAATAATCTTGTTTACATAATACTTACCATGTTTGACAGCTAGTATTTCCAAATTACCCACACTTTCAGAAGGTTTCCATAGCCACTGTTTTATTTGTTAGCATTGATTAAGGATGGTGCTTGCCTTTTGTACTATAGCTGATACTTCACTGTATGTAGTGTATGCAAAATAAAAATCTAAACTTGACAACAATATGTGAGTCATATCTAAATACATCTTTGGAAGACTGTTTAGAAAAATGTAGGGATGCATGTGTGGCTGGGTGTGCCACTGGGTGAGAAAAAGAAGAAAAAAACTATTCTTATTTGAAGGCAACTTCACTATTACTAATTAAATTAAATAGACTGTTTCAAATGTATGATCCCCATATCACAGTTATAATATCTATTATTGTTCTCAATGCTTGGAAACAGATTTTATCTTGATAGGATTATACACAGCTACTGACACTAAAATTTGGGCTGCAGTTGGTATTGGTTCAGGTACTAGCTTCAAATAAAGAATCAACAAATAAGATAAAGGAAAAACAGGACTGAAGCAGAGCAAAGGCTTAGTGAAAATGGGTAGAAGACTCCACCTCTCCAGAACTTGGAATAGAACCCAAATTTCTGAATCTTGCCTCTTCTGTAAGCAAATATTTGTTAAACTTACTGGCAAAGTGACCCGTTCTCTTTGTATTTTGGTTCATTTAGAGACTAGAAATCTATTGTGTCATTCACCCCATTACCTCTTATGGCAGAGGTCTGTTCAGTGGATTTACAGGTTTCAGCTCTGCTGATGACCCTCATACATGTCAGAAATTCCATCAAGAATCATCCTACTGTTTTGAGGAATGTATACACAATAAGTACATTGCAGAAACTTTAAGATTGAAAAAACAGTAGGTAATCATGCAACTGAAAGCTGCTTCATATCACATATGCACAAAGGTGCTGACTGAAGGTTCACTGGTAATTGTAATTCTGGCATTTTCAGTTAAGTCCTAGGTTTTGGAACCATTTTGTTGGTCTAATACTGCGTACATGTGTGTGGCTGTAGACAGGTCTTTAAATTTAAGCTAGTTTGCTATTATGCCTGCAGTGAAATTTGTATAGACAGACTTCCCAAACCTGTAGAGATTTGATGGCGGGACTGGGGCCTTAAGGAGTCATTTTAAATAAAGCTGGTTTTGATGTTTATTGGCTTCTGTTAAATTATTCTGTATATATGAAAGATGATGGGTCCCACTGACCCCACTTAGCTCATGTCTATGACTAAGCTTCTGCCAGCAAAGCTGTGTTAATCAGGAATATGAAAAGGTGTTATACTTGATCCAATAGCTATGCTGGCAAAAGCCCAGGGTGCCATTCTTTTCCTTTCCTGGATGTCTAAGTGTCCAGATTTAGTCTTCTGTGTGGCATTCCAACCTGTGCAAAAGTAGCATTTGTTAGACAACCATGTAGATGACCAAAATCTGGACAGTTAAATGACCAGGAAAGAAAAGAATATCAGCCATAGTGTACACACACGATAGCAGCAAAATTACACCATGACTGGAATAACTAGCGTTGCTTGGAAGGGTGGGTATAATCAGTTTTACTATGGTAAGCTGAGTCTCCATTAGGTACACTTTTCTGGTATGATGTTCTTAAACCAGCAAACTTCTCCTAGTATAGAACCTCACCCTGAAATTACAGGTAAAGTATAATACACTTTTGTAAGTGAAAGCAACATAACTGAGCACTTCAATGACAAAAAAGCATTACAATAAGTAAATGACCTACAAGGGAGGAGGCATAACCACAGCTTTCCATCCAGCTGTTGGAAAGGATAGTACCTGCAGAGGTGCAGCAAAGCAACTCCAGAGCCATGTCACGGATTGGATCATGAAAATAGAAATTAATTTGCTACCCCACACACACACTACAAAGACTTCTTTGTGAAACCATACTGCAAATGCAACAGACACTTACTACTGTTTTGCACTTTGGCTTACTGTGAAGTACCTAATGTCAACTCTAGTCTTCAGAGGACAGTGAGAAGAGGTCATCAGTACAGACTAAAAAAGCCTTTGACAGTACTTTTCTGCAGTCAGTCTGGTGTATGCATGTGAGAAGTCCTCATAGAAATGGAAAGTTTCAGTTCCAAACAGATGAACAGCCTGCATCCTCAAGATGGACTTTTCCACCCTTATAAGCAATTGGCAAAATGCAATTTGTTTTCTCCCCTGTCCTGTGAAACATCAGATACTGGCCATTACTTTGGACAAAATATCAGGTTTCTTGGATCAATAGTTTACCTGAACAAAATTCTTTGCAAATGGTCTAAAAGTTCTTATTATTAAACATTAATTAACCTCTTAACCCCTAATGTTAATTTAAAGAAGGTGTATGTGGCATATTTTAGGGCAGTGCAATTTTGAAACCAAATTGAGGCTTATTAACCAGAATTAGAATCCAGGTCTCTCATGTCCTAGTACCAGGTCCTATGCACTGATTAAAACTGTGCTGAATTAGGAAATTAGAGATGGACCTGAATTTTCCCAAAGCTTGAGGTGTGTCTGATTCTTTGATCTCAGTTTGAGATTTTCTCAGAAAACTTCAGACTGGAAAACAATGTAATTGTAAATTTGTTCAGAATCTTATTCCCACTCAGTAAAAAAAAATGCTCCTTAGTATTTAGTAAAACAAATGTTATCTGAGAAAGGTCAGGCACCGCTAGGGTACAGACATTATCTGAATTAAGCAATTTCATGGCAAAGCTCATATAATTTGTCTAATGTCCTCTAATGCCAAGTCCAACCTGCACAGAGAATGTAGATGTTGAAAATGTTGTCGGATTATGGGCAAAGTGAGAATTAAAATAAAGCACCCATGTATTTCCCCCACTTCAGTCCCTAGGCAACAGCTTCATGTTTCAGTTCTCATTTAAATTTGTATATACATAAATATGATTAAACCTATTTAAATATTGTAATGTACTGGCTAATAGCTGTGCTTAACATTGATGTCTACTGGATGGAATTATAACTGTTCAGCTGTGTGTCATAAGCCATGGGCTACTTGCTCTTTGAAGTGCTCCACGTGCTTTTGAAGCATTCCAAACAATGAAGGTACAGATACTTATAGCCGAAGCATCTAAAAAAAGGCCAAAGTGCTTCAAAAATGACTCCTGAAAAAAGAGGAGCATTTTTGAAGCACTTCCTGAACTATTGGCATGCTCCAGTGGTCCTTTAGCTTCTCACAGTGCTCTACCTGCTTCCTACCCCCCACAGAGAAGCAGGAGAAGTGGTGCAGACAGGCAATAAGGGCTCTCTTGTGTGCTCAGTTGCTTGGAGAACCTGCAGAGAGAAGAGGTCAAAAGCCTTACAGTAAATCCTGCTCTCCAGCCCCCTGACTAGAGACTACTGCCACTGCATGCTGACACTGCCATTTTAAACCACTTGGAGGAAGGGGAGGGTTGAGGGCCTGGCCAAAGCAACTGAGGAACCCAAAACACATTTTCAAAGATGACTTAGATGTATACTAGCTAGATAGGAGGTTTTTAACTATAGTTATACCAGTAGACAAAGGTAATCATCCTGATAGTTTAAAGTCTAGTTTAAAACTAGGAAACCTTAAAAGAGTCAGTCAAGGTAAACCCTTCTTCAGAACCAATGAACTAGAGGTTATTTCCATTAAAAACAAATAGATGATTAATAATTGATACTTCACTGTTAATAATTACCAAATCATTGCATGAAATGAGCTAGATTTTTCCCTTAGTATAAATAGCATCACTTTGATAGAAGAGTCCTCCATTCTGTTCCTGGCATCAGTGCCCATACTATACCATATCATCCATAATGGCATTCAGTGGAACTTGGCAGGTCTATGCTCAAGAGAACTATGAAGAGTTCCTGAAAGCTATTGGTAAGTGTCCAGTTACTTTTGTCACAGCTTGTTGGGTATGTGAAATACAAGAATATTTTTCATTTACAGCACTTTTCATCAGGGAATTTCAACTTATATTGTGGACCAGCCACCTCCCATGACATAGTTCAGTGCTACTCTAAGCATTTTAGAGATGAAATGAAGAGATTTGCCGAAAGCAACATGGGTAGAACAACAGGTGTTAAACTCAGATTTCCTAAGTCTTTACTACAAGAGTGAGCTTCTCCTGAAATAAGAGGTATCTTAATAGAAGCATGAAAATTTAATTGTATACACATTTATAAATCTAATAGGTTCGCTAGCAGCGACTTGTTAATGGGATATAGAGCCTTTCAAATCTACACTGCTAGTTCACCTACAGGTGATGGCTCTTTGGTCGCCAGTATGAGATGAAGATGATGGTCTTTAAACGTAGGGACAAAATCATATTTCACTTTATGTACCTAAATGGCAGTTACCACCTATGTAACTACAATTTTCAACACGTACACATAGGTTGATACAGTTCTGGGCATGCAAATATGCACATACCCAGGGAGCATGTTCAGTAGGGCTGTGCTCTGGCTTGCAGGTAGGTAGTACCATATGCTCACCCAGGTAGGCATGTAAGGCAACATATGCCCTGAAATTGTAGCCAAACAAAAAACAATGAGTAGCACCTGTTAGATGCTGGTGGAACTCCCTTCCATGGTTTAGCCTGACAGCTTATGGGTTAGGGCATCTGTCCAGAGGGTAGGAGACATTCTGGTAAAATAGAATCCTAAACTTTGCAAAAGAGCAAAAAACTGCAGTTAAAAGGCTAGGCAACTGCCATTTAAAATAGGCGAAGTAAAACAGGATTCTGCCCTAGGTCTCTAATAAAAAGCATCACCACAGTTTCCCGTTCAGCCCTGATGGCAATTTTAGTAAAATGACCAAGGATTAGATGGGTTTTCAAAAGCCTTACTTTGAAATTCAGTGGAGTTGGGTGCCCCTAGCCACAGTTAAGATTCCTCTGAAAACCCCAGGCCTAAAGAGAATGTTGTCTGAACTACCTGCTCAATGCCAAAGGTCCCTTTTTCAAGTCATGTATGAGGCAGTTGTTCTGCTGCCACTCTATGACCTGTACCTTAGTCTCCAGCCTGTTCTGGGGAGAGAAAGAGAGAAAATAATGTACATGTCATATTAGTCATGTCATGGTAGTCACTATACCTCCCTTATTCCTAGATATTGAAGAGATGATGGAGGTGTAACAGTCTGTATAGATTAGAAAAGAACTTAGAAAAGTGTCCAAGTTTCACAAATGTGAAAGCCATACATACAATTTAAAAATGTGTTTACAGAACTATTGTAATAGGAGGCAAACACACCTTAAATTGCTTTTTCAAAATTATTAGATTTATGGCAGGTCCTCAAAGTAAGGGCCTGACATTAAATCTCCAAGATTATAAGGAAATTAACCAAACAAAAAATGCCCATGAATTAAATGTTATGGCCAGAGGGCACTGGGGAATCTCAGGATAAACTCCCAGCTTTAACACTGATGTCCTGTTCTCTTGCTACTTCATGTCAACTTTGTAACTTCATTGAAACAAAGTATTTGGTATTTCCATTATTCATTTCAACAGGAACTCCCTCTGTGCATAACAGAGAAATTAAAAATCTGTTTTTTGCTTTTCTGCAGGATTGCCAGATGAAATTATCAAAGTTGCCCCAAACATTAAGCCTGTTATTGAAATACTACAAAATGGAAGCAACTTTGTTGTGACGTCAAAAACACCCAAGCAATCTGTAACAAATTCATTTACTCTTGGGAAAGAGGCTGATATCACCACTATGGATGGCAAAAAAATGAAGGTAACCTACCAGTATTTCAGGAACAATAGTAGTTCTTTCTGCACTCCAAAGATTTCAGAGGGCATGTAGGTTACAAAGGAAGTGAAGAAGCCTGAACAGTTTTTCGTCTAACCATTAGGGTGGTTAACGATAGTGCAACACACTGCTACACAGGAAATTTGGCTTTGTGTCATGAATTGTCATCTTAGCATGTGCTGGAACAGTTGTGGAGGCAATGCACTAAGCTACTGTATGAGCAAGCAAGCACATTGCATCACTCCTTAACCAGCTCTTCAAACTGATATGTAAAGTGATGCCAACAGGCTTCAGGAGCTGCTTCTGAAACTAGAGACATGGTACTGCAAAGCAGGGTCTGGAGAGACCCCCAGGAACCTCTTGGAAAAATAAATAATTTGTACTGACTAGATATTTTTCTACAAATTATTAAATACTCAGTTATCAGCAAACAGATAAAGGTAATCAAGTCTCCTGCGTTAGTGGAGGAGCAAATCAAAGCAGGAGTTAGAGAGGAATTTTACTCCCTACGTCCTGTACTGCATAAATGACTAAATGCATCATGTAATTTTTCACTTTATCCTGAACAGTACTGCCCAAACAGCAGGCTGTGGAACACTAACTGTGGACTTTAGACAGCTGACTTCCAGTGGTGGTGATTCTCTCTCTCTCTCTCAGCTGATAAAGATGCCAAAATACTTTAAGTGCTTTCTTACTACATTTTCCCATGCTGGCAGGAGTGTTATTTATGGCAAGGGAAGTGGTTCATGTATTTACAAGTATATGTGAGGGTAGTCTAGGAGACAATCTTTCTGTTACACGTGGTCCACATTATACAAAGTTTGAGAGTGCCAACTTTAAAGCATCTGGCATTGACCACTTCCAGAAGAAGGATGCCATCACAGATAAGCCAACTGTTTTGTCTAATTTGGAAAGAGCCCGTGTATATGTTTTGATCGGTATGTTGCATATTTTGACCATCAACTTACATACAAATAGATTGTATATGTATTTTACGTACAATAATTGTAAATCCTTTTAACAGCCTCTATTTCCTGAAAATAATCTACACATCAAAGAGTAGTATTTATATTCTTTGAACAGTTGAAAGAAAGCAAATTTTCTCCTAAGTTAATTAGGATATTACTTAATCATGCCAATTGTGGTTAGGGAAATAAGAATGAGTGCCTGAACTTTCATCTGATTATATCTGTGTACCCAACTACTTACTATAACTGAATTTCCATGTTTACCTTTTGGTCTCAATTGCTGCCAGAAATGGAGTGTAAACTGGACTTTATAAACTAATGTAAGTAATTCTTAAAAAAAAAAAAAATCTGTGTCCACAGTGCATCGTTCACTTGCAAGATGGGAAGCTTGTGTGTAAATCAGACAAATTCTTCCATGAACAAGAAGTTATAGGAAATGAAATGTTGGAGGTAAGATTTAGGCAAATATAAGTTCATTATGAAAAATACCAGAAAAAAATGCCCTACACGTCAGCTTATAAAATCAATACCATTTCTTAAAGTACAAAAATTACTACAAAAGGCGTGCCTTAAATCTGTATCTATGAAGAATATATGATTTTAACTCTTAAAAATTATCATAGCCCAAGAGAAACAACATTAATCATACTTTAGTACAGATGCATTGTACAGTGACACAAATGCCTTACCTGAATCTCCTTTAAACACAGACACAATGTGCAGCTATGCCTTACAGTTACATTCAAGGCTTTACTGTCTTTGAATGTTAACTGTCATTTCCCAGGTGAGACTGGGCAGAATTCATCCCTGTTATTTTCCATTTTATGCACTCAAGCATGAACATTTTTAGTTTCTAAGCATCACGCAGGAAAGCCTTTTGCAGGGTTCTACATAAGGCTGTGAACCGTTTGCACCAATGACCTCACTGAAAAACTTTGGCCCAGGCAAAGGGTGCAAAATGAATCAAGGAATGCAAGTTTACATTTTCACTTCTTTAACTTACAAATCCTTGGAATGTCTAATTTGTTCTGAACCCTTCTCTACCACTACAGAGCCCTTCTCCCTGGGAGTTAAACCTCAACTTTTCAGTTTTTTAAGATGTGTTCCATTTGATCAGATTACTGTCACAGGTTTTACAGCAAAGGTTTTCAAAGCAGCTCTCGAAGTTATGGAAACTCAGCTTCCTTAAATGGCTTTGAAAATGTCAGCCTACTTTTTTCTTACAATAATAAATATCCAAAGTGCCATTTTAGAAGTACTTATTTCAGGCAGCAGGTTTCTGATTTGGAGAACATTCACTTCTCTTGGAAAACTTCTGATATTACTCCTTAATAAAAGATAACAACAATGTCCTTGAAAATAACAGTTGACATTTGGGGATTCTCAGTCCTCAGAACTGGTTCCCTAACAGAAATGCCATTGTTTCAGTATGAATGCACTGTGTATATCTATAGACAGGTATTGTGAATGAGAGAGTTACAATGAATTACAGAAATTTCTTTTCTGGTAGCTATGTGCAGCTCTCCTTACAGTCTAAACAAGAAACAAGTAACGTATTTATCTTTTTCAGACTATGACTGTTGGTTCAGCAACACTCATCAGAAAAAGCAAGAGAGTTAAATAATGAGACGACAGACTCATTTTTGTCTTGGACATTTTTACATTCCAAAAGCACATTTTCCATCAGTTGTGATTTTTCTTATTCTGAAAGAGTGCTACAAAAAAATAAAGAACCAAGATCTCTGCTTTCCTTGCATCTCATACTTTGGCTAATATAAGAATGCATTTTCCTTGATTATACTATGAGGCCCATCTTTCTAAGTAGCAGAGGCCTGTTTCCAAGATAGGCAGACATCCCAATAATTATGAGGGTAGACTTTCCTGTGAAAGAAGTAGAGGACCTGTAGCCTCTAGTAAAATAGTGGCTCACCAGAACAGCAACAGGGAGGTGACAGAAGCTGATATGAATATTTCCTGACCTCTTATGCCAAATAAGAAAGAATATAAATTTAATAAATCCCACCTCCTTTTCTCTTTTTTGTCCAGTTAGTCTAAGTGACCTACCAAAAATCTGCCATCTACTTCTTATGCAGCAAGGAGGAATCAGACATTTATGTGGCTGTTATGCACAGCTGTATCTGTAAGATTAATATAAGTAGAAACATGTTAAGAGCTGGAAAGCATATTGCACCTTCTCAGTAATTAAATAATATAAATGACTTGTTAACCAACTTACAAAAGGAATTGCAAACACAGTTAATGTGTTCAAGACCAAAAGAAATTAAACCAAAAATTAGGCAATTAATGATATTTTCCAGATCTAAAAATAAGGAAGCATCCTTGTAATAGTCCTGATTAGCATGACTGTTTTCAGATTAGATTGCTGTCTACTGTCTAGGTTAAGGCATAAAATGCATAGAATTGAAGATGGGAAGTAGGTTTCCTAACCTGTTACTCTCAACTGTCCATCTTTGCAAAGTTCAGCTTCTTGTAAAAAAAGCATCATCATTCATCCTACTTTATTATTGACATTTAATTGACGTATAGGGCATGTACTGTGACACCACCAGACCTTTTGTTTTCTCACTAAAATGTTTGCTGGGATAGTAATCATGCCATTTTTCAGGTTTCCAGTTAAATGGATTCTATTATATATACTAGCAGCCCTACTCTACATTGAGGTTAGTGGAAGTTTTTCAAATGACTTGACTGGGAACAGAATCTGATCTCTTCTATAGAGGGAAAACTACCAACATAGCTTACTGCTAGACCTCATCATGTGGACACACTTAGCTTAGAACTAGAGTGCTTTTTCTGGCTTACCTTGTATACTTTGAATACAAAATAATCTAAATAAGGAAAAAGCATCCTTATTCTGAAATCAGAGTGTCTGCAAGAGGAGTTTTACTGGCACAGCTATGCCAGTAACTGAGGCATGCTGTATTTGTATAAACAAGCTCTAAAGCTTTTGAGTTCAGGAGGAGTTACACATGTATACAAGATCCCTGGAATAGATTCAGGCCATTTGCCAGCACTTGGGAAGAAAGTTCTTTTAAAGCTGTTTGCTGCATGAAACTATTCAAGAACTCAAAAAGGTAATGTTTGTAAGTTGCTCAGTAACTGCTGCTAGCTAGATGAGGAAACAACAAAAGGATATTAACATTCTAAAAGTAAATTCCCAGAAAACCACAATGCTTTAACAAACAAAACTACAGCTGAAAAATGAATGATACAAGATTTGATACTTTCTAAACTAATCTAACTAAACATATTTTATTTGTCATTAAATAGAATTGTAATCACTGTAATTTGTAACGCCTGTGACAAAAATGTATATGTTGGTTTAGACTCATGACATAAAATGTATTTTTTAAACTAATTTAAAGCACCCACCTAAGAAAGCACTGATGATTTTTAATACATAAGAATACATTGTTTTAATATCCACATAATTGTTCCCAAGCTACTACAAATTAATCTTCTTTCACAACACAACTCATAATCTATTCAATTTACTATCTCAAAGTAAAGGTCAGCAAATATAGGTTCCGCTACACAAAAGGAAACAAAATTATAGGGAATGTAATATATCCTCAAAACAGTGATAACTGAAATTGTTTCTAACATGTTGCACCTAAGCTTCGGTAAAACAATCTAAAAGCAAATGTATGGGCAGTCCTTGACTTACAACGTTTTGAGTTACAATGTTTTGCACTTACAACGTTTATAAATTGACACCCTGTTTTAACTTTATGATGTCAGTTTCAATTTTACACTTGATCTGATGCCAAGCCACACCAGTGAACAAGTTCGCTGCCTCACCCACCTCCCTGGAGAACATCTGTCCAAACTTCCTTGGACACTTTCTTGAAGAAAGCAGACAAGATTCCAGAAAAACCTGCAGCTGAGACTCCTGGGAAGACTCCAGCCAAGAACCCTTCAAAAAATCCAACCAAGAGCCCTTCAAAATGCCCAGCAAAGTCTCCTCAAAGAAGTCCTTCCAAATCAATATGATTGCTATTTACAATATAAATACATTGATCTATTACTCATCTATAATTGATCGCGTACAAAATTCTGGGTTATTTTGGGGGAAAATAGAGTATCGGGCCTTGGTTCAGGAACCAATCCCCATTTATAACATTGTTTTCTATGGGAAAATCGGTTCCAAGTTACAACGTTTCGGCTTAAGACATGGTTTTCAGGAACCAA
Source organism: Gavialis gangeticus (assembly GCF_001723915.1). Taxonomy (NCBI): domain Eukaryota; kingdom Metazoa; phylum Chordata; order Crocodylia; family Gavialidae; genus Gavialis; species Gavialis gangeticus. The sequence goes on along the minus strand of NW_017729015.1, from coordinate 16,405,932 downwards.
TTGTCTCGTAAATCTGAGGACCGTCTGTACTGCAATGTCCAAATTATTTAACATTGCCAGCTATACAGCTGAACTAATCACAGCACATTCCACTGCTGCTGAGATATGAGGCTCCATACAAGTCCTTTGTTCAGTGTTTTACTTCAAGCTTTTAGGAACCGGAGGCCCTTGTCTGCGCTAAGAACCTTGTCTTCCTCTCTGGGATATTAGTTATTATTTATCAACTGAAAATACTTATATTGAAAGAATGGTGGATCCATCCTCCCTCAAAGTCAAGTGAAATCACAGAGAACACTTCATGACAATGTTTACATTTCTGCCTTGGTAATTTGCTGTTACTCTGAAGTCAGGTAGATGGTAGTAGGGCAAGGTGGCACCTCAGAGACTAACTCGTTCAAAGAGGCATAAGTTTTCATAGTTTGTCAGAGGCTGTTGCCTATGAAAGTTCATCTTCTGAATCAGTTAGTGATGCCACCCTGTCCTACCTTCTGCATTACCATACCTTGTAATTATGAACAGTAAAGAGACAAGATCTATCTTGCTCTGAACTGTTTCTATTAGCTCCCAATTCCACAGGGTTTTGAAAAAGTATGTAATTTCCCTGAGAACATGTATATATGCTAAAGATCAAATTTTATGTGGCGACTTCAGTGTTTCGTACAATTTTCTAAGAGCAAACTTTGATGTACCAACTAGAACAGTGTTTCTCAATCTGTGGGTCATGACCCCAAAGTAAGTCGCAAGAATATACAAAAGGGTCATTTAAAGGAGAAAAACATGGGAAACCATGGCCTTTCCCTTGCAGGCTTGCAGTTTGCTGCTTGGGTCCCCCCCTGCCCTACCCCCTCACAAGTGAGGGGCACTGAGGTAATGTTTACAAATGGGTCCTGGTAAAAAAAGGTTGAGAACTGCTGAACTAGAAAACATTTTGGTATTACACAGCTGTTACACTATTCAGAGTGTAAATTTAATCTTGCCTGCTTTTGCACCACCTATTTCAGGTTCTTCTAAAGAAACTTGTGTGCATGTGTAAGTGTGTGAATAGGATTTTAATGTATACTTATTCCAAATCATACTCAGCACAAATGCCCACTTCTAGATAGGATAGCACCTGAACCAGAAACAGCTGTGGTGTAATTTACAAGTTATATTTCAAAACCTACTAATGTGATTCAAGCGCTTTACTCAGACACAATAACCATTATGATTCTTTACTTCTGTTTAGGACGGTGAAGTAAACAGCCTCCATTTCCAGGTCGACTACAGCACTGATATGATTTCCACCATTTCACTGCATTTAAAGTAACATTGGGAAAAGAGAGTAGGACTGCATGTTTGTAGCTGCTATGGTTTCACTTGTATTCTAGCACTTAAAATGATCCAATAGAAAAGTCAGGAACTGAAACAGGAGGGTATGTTGCTAAAAGAATGGTATTTCAGGACTATAAAAACCTGAAGTGTTACAATAATTTCTCCATTTGTTTAAGTGGATTATACATTACCATGTCAATCATGACCTGAACAACCAGATGCTTCTGTAATGAAGGCTTCATTAAGTCAGCTACTATAGACAGGCCAACTTAATAATTAGTGTCTTATAATTTATTTATTTCTTTAAAGCACCATAAGGAAGCAATACACCATGTGCTGTAAAAGTTATTGTAGGATTGATAGTATAATTTATTATCGCTGTTTTCCACATGGAAAAGAAGATGTACACCATTAACAGGCTTGTCGAAGTCCCACGGTGAGCCAGCAACAAAGAGCACAGGGTTATGACCCTCATGTATTTGTTCTTACCATAAGACCGGCATCGGTGTCATGAAATCACCCTGGGGACCTGAAACATCAGCTTTACCCTGCGATGCGATTGCCACAGTCAGGCAGCCCGCTGGAGTTCCTGACCGCTCTCCCACGGGGAAGTTCAGCCGCTGCTGAGACACCCAGTGCCAACGTTTCCGATCCTGAAGCCATCTGATGCAGATACGTGCTTGTTTTACGCTGCAAAGTATTCACGCCCCAATAGCGTGAGGGTCTTTGGCACAAAGCGCCGACATTTCAAAGATGAACATGCAAGGCAAGAGGTGGGTACCTCAGCCCTGCACAACTGCGCCCCACTGCCCCTGCACTGGTGCATGATCTAGCTACGTGTGGAGCAGGACCAGGTGTTTATACTATAACACCTATAAACTTGATAGTAAGGCTCCAGGGAGGGAGGGAGGTCTTTCTGCCTCTCAGGGTAGCAGTTAATACCCCCCGAGACGACGAGCGCCTCAGCAGCATTTGGGCGGGAAAACAAGACACCCGCACATTCCAACCGACTTCGCGGCACAGCGCATGCGTACGCAGAAGAGACCACCCCGAGGAGACTGGGAAGCTGGCGCGTGCGCAGCACCGACGTCAAAAAAAAAGCGCATGCGCAGGCGGGGGACGCTCCTAGGAGTGGAATCTGTGCATGCGCAGAGGGGGCACGCGGGGAAGGCTTTGGCGCCGGTTCTTTTTTTCCCTCCCCTGTCGCCCCTCGTTCTGGCCCAGTTCTCGCCGGAAGCGCCCCGGCAGTCTCGCGAGAGGCGGGGAGACGGTTGGCTGTGGCGCCGTGCGTCTCGCTCCGCTCTGCTCCGCACCGGGCCCCGTCGCTCGCCTCACCCCCCTCCCCCGCTGCCGCCATGTCCCGCTACCTGCGCCCCCCCAACACCTCGCTCTTCGTGCGGAACGTGGCCGACGACACCAGGTGGGTGGTGGCGGCGCCAGGCCCGCGTAGGCTGTGGCGGGCGCGCTAGGCCGCGCGCCACGAGGGAGAGGCAACGGCTTCCTGAGTGGGAGGCTGGGCCGCGCCGTGCCGGCTTCTTTGTGCTCCCCTTAGAGCTTCCTCCCCGCGCTTTTTATAGGGGGCCGTGCCTTGCCCCCTTCTCACCCGCCGCCGCGCACCAAGCCGCGGGGAGCTTTCCCGCCCATCCGTGGCTCGTAGGGCGGGAAATCAGAGCGGGATGGGGATGAATTCACCGTCCCTGGATGGCCACTGGGAGTGTTTCCACCCCCCCTCGCCAGGTCAAAGCGTGTTAAAATAAACACCAGGCGGCTCTTTTCCACTCCCGTACAGCAGTACAGCCAGGGACCCTCGGAGGTGGTGGAAGCTGGGGGTGCAGCTAGGTCCACCAAGGGGAGGAAAGGGGCATCCGTCACTGTTGAGCAGGGCAATGAGGGGCACGGCCCTTGCATCGGACCTGCTTCAGCATTTAAGATCTCGGGCTGCAAGTGAGAGAGGAGCGGAACCCCCTGGTCAGACCCAGTTCACTGTCCCTTTCAGCATCATTCCTCTGCGGGGTGGACCCGTGTCTGACAGAGTCAGTAGCAGTTCTCGTGTTACGTTCTTGGTTCTGTCAGTTTCTCTAATCTTGGGGTTTGTGTTCATGTAGGCAGAATATTTCTGCACTGTTCTTCTCTGTGGGTTTTTTGGTGAGGCTTAGGCAGTAGGTGGGAAGGTTTTCAGTTTGCAGTGTTTATGGTCAAACTCTCCAGGGTTTAAAAATGCAAGGGGCTTCATGCTGTTGTATATTTCATCATGTGATAATGGTGCTTCCAAATTGCCTGGCAGTCTCCCTCCCCCCCCCGCACATGCACACATTTCTGCCCCGGATATTTTCAGCAGATTTTATTTTTGTCTGTTTTGTTTTGTAGTGTTCTCTCTCTTTCTCTCTCTCAATCTGTTTAAAAACTTTTTAAAAGTGTTTTAATTTATAAAGCAGACTTGAGGGTAGCATTCTTAAAGAAAGCATATATAAGATAACAAGTATGTGATGTAGTAGTGATTCTTGTCATAGTACTGATTCACAATAGAAACATAGTAGAAAGAAAATTACCCTAAAAGAGGCATGCATTACATTACATAGAAAGAAAAATCATTAAGTGAATTATGGGTTGCATATGGAGGATACATGATACCGGTAGTTTTGAATTGGAAACATAAAAGTGGTTTTTGGTTGGCCTCTTTTTTTTCTTTATTTTTTCTCCATTGATTTTTGTGACTTGCTTTAGAGGGGAAATTACTTCTGCAGCCAGAGTAGCTAGGGAAGACCACTTAAAATTATGAAGAAAATGAGTGTCTTGTTAACTTTCTTGCAGTCACTGTTAAAACTGTTCTTTTGTACAGATACCATTATGTTGTTAAATTTCATTGTTCAATTTCCTTTTTTAATCCTATCTCATGTGCAGTCTTTCCTTTCTTTTGAGGAAAAAAGAGATGTACAGTGGTAACTTTGAATCTTGTTTGAAGTGTTCATGTCTGAATCATGGCAACTTTATATGTATAAAACAGTATAAGTAGTGAGACATGCCGTTTGAGAGCTGGTGTTATTAGGTAACTAGTTGTAGAATGGGAATTTCAGGTGTCCCCAAATCTGTTGTACAGAATTGTCCTTCCATGTGTTTGGTCAGCTTAGTGAAACAGTTCAACTAGCTGTTTAAGATGAGATGAGTTGTGTTTGATGAGGTTATAAATACTGGTTGAGTAGAAAGCGGCTTGGGATTGATTGGAAAATCAAGCTAGAATGACAGTACTAACTGAATGCTGTAACTTTGTTTTTGCAAGATGCAAAAAGTAAGTTAGAAATACTTGACGATCTTTAAAGTGTTTTTTAAATGTTAGATATGTACTGTTTATCTTTTCTTCAGTCCTACACATTTCCTTTCCACCCACCTTTAGTAGTACAGTGGATCCTTTGGTTAGCAAACAAACCATCTGGATGACTTTTCACTTGACACTTGCAACGTAATTTCCAGATTCCAGAACTATAGCAAATAATCAACTGTCCCTGTTGCAAGACCCTAATTAACCTACCCTTTTGGAAAAGCTCTTTTGTGCAGTTTAACCCTGATCTAATTACTTACACAGTAGATCTTGACCTTTTAGCCACAAAGAAATTAACCAAAAATATTTTCCCTTTATATTTTGACTAGCTCTATAATATAGTAGTAACCATAGTGCTTGGTTTAGTTAGGGGGTTTTGTTAGTTGGGGGGGGTGTTCTCCAGACCAATTACTTTCTTTAGTTACATAAGAAAAGTAGAACTCTTGGTTCTGAAATGATACCTTTTATTAGACCAACTGGAAAATCGCAAGAAATTTCTTTCGATTTCCCAGTTGGTCTAATAAAAGGTATCATTTTGGGACCAAGAGTTCTAGTTTTTTGTATGTCTTCTTGTCTCAGACTAACACGGCTACCAAGTACACTCCTTTCTTTAGTTACAAAATTTGTAACTTACTTGCTTACACATTTTTCTCATTATTTACATTTATTCATGGCATTTCAGGTCTGAAGACTTACGTCGTGAGTTTGGTCGTTATGGGCCAATAGTTGATGTTTATGTTCCACTGGATTTCTACACCCGTCGCCCAAGAGGATTCGCATATGTTCAATATCCTTTCTGCAGCTGGCTGATTAGTGAGGGTGTTGAAGTTTGAAATTCAAGTTTGTGTAAGAGGTAACAAATCTAAATGAAAAAGCAATTTACTTTTGTGTTGTACCTAATAAGTGTCTTTCTTATATTGTGGTGTTTCTTTTTTTCAAAGATTAACACCTTGCAAATTGCTCGTTATCTTTTTTTGAAAAAATTAAACAAAATCTAGTTTAAAAAAAGATTTTTGTTTCTATCTGTCACTCAGATTGATAGTATATGATAATTAAGTGGCAGTTATCACTGACTTGAAGTTTCTACCATGTTCTTAACACAACTGGTATTGAAAATAATATTTGTTCTTAGAGCAAATTGTGGCTGGTATACATTGTTAATTTTAAAACGTGGGATCTGGAATCATTTTATCAAAAGCAGATTGTATAAAAATGAGGTAAACTTATTTTTTTTAATATTGTCCCCTAATTTACTGTCCTCTGTTGTTGCCTCAGAATGTAAAGCTGTACAGTAATGGCGACCCCAAAGAGAAAGCATGAAAGAACCTTTAGAGTAGAGTTCAACAATTAAGGCAAGTAGACAAGCCAAAGACCTCTTAAGGATCAGGCTTGAAGAGAAGGGAGAGTTTGGGAAAAGAAAAAATAAAGAAAAGCTGGAAGAAGGACAAGCCATAATGGGAGACAAAGCTTCGCTTTATCTACAAAAGGGGGAAAAGGTTGTTTTTCAAAGTAAAAGATAAAGCCATCTGTCATTTTTGGCCAAGCATCTCATGACAAGTCCTTCTGACAAGCACTTAAAGAGGTAAAGGTCAAGATGAAGTTGAATGGTGGCCAAGATTAAAGGAGTCATACCTGATGTATCCTACAGAATAACAGTTCTCTTCTGTTTCTCATGTAAGCGGTAACTTGATAAATGATTCTGGTTTAGTCTATTGACAAAAACCTGTAATATTTCTCTTGTGAGTGGTGTTGAAATTGTAACTGCGGTCTCAAATTAAAATGCATTCATTCTTGGTTTATTTATCAAGATAAACTGTACCACATTGTAGGTATACTTATTTTCTGCTCAGGCGAAGGACCGAGTTATGTGGACAAAAGAGACTATTCATTCTTTCAAGTCAGCTAGTTCGAGAAATGTGGGTGAATTACAGTAGTGGTCACTAATGGACTGAGCATACTGGTAATGACTGTATTATTGAGCTTCCGAGTCATAGTGTAAAGTTTCGGTGTGTTTTTATTCCAAAGAATATGGTGGTCCATACTTGAGTAAGCAGTAGGTGGAAAAAAACAAACCATTCTCCCTATTTAAAATTTCCATTAACACAGTAGAGTAACTAGTCATGAGAGGAGAATTTTCACTTTTTACCATTGACATTAAAGCATTTTTAGAGTTATGATTTCCTACTTTGTGTAAGGCAGACCTAGAGAATAGTGTTATTGTTATTAACTAAAATCATATCTTTCCTGAAAAGGCTACTTTTTATACATACACATAAGTGGAAGAAGGGAAGCTAGCAAGTTAGTTAAGTCACAGCATAAAGGATAAATATTCTTGGTTTTACTTATACTACAGGGTTTATATGTTCTCAAAAGAAATCCTCCCACAGTTTGGTTAGTGGGAAACTGTTTTAACGTGCCCTGTTTAATAGAAATTTGTAAAAGACTGTGAAATTGGTATTAGGACATCCTGCTACTTTCTAAAGTTGTAAACTACTCAAATTCCCAAGTACCTTAACACTTAGCACATTTGAAGATGTCCGTGATGCTGAAGACGCCCTCCATAATTTGGATCGAAAGTGGATTTGTGGCCGTCAGATAGAAATTCAATTTGCGCAGGGAGATCGGAAGAGTAAGTGTCCTTGTGTGTAGTTTATTAGAATTCAATTTAAGTCTGAATGTTAGGATAGTCAGTGCTAGAAAACATTATGCAGCCACTGTTTAACATCATTAAAACATCTTTTGCTACTTTATACTCGAATGTAATTTGGATGTCTTTTAATGTACTTAAAGTAGTTTTTAAATCTCTTGTTAACAAAAATTGTTACATTTAAGTGCAAGGATTATTTGCAATTGGAGGATGAATAGTACTGGTTGAAAAAAGTCTTCTGTGGAGAAAATGTAATCTTGCAAAGAAAAATATCAGAATGTTTAATGGGAATATGCTGGCCAGATTTCTTGTGAATGTTTTTCTCAAAATGAAGTATTATTATATAACATGTTCTAGCATTAGCAAAATGAATTGTGATTAGTTTAGAATGAAAACAAATTCTGAAGTATCAAAATTTACCATGGAACAGAGGTTGTTTTTGGACTGTCTCTGAGACAGAGTCTGTTTCATGCTTAGTGTGATGTACAAAGTTTTGCATGCTAACCAAACAAAAAAAGTGGAAGTAAGTTATCATAATTGGCGTTTGCCATTCAAAAACAGGGGTAATGTCATTGTATTAAATATTATGCTTTAAAAAATGTCTGAGCAGAAGCTTGTACATTCATCTTCAGACCAGCTGTCAGCTCCAAGGATCTTGCTGCATATAAAGTATCTGAGAAACGGCTTAGTTTTGAAGTTTTCTCACAGAAATCTTTGAAGTCAGTAGAAATTGTAGGCATATACAAAAACTTAAGTTCCAAACATTTCTGGATAAGGTAACATCACATTAAGCTTATTGAGGGACAAGAGTTGCACATTTAATTTGTATACACAAGGTTGTTCAAAACTGGGCACTACTGGTCTTTAGTGTAATACAGAAAATTTTTAAAATACACATTGATTTATAACAGGGTGAAGGTTTATGCCCTTTTTTCTTCACATTTGAATGAGGGATGTGTATAATTGAAGGGCAGGCTACAGGATAGTGGGCAAAGTAGTATTGTTTTTCCTCTTTGAGAAATCACAATACAGAACAGAGCCTTTTTCCTGCTAAGTTATGCCCAAACTATATATAGAATGAATGCATGTTGTGTATATACTTTTTTTTTTTAGAGAAGGCTGAAATTATAGCTTGTATATTGGTCTGTTTCTATTTAACCTTGTGTGTAATCAGTTTCGTTGTTTCCTCTATGCTCTGTTACATTCCACTTCTGACATTGATGAAAGGGGAGGCAATATTCTTTTAAAGACAGATGCACCTAAGATCACTCAAAATGAAAACACAACTTTGAGGCAGGTGTAATATGTGAAAGTACTTTAATATGTCTTTTTAAAAATGGATTCAATTCCAGTTGACTGTGTCATCTTAACACAGAAGGCAGAAATGTCAAGACATATCAGTCCATGAAGCTGACTACTAAGGCCATCTGAGTACCACCCTCTTTGGGCTGATATCAGCACAATAAGCTATGTTACTGTATGTGGTGTATTGTTTGGGAGACTGTCAGAAGCACCACTATACTAAGGCAATCTTATTTTGTCCAAATCATCCTTCAGGGCAACTGGGCAAAACTCGGAATAGTCTTGAGACTGCTTTATCCCTAGGGGACAAATGGCAATAAAACATAAAGATGGCATGTTCTTACATACCTATCACGTGCCTCTTCCTATCCTTGTCAGAGTGCCCCAACGTGACTCATGAATTGAGCTCAGTGAATTGGTTTTTTGAAAATGTATGTGCAAGCAGCCATTACTCGTATTGTTGGAGGAAGGCGTGAAGAGGATTGATCTAGAAAGTAGGAAGGTAAATTTATTTTTAACAGAAGAATGCTAAATATTTTTCTACAGCTCCAAATCAGATGAAAGCCAAGGAAGGGAGAAACCTGTATAGTTCTTCTCGTTATGACGACTATGACAGATATAGGCGGTCTAGAAGTCGGAGTTACGAAAGGAGGAGGTCTAGAAGTCGCTCTTTTGATTACAACTATAGAAGATCTTATAGTCCTAGAAAGTAAGTGTAGTGTGTTTGGCTTCAACTACACAGCAGTCTGTTTGAGGGGAAAAAGCATTAACTATTTACCTTGTTAACATTTTGAATACTTTCTTTTTGTATGCTCACTTTGTAATCTAACGTGTGGGAGTTGTGTGTTGCATGCCTCATCAAAGCAGATATTCAATGAAATATGATTCTGTGCTTCATTAAAAATAATTAAAAGCAAATGCACATCTCAGAAAACTAAACTTATTATTCATATGCAAACATGCATAGGTATTTGTCACCGTTTACTTTTTCTGATGTGCCTTTTTAGCAGTAGACCTACTGGAAGACCACGGCGTAGCAGAAGCCATTCGGACAATGATAGGTAAAATAATTTTTACACTATTTAAATTCAGAACTAGATAACTATATACCTTAAGTTGAGGTTAAATTTTCTCTTGCAAAAATGATAAATAATTGTGAATGTATTAGATGTCTAAGGATAGCATTGTGTATATTCAAATCTCTCCCCTTTATTCTGATAGGTTCAAACACCGCAATCGATCTTTTTCAAGATCTAAATCCAATTCAAGATCACGATCCAAGTCACAGCCCAAGAAAGAAATGAAGGCTAAATCACGATCTAGGTCTGCATCTCACACCAAATCTAGAGGCACTGCTAAAACAGATTCTAAAACACACTATAAGTCCAGCTCAAGATATGAAAAGGAATCAAGAAAAAAAGAACCAGCTAGATCCAAATCTCAGTCAAGATCACATTCTAGATCTAGGTCAAAATCCAGGTCACGGTCATGGACTAGTCCCAAGTCCAGTGGCCACTAACAGTGTATCTATATTGTTTTTAGGCATGTAACATTCATTTACACACAGTTCAGTTGACTTAAATTATCAGGAATATGATGTTGCAACAGTGCTAAAAACTTTTCTTTCTGTCTGTTTTCCCTGTAGCAGGCAATGGTTATAATTAAAATAACACAGTGTTGGAAGCCACTGAGAGAGAGTCCACTTTGTTAAATGTCACGGGCAGCTATTGATTTGATTGTGGTGTCTATATTTTTGTAAAGATTTGCATTTTTTTTATGGTTAAAATTGGTAATAAAACTCACTTGAGCAGAATTTGCAACATTTTCCTAGTAAAAGTACCGCACAGAGAAGTTGTGCAGGTTTGCATGGAACAGTTGAACTCGTGGTTTAACTTGTTCTTTAACTTGACAATACAAGCGGAAGACTGGACAGCTGTAGTGCAAGCTGACTGCTGTGAAATACAGCCTGGCAATTTTGTTTCCATTGTTCAAAGACAGGGACTGTGTTCTTCATACCTACCTAAATGAGTAGGTTGGTAAATGGAGCTTTCTCAGACAGATGGTGTTGAAGTTTCTCATTAACCCTGCCATCTGGAGAGATGGTACTAACATTGCATAAAGTATGTGGAGATAGTCACGGTCTTCAAGACTCATTCAGAGATTGTGCAGTGTTGTGAACATTGTCAGGATGGAGGCTTTGCTGCTTTTACCTGGCTGCTAATATTAGATACTTAAGAACACTTAAAATGGAAAATTAAGTTCAAATTTAAAATTACAGAGCAGCTAAAATACTAGGTTGTGTGTATGTTTTATGCAGTTTTTGTATCTCTTCTAAATTTTAGTGAGCAGTTAACCATAAATTGCTTAGTTTTTTTTGCTGTTAGATGCAAGTAGATTGTTTCAAGTTGTGTGTGTACAGTACGTAAGAACTGAACTTTTATGCCAATGACTCTTGTGGTTAGTTGGTGTATTGATAGATATCAAATTTAGCCATCTCTTCTTGAGTAACTAAAGGCTTGCTTTTACACTTCAAAATTTATGTAGTTGAACAAGTCTGAATTTATACCCTTTAGTCCAAGACTGTTCAGTGTTTGGGTTACAATATTTAGTTTTAAATAACAAATGTTCCAGGTTGGACATGAACAAGAGCTGCATCTCTGGCTGTTTTGTTTATCACAGTATCTTTGGTAAATTGAATGCGGAAAAAATAATTACAAAACTAATATGTAATCTCACAAATATTTCTCTGGAAGGCAAGATATTTTGTTATGAAAATGGCTTCTGGCGATGTTTTTTATATTCAAATTTGAGAGCCAGCATCAAACACCTAGTGTTCCTTGCTGTCTGTATAGTAGCACATAAAGATGTTGGTGAAAAATAGTATCCTTTTTAGAGAAAAACATAGGTTTTTGGTTTTAGTAACTTCAGCAGGGCCTTTGCGGAAACACAGATGGCTTTTAAATATTGGCTGTGGAACGTGCTTAGGGGATTGATTCTAGAACCTTTGTATATTTAATAGTATTTCTAACTTTTTCTTTACTGTATGCAGTTAACGTTCATGTTCTGCTATGCAATCATTTATATGCACGTTCCTTTAATTTTGTAGACTTTCCTGGATGTATAGTTTAAAAACAACAAAGTCTATTTAAAACTGTAGCAGTAGCGTGCAGCTCTAGCAGAGGAAAGTTGTGGGATTAAACTTTGTATTTCCTTTCTTATAGAGGCTTCTAAAAAGGTATTTTTATATGTTCTTTTTAACAAATATTGTGTACTACCTTTAAAACATCAATGTTTTGATCAAAGTAACTAAAGACCCAGCTTATTTTCTGCTTGCTGTAAATTTAGCAAACATGCTGTAATAAAATGAAATGAAGGAAATATCGATCCATTGGAATTATTCCAGCTTTAGTATCTGACTCCAGAGCAAGGTTAGGAACAGTGGTGCCCCCTTTGGTTTAATAATAAAGGAATTTCAGTTCTTTATTGCAGGATATCCAGCTGAATCACTGTCCTCTTAAGAGAGTTAACGTGAAATGAAGAAAAATGCCAAGTTGGGCTTTTTTAGGCTAGTTTATGTTGTCATTAATCCTTCTGTTAAGTTCCATCATCAAGAATACTCCATAACCCCACAGCTTCCCCATCTTGTCATATTTGAGGTGGTTCAATAGCCAGATCCTGAGTGGGAGGTAACTCATATTTAAAGACGCATACAAAAACAAAAATTTTAAGAAATGGCGAACACTTGTTTTATTTCTACCATGTCATGTAATATATCAGAAGTGCACAGTTACAGCTGAAATAGCCATCTCATCAAACAGTTCAGAAAGAAAATTACTAAGTTGTTGGGGGTTTTTTAAGTGGCATCATCAGAGGTTTTTTGATGCAATTAGGGAAAATCTAATTTTACTTTTTGTGTATATGAGTAAGCTGGAAAAGCTGAAAATAAATCTTACAGAGTTACAAGAATAAAGATGCTACCTTAGTTCTGGGACCTGTGGTAAAAATAAGAGACTATTTTCTGGAGCTTTTCAGTTGAGGACAGAAAGGTATTAAATTCCCCTTTGGTTATACATGAAACTAAGTCAAGTTGCAGCCTCTATAAATAACATCTCCCTGATGCACACATTTTAGTCCTGCACTAAAAACAGTTTCCACAAAAGGCACTGATCTGGAAGTTGCATATAAATGGGATGTTTTTAAATGCAGGCTGCAAAAGAAGAGATGTAAACATCTTTCCTTTGTAACAAAAAATGGTAGGAGGTATGATTTTCTGTGGTTAACTAATCTTACCATGCATGCAAATTATGTATAATTAAAATGTGTAAATTCTAAATTTGAAAGGTTACAGCTGAGAACCATTATGCTACAGAAGGCTGTATCGGAACCTCTGCATCCTACGGGTAGGGGTAAATCCAGAAGTCCATGCACCTAACTAAATTTGATGAGGGGAAAAGTCCTGAACTAAGAGAATAACAATATGGCACTCAGAGTTAGTGTTGTGTGCTGTTGTCTTTGAAATAGATGTTACAGTCTCATATTTCTCTTCAACCTGTATTTAATAAAGCCATGATTTTTTTTTTTGAGACTTTCAGCTTAAAAGCTGCTTTGGCTGTTATGCTCTTGAAACTTTTTCAGTGGACCTGTGTGTGGTATAACAACTTAAAATAACTTTTTTCCTAATGTTCTGACTTAAGGAATTTCTCTTACTAAGACTAGTTTTTACAATATAAATGTAAAATGCAGCCTACTAAGAGCCTTAAAGGAATTCTTTTGCAATCACACATAGAGACTATCCTCCTTATAAAGAAAAACCATGGGGAGGGGAGGACTATATACTCTATAGTGTATCTGGTCAAAAGATGATGCTATCTTATTTGTATTCACCATTTTGTCTTAAATTTTCTGTGTTCTACCTGTGCCAATCCTTTAACTCTGGAATAAAAATTTATGGGCTTTTGGCAATGTGAGAACACTTTATAAGAGCTGTATTTGTGTTGTTGCAAAGTAGTCACCCACTGTGAAAGAACGAAAGGGTAAGTTTCCTTTGGGCCCACACTAGAGGAGCCACTAGAGAATTAAAGGCTAAGGAAAGAAACATTGCTCAGTTGACACTTCAGAACTCAGTGCTCAAAAAAGTTCAACAGAACACAGCTAGCCAGAGTATTGTGTTCTGGTTTGCATTTGGAAAAATGTATTTTGCACAATTATTGCTAAAAGTGGCAGGCTGACCTTGCATCTCATTTAATATCTTCTAAAAGTACTTAAGATCTAGAAGTAAGCCCTGCGCTATTTCCTGTTATTTCAAGCACCTTGCAGAACCAGAAATAGTGTAAAGAAATCAAGACTTATTTTTTTTTATTTCAAGCATCCATTCTCAGAAACTAGGAGTCTAATGACTTATGCCCAAGTTTTCTGTCTTTTAAAAATAAAAATCAGTGTTTTGCATGAGGAAATTAAAAAGTCTTGAAGCTGGCAAAAAAAAAAGTTTTGGATTTTATGAGGCAAAACTAATTACAGAAGCATAAAACTAGAAAATAAGTGGGGCAAATTTCAGTAAAAAAACTGAGCAGCCTATGATAAGTGATTGTCCTTAATGTAAGTTACTCTCTTACCCCTGTAAAGGAGCTAGAAATTGTTTTCCTTAAAGTACAGGAAGTAGTGTCACTGGTCATAACATGGTGCCTTTCAAGTGCATACTCTACAAGAAGAGTCTGGCAGGTAGTGAAAAGTTAACACAGTATAGAAGTATACCAGGATGCACATTTTCAGGATAATTCTTGCTACTAGAGCTACTTTCTTAATCTCTCTCAAATCCTAGTTCATTCCTTTTGCTTTTCAAATGTATCATTCTGATTTAATTCCCATCTCCCTGCTCTAAAAAGCAAGCATTTAATTCAAGAAACTACTTTACTCTCACTCATTAAAATTCTTCCTAAATAGCTGGTCAGCTCTTGTTGAAGAACGTGAAGTGTTTTGGACTGGTGCTCCAACCCTTAAGTTTAGACTCAGACAGTACCTTGTTCTCACCAGACCATACAGAATCCCATCCCCTTAGCCATCTTATTGCAGGTTAAAAAGAAAAAAAACCAGACACATTTGGGGGAGAAAAGGTTAGGTAGTTTATTTTGCTTTTATGATTTCCAATCCATAAAAGTACATGCAGTACTTCATAAAATTTAATTTTAGAATACAAACACATTTAGATTTGGGCTATAATTTTTAATTCAGTGAAAGTTTGGAAAATAAGGATGATGATAAATTTAAGATATTGCCAATTTTTTTTGGATTAGTGCATTTTTAAACATTCCAATAGCTGCCAACATTTTGAATGTATAAACAATGTATTGTACTTAAGTGCATCTTGAGTACTTGAACTTATTTGCTGAAATAAGTCATTTTGTAACTTCATTTAAACTGCTTACTCACAATCTACTAGACCTGCATTTTAAACAGATACTTCATGTATTCCTTAGTATGCCACAATTCAAGTTTTCATGCATTTACTACAGAAGCACCATTTTCTAGATGATAGTTTATGGCATCACTCAACAAAACCAAGCACTGGGTTTTAATAAAAGCACCAGCCTTTATTTAAATACCCACATGCTGGCTGCAAACACTGCAAACCAAGTTCTTAAGGGCTTTATACTTACTCAATTTTTATATTCAGTGTTATTGAGACATGGTGACAAGGAAGTTATAATTTATGAAAACCAGGTGCCAAGTGGCTTAATCTTCATTAATTCCTTTGATATATGATGTTCAACAATTTAAAAAAACAACAACAGGGAGACTGATAAAACCCAGCTAGAATCACACTAAATCCTAGGCCACCAGATCTCAAGCATGTATGTATCCAAACAACTATGGTTAAAGACTTGAATCGATTTCAATGCATTTAGGTGCATTGCAATAAATCATAGATACCATCATTTATGCATTCAAAACATGAGCACGTATAACTTTAAAGTTTTTTTTTAAAAAGTTAAAAAAAAAAATCAATATGCTGTTTTTTGCATTAAATTTACTTTAAAAATAAGACGGCTTCAAATCAAACACGTGCACATTCACTGGTACATAAGTGCAAGGGCACAGCCACATGTGCTTTTACAGTTTTTTTTTTTCCCTAACAAAATATTTTTTTTTCCTTTTAAATCAGGCCATGTACTCAGCATGGTCTTCTTACATTCAACAGTTTTGTAGTAAAAATATTTTCTGCAGGAAAGCCCAGCATAAATTTACATATGCTACAAAGTTTTACATTTATTTACATGGCTCTTTCTTCCCTATATATTTAAACAAGTTTTACACTCACCACAAGCTTCACTAATTTAAACATTCATATTACCAGGTATGCAAATTTAACACTAACCTGAACAACTCTAATTTCTGTTCTTCCAGATGTATAAAACCAATACAAAAATGCATTTTAAAAGCTGCTCAGTGCAATCCAAATAAGGAAAGGTTGTAAAAGTTTTTAGCAGTCACCTGGCACTGCAAAGTGCTGCATTAGTTGGCACACTTCAACTTGGTCAAGTTCTAGATAAATGCATTGCTAATATTTTGGTGAAGCTCAAGATGTTATTTCCTTTGACTCTCTTTACCCTCCCCCCCAAAATTTGGAGTAAATTTTCTGTAAGTCAAAGTCTTGGTCACAGGCTTGGATGTTAGTCTGCCCTGTCAACTGATGACTGACAAATGCCAAGTAAAAATTCATTGATACAACTGGAGCCAGATAGAGGCTTGCTTAGAAAGACTTGCTAATTAGCCTTAAGACTTCATATGACTGATGGACCTGTAAGTGTGAAAGATAGTAGTTTTGTTTTCTAAAGATTTCATAGTGTTCTGTAAGTTGCATACTCTTTCTATTGCTGCATTACATTATAGAAAAGTTGGTTTTATAACAGCAGCTCTCACCCACTGAAATACCCAGCTTTTTTAGTAGCATTACTTCAAATTTGAGAACAGTTCAAATTAAGACCAATACAGTAAATGCAGGCATTAATAGCCACTGAAAAAACTGATTAGGTTGCATAACAGTAAATATGTTTTTCACAGTAAAATACACCAAACCTGGATAAGGTGGAAGTTTGGGATCTTTAAGAAAAGTCCTACTGTCTCCAGTCATGACACAACTTATATATGCAACAAAGCAATCTCATGAGAAAGAGTACATTTTGGAACTATGTATTTGACTAATTCTCAAATTTGAAACCCTGTAATTTTAAATGTGTTTCAAGTTCTCTCAACCCTGGACTTTTAGTAATGTTTTAAGTTGAAAGGTCATTACTTCTTTATCAGAAGGGTTAAAAGAAACAGGTACCCAGTGGCTTGGTGGTTTAGGAAGAACACTTGGTGAAGGTGGCTCACTAAATTTTGCTCCAGCATAGTTCTGATTGGTTCGAGATGTAAAGAGTGTGTTGGGACTCGATAAAGCAGGATTCCAATTCTGATTATTTTGGAAGTGCACAGCGTTCTTTCCTCCTTTTTGCATGGCCTGCCATGCAACAGATGATGAGTTGCATCCATGCCCCCTTTCTTTCTTCTTATAGGTAATCTTCATCTGAGAATTCTGATCTTTGCTTTTTTGCCTGTTTTTAAGTTGTTGGTGATTCTTGTTAATATTTCTAGGCTGGGGAACTGGAATGTTGAATCTTTCTCCGCCACCCATCTTCAACTTCAATGTCACCTGTTTGAAAGGGAATGATAACACTTACTGGAGTTCTATGAGTCTTTCATTTAGTTGTTTTGTTTTTTATTCTAAGATCAAACTAACTCAAGCTCAATTCAAATGAATGCATTCCAATGTTAAAACAAAATGTTTGGGAATTCGCTGACCTCTAGTGCCACCTGCCCTTCACAACAGAAGACTACTACTGTCACTGAGACAGCCTAGTGTTTTGCAGAACACTGTCAAATCCTGCTTTAGAAACACTTCAATCAAGAATGTGCATCCTGACTGTGATTGCTTAAAATCAGTCCACAGCCCAGGAGTGTTTCTTCACACTAAGTCCTCATGCAGTATCCATGAGCGATACAGTCTGCAGTTGATGGCTAGAAAGAAAGGCTGTAAACGGCTCAGTCCCTTCATGGCTGAACTAGAACGTCCACAATAGGTGATAACTGAATGTTGCCTAAACCTCTACACAGGGACTGCAGCTGACCATTCCAAAACAGCCGTTTTATCAGAATGCTACATTTTATTTTTCCAGAAAACAGTGGAGTGACTTGGGTCACTTTAGTGTTAATTCTACAAAAACCTCTTAAGAGCAATGAAAACTGCATTCACAAACCACCAAGCTAAGAACCCTGTGCCACTTGCCTTCACAAATAAAGAGAGACTGGTATGACTTTTTAAAATTAGAATAAGTAATAGTAATAATCATCATCAAAACATGCTATTTTCTCCCGGGGGAGGGGGTGTGGAATGCAGATAGCAAAATTATTGGAGGGCGCTCATATAATGATGGGGATGATGCAAGAATCTGAAAAGAACAAGAACCATTTGAATTCTTCAGCACAATTTCAAAGAGCTACTTCCCAAAGCACTTCTGGCAGAGATATAACAGCCAAATGCTCATTCCTGCTCTGCTCTCCCTGTTACCTTTCGGTCTTCTTCTCAGACCCTACCGTCGCCACCTCCCGTCCCCTCTTCTGCTGCCCAGCCTGGAAAATGAGGTGATGTCTTTCACCGGACCTCTTCCTTTGGCCGGGAATAGACGTTTTCATGGGCTGATCTGCTGTGTCCAGCCACGAAGCTGAGCCCCACATCGGATTCTCAGCAAACAGGCTCCAGGTGAGAAGTCCCAGCTGCAAAGAGAAGTGAAAACTGACCCTGGGCAGGGAAAAAAACAAACAAACAGCTGATCACTGAAAGACGTCCTGGGTTTTGAAACTGCAACCTACACAGCAGACATGCTCCCTCGCCCCAGACAAAGGGGCAAAGACAGTTCACGAACAAAAGACGGAGGACGTCCAAAACCATTTATCCCTTGTATGGCCATTGCACAGCTGCTTTCGTTTTCGTGAGGCTACGTTTTTGCTGTTTCTTCACACGGAACAATAATCATAATATTAATTAATTAATTAAACAAGGGAGGGCCTGGCGCTGTGCACGGAAACGCGTCTCTCCTCCGTCTCCGATGCGGTAATTTCATCAGCAACTTCTTGAGGACGGAGACGGGAAATACTCGTGACTCCGGTAGAGGGCGGAGCCTCCAGGGCCACTCGCAGGGACGGCGCCTACGGCAGGGCCCAGCCCCGGGGGCTCGAGGCAGCGCCGGGACGGACCCCTCCCCCAACAATAGAGCGGCACAACATGGCGGCCACACTCGGCTCCTTCCAGCCCCCGGCCGCCTCTCCCGCCCGCACCGAGCCTCAGGCAGCCGGTCCCGCCGCTTCTCCGTGACGCGCGGACCCACCCCCCGCTCGCTCACTCCCCGCTCTCCGGGGTCCTACCGCGGCCACCCCCTCGCTCGCTCGCTCGCTCCTACACGAAATGGCGGCCGCCTCCCCACGCTCTATACGGCCGCGACTCCCCCGCCCCACCCTGGCGCGGCGCGAGCCAATAGGAGCGCGGCGCGTCGCGGGCCCACCCAATAGGAGCCGGGTCCGCCTGTTGCTGGGGCGTGAGGGGAGGAAGGGGCAGGGCTTGGCGGTGGCGGTTTGAATCGCTTCTGGGAGCGGAGCCTATCGGGAAGCGGGGGGAAGGGGCAATGAGTGAGGCATCGTACCTCCCTGAGGAGACTCGCCTTGCACTGGGCACTGCGGGGGGGGGCATGGGTCAGCCCTTCTTTCAAAGAACAGGGGGAACTGGTTTAAAACAAAACAAAACCTCTTTTTTTCTCCTTGCCTTCAAGCTCCTGAGTTGTTAGGAAGCGGCGACTCCCCATGTTCTGGAAAGCCAGGAGGGCTAGAAACTATTTTTCCCCTTTGAAAGAAGAGATTTTTTTTTTGTTTGTTTCGAGACCGTGTCCTAATCCTGGCAGCTAGGACGTAAAGTGGAAAGCTTCCCGAGTCCGTGAAAGTCACAGAGCTGATAGCGGTCTTGAAGAGCGCAAAAACAACGTACCTGCACCTAGCACTCCCCTGCGCTCAGGGGCCCGGGAGAGACGGTTCATAACCCGTCCACCCGAACCGGTCCGGTCTGATACTGCATTCAGCCAGGTTTATCTTAAACCAGTTTCAGCCATTTTGAAACTGGTTTATGAGTGCCAAACTTCTGTTGTGTTACAGGTTTAAACCAGTTTCTGATGACTTAAACTGGTTTAGGTGTAACTTCTGTCCCTAGTCCATCCTTATTCCGTATGGAGTTGGCACCTTTCCACCCAGATATACAGTACTCCGGTTTTCGTTACGTGTGTGGTTGTTGACCGCACTGTTATTCATAGCGATACACATAATAAATTTGCAACACAGTATTTCTCAACAAGTATGACTCAACAAGTCGGAGAACCATTGCATAATTTTATTGATCTTCAGGTTCTGGAAGTTTTCTGAAACAAGCATGTTCAGGGAGAGCAATAGAGAGGTGTAACAAGGGTTTGCAAAAATAAGTCTTACCACGTTCTTGGAAGAGGAAAGAGATCTCTGAGTATGCATGTTTGACAGATAACAATCTCCCAAATATCTCTTGTAAATGCTCTTATTCCTAAAGCATATTATGTAGCATAGGCAGAGCTGTACACTCAATACACGATTAATCTGATTTTGAGCAGATGAAAGTTTAAATGTTTTTGTAAACCCTGCATGTTGCCAGCTAAAAGGAAAAGCATGTTAAGTGTATATGACCCCTTCTCTCTACATGTCTAAACTCATCTATTACTCCACACAAGCCAAAGAGAGGATATTATGTAGAACATAGCCTCTGGGGCCTAGCTATTTCCAACCATAATCTCAATCTGGTATATGTTTGTACTTGCTATTTACATTACAGAACACTTAAGCATCTGTTAAATGATTTTGCTCAGTTGAAATCATTTTGTCCTTGCCTTCAAGTATCAATGCTGAACTCACACAGAATAATTAATAAGCAATATATTTAAGGGCTTTTATTTTAGCACCCTTTAATAGTACCAAATTTAGAGTGAGCACTAACATCTATAAACAAAGCAGCCCTACCCCCTGCGTTTCCTCCCCTCTCCCCCCACCACCACTGGGCATAAGTGGCCTTGCTTTGAAGTGTGTCATACTAAAGTAAAGGAATTACTCTTTGGTCAAGAAAGTATCCAAGATTATATCCTGATTTAAAGCCAAATTCTGCACAAACTGCAATAAATCTAGAGTAACTGCCATGACACCAGCTGAGTTCTCTAAATTTACACGAGTCTGAGTATAATTTAATCTTCAAGTACATGAGTAAAGACTTCCAATAAAGTTGCCAGCTGCTCTAGAGACAAATAATATGGTAGGTTCAGTGTCTGAGATCTGTCCTCATAACAAATATTCATGAGAAATAGTGTTTGGTGCAAGCTCTGGATATTGAGACCATACACTGATTATATGTGTATCAACTTCATGTTGATTAAATACCATTTGATTAATTCATCTGTGAGATAAGAGAAGCCTTCAGTTCTCTATAACTATTGTATGCTTGGTCTGTCTAAGGTTCTGTTCTTTTAAGGAACTCATCTTGATTCTGGCAATACCTAAGGACAGATAACTAGTTTGAACTGGACCAGAACTGAATTGTAGTAGTATCAATTGTAATGTTATCAATATATTCATTTTTATTTATGATTCAGCATTACAATTATCCTTTTTGAACAGAATGCAGTGTCTTTCTATATCCAGGGTCGCCACCTGTATGTAGATAGTTCTCATTAGGGAGGCATTTATGGTAATAGAATTAGGGAGGCATTTATGGTAAGAAGAGTCTGGTTTTCTAATAGTATGTCAGAGTGGGTAGGGAAAAAAGGCAAATCCAAACTGTGTACAATTTCTGTTCATAAGCAAACTTGGGAGGCATTACAACAATATTAAAAGCTGACACTCTGTATGTTCACCCTGCTACACGCATGTATATAGGAGCTGGTCTGGAAGCAAGCAAACTGCCACGAAGGATCAAATCACCAAACGTGCTGCCTTCAGTAGTGGCAAAAAACAGCTACATCAGAGAAAAGTGCAACACCCCCATAATGTACAATTATAAAATAATCCACCCCTAGAAGGTGTTTATTGCTAATCTAGGCGATGTGCTGAAGCATGAGGGTTCACATTTTTTCCTATCTGATGTAAATATAAATTGTTAAATCAACAAAAGTTTAGCTAAAAATTTTGTTTATTCCTTCAGCTGTTTTCACGTGACCCAACAGGTCATCCTCTTTCAAAAACATGTAAAAATAGGGTTACATATCATGACCTATCACATGAACATTTTACTGTTGGTATTTGTAACTGTTTTTTCTACTCAGCACAAACAGTGTCTTCACTCTAACATGTATTCAGCAAGGACTGTGTCCATGGGATTCATTCAAACTGTATATTTTGCTGCCTATCTTACTAGTTAAACAACTGTTTTCCAATCATTTCCTGGTCTAGCATGCCTCAGGTCCTTCCCATATCCATATCATTGAATGTATTGTATTTTCTTTTTAACTGTTTTTCAAGCTCTCTCTTTAAATATGTGCTTTCAAAGTTATAATGAAACACCCACGTCTCTTCTGAATCAGACCCTTTTAAAATCCATGTTGTTTTCTGATTAAGCTCCAGACTGAATCCCATAGCTCCTTCCATTTTGAACAGTAAATTTTTCATACTAGATAAATGCTTCATGCTGAAAGACAAAAATAGTCATGTAAACAGCTAAAAGAATTTACTTGTTCAGCATATTTGAAACAACTTTGGCATCCAATGTTTCCCCAGCTGGATCTGAACTAAGTAGTGAGTTGTTCAGTCAAACTGCACATTTCATTATCTGGGCAAATCAGAACTTGTACTGTCGCTATCAGAGTTTCTCATGCTAGCTCAAGAGAAAAATATTCTCTCCATTTTAATAGGATGATTCACTCCCACCTCACGCACATCTCACAACCTGTTTATAGTGGAATGGCCTTAAAATAATTAATTAGAGCACAAAAGTTCAAGTTAATTACTCGGAATGGCTTTGCAGTTCAGATGTTCTCGGTTTCCATGCTATGGAATACCCCTTAGCAAGATAGTTGGCAACTTAATAAAACCGATTTGCTTCCTTCCTCTATTTCCTCATGTAGCTGTATCATGTACTTTAGAAACTCGTTTGAAGGACCTGTATCAACTAGCTTTTATTTCTCAAAATCAGATGTTTTTAAAATGCTAAAATCTAATACAGCATGAGTGGAATAGATTTCATCATTTAATTTACGTATAAAAAAACCACAGCTGTGCTGGGCAATTGTGTTCTACAAAAAAAAAAACCATGAATAAAATGGCATAACTTGCTATTTCTGCTTAGGTTTTCACAGGCTTTTCTTTTGCCTCAAGGGCCCATTCATGTTGAAATAACAAAAGATTTGTCCTTGCAGTATTTTTAGCATCCAGGAACTGAACTGCTGTTAGATGTTATTAATGAGGGGCTTTCAAAAATGATAAAATCATGAAACCCAAGAAACCTCCACCCACTCCTAATCTGTCCTTCCTTTACTTCATAGTTTAATGACCATTGGGGCCAGTCTCCAGTCGTACTCTAATTCTCTATTGCGCCCTGTCTTATGCAAACTTCTAATAAGAACTGGAAAATTAAACAGATTAGAAACCAAAGGGAAAGTGAATGTTACAGTTTAACTGATCAAAAAGAATAAAATGTGAAAAGTACAGTAAATAGTAGGCTGAGATTCACAAGCTCTGCATTCATTTTCTCACTCTTTCACAGACTTCTTTTGATGCCTTGGTTAAATCATGTAATTTGTCTGTGCCTCAGTTCCTTAGTTTTAAAACACGGATAATATTGCTTCTATTCGCCCACCTTTTATCTTTTTAGCCCATAAACTGTTTAGAATAGAGAAAGTACTATGTGTATGTATAGCACCTGATACAAGGGGATTTTAATGGAACAGAGATAATAAATAATCCAACAGTAAAGAGTAGATTGGCACTTTAAAATATTTTGTGTTTCAATACTCTGGTGCCTTATTATTAGGAACAGTGATAAGGAGTTATGGTCTAAAATGCAACTTATTTTGACATAGTTCCTTGAAACAAACAGCTGGAGGCTCGTTTCTTCATGCTGTGCACGCACTTTCTGTTCATACTCATTTTCTGTGGTGAGTTCCTGTTTTGGACTGTGTGTATTTCCCCACTCTCCTGCCATGTACTGTGCTTTTTCACTTCTGTTTTCTATTTGATTGTTTTCTAATAATTTGAATTTAAATAGCATACAGCAAGAATAGTACTTGCTATATTGTACAGTCTTGGGCCTTGAAACCCCAGATATCTCAAACAAATGTTCTCCAATGCATACCAGATATTATGTGTTGTATCTTGATTAAATCTGCCCAAATATCACTTTGTCCTGTGACTGATGGATAATTTTATCTCACATATACTGAGAACAGGTCACTGCTAACCAGTCTTGGTAATAACTTTTTACACGCTGCAACTGTGCTTTCAGTTCTGTGGTAGAGAATTGCCATGTATTTTTAACTCACATCAAGGATGACTCAAGGACTGGTCGTTTTTGCCTTGCTATCTCTTTATAGTTATTTAAAAAGACATCTTGTATTGTTCTATATAGGTTTTGGGGTCAGGCTGATATCATTCAGCCAGAGGTGCACAGGAGTGAAAAAAGACAGTGGTAATCCAACCATGCACTTGTGTAGAAATTTAACAAAGACATTGCTTACTAGAAAAGGTTGTATGCTAGCGATATTTACTGGACCCAAACAGGATCTCAGCAAAGCAAAAAGGGTAGACAGTCTCACTTCCAGACCCCATAGTGCTCCATGTAAAGTGACAATATGAAAAATACAGACATTTCACACTGAAATGAGGGAACTTCCAGAAACGATACCTGACTCCAGCAGCACACTGGGGCCAGGGACAATTCTTCCAGTGTAGGCAGTTGTGTAAGCAGTCCTGCTCTGATTCCTGCTAGCCAACCACAAGTCATAGATTCATAGATTGTAGAGTCGGAATGGACCACAATGGATCATCATGTCCGACCCCCTGCCCCTGGCAGGAAAGAGGACCAAGGTCAGATGACCCCAGCCAGGTGACCATCAAGCCTCCTCTTGAAGACCTCCAAGTTAAGTGATAGTACTACCTCTCTTGGAAGCCCATTCCAGATTCTGGCCACCCTTACTGTAAAAAAAATTCTTCCTAATGTCTAACCCAGGGGTGGGCAAAATGTGGCCTGGGGGCGAGATGCAGCCCTCCAGGCCAGTCTATCTGCCCTGCAGGGTCCCTAAAAAATCTAGAAAATTAAAATTTATCTGCCCTGGGCTGCCTGTCATGCGGCTCTCAATGGCTTGCCAAAACTCGGTAAGCGGCCCTCTGCCCAAGATAATTGCCCGTCCCTGGACTCTAACCTAAATTTACTCTACTAGTTTGCACCCATTATTCCTAGTTACTCCCTGGGGTGCTCTGGTAAATAGCGCATCACCAATTCCCTGTTCTCCCTTGATAAACTTATAGGCAGCTACAAGGTCTCCCCTCAGACATCTCTTGTGAAGGCTGAAGAGATCCAGATCTCTCAGCCTGCCCTCGTAGGGTCTTTCATGGAGGCCACTAATCATGCGAGCGGCCCTCCTCTGAACCCTCTCCAGATTCTCCATGTCCCTCTTGAAGTGGACACAGTAGTCCAACTGCGGCCTGACCAACACCACATAGAGGGGAAGCATCACCTCCCTCGATCTATTGGTCATGCATCTGCTAACACATGACAAGGTGCGACTGGCCTTGTTGATGGCCTCGTTACACTGCCAGCTTATGTTCATCTTGGAGTCAACTATGACTCCAAGATCTCTCTCAGCCTCTGAGCTGCTGAGGAGGTCATCCCCCAACCTCTAGGTGTGCTGGGGATTCCTCCTTCCTAGGTGGAGTACCTTACATGTATCTTTGTTGAATTACATCCTATTTAATTCCACCCATTGATCCAAGCTGTCCAGATAGGCCTGTATCTGCTCCCTGCCCTCCGGCGTGTTAACTTTGTCCCATAACTTGGTAACATCTGCGAACTTGGAGAGGGTGCTCTCCACACCCTCGTCCAAATCACTGGTGTAGAAGACATGCTGGAGAAGAAAAAGGACAGGACTGGGCCCCACACTATTCTGTCGTTTTTGATGTGCAATTATCAGCCCTGCAAAAGGTGTCATTTTAGTCCACAAAGTAAAGGTGACTTTCAAAGACCTCCCCCACCAAGGCTCTTGAAGTGATGGCACAAAACCTCAGCTTCAGGATTAATCCTTGCACTCCCCCCCAGTCTCACAACATGGAGAGGATTTTCATCTCAGGAAGAATCAAGACCCTGATGAACAAAGCTTAAATTATAAGTCTTTTCTCCCCCCTTTGCAACATCCCCATATCTGAGGCCTTTCTATTCTGATGTGCATCTCAGTAGATGTTTTTTTTAATGGTTCACTGTGACCATTACAGCAGCTCAGAAGGAGGATATGTTTTTCAGCAGTGTCTTCACCAGTGGTTCCTGATCATGGAAATTCAGTTCTGAAACTTGGTCTAACACTGCCAGTGGGATCACAAGCCAGAAGTAAGTCTGCTTGTAATCTAATGCTTTTTGAAACAGAGCTAAGTGGCACAAGAAGCAGCCATAAGAAACTCATCTACATCAACCCTGCTGCCAATATTGGGACTAAACCTGTGCCAACAGTGGTGCAAGCTTTTGTACAAAAAAAATCCAGGGTAGAAAATGCTTTAGAATTCAGGCCTCCGGGGTCCCAACTCAAACCCTAGTACCTTAAAGCTGTGAACTTGTCTGAATTTATTAACTCAGCATGCTTGTACCAGGTCAGCACTTGGAGGTGAGCTTGTAAAGGAAACCTCAGTGACTAGATGCTTCATGAAGTAAGTGGTGTTTGTGATTCATCTGGTGAATCAGGACCAAACTAGTGCTTCAATATTGTTCTCCAGGTGGCATAGTCTTGGAGGTGCATGGTTTAGCATGAGTCAGAAGATGCAATCACTAACAGTCATTAAAAGTCTGATGATGCTTTAGAGAGTCAGGTGCTAACATTGTTCACCTGGCTAAACATTAACTTGAACAATTGTCATCTATCTACCTGAATACTCTTTACAGGTTGAATGTGGGGAGTGTGTTGATTTTCACTAACATTTCAACAGTTCTCCATGAAATTAAATTGTTGACAAAAAGGAAATCTGTAATTGTGCCTGAAATAGCAGAGTTCTGCCAGTAGCCAGATGTTAGGTTTTCAGTCTTAATAATATACTTCAGTCTCAGGAAATCCACAGGAGAAGTGATGTACTAGTTATTGGCCTGTCATAGTCCATTTATTTCTAGACCACATGAAGCTTGACAGATTCATCATGGGTCAGAGGTCTATAGATTGCCAAGTCTGTGAAAATCTCAGTGGCCCCAAGCAAAGAACGAACAACTTTCTACTTCCCTCCTGACAGGGCATTTCATATCTACATTCTCCTTTACTGAAAGGCTTAAAGCTCATTTCCTTCTTTGAAATGGATCAATCTGCACATAAAACAATTATCAAAGGTGCTTGATATTAATTTGCAGCAATTTAATGTTTGTCCCTCTCCCCTCTGCAGCTGACAAATGACTGATGAAACAGTTTTCTGGAGACTGTTTTGGGTTTCCCACATCACTTGACCCTTGGAAAAAATAAATGTAACATTAGTTGAAATGTGAGAAGAGTAAATCCATCATTCTATTTTATGTTTTAATTTTGAAATTATCTGATGCTCTTTTTGGTATCTGGGGAGCAGGGAGCCTAGAAGGTCTTGCTTTTGAATTGCAACAGTATGGAGGGTTTTCCTTTGTTTCTTTTTACTGAATAACTTTGCCCAATAAAGTACTAGTGCTGTATATCAGTTGACCCAACCCAAAGCTAATTTACATTGTATACACACACACACACACACACACACACCATGTCTTCAAGAGTACTTACGTTACAGGCAGTCTGCATTTCCCTGTCTGATTAATCCTATCAAGCTGCTTTCTGCTTTACTACATGAAAGAAAGCAAAAAATATTATTGTCATTGGACTATCAGGAAATCCCAAAGCTTTTTAATATTCTTCCCATGAGGGTGGTGCTTATAATCCGGTACAGAATCTTTTCTGACGGCATTATGTTCACGGATCTATTTCACAAAGATGCTTCTGGCACTGTGATCA
>NW_017729015.1:16369406-16373055 GCF_001723915.1 Gavialis gangeticus | reverse complement strand
CTGATGGCATTATGTTCACGGATCTATTTCACAAAGATGCTTCTGGCACTGTGATCAAGAGTATGCTTACAGTAGAGGATCAATGCATATGCTGTCTGATATAGAGGCTTTGAACCGACTCAAAGTAAATATGCCAAAAAGATGAGGGAAACAGATGCATTCCAGGGACCTGGAGCTGTTTATTGCAGTATTATTTGGCTTTTTTTTTTTTTTAATTTTCAAACAACTTATAAAAGGCTGGCAAGATTCCTACTTATACTGTCTACATAAATGGAGTTCCCTTTGATTTGAATCAAATCCATAACACTGTTCAAGTGCTAAGGGCTATCTGCTGAAGTAGAGATTCCTCCCTGAAACCATATGTTCAGAATTAACACCAAGGTGCATCTCCACCACAGGCATGTAATTGCAGCAAGAGGAGGCGGCACACCCAAACCCATTATCCTGCTAGCACAGGTAGCAGTTGAAGTGAACCTTCAGCAGCACAGCTAAGAATATAGACTTAACTGCCCAGCATCCCAGATGGGTGTATATAGTCCATGCTGAAACCTATGCTAATGTGTCTTAATTGTAATAAGTGTCCGAGTTATCTAAATTAAAGCATGGTAATAGTCATGTCTCCTAGTTCTGCAGTGCATCTGACCTGGACAAATGGCTTCCTGGTTAATCACCATCTCAGTAGCTTCCACATCAAATTAACACATTGCACAAGAAAACAAAATATTTTAATTTTTTCAAAATGCTTGCTCTGTGAGCTAAGCATACATTTCTTTTCTAGTTCACATATTCTTGTCAGGAACAACACAGCTGCCCTCGGCTACAGTGGTATAGCCACAAAATCTTCCCATTTGTGCAACAAGTGTCTACCTAAACCAAACCCATGAGCAATACTGTAAATGATATATATTCAGACTTATTTCTGTCTTTTCACTGAATTTAAGATAAACTGCTGTCTTTAGATTATTCTGTGCAACAGGTGCATATTTATAAAGCTGACATTTTTGGCTTCCAGGCCCTTCCTGCTGGTAAACACATTTTTATGCGGTTCCCATTCAGTATTCATATTTAAACTGAAATATGCTTGTTTGTCTATTTGGAGGCAAATATTAATTTCCAGTGCTTGCAATAGAAACGTTGCAGCATCCTGCTAGAGTGGGAAAACTGATCAAGAACATTTTAAGTACTTTACTTGTATTCACTAATCATACTTCAGAATGAAATTGCACAAAAAAAATTGTACATTGTATTACAAGAAGTAGAAGAAAAATTAATTATGTATTTATCGGTTCTACTCCAGAAGGATGGTTTTTAATTATGTATTTTAACTATATTATTTAAGCTGTCATACTTTGTGGTTATAGTATGACTGGGTCCATCAATTTACTTGCAACTCCTGTTTATAAAAAAAAAAAAAAAGCATTAACTGCTGAATCTTTCAGAATTACATTGCTATGGCTTTCAATGATGTTCTAGAGCAGTCTTTGCATGCCTGGAATCACTGCTGTTACTGGGGACTATTCGTAGAGTTATGAATTACTCAGCACAAACAAGAATGCTAGAACACAGGGTTCTTAGCAGTTAAAGTATTTTTTCCCTTGGTAATAAAAATCTGTGTGTGGCTGGCATGTGCATCTACCATATTATTCTGATTATAAAAGTCTTCTCTGGATACAAGTCAACCCTGCATTTTCCAGTTCCATTTTTGGAAAAAACCCAAAAAACAAAACAAAAAAAACAACAAAACCAACTTCTCCCCATGAATATAGGTCAATAATGACAGGGGGAAAAATCTTGAACTACTTAAAGTCAGAGAATCTAATAATCAAGGAAAAGACACAAAAGTTTTAAAGCATTACAATACTCAAAGTCAGTACTGAAAACTATTCTGATTTGATGTGTTTATTGCAGACACAAAAATACTGCAAGGACAAAAGTGAGTAAGATAGGGGGCCCAGTCAGAGGCTGCCCCCAGTAATAAATCAAGTGTGATTGCTATGGTTCTTTTGAAGGGAGAGAAGAGTAGAGTTGTAATCAGAACAATACAATAACCATTTGCATATACCCCTAGTTTTCATCTCATGGCATCACTTTACCCACCTCTGGCATGCACAGTTTCTGGGAATGGAACATAACAGCTGTTTATTATTATTGCTGGTTTTGCTTCGTGCTCATGCCTTTCCACTGTATGAGATGAGATGAAGTGAAATGTTACAGCTAATTAAAACTGCAAACAAGAAATAATGGTGAGAGCTAGCATCTAAGTCCCTAAAGGAAAACTGGACGAATTTTCCTATTACAAAGTGTGCCAGTGGGTCAGGGAATGAATGGCATGACTGTAGTTTCATGCTTCCTCATCTCCCTGAAATAGGAGAGAGGTCAACCTCCTTTTGAGGTTAATGCTGACTCCTGCAGTACAGCACCCTAGTACCTCTCTAGGGCCCTGAGCCTGGTGCTGACTATGTGGGTATGTCTAGACCACAACCAAAGGTGTGACTGCTGCTGGTAGATACACCCCAGCTGCCTTGAAACTAGCTAGATGAGGTGCTGATGCGTGTAGTCTCAGCAGCATGAAGCTCAGCACAGAACAGCCACCCAAGTAGTTAGGTTCCCATCCCAGGCAGGATTTGGGTACATGTGATATCTTTTATTTGACCAACTAAATAGCTGTAAGAAAGTTTTGCCAGCTTTTGGGCACAAATGCCCTTCATTAGACATAGGGAGACTCTGCTGGTGTTGTCATGAGTACAGCCAACAACCAGGCAAGAGTTGCAGCTTCAGCTGAACTCTGGTTGAAGAGCTCCATTGCTGATTTCAGGCTGTCTCGAGCACATCTCTATGCCTTTCACTATGATTAGGCTGCATGAGGTGTGCCCCCTACCGCCTGCAATGCCAAATGCTAATTAGAAGTTTTAATCCCAGCCCCAGCTCAGTGCTGCAAGAAGATTGGAAAGTTTCTCAGACTGAGTTGGTATAGTAAGAGGCTTTGACCTTTGCCAACACAATCAGTAGTTCAGGCCTTACTCACATTTTATTTTGCCACTAGTGGGATGGCTCACCTGAACCCCAGCCTAAAATGTCAGAAGTTAGCCAGAACTGAAGGGAATAAAACAAATAAGATGATATGATAAAAAGCATTTCCTTTCACTCTGACAGTGTAATTTCACTTTATAACAGATATCAGAAACCCTTATTAAAAGGTGTAGTTTACTCTTCCTTGTATTATGGTAATAGCAGTTTTTTCTTATAACATCCATTCTTTTGGCAAAAACTACACCTCTCTTCACAGATTTTGGAACCTGCTTTATGGTGCAAGTAATCACACTACAAATAAAGATGCAGTCTTGCAGGGATTGGTTTTGGTCCTGAGTTTGAGAGTCAGCACCCAACCAGCTGGGTTATTTTGGGGTCAGTCCATAGCCACTCTTAATTAAGATTGTATAGTGAAAGTGTCCCAAAGGTGCCAAGTGTCTCTGCACACAGGGAAAGCCAGTTAAGGTTGTTTCCAGCACACAGTGTAGAGGACAATTTGTAGCTCTTAAAGCAAAGTTCTTAGTGATCATGAGCCACTATTACAGTTCTACAGCAGAAACCTGGGGTAGTTCTATCAAGAAGTACAAAAATAAGTTATAATAATAGCTTTTATCCCAAG
>NW_017729015.1:16343576-16364406 GCF_001723915.1 Gavialis gangeticus | reverse complement strand
TGTGCCAAGTGTCTCTGCACACAGGGAAAGCCAGTTAAGGTTGTTTCCAGCACACAGTGTAGAGGACAATTTGTAGCTCTTAAAGCAAAGTTCTTAGTGATCATGAGCCACTATTACAGTTCTACAGCAGAAACCTGGGGTAGTTCTATCAAGAAGTACAAAAATAAGTTATAATAATAGCTTTTATCCCAAGGTACTTCATAAGCTATGGATGTGATCCTGCAAAATTCTTACTTACGAGACTAATCTCACTCACATAAGTACTTTAAATTCCCAGACAAGTTTCAAATGGATGTGCTGTTCTTCCCCTCCCACCTCATGCTTGCAGCATGCGGGTAGCCACCTGCAAGCATCCCACTCCAGAAATGGTTGCATTTCAGTGGAACTGTATGGGCAGATCCATGCACCCACCTCATAATTCAGTGGCAGAATAGAACAGCTCACAGGATTGCAGCTGTAGTTTGTATGTCAGGTTGTGAAGATCTTTGGAAACCCTTAGGGTGCAAATTACTATGAAAGTGAGGGGTATTATTACTGTTACCAGTCAGTTATTACTGAAAATGTTAGAGGCACTCTTTTTCCCCCCAAGCACTTATATGACATACTTCTCAAGAAAACAGTGTTTTGAGCTACTTTGCGTGAATGGGTGTGAGGAGGAGGAGCCTTACAGATTTTCACCAAATTCATGTTCAGCAGGGAACCAAAGTGTATGCATTTATTTATATCCACTGCTTGGGCACAAGGTCATAGCCCCCATGATTACACAGGCACCAAGCTATTAGCCGAGCCAGGCAGATGGGATGTTGAAGTATTACTGGAGGCAAAAAGAACTGAATTGTTTTTATAGCAAACATTGCCTTGCGAGGGACTGATCCTGCAAAACCCTTATTTATACAATCCACCTTTACTCAAATGAGTGATGGCACTGCAGGACCAAACCCTTATTTTATACCCAACATGCTGGTTTTTTTTAAACAGGAAAGAATTGGCTCTCTCAGATTAACATTTGTACTGCAGTATGAATCAAGAGTTGATTAAAAAAATAGTCCAAAAGAGAAAATTAAGTTTGGCTTTTTTTCTCTGCAGCAGGGAAAGAAGAGATTATGGTCACATTTTTGAGTTTGGGAAAACGTTTACTTTGAAATCATACCAAATTGCTGCCTTAGACATTAGTACAACAGCAATAGTAACTTTGCATACTGGAGGTCAAGACAGTCTTTAAGTAATTCTTTAAAGGCCAAAACTTTTATAACCAGGAGGGAGTTCAGAGAGAAGATGGCCGAGTTCATTGAAAGCAGGATACTTGAATCCCAGTTTCCCACTTCATCTATTTTATGACAGTTTAATACAGCTTCCTGGCAAAGGCAATCAATCACATTGCTTCAAAGGAGTGTCTAGTGTGTGTGCTGATTACATTAGCAGTGCTGTTTACAGTACATTTTAAAGAACTGCAATATGCAGACAAGAGGAAGATTTGCTCTGGACAGCCTGGCATGGTTTGCATCATTACTCTGTTCAAATTGCAACTGGCATCAGAATGAGGCACATCAAGGTCCAATGAACTGATATACTAGTATTACAGATATCATGCATTACAGAGACCAGGTGCTGCTGCTGAGAATTTAACTATTCCATACCTGAAACACTAAAGGTCTGATCCAAAGCTCAGTGAAGTCTCCTGTGGAGAAGTGGGACTCCCTGACTAGCCACAGCGCTAGTTTCCCCACTTGCCTTTGGGCATACCACCCACCTGACTCACCTTGTTAATTAATTAGGATATTATTTAAGGCAGGAGGCTACCCATTCTTGCCCTAATGCCAGGGGGTGCCATCTTCAGCTCCATTTCTCCCCTATACTGCAGCCCAAGCCTTGCAGATAGCATCCAAATGACAATGCTCCCAGCCTACAGCCAGGCCAAGCTTAGGCTGTGTTGTCAGGCCTCAGACACACACATTCATAGTGCCCTCCTCTCACACTCCACCCTCTCACAGGGTCTCTTCCACACACCAACAGCTTATACTGCCTTGCTCCCTCTTGGAGCAGGCCCCTTTGGCTATAGGCTTTAGCTAGCTCATACCTTGGGTGGCAGACATACCATCTTTTGGGCCTCTCCCATGACCTTCCCTGGGGTAGTGGCCAGGCAATTACCCAGCCAGATCTAAGCTTGCCCTGGCCCCTTCCAGGGGCAACTCTACACATTCCAACATACTGGGCTCCCAGGCCTCTAGTCCCCCCCCATCAGGGCTCCTCATTTCTGCCCCCCCACTGGGGCTCCACACCACCCCCTCAGCAGGGCCACAGGGGGTCCCTCCCTAGGGGGCTCAGGTAGCCATAGCAATGCCTGGCCCCAACTACCTCTCCCCAGGGTCCTGCACCCCACAGGGTGCAGGTGGCCACAACTACCTCCAATGTTACATAACCCACCCAAAGGTGACAGCTAGAGTTAAGGCACCCTGACCCACCTTTCACCAGGGTAGTAACTGGCCTGGCATCTCCTGGGAGCTCCCACACCACTGAGAACCCCACCAGGCCACCCACTCCCAGCAGGGTGCAGTTTTAGGTCTAGGTCATGCCCAGGACCAGGACCCTCCAAGCCATCCCCTACAGCTCCTGCCCTTACCTCCTGCAATGTTGCATAGAGCCTTACAGCCAGACAGTGCTACTACCTGCCCTGCCAGTAGGGCACTGCTCTCTTTATGTAGGCAGCCAGAGGTCTAAAACGGCTGCCACCTGTGGGCTGCTTAGCTCTGCTCTTAAAGTGGCAGGCACCAACAGTGCCCTGCCACATCTCCCCTTTGACTTCAGTGAGCTTGGGACCAGACCCAGATACAGGCATGGGCAAACCAGGTGGCTACCCAGGGCCTGGACAGAAAGTGGGCCCAAAAATGAAAAGAAAAAAAAAATTACAATTACAAAAAAAAGTTTTAAAGTTGCATGTATACAGGACTGGCAGGGTTATCAATTGAGAAAGAACAATTTAAAGACATCCATACCACAGATGTGATAAAGATGTTTGCAACAAAAAAAAATCATTATCTCTAGCAAGTGGGGGCCTGATACTAAATGTTTGCCCAGGGCCACCAGGAGTCTAGGTACGGCACTGCTTGGGACTAGTCCCTAAATCCTCTTCCTTCAGCTTTGTATGCAGTTTTCTTTCCTATTACTGTAGGTAGCATGCAATTACTTAGTGTGGGACTCTTAAGTTCATGCCACTGTACAGCACCTCATAGACATTGCCTGCCTGTCTGTCTCTCCCCACTAAGCTTCCCCCCTGGCCCTTCCCATACCCCATTCTTGATTCAAAACCTGCCCTCTCTTCATTTTCTTCTATCTCAGTCTGTCACTGGCTCTTCAGGGTTTTATTCCTGCCGTTACTGAAGCTAAAGGAAATTATACCTTTCACGAGAACACAACTGAACCCACTATTTTTCAGGACTCAAATTAAAACCTCTCTGTTCTCCTTTGCTCCTGCAGTTTTTCTAAAGTTCACGTTTATTTTTCATCCTTCTGCTAATGCCATCGGTGATCAAGGGAGTGATTAAGAAACAGCCCCGGGTTTTCAAGAAGTCACCCCCAGCAGGCACCAGATGATTAAAACAGTTCAACTCCCTTTAAGCACCTGCAGTAAGTGGCTAGATTTTCAAAAATGCTCAGAGACCAGGACTCACACTGAGAACAGCAGAAAATCTCCCCCTTCAAACTGGGAAGCATGTAATTTTATTACTGCTCATGAGCACATTCCACATTAGAGGGCAGCAGAGTATAGATAATGCAGATTGAAATCAGGCTTGATGCCTGGTAAAACAGATTGATACTGGACTTGATAAGACAGTTTGCAGGGCTAGGAGGTCTCCAGCTTGAAGGCAGAGCGGAAGGTGCAAAGATCAGGAAAGTGAAAGTCTGCACCACAGATAGAACTGTCACAAATCGGTGTTGTTCCCCCCTGCCAACTATCCACCATTGAATAGTGATGCTTAGGATTCAAAAGCTAATGGATCAGAGGGCAGTGTGGAGAAAGGGACTTGTTCTATGGCAGGAGGAAGCTGAGAAAGTAATTCAGAAGTCTGGATGGCATCTTTGCAGCCAAGAAGATGTTGGAGAGAAGGAGCTAGGCTAGTGGGAAGAAACTGCAGACAGGAATCATCTCTGCCAGGTGGCCAAGGGCACATTTAGAAGTGGGTTAATATCCATCGAAATACACACAAATACCAGCAAAGTGTAAGAATGAGCCCAGCTTCTTCCCAACCACAGATGTGGCAGATATCAT
Source organism: Gavialis gangeticus (assembly GCF_001723915.1). NCBI lineage: Eukaryota > Metazoa > Chordata > Crocodylia > Gavialidae > Gavialis > Gavialis gangeticus. Next base: position 16,360,139 of record NW_017729015.1, on the reverse strand, counting down.
ATTCCCACTGTGGAGCAGCACTATTGTCTGCAACGAGATGTCCATCCACCCTCTCCAGGACTAGCAAATGTTTGGAGCAGAGTCAGGCCAGAAGAAGGTTTACCTAGGACTCAGGAGAACAGGGCTCTATTTCTGTTGTTACCACTGACCTGCTGTGTGACTTCAGACAAGCTATGTCCCTGCTGTCTGCTGCATTTTTGCCATCTGCAAAATGGAGAATATTCTGCCCTACTATGAATGTGTGTTCACAGATTATTATTTGCACAATCTATAGACAGAGAAAGGAGGACTGTTAATGGGCATGAATAATCAAATCAGTAGCACTTATCTGAGCTGGCCCCCTACATGCAAATAGGCAGGTGTATCAGTATCTTTACATGGTATTTGTGTCCTGTCCTTCCTTAAAGATTAGGTGGATGAAGCCTGCAAGTTTCTTGGATAAGAGACTCCTGATACAGGAAGAAGTCAAAGTCATTGAGAAGAAAGCCCTTCCCAAGCAAATCACATCCCTGCATGTGGCAGGTTTGAAAGATGCAGCATTACCGTTCTTCTAACAGCCAGCACAAGCAAGTGAGAACATTAGCCTGGGAGGGGAAGTGGAGACGGAAGGAAAGGCTTTTGACATACTTCTCACCATGAGAACACAAAGAGTGAGAAACCAGGGAGGGGATTAACATCGACCAACTTCCACCCAGGGGAATAATAGGGAATGGTAGAAAAAACTCAGGCAGAGCCAGAAGGGGAGTCAGGCAAGAGGAGAGAAGCAGTCATCAGTGCCCAGCTGTCCAAGGATGACATTCCCCCGAATACCTGGACTGCGGGAAGGATGGGGAGTCCCAAAAGCATCACCAGCCTGAAACCTGAGTGAGAGGAGGTGAGTAGTCTTCCTTTACTACCCAGAAGGTACATCTTTGCCAGAAAGATCTTTTTCCTTTTTCCCCAGGCTAAGGTCTATCACACCTCAGAGCTCAACAGTGCTGAAACACACAGAAGAGCTTGCAGCATCTTGCTGAGGTTTGTGAGAGGGGCAAGGCTTTTTCTGTATACTTTCAGATATACTGCAATGCAATATAGCACTTAGGGGGTGGGAATGATATTTAATGAATGCTTCTTTAACAAGAATTATAAAGGTAACATTTTACATTGATTTCCTCTGCAAAAATCAATATGGAAGCATTAGAGATGTTGCCAAATATCATTTATCCAAGTAGACACATATGTATGGTGCATTTTTGCATCCCCCCCAGTTAGAAAGTGCTGTTGATTACTGTGTAATAACAGAAATATTCTGTGTACCGCTTTAGTACCATGTTGCCATTTGCAGTGCTGCTCGTAAATCTACACTGGCATTTTGCACATTGTGATTTTCAACATTAACAAGTTGATAGAAGAACTAAACTGTAAAGAAAAATTAAAATGCAGAAATATTGCATGTCTATCACACAGTCTAGATGCCTATCACATAGTCCAAGATCAAAGGCTTTCAAAACACCTGGCAGTATTTAAAGCAACCATTTGGATAAGCGAGGAGGAAAACCTAATATCCACAACTTTTCTTACATTGCAAGCATAAATCCTGTGCAAACTGAAATATACACACATGCAAAGCTATTTAATTATTTCAAGTGGACAGAGAGAGAAGGATTAATGCATGTAGGAGGATTATGTTTCAGGCAAGACCTTTTACTTGTTCATATTGGCTAAGAAGCATTAAAAACCATTTTACTTGAATAAACCAATGCAAGTTCTCAGAAGTGTTTATGATACAACATTTGAATGTATCACTGCATCTTCAAAGTGCTGGATGTACGACTAATCACAGCAGCATCCATGTCAGTTTTTTGTTTGCTAGTTTATCTTGTATATTAATGTATCAATAAGATGGATGCTATGGTGTCTCAGTAAATGAACAGAGAACTATTGGTGAGATCTGAAAGCTATGCTACCACATGCAATGCAGCATATCTGATAGCTGGGATGAATCACCGCAAGGCACTGGAACAGAAGACGTCTTATTCTGCTTTAGAAGAAGTCTCCACTGAAATCAGTGAAGTTCTGTGCTGGTCTCAGTGAGATCAGTCATGCCTAAAAACTGACAAGGTCTCTGCTACACGCCAGCAGCGCTTACCATCTGCAAGACTACATTATAACCGTATTAAACTATCATGGGCTTTTCTTGCATTTTCTTCCTGTTACTACAACTGTGTTGCTTGTATGTTTGGCATGATATTCCATTTTGTAGCTTTTGGAAGCCCATCAGTGCCAGACAATATTGCCTTTGATTTTCTGTAGTCCATTTTTTCAATGTCCTAAGACATGGCTTCAACCACTTCCTCCTGACAGAACAGTTATCATTGCCCTCCTTGCCAGGAAGGGCTTCCCTGTTTTGGGAAGAAATATTGGCCTTGAAGTTAAAGCACCAGGGTAAGAGTCCAGAGATTTAAGTTCAGTTATTAGCACTGTCACAGACACCCCGTGTGACCTGGGAACAAGGAGCTGATCTCTCTGTGCCTCTATTTCCCATTTGTAAAGTGGGGATAATCATAGTTTCTTCTGCCTTGTCTACATTATGATGATGATATGCTTTGATCAGGTAGAGTGGCATAGGCATGGGGCAAAGAGTGGGGTATTTGCTGACTGCAGAAGTGAAAGTGATGTTCCCACTGGGAGTGGGGAAGTGGAGAATCTTGTTAAGTTAGGACTGGACTTTCAAGTGCTTGGGTCCCATTTAGACACCTAGCTAAAGAGCTCAGATGTTCAGAGATGCTCAGCACTGACTGTTTGAGTGTGCACCCAGCAAACTGAGCTGTTCTTCAAATACAGCTCTCAGGACTTGCCCTATTCCCAGCGAAGCCAAGGGAAAAACTCCCCGTGACCAAGCACAGAAGAAACATGTCCTTAAGTTGCCTTGCACCAGCTCCAACAGAGAAAAGCAGTTAGATAACTCAACATCTGCTCTGCCCCTCCACTCAGCAATTAGTCTTCTGACCCTCTACTTCCTCCTTCCAAACATGTACAGCATACAGAGCTCCTCTGGAGCAGCAAAAACCATAGCTGTAGGAATAGCTGATATAAATATATTGAATCCCTTTAGCCAAAAGAATCTAGAAACCAGGGTGCAATTTGAGATAGTAACAAATTCCAGATTATGTTTTCCGTCTTACAGCATCTCAAATCTGCCAGTCTCCAAGAATTTAGCCCCACAGCCTCTCTGCAGTTTAGCCAGCAATATCTTCATGCTACAAAAGGAAACCAACTCATGGAAAAGATACCTATAGGGGTCTTGCCCACCTTTGGACTTGCCTTGTCCTTTGTCCCTTCAACTACCAATTCATCCTCCATTTGTTAATAAAATCTGTAATTCCTCTGCCTAAAAGCTCCCTGAGTTCTTCAGACTTTTCAGAAATGATGTAGCAAATCCTCACCCTACCATAATAACAATTACTTTTGAGTTGATTTAGAAACTTATAGGTGCTGATGGCTGCTGTGATTTTTTTTAACATCATAAAGGTCCCGTGACCTTTCTGCTGCTTTCCTAATAATTCAGTATAAGCTCAGCTCACCAAGTGACAAGGGGATACCATATATATTCTGATAACCAGAGTTTCAGAGAATCAAGGGGATTTTCAGTGTAATTAATAGATGTCAAAAGATGTGTGACCTTGATCTGGATAACGTAGTTTTGATCAGCTGAGGTTTGAATAATCAAGGCTTTTTATCTTGTATTAAAAAGCAATCCCTTTTCTAGAAAATGTCAAGGAACAGGAAGATTTAGGTTATTGCTAACCCTGCTGTCTTCACTGAGCTCACAGACATGCTGCAGTTCCTCTAGTGCTGTAACTTAAATTGTCTCTCTCCAGAGAGAAATGTGTTGTCAGGTTAAGTATTGGTATTTAGTAATTAATGTTGCACTGCTACACTTGTAACCTTCCCTTGAAGAGCTGCTGTAAGCAGAAATGCTGTAATCAGAGCTCCATACCTTTGGTACAGTGTGATTATCTTCAGCCCACACACTAATTTAAGAAGAGATTTAAGATAAATGCAAAACTGACATCCAGGTATCAACCCAAAACCCCCTGGGGTATTCAGTAGGGCTGGCTGTGAAGTGTCTGTGTTTGAATTGCTCCCCACGCCACACATGATGGGCCCAGCAGGCTTGCAAAGTGTTTAAATCTGTGCTCTTAATTTGAGTTCCTCTCTAGACATTAGTGTGAGAGCACAAATCATTCTCTCGCAGCTGATATGCACCGTTTCACTGTGCTGGGGGGTTGCTGAGATTAAACACAGCTCCTCAACATAAAGTGTTTAAGATGCTGCCAGTTCTCTGCAGCCAAGGGCAATCTCCCGCTGACTTCTGTGGAAGCAGGTTTAGGACCACTAAGCAAATTTTACTGGACACCAGAGCGTTCATTCATCACAAGTCTGATGTCCAATTATTGGAGATGCAGGCAGCTGCAGCTCAGATGACCTCGTCCTGTACACGGGCTATAGACTGCACCACTAATGAAGCAGTGTAATCAGAGCTCTTACCCCCCTACACGATGCTTTAATGCATCTATCCCTTCCCTTATCCATATTTGGGATGCTGCATGAATCACCACCATCAGGCAATATTAAGGCTTTGACAGTTATATCTATGCTCAAGCCAAGGGGCTCTCAATAAGAGACATCATGTACTTCAGTCATTGTGTATAGGAGCTCTCTGCAGGCATACTCATGGACAGAGCGATGCTCTCCCACAGGAATTTTTAAGGAAAAATAATCCCCCATGAAAGTCACCGGTCTGGTTCTTCCCTTGCATGGGGATTTCCTGGCCTTTGCTAATAATCCTTCTCCTACTTATATCAATGTCTCACCTTTATACCATCCTGCATACTCTATCTACCCAGGGCCTAGTGTTGGCTCTGCTATTATCCTGCTGTATGTCCTTGCACAGGTCACGCTCCATGCTCCATTTGTAACTCGGAATGGGACATTTCCCACCTTTTCAAAGATACTTTGAGATCCAGGGGTGAACAGCTCCCCATATGCAGCAATGATCAGTAATTCATCTCTTCTCCAACTGCTCCCTTACCCATAGACTCTGCCAACTCCTTTCTCGTTGCCTGGTTCCTTATTCCCCTTCCTCCCAAGGGGCCTCTTCTCATGGGGCATTCTGTGAGGCACTCTGGTACAGGGCACTCTTGTAAGATAATGTTTGCCCCAGGGTGCTTATACTCTTTGGATACTTCCAGACACTTGATCAGATCAATCCATCTACTGTGTTCTGCTCTTCTTTGTCCACCTGTCCTGCCCCCGAGCTTTCCCCTTCGTTGCAATTCAGGTAGCCAAGCTTTTTGTGGTAGGTTGTTTTCCTCTTCTGTCACACACTGGTGTCTCCCCTGTCTCCATTCACTCACTTTCCACATCTGTCATCCTTCTGGTACCTTCTCATTCATTTGACACGGCAGATCTTACTCACTGGTCGTGGAAATCAATGGATTTACTTGAATTTGCACTGGAGGAGTGTGAGGGCTTGTCTACATGGGGGGGTCCCTGGAACATGGAAGCGAATCAATTGATGGTGGGAAGTTAATGTCCATAAAGTGTTCACACTTCAGGTGGAGGCTCTCCTTTGGATGTATAGTGACCTTTGCTTAAGACTGAAGGCAGCTCTTCCCCTTCCATGTGGTGGTTTATCATGTGAAGACATGTTGACTTCACACCTTCAGTTTATTCATATTGCTGGCAGTTTCCTGGGCAGACATAGAATCATAGAAAATGAGGTTGGTAAGGGACCTTGGGAGGTCACATCTAGTCCAATCCCCTGCTCAAAGCAGGACCATCCTCAACTAGATTATCCCAGCCAAGGCTTTGTCTAGCCAGGCCTTAAAAACCTCCAAGAATGGAGAGTCCACCACCTCTCTGGGTGACCTGTTCCAGTGTTTACTACCCTCCTAGTGAGAAAATGTTTCCTAATATCTAACCTCAACTTCCCTTGCTGCAACTTGAGCCTGTTGCTCCTTGTTCTGTCATCTGCCACCACTGAGAGTAGTCCAGCTCCATCCTCTTTGCAATCCCCCTGCAGGGAGTTGAAGGCTGCTATTAAATCCCCTCTCAGTCTCTTCTTCTCTAGATTAAATAAGACCAGTTCCCTCAGTCGCTTCTCACAAGTTGTGCGCCCCAGCCCGTACCATTTTTGTAGCCCTCCGCTGGACTCTCTCCAATTTGGCCACATCCTTTCTGCAGTGGGAGGCCCAAAACAGGACACAGGACTCCAGATGTGGCCTCCCCAGTGCTGAGTAGAAGAGAAGAATCATTTCCCTTGACCTACTGGCAACACTCTTAGCAATGCAGCCCAGGATGCCATTAGCCTTCTTGGCTACAAGGACACCCTGCTGGCTCATATTCAGCTTCTTGCCCACTGCCAACCCCAAGTCCTTTTCTGCAGAGTTGCTCCCCAGCCAGTCAGCCCCAGCCTGTCCCGGTGCAGGGGATTGTTCCGTCCTAGGTGCAGGACTTTGTACCTGTCCTTGTTGAACCCCATGAGATTCCTTTTGGCCCAATCCTCCAATTTGTCTAAGTCACTTTGAAATTTGTCTAGGTCACATGGCTTGCACACGACTCAACCCAGCACCTAGGCTGTGCTGCAACCAAAGCAGTGGCAATAGGCTTTGGTGTAACGGGAAGAAGGGGCAAAGGCAACAAATGGAATTATATTGGGGATGGAAACTATGAAACCCTTCTCACCACTGCAGTGCTCTGTGGACAAAGGTTTCTGAGCCCTTTTCTGTTGCTTTTCTTCCTAGTTTCTTGTCTTCTATCTGCAGCTGCTGTACAGGATGAATTGAAACAGTCACTGAAGGAAACCACAGAGCAGCCAGGCATGAACTTGTTAAACGTCCAGCAGGTCATTAGCAGCCTGAAATAAATTTGGTTTAAACCCACTCACCCCCAGTGGGCTTTTAAGTCTGGTCTTCTTTTCTGGTATTTTGCTAGTTGTTGCAACAGTTAATCTTCTGAGGTTTCATATCTTTGGACATGCCCTGTCTTCAAAGAATATGTAGGTTAGTTAGAGTTGCAGGTTGCTGGCTTGTTTTGTTTTTTTGGGAGGGAAGGGTGGGGAATGGGGTCTGGTGATAAAAGCACAGCCAGTCTTTCCAGCATGCAATCATTTTCTGTTCTAGATATTTTCCACTCTCTGCTGAAACTCAAATTTTGATTGCTTGGATTCAACTTGTTGGATATTCTGGAGTTTAGAGCTATATCAACAGGATGAGATAGTGATGGTGGTTGTTGCCATGTCCATAAGAAAAGTTGTCCATAAAGAACTGGAATAACCAATGTATTACACTTACGACATTGACTGATCAATCCATTGATCAACTGATTGATCTATCCATCCCTCTGCCTCTCTACGTAGAATCATGTCTCTGGCCATGCACCCGTCACCATGATATTTATGTATTAGTGATAGTTTCTGGCCGGGCCTACATCACAACACTGCCAGCATAGCTATGTAAAAAGATGTCTCCTGGCCAGTCTACAACAGCAACCGCTTCTGACAGCATATGCCTTGTGTCCACTAAGGAGTTATAATTGTAGCTATAGGGGCAAAGGCTCCCTAGTGGCGGCAAGCCCTTGGACTGGATTTGGCAATCATGGGGCAAAACCTGCATTTCCTATCTACAGGCCCTGAAGTTATGCAGTACCAAGTTCCTCAAAAGCCCATCTGGCTGAAAGCTCAAGCGAGCAGGAGAATTCTCCTTCTAGCAAGTTGTCTGCTGACTTCCCCTCAGAGGACTGTGCCACAGCCAGCTGAGAAGTTGGCTCTGCCTTTCCCACAACTGTCTGCCCGACACTGTGATAAACTTACACATACAGCGGTGCTTGTGGAAGGACAAAGAAATGTTACTACCCCAGAAACAAACCATGATATGATGGTGTGTGTACACCCTGGGGTCTCTGTTGGCACAGCTCTGTTAACTACTCCTCTTGCTCACAGGATTTTTTCTGTTAGCTTATCTACAACACTTCCATACATAACATGAACTGAGGCCCCCCCAAATACTCCACTACCTTTTTTTTTTACCCGCATACCTAGGTCAGCTAGAGCATGGGACTCTGCTCACACTCTTAGCCAAAGCAGCTGTGCTGGCAGAACTTTATAGTGTGAACCAAACCGCAGCAGAAAGGGAAGTTTCTAAACATTTGACTCTCAGATGAAGAAATAGATTCAGGTTTCCTGTTCTGGGGACTATGCTTCTTGTGCTAGAAATATTAATATTAGTAGTATTAGAAACATTGTCCTTGCTTAGTAGGGTCTGGAGGGGGTTCAAGAGGCTGATGTGATCAGGACCATTTCAGTCCCCCAGAAAGTTCAAGGGTCAGCAGTTCTGGCTTTTGAGGACATGGTTCTATTCATCTCTGGCCCATAACTTGGGCTCATCTCTCCTTCCATCTCATCCCATTTGACCCGCAGTTTGGGATACTCTGGGGTTTTGTGCAGAGGGTTTTTACTAAGATCTGATGGCCCACAGAAGCAACCCACAAAAGTTACAATGGAAAGTTTATCCCAGGTACTTTAATGACACCAACACTGGTTTCTTTCTCAAGGAAACCTCTGCCAAGGACTTTGGTATTTGTACTGAGCAGGCCTTGGGTTTAGGCAGCACCCAATGCTTATCCCTTGTGGGTCCCCCTGAATCCCCCTGGGGCCCTAGCATATGCGGTAGCCTTTTATCCATTGTAGATGGTTATTGACAGGTACAGCTGCTCTGTGTGCAGCCCATCCATGCAGGGAGACATCTTTAAATGTTAATGTCTTTATTATAGGGCTGTAGCGTCCTTGCACGCTGCTCCAGACAGAAATTTAAAATTCCCTTAATAGCTCGCTTAGCCCCACAGCTCTGCGGTCTTCCTGTGAACAAGATTTAGAGCCTATTAAATGCATTACATCAAACTGCTTCCTGCCCATAGATCCTAATTAAGGAGCTATCTTTCTACTGGGCCTGGTCTACACAGGAAGTAAATGCACAGTAAGAGACGGTGTGAATTTACAGCACACTAGCTACTACACACTGATGCCCTGTGTGGACACTTACTGTGCATTAAGAACGCCTCTGGGAAAGTCTCCTCACTCCACTTTGCCAGCATGAGGCCAGATAAACTAGCTTCCTGTCTCTAACCGTGTTCCATTCATGCGTGTTTTATGCATGTCTATCTTGACTTAACCAGCTGAGTTGTGCCTGGGAAACCTAGCAGAAAGCAGAAGAATGACCCAAGATGACAAATGCTCACCAAACATTGAAGAGTCATTTACAGACAGGGACAGTCAGTTTGACGATTTTGCCTACGTACAAAACAGGTTTTGGCCAGGAAAGGAAAGGGCTCAGGAATGGAGGGAACAAAGAGGTTTGAGGAGAGGGGCAAGGAGGGCAGCAGCTACAAGAGTTCGAACCCAAGAACCCAGTGGGGAGTCTGAAGTATCTCGGTCTTCCTAGGTCACCATCCCAGGTAAAACAAGTGTCTATGCAAACTAGGGGTTTCTGCTGCTCTGTTCCTACTGCTAAAGAAGCAATGCTGCAGTTTAAAGAGGACTGTTTTTGATCACTCTTTGCACCACTGGTCACTGATCCACAGGTGCCCATACTCAGTTGGATGTGCTGGGTGAGCTCAGTGGATATGCATGACTGGGCCTATTCTAAGAGTGGAAGAACCATGGGAGAAAGCTGCTGCTTATGAAAGCTTATGCATCTCTGATATCATTGTAACCTGAAATCAAGTGGCTACAGGCAAGCTGAGAAATTCACACAGTCTGTTTTTAGGAAACACCGCACAGGAAGAGGGGAGATATAGCAGTTCCCTTTGAACTTTGTGTACTATACACAAAGATGCCTTCTTTTTGGAACTCTCTCACACCTGCATATCAGCAAGTGCACATTAGACACATGCACACACTTCCTCCCACCCCCCAGAGTTCTTGCCTGTTTTACATAGCCTACATTTAATGCTGCTGTAAAGTGGGGGAGCGACAGCTTTGCAGGCTGGAGTCCTGCATCCTCAAAGCAGCACAGCAGGGTGAGTCCCCTCTGCACACATACTTCTGAGATCAGGGAGAGACTAAAACATATGCAGCTAGCCAGGACAAGAGCACTGAGATGTGCCAGCCCCTGGGCTGTCTGTGGGTGTTTGCTGGCATTGCATGCCCTTGCTTTTAGCAGTATAGATAGGAGTAAAAATTTCCAGCGTAAGGCGGATGGGCAATGACCAAAGGCAAACACATGGTACTACAGATCACTGAAAGCAACTGAAGCCTAAACAAATTGCATGTCCTGCCATTAGGGGGCATGGGTAAAAATCCTTAAGTGGACTTAAGCGTGGCATTTGCCTGGGCTTAGATTTGGGTGGGCCAGTGCGCTAACTGGATGGACTATAGCCCATCCAACTTAGCTATCACAACACCCTGCTTGCTCTGGTGATAGGAAGACTCCATGTCTCAATTCTCCATGAAATCTCCTAATCAAAACTTTCCATAACCTGCAGGAAGGAGGGCTGCTCAGAACCGCTAACCCTGGTCCTAGCAGATTCATGTGCAGATATCACAGGTGCTTGTCCAGGGCACAATGGTCTGTCGTGCTGATTGTGAGATTGTGACCACTGCATGGAAGACACAGGAAGGTTTCTCCAGGTTTCGTTAATGATGCGTTTGCAGGGCTCTGACATTAAAACACACTTAAAAGCTTTTGTTTGTGCAGCATGTAAAGGGCCAAGGATGAAATGAACTGAACAGAAAATCTGAACCATTTATAATTCATTTTCAGCACAAGGGATTACCCGAAAAGCAATACAATTTTAATGTGAGCAACCGTTACAAAATCATAATGGGCAGGGAAAAAAAAATCAGACTTCTTCATGTGCCCAAAATATTCTTAGTGAAGATTAAATATTTCAAGATCTACCTAGTGGCTCCCAAATAGCTGGACAAAGTCCCAGGCACTGGACTAGCATGTTGGGAAGGTTTAAAACAGATTTCATATAAAATGCAGGTCCTGATCCCTTGTAGCCATTAAAGAGCTCTCAGAACTGGTGAAAGGAGGAACCAGCCTGTCTGCCCTAGGATGCTACCCATGTCCCAGCTCAAATCAATCTACCTACTTAAAATCCTCTCGCAGTTTCATGTGGGGAAGTTACTCTTTGTACTCGATTGCTGTGTTGTGCTGCTGTGAGCTGTTACAAAGCTTCCATATTCCACCCCAGCAGCAGAAATTACCTGTTTGATAATCATCCCGTTTTTCCTACAGCCTGCAAAGGAGGAAAGTAGAGTCATTACTTTAAAATATTTGGGAAACACTTAAACACTTGGGTGAGAAAAAGAGGGAAAGACAGCACATCTCTCACAAGCCTCAGCATACATTGGTGTAGTGTCTGAAACCCCAGGTCCTGGGTTGATGTTTTCATCTGAGAGTACTTGTTTTAATTTTTATGGTGAGTTTTCAGTTGTTTCTCATGATCACAGACAAACAACTGAAACCACAAGCTGTGCGCGCTCTAGAGGTAAGCACCAGAATGCAAATCAAAACAGACAAACAAAATTAGTATTTTTAACAATCTCAAGGTTTGAGTGGTTGGGGCTGGCCGCACTCTCTCTCACACAGCTTATAGTCTGGTATGTGAAAATAGGAGACCTGTAAAATGAGAAGCTTCGTTAATACTGCCCTCTAACCGTACCTAAAACTGAGCATTCAGCCTCCACTGAGATTAACGGGCGTCAATTAGTGGTGAGAGTTGATCCATCGTTTATGAGCCACTGCCTCAAATTGAGGGTGACCATATGTCCCGTTTTTCCTAGGACAGTTACTTTCTAAACATCTGTCTCTGGCATCCCATCAGTTCAGTCAAATGATCACTTCTATCCTGTTTTCAGGGGGATGCCAGAGACTGGCGGAGCTCCCTCACCCCGCACTCCTGCCCTGTGATGCACTCAGCCGAAACAAGTTCAGAGTGTGCCAGAGAGCAACAGAGTCAGGGAGGCAGCAAAATGTCCTGTTTTGAGACCTGGGAAATATGGTCATCCTGAAATTATCCACTCATTTCACACAGGGGTCACAAGCTAAATGACCAGGAGAGAACAGCTTTAGGTTTCTACTGACTTGGAATGAAATCCTCTTCCCCACATCACACTGGGTTGCCCCTGTGAAGTCAATGGAACGACTCACCATAGCCAGGCAGGCAGTATTTGAAATGACAGCTTGGAGATAAATCCCCAACCCATTTCCAACCCCCTGAGTTCTCTACTGTCTGCTTATAGTTACACAGACCTTTGGATGGAGGGCTTTAGCATCTTTCTCCCTGAATGCTTCTTCCCCTCGTATGCTCTCAAGTCCCTTGTAAATGGGGAGAAAAAAACAATTGTTTTAAAATGTCCCTTGAGCTGTGTTTGCTGTTCTGTGCGCTGAGTTTTCAGGCCACTTATCCCCCCCTCCCCTACATTTTTTTTTCAGAGTAGCCTCTGAAGAATTGCCAAGAAAACCCCTGCTCCTTGGAAAGCTTCTCAGTTCTGGAGAATCACAATGGAGATATGTAGCATGAACGAACATGAAAATGTCTCCAAATGCAGCTCAAACACCATGTCCATGGACTGCTTCATGGTTCTTAGCACTCCAGCTCAGAAAATAGGTATCATTGTGCTGTGCTGCTTCTTTGGGACTCTGTGCATTTTTGAGAACTCTTTGGTGTTGTATTTGATATTTTCCTCCATTAAGATCAGGAGAAAACCTTCCTATGTCTTCATCAGCAGCCTGGCCCTAGCTGATCTCTTGGCCTGCATTAACTTTGTTGGCAATTTTGTTCGATTCCACGTTTTCAAAGTGACTGACTCTAAAGACATCTTCTTGCTGAAACTTGGAGCAGTCAACACATCCTTCACAGCTTCCCTGGGCAGCTTGCTGCTGATGGCATTGGACCGATATGTCTGTATCTGCAAGCCGTCGGAATACAAGATCATCATCACAAGGAAGAAGGCTTTGGTGGCTCTGGCTGTGCTGTGGATGACTACCACGTTCATTGCCTTCCTGCCTCTCATCGGATGGAACTGCTGCACCCTAAACTCAACCTGCTCAGAACTGTTCCCCTTTGTTGATGACAAGTATCTATCGGGTTGGATTTCCCTGGTGATGATTCTGCTTGTGTGCATCATCTATGCCTACATGCATGTGCTGTGGAAGGCTCACAAACATACAGCGTACATGGAGAAGCGCCAAACACAGGCTGTGCAGCAGAATGCCAAGATGAGGCTGGACGTCACCCTTGCTAAGACATTAGCTATCGTCCTTACTGTTCTCATGGTGTGCTGGTCCCCCATGCTGGCTCTGATGACGTACAGTGTATTTGTCAGCTTAAATAATCACATCAAGACGGTGTTTGCTTTCTGCAGCACCCTCTGCCTGGTGAACTCCATGGTGAATCCCATTGTCTATGCCCTCCGGAGCAGGGAGCTGCGCTCTTCCTTGAGGAATGCCTGCTCGTGGTGCAGGAAGTTGAAGATCCCAGGGAGCAACCAGGAAGTAGACAGCACTCAAAAGTTGTCCACAATAGGAACCGTCTGTGAAGATGCTGGGTGCAGCACCGATTGGCCACAGCCGAAGTCTGAGCTCTGATGGGTGAAAAATATGATGGACTTCGGGTTGCCTTTTTTTTTCTTTTAAAATGAAGAAAATCTAATGCTGCTTTTCAGAGGAGGATCCCAGGAGAACGAGTGACCAAATGACTAGTGTGGGCAGTGGAGCCAGCAGGCTGGGAAGTTAATAGTTAACATTTGCAGATGGTTGTTCATGGGGCTGTTCACAGCAAGTAAAATACATGGCTGCCACCACAGAGAGCAGATATACCCACCGTAGCAAAGGCAGGACCTGCTCTGCCATTGACATCCCAGGACAGGTGCCACCAGAAAGGTTGCAGTAATGGGCACTCTACAAACTCCATTCCTAAATGGATGCATAAATTGGACAATCACCTAAAATAGCAGTTTGCAGTATATTAGGGCAACTGTCCCCGACTTCTCACCTGTGCTAGGCACTGAGGTCCTTAATATAATCTTGCAGTCTGATTTCCTTACCTCCTTAAAACTTAATTTGCTCTCTTGTTCAGCCTGTAGTACCACTCAACTGCAGGATCAGCCATTCAGACCTCTCTTCCCTATTCCAATCACTGGCATCTTCAGTTCTTAACCCACTTCATTCATGTCTTTCTGTCCCTCTCAGCCTTGGCCTTTCTCTTCTCTTCCTCCCTTTTTGTCTCCATCACTCTTCTTCACTATGCAAGGGATGCCCTGTCTATCCCCACCTCACCTACAGTCATTTCCCAATGTCATATGGCTGTACTGATCTCTGCACGAAATACCCAGTGTTCACCTCCTCATGCTCATCTGCTTGTTCAATCACCCGCTCATCCTTTCTTCCCACTGCCTGTTTCCACTCTGTATAGTAACAAAGACAGGAAGATCTTGATTGTCAGCTCCCTTGGCATCTTTTTGTCATGCTTTGTTTCATAGCTGTCTTGACTGTTTCATGCAACTGTCAAATACCTGAATGACCGTTTCAGGTTCGTGATCGCCCTTTCCTATCCTTCACCGTTCTGTCTTTCCATTCAACCTTGCAACTTGCATAACTCCTTTTTCCCCAGTGTTTATAGATCCTATTTCTGTGGGTGTTTCTTAAAGCTTAATTCTGGTCCAGGCAAAATGTGCTTTGACCTACATGACACCCTTGACAATGACCTCAGACACCAAGTACTTGACAAAGATCTTCCCCTTCACAGTGTTACAACAAATCCTATTGCCGTATACACCTCATTACTAACCTAGGGCCAGTTGAGATATTATATAAGCCACTGTGATGCTAGGACTGTAATATTTTGTATGCAGTTAGGGTTCAGTCCTCCTAGGGACTAAGCACCTCTGAGAGTCCATGAGAGACCTGCACTCCCATTAATCTGAGCAGCAGTTGAGCACTTTGCAGGATCAAGGCTGTACTGTTTGGGACTTTTCCTGCATGTCCAGAAACTTTTTGTGTCAAACATCTTTCCAAAAGAGAAAACCGAGTATGTTTGCTACTCATCAAACTAGTAAGACATATTCCACCCATTGCATTGGGTTTGCACCAAAGGAGTTTAGCTGTCAGGTTGGCACTCTTGTTAGAGCTATTTTAAGAAACCACTATGCTTTGTTCAGAAATGTCAGACACAATACAGCCAGGTTTTGAATTGGTACTAATCACAGAATCACAGAAAATGAGGGTTGGAAGGGACCACAGGAGGTCACATCTAGTCCAACCCCCTGCTCAAAGCAGGACCAGCCCCAACTACATCATCCTAGCCAAGGCTGTGTCTACCCAGGTCTTAAAAACCTCTTAAGGATGGTGATTCCCCAACCTCTCTGGGGGACCTGTTCCAGGGCTTTACTACCCTCCTAGTGAAAGAGTTTTTCCTAATGTCTAACCTCAACTTCCCTTGCTGCAACTTGAGACCATCGCTCCTTGTTTTGTCATCAGCCACCACTGAGAAGAGGGTAACTTTGTACCATTATTTCTATAACAGCAAATATGCTGGACCCAAGCAAAGTTGCATAAGCACCAATCGATATGTGCCCAGATGCGGAACACTTTGCCACAGCCACACCTGCTTTTCGCTAGCACTGTAGCTGCACCCCCGGGTGCTGTATATTCATAGCACAACAGTCTCTCAAATCTGGAGGAGCTTGGAGAGGGATGTCAACATGTGAAACCTAACAAAGCCTGGTCGGCCTGTTAATAAGTGACCTCATCATCCCACTGGCATGCAAATGCACCCACTATACTACTACCTGCACACAAGCCTGTGGCAGGACGGACCGCTGTAGTTATACGCTGCACATCTTTCTGTTGTGTTCAGCTTGCAGACTGCGACCCTGAATCTATCATCATGCCAACTAACATCTTATTTATTCGGCAACTGGCTACCTAAACTCGACACAGCAAGGCCAGAAGACACTCCTGATGCCTTGGAAAAAACTCCAGAGTAGTTCCAGCAGCAGAATACAGCATTGCTGGGACTGCACCGCACCGCACCAGCATCCGAGGGACGCAGGCACTGCTCGTTAGATGGCTGTTTTGTCATTAAAATGTTAACAACCCGGCTGCTCTCCTTTCTTCTTGATTGGAAAACTCCCGCCTCCAGGCACCCCCGGTCTAGCGGCGGCACAAAGTGCTGCCAGCTCCTGCGGGGTCTGGGACCTCACTCCAGCGCGTCCATCTACATGAGCAGCTCAATGGCTGCTGCGTATTAGTGTGACTGGCCAAAACCATGCTAATGCGCACTAGTCTAACGGGCATGAAGCGTCACAAAAAGCGCTCCTCCGCTCGCACTCCACGTGGTCACAATGGCGCCGAGCTCCACCCCTCGTGCACATCACGTGACGGACGCCCGGGTAACCACGGCGGCGGCCCCTCCCACACGCGCCGCGCGATGGTGGGCGGCGAGGCTCACGTGACACTGTGAGCGGCCCGCCATGGCGCCGGGCTGGGGGGCGCTGGCGCTGCTGGCGCTAGC
>NW_017729015.1:16333129-16333405 GCF_001723915.1 Gavialis gangeticus | reverse complement strand
CCGCTGCCCGCCTGGTTCGACGAGGCCAAGGTGGGCGTGTTCGTGCACTGGGGCGTGTTCGCCGTGCCGGCCTGGGGCTCCGAGTGGTTCTGGTGGAACTGGCGGGGCGAGGGCCGCGCCGACTACGAGCGCTTCGTGGCGGAGCGCTACCCGCCCGGCACCACCTACGCCGACTTCGCGCCGCTCTTCACCGCCCACGACTTCCAGCCGCGCGACTGGGCCAGCCTCTTCCAGCGCGCCGGCGCCAGGTGCGGCCCGACCACGGCGCGGGGGCGG
>NW_017729015.1:16325732-16333022 GCF_001723915.1 Gavialis gangeticus | reverse complement strand
GTCATTGAGCCCCTGTGGGGGTGCTGGGGCAAGAGCAAGGGTCACTGGGGCCCTGTGGAAGGGCAGGCTCTGCTGGGCCCCTGTTAGGAAGTGCTGGGGTTGGGGGCAGGGACCGCTGGGCTCTTGGGGGGGGCCGTGGAGGAGAGGCCAGGGCTGTGGGGGCAGCACCAGGCACCCAGGCCTGTGCAGGGGTGAGGAGGGTGGGGGTTTGCGGGGTGCTGGTGCCGCTGTGCGCAGCAGAGCGACACGAGGGCCCTGTGCACCCAGCGCTTCCTCGACACGTCCTGGCCACAGGCAGGGGGTCGCGGCTTGCAGGGCGGCTCCTGCCTGGGTTCGCCTGGATCTCAGCCCCTGGAGGGAAGAGCCTCGTTCCCAGGGAATGAGTTCAAGGTTGTTATTTCCTGGCCATTGAGATGGAGCAAGAAAAGTAACTGGTTTCTGGTGCTTCTAGCCCAACTGGGTATCAGGTGACTACTGAGTTTGCTGCTTCCTTACTTACTGCTGCATGGTTCCTGTCTGTGGTAGTGGGACTTCAGACTTGTACCCAGACGGCTTGATGTGTTTGGTAAAAGTCTCCAGGGCAAGTGCAGCTGAATTTCTTCGGTGTTTACGTGGTTCAAGCTTAGATGCTTATTACCCAGGCAGTGGCTTCAAAGTGATGGGTTGCTACAGCAGCCTCGGTGCTGCTGAGGGATGCCGCCTTGACAGCACGGCTGTCCTTCACTTGAAGTCTTTCCCTGTGCTCTCAGATGGCTGCTAGATTGAGGCTGCTTGTGCTCTTCCTGTTGGACCAGGCCTCTCAATCTGTCACTCATCACTGGCACTAAAATATTAATTGAAAAGGACTCCAGAAAAGAAGGAGATATAAGAAGGCTCCTCGTGCCACCTTCCCATGCCCTTTGCTTTCCTAGCCCCGCTCTTGTCCTGGAGACTTAGCGTAACTTGGACATATTCTGTTTCCCTCTGATGAAGTGCCTTTGGTTTTTGGCAGGTATGTGGTGCTGACCACAAAGCATCATGAAGGCTTCACAAACTGGGGGTCGCCAGTGTCCTGGAACTGGAATTCAGTAGATACTGGGCCCCATCGAGACCTAGTAGAGGAACTGGGACAGGCTCTCAGAGACAGGTATGGCACTGATGTGGTAAATACTAGTGGAGTTCTTACATTTCATATCTTGAGAACCACCATCTTAAATTAGCAGTCCATTGGCCACTCCTGATTCTCATTCATAAACTCTTGGAAGTCATCTACCTAATGACAAAAATGGCATTGCCTGTGAACTAGAGAATATCCTGTAAATGTGTAATCTCCTCCTGTTTCCCCATGCACAATAAAAATTGACATGACATGCTTGTACAGGGTGGATTCAAGGTTCACTGAGCAGGGTGGAGGTGGGAGTCTGACACCCTGGGATAGGTCTCTGATTTTAGTACTAACACTTTATGACCTTGGGCGAGTCGCTCGACCTCTCTGCTGCATGTTGACGGGGGACAGCAAATGTGTCCACCTTTTATGAAGTATCTTTAAGATTCATGAATGACAGTGTCTAAAGTAGAATCAGTCATGAGTGCTACAATAATATATTCTTGTCTCAGTTCCTCCCTCTGGTATTGCTGCATATTCACTTCACTGCACTTTTAAGGCATGCAAGTTTTCATCTCAAACTAGTACTTTTTGGTAAACCTAACTTTTTGTCACTTTCTTTAATCTTTAAGGAATATATACTATGGACTGTACCATTCCCTCTTAGAGTGGTTTCATCCACTCTATTTAGATGATAAAAAAAATGGCTTCAAGACACAGAATTTTGTCTTTCAGAAGACTATACCAGAGCTTTATGATCTTGTCTTACGGTAAGAGCTTCAATCCTTACAGTCCCAGAACATGTCTCATTTTATTCTGAAGTGGGGGATGAGGGGGGAACGGAGGATAAAACTTAATTTTTGCCTTCTGTCGACAAGGCAGGTCTCTGACAGTGGTCCAAGAGTGGCTTTACTGGTGGTCTTGTATAAACGAGGAAGTTGCAGTGCAGTAGGCTGTTAGCAGCTGCTGACTCAAAACGTGCCTGTGGGGTAGTTTTGAAAGCATGTGAAGCTTCTTTCTGTGCGTGTGGATGAAGAGGCTCCACTCAGGCAGTTGGGTAGCTTGCATGCTGTGAGTCCATGCTCTAGCACCCCTGTGCCCTGAAAACGTGTTATTTGACATTATCTACTGGCCATTCTCCCCTGTGTGGGATGCATTTTATCCTTGCCTTTGAGCTACAGCTTTTATTAATTGCCTTTTCTTGCAAGAATGCAGGCCAATTTATGAGCACTGCTCACACCCCCTCACTGCTACAAGAACTGCCCTCAGGTTGAATGTGTTTCACTTGGGACACGTTTCCCAAATTATGTTGTACAGCAAGAAAAGCTTTGACTACCTTTGTTTTCACTTCTTACACCCAAAGGGGAAATCCCATTTTGTGGTGGTCATTACTCTGGGCTAAACTGGAAGTAGAAGAAAGGAGGAATGTTACCTTTTTTTAGTGTCCTCCTTCTGTCTCTTAGGTACAAGCCAGATTTGATTTGGTCAGATGGAGACTGGGAGGCTCTGGACACGTACTGGAATTCGACCTCTTTCCTTGCATGGCTTTATAATGACAGTCCTGTCAAGGTACTGCTGTCAGCGTTTCCTTTATGTCCTCTGGTCTTTCCACTAGTTTTGGGGAAAAATTGGGCAGCTTCTAATATCAGCTCTATCCAAATCAAATCGATTTGACTGATCCCAAACATGAAGTGTTTGGAACAGGGGCATCTAAAGTATTTCACTCATAAAAGCAACTCTGCTTCTTACTGTGAAGAGATCCCAGTCACCAAACAATGCAGAACCGAAACCAGTTTACTTGAGAACATTTGTTACAGCAGAAGCATTAAGGGTCTGAGACAGAGTCCTCTCTTAACTATACTGCTCCATTGTAGGATACAGTTGTGGTGAATGACCGCTGGGGGAAGAACTGCTCCTGCCACCATGGTGGCTTCTACAACTGTGCTGACAAATACAAGCCGGGCATCCTGCCGGATCACAAGTGGGAGATGTGCACTTCTGTTGACAAAAGGTCCTGGGGCTATCGAAGCAACATGCAACTTGCTGAGCTGACAGATGCATCCAGCATCATCAGAGTAAGAGCCCTTAGGCAGAAATAAGGGGGTTAAAGGTTATGGAGGGTCAGAGGTCCTTGCTGAACTTCTGTTGTCTGGGCAGAATCTTTCCAGATATTTTCTGTGCTGGTTATACCTGATAGCAGGTATAAAAGGAGCAGCTTGCTGCAATCCAAGTGTCTTCCATTTTCTGCCAGAGATGGAGATGAATCAAATTCATATTGCCTTCCTGTCCCTGTCACAGGATCTAGTGCAGACCGTGAGTTTCGGAGGGAACTATCTTCTCAACGTGGGCCCTACGAAAGAAGGAGTGATTGTGCCAGTCTTCCAAGAAAGGCTTCTGTCCCTTGGAGAGTGGTTGGGCATTAATGGGGAAGCAATTTATGCATCCAAGCCATGGAGGGTGCAGGTGGAGAACAGCACGAACAATGTATGGTAAGAGCTGCAGTATCTTGCACCACATGGGAACATTCCCTCCCTTTGGACTGCCACTTCCTATGCAAAGAGGGGCCAGGCTGCAGTTCTGAGAGGGGGCAGGGAGGCGTTGGTGACTGGTCAGTTGTAGTCATCTTTACTCAAGAGTATAGAACTACAGCCCAGCAGAGTGCACTGAGAATACTGTAGTGTCTGTGCATTAAAACAGCATTAGCCCCTTTAAAAAATAGAAAGTTAAAACCAAACCGCCTTCATTTTGCATGAAGCTTCTTCCAATAATGATTGTTCAACTATACATGGTATTACATGGGTACATCTCACTTCCAAACTGCTGTGTGTTAATTGTGTAATGTGTTGTATTTCACACTAGCTGGGTACGCACTAGCTGATGTATAATGGTCTTGTGCCCTGTTGCTCAACTGCTGTGTTTTCTCAAAAGGAGGAAATGCGTAATATGTACGTTAGCAGGACAAAAGTGCTGAAAAACAAAGTTGTTTTTGGAGAGTAGGCTAGAAATGCTGAGCAATAAATTGATTTCTTGAGACCTGTAAAATAGCTTTATTCCAGCTACTGACTGCAGCAGCATGGAAAGAGAACATTATTATTACAGCACCCTGTCCACTCACAGGGAGCATGCATGGACTTTGCCTGTCTGGCACTGATCACTGCTGGACTTTGTAATGGATGGACTGTGGGTAATAGGGTCACTTACTTTCCTAGCTACTAAGGCGGGGGGGGGGACCACTAAGAGACACTTACACTTTACGTCTGCAGGGAAGCTGTGCAGAAAGCAAAACATTCAGCTGCCTCTCTGGTGCCGTTCAGATCTCTGAAATGCCTTGTATTCCTTCAGGTACACGTCTAAAGGTCCAATTGTTTACGCCATCTTTCTGAACTGGCCTCGGGATGACATGCTGAAGCTGTCTTCACCTATTCCATCTTCAGACACCGAAGTAAGGGACATAAGCTAGAGAGAGAATTCTGGAGATCCTTCTCTGATGCACAGAGGGCTAATTTAGATCCCATCACACACAACTTGAAAATTGTATGTGGCTTTTATCTATTAAGCCTGCCTTTGAGTTTTCAATTCCAGAGAGGTCACAAAGAACCCTGTTTCCCCATGCCATATGCTCTCTGCCCTTGAGGCGTGTTCAGTGTTTTAAGCCATCATCTTCCCATTTGGAAGACTGGATAGGACTTGCCAGGGCTGCTGCTTATTTGGCCAAAGCATAAATCAGGACACTTCTTCTCCAGAGTTCCAGTTGTGGCACGAGGGGAGCTGTGTGTGTCCTGGATGTCAGTAGTGAGCACCCTGACGTGATGATGCCAAATTTTGTGCCATTTATAATGAACAAATAGTATTTCCAGCCACCAGAAGTAAAATGTCCCTGAGGAAGAACTACAGCCAGATGCTCAGCCACACCTTGTGTTATAATCTGCACATGGGTAAATTGGGTACTTATGGAGACCACCAGAGTGTTTTGAAGTCTCAGTCCCTGGGCTGCTAAGAAATGTCAGTTCTACTGCTGCTGCTCATTCAAAGGGAAAGCATTTTGCCTGAAGCAATGCATGAACATACTTTCTTTTCTTTCTTTCCTTTTGTGCAGGTGACCTTGTTGGGATTCTCTGGGACTGTGAAGTGGGAGAAGTCCCCAGATAAGGGATTACTGATCACTCTGCCCTACATATCCCCATCTGTTTTACCTATGCAATTGGGCTGGACCCTCAGGCTGGAAGGTGTAAAGTGACAGCTGTTGAAAAGAAGCCTGGAATTACTACTTTAATTTTTAAGCCAAAAGAATCTGAATAAATCATTTATTCTTTCTCATCTAAGAGCTTAACTTACCTAAGCCACTCCGGCCAGGAAAGACTGGTGGTACACACACCAACATACCACCAGACATTTTAGATGGGAGTGAAGGCCTGATCTTTTTCTCCACCCGTCTGCTGACCAATGAAGAAGTTTGCCATGACTTCCACTAGTCCTGTTCTTTTGTTGGATTGTGACTAGGGTCAGGCTTCTAAGACTTACTGTGAGATCTTTAGCTGGGCTTCTTTGCAGATGTTGATTTGCTGCTTTGATTTAAGGCTATGTGTCCTCATAGACACAAGATGAGTTGGGAGCAGGAACAAAAATAAGTGTGGAGTGTCTACAGAGGTGGTTGAATTGAGAGCTACAGCCAAGATGACTGAAAAAAACTGAATAAATGGCACCTCAATAATATGGTAATAGGGTGCTTTAGAAGTGCCAGAGACATAGGCCCTGCTGCCAAGGGGTCTTTGTGCTGCAGGAGAGTTTGGGATTCTGATAATCACCATATTCAGTGTGCAGCTGGGGTCCACAAGGCTCTATGGACAAATAGAAGCCACTCTTCATGTTTACATTACTTTTATAATCGGGGAACATGCGTTGGACTGGCCTGCATGGGGCTATCACTGCACCAGGGAAAGGAAAGCAGGAAATGTGCACTGTTGGAAGACGGGAGCTGGTGTCCTCTGCAGCTACATTAACAGAACTAGCTTGGGAGCTCTGAAAACACCTGCTGACTGATTTTAAATCAGATTCTCTACTTGTTTTAAATTTCAATCTGTCTCTAAACAAAATTTGGTATCTTAACTCTTTTTACAGTGGTAGGTAAAATGATTAAATATCTTCCACAGGATGAATCTTTTATGGGTATAATTGAAGTGTAACTGAAATCAAGCATGATGCCTTCTCAGATTTGTATGGACAATGTACTTAAAATAAAACCTGCGTTTGGAGAAAACATGGCTGCATTCATTTCACGTGAACTAGAGCTGAAATACAAGGAGTGATTTATAAGTATAAAGCAAACCTTATGGGTATTTGAATTGGATGTCACTAAGGAACTTGCCAAATCTTTTTTTTTTTTTTTGCTAACATTGATGGGAAACCCAGTCACCTCTACATTTCTGTTGCTAAGTACAGTCATCCCTAGGGGTGTTCAGGACTGGGTGGTGAGCGTGAAGTTGACCATGGCTGTGGCAAGGCCTGTACGGCACTGTGAGCAGGGCCCAGGGAGTTGCCGGTCTCCCTCTCCCCCCCCAAGGGTGACCCGGGCTGAGCATATTGATGTGGTTTGACATGGAGACCACTCTCATAGTTTCATAGGGGCTGGAAGGGGCCTTACAGATCATCAGGCCCAGCCCCCTGCACTCGGGCAGGAAAGACAGCTGCCATCAGGTGCCCCCAGCAAGGTGGGCAACTCTCAACAGCTTAGTCTTGATGTGGCCCGACTCCAGCCCAGCGCTGCCTGGTTGCTGACAGCCCGACTTTGTTGTGTGAAGGGTGGGTTCAACCCCGGTGACACGTATGAAAGGCTCGTGCCCGAGTCTCTACTTGTACTGCAGGCAGTTCGGAGAACAGGGCGCGCCGCCCTTGCCTGCGGGGGCCATGCTGGGGCCCGGCATCCCGGTGCTTGAGCAGGGATCCTGGTGCTGCTCGGCGGGGCCAGGCACTGCGCCCCTGGCCTGCACACACCGGAGCTACTTGCTGGCACGAAGCAAGGCCGCTTTCTGCGCCGCCCGGCCACGCCCGCAGAGCTCGGGGCGGCGCCAAGGCAAACAGCGCGGCTTCACGGCACCGCGGTGTGGAAACGGGGCCGCGTCCAACACAAAGAGGCCGGCGCCTACGAGTAGCGGCCCCGCCCGGCGCCGGGCGCACGATGCCGCGGGCAGGGGCGGGCCCCGCGCCGC
>NW_017729015.1:16318421-16325340 GCF_001723915.1 Gavialis gangeticus | reverse complement strand
CCCCCCCCCCCAAACCCCCCCGGGGACCCCCCCCCCCCCCCCCCCCCGCGAGGCGCGCGCGTGTGGGGACGTACCTCTGTCCTCTGCAGGCCGTCGTCCCCACGGAGGTGAAAATCCGCTTCATCGACATGCTGTCAGAGACGGGGCTGCTGGTCATCGAGGCCACCAGCTTCGTGTCCCCCAAGTGGGTTCCTCAGGTAGGTCTTCGCTGGGCGTCAAAGCGCCTGTGAGGCAGTTCTGGATTGGGGGGGTCGACTCCAGCCGGCCTGCCAGGGAAAAGCTGGGTGCAGTGCCCACCTCTCCCACTCCAAGGAGAGCACCTCTGGAGCAGCCCTGGAAACATCATCAGGAGCGCAGATCTCTTTGCCTGTGGAAGAGCCGGCTGGCTGGGACCTGGATTTTCTGCTGGTCCCTTTGGGTCTCACGCAGGGCAGGCATCACAGGCTGCAAGAACTGCAGCAATCTAGGACTCTTGGTTTAGGGATGATACCACTTACTAGACCCGCTAGGAAATTGCAAAAATAGTCTTTTTCTGCAAGCTTTCAGAGCCCTTCATCAGGCTCTGGGGATAGGAAAGATAGTGAAAAGTCCCTGTAGGTAAGAAACAAACTTCGTTTTTGCACAGAGGGAGCTGGAGATAGAAATCTGTTCCTCTGGGTCCATGAGACTGGTTCTGAGTTGTGCAGATCAGGTAGGATCCCTTCCCTGGAGGTGTCCAGTGGCAAACAGGGAGCTTTAAAAATCTTTCTTATTGTTCTGCAGTGATGTTTAAAATCCAAAGTCAGCAAAAAATCAGCATCTTCCATGTTTGGGATGTATTTGGTGTTTGAGATGGAAAGAAATGCAAAAATCTAGAGCTCTTGGCTTAGAAATGAGACCTTTTATTAGACCAATTACAAAATCGCAAAAAAATTATGGGCTGCAAGCTCTCTCTTTTTTTATCATCTCCCGGAAAAGTGAACCCTTCTAAAGTCTCTCTCCCGGTGCTGCGCAGATGGCAGACCATGCAGAAGTCCTGAAAGGAATTGAGAAGTTTCCTGGTGTGAGCTACCCGGTCCTGATCCCAAACCTGAAAGGCTTCCAGGCAGCGGTAAGGGGGTTTGTCCTGGGCTTTCTAGCGTGTGCTGTGTCTGCCAAATATGCAGAAGACAGACATGTGCCTCACTGCAAAAGCCAGGTACCTGCTGGAAACGCTGTCACCTGCCACTTCCAATGCAGAAGTTGGGGTTTTATTTTCAAGTCTGTTCACCTGCTCTGGTATGTCCGCCTAGACAAGTCTCCTGTAACGACCACATTTCTGATCCTGGTTCATGCAGCAGAGGTGGCTTAGGTGCTGCCGTCACTCCCAGGACAGGCATGGCCATCTTGCACCAAAGCTTGTGCTTCTCTTGTGGGATGAGTTGAGCTGAGACACTGGGCTGTTGAAGAGAGTGCTCCCCTATAGAGTCCAGCAGCATTAAGAAAAACCTTGCTCTGCATTCCCATTGCAGACCAACTTAATTATATGCACTCTCTGCAAAATACCTTGAGGGGAAAAGGGAAAATTGTTTATCTCCAGTAGCAAATTCTTGGAGATTGTAACTGCCAGCAGAGTGAGTGTTTTGTGCCCGTAATGTTCTGTAACTGCATCTCAGGATTAAATAGCTTCATTGATTCCATGGGTATCTGTCAAGGATATAGGACTTAACAACTGCCCAGATTCTCATTCCACTGATGTTTCAGCTGATTTGCTGCCTCAAATCTTGCCAATCAGCAGGCACAATAGTAGCGCATTAGCTGCAACTTGTGAGAGTTGAGACTCCACAGTGCATCTTACACAGGGACATTGACTGGTCCAGTACAGTTATCTCGTGTGTTTAACCGCTTCATATTGAGGCAGCGGGAACTACGGGCCTCTGGTGTGTTTGAAGCCAATGTAATCGGAAGTTGTGGGTGCTGAGACCCTTACAGGATTGAGTCTTTACTAGATGTTTTGTTAGCAACAGAAATGAGTCCTTAAGTGCTTTTCTTATTTGGACCCTACGGACTTGCCTGCAGCCCTGATAACTTCAGTTCACAGGGGCTTTATGGCAGTTGCATAAATCAGATGCAAAATAACGTACTGCTCCAATCTCCCTGTCGGCAGGTTGCAGCAGGTGCCAGAGAGGTGTCCATCTTTGGAGCAGCATCAGAGCTCTTCAGTAAGAAGAACATTAACTGTTCAATAAATGAGAGTCTCCAGAGGTTCAGTGAAGTGATGGAGGCAGCAAGAGCAGCAAACGTTCCAGTGCGAGGGTAAAAGGAACTGCTGGTTTGAGTGCTGGGCAGACTAGTTTGTAGTGGTGATGTCAAGTAAAACTCCTGGGGCTGGAGGAGTGCCAAGTTGGTATGAAAACCGGGGCCTTTCTGGTCTCTCACTGAAACCAGTGCAGCCTGTGACCCTCACTTCCGTCTCCAGTTCCTAGTAACAGAGGACTGGGATTTAGGCTGTTCACATTCTGCTTCCCATCCTCACAAGCAAGCCGTGAAATGATTCATGAGTTTAGAAACAGAAGCATCCCAGTCCCTCTTCACTAGACAAATGCAGTTCTGTTATCACCATCAGCTCCCCTACAGATGTCCCTTGTTAGAAGTTATCCCAGTAGAGAGCATGGTTGGTCCCTTGAATGCTCTTTTCCCAGTGCTTTTTTTGGGGGGGCGAGGAGGTGAGTGAATCAGTCTTCAGCTTGGAGGAAAGCAAAACTTACCACCTTTTAAAGCTGTGGTTTTCTTAACTGTATTTGAGCTCTATCAGAGGAGTGCTTCATGTCAGTCCTGGAGGCACAAATCTGTGCTGTGTTGTGTGATGCACTCTTAAACACCTGTCAGGGTAGCTGACACTCCCTTCCCTTCCCTTCCCTTCCCCACAAGTCCCCATGGTGTGACTATTTATGCTGGGAAAATCATTATGGGAGCTCTTGTGCCTTTATCTACCTACTTCAAACCATCAACTTCTGGAAAAGGGTTGAAATTTTCCATGATGTAAGAATGTGGGGTGGTCCTTATTGGGGCTGAATGAACCCATCTTTATCTCCCTGGTTCTCCTGCTGATGTTGGTCTTTTGCTGCAGGTACGTGTCTTGTGTTCTTGGCTGCCCTTATGAAGGCAAGATTGCCCCTGCTAAAGTAGCAGAGGTGAGTACAACTGCAGAATCCTGGAGCTCTTCTAATCCCCTGTAATGTTAAGAGCAGAAGCAGGTGCTGTGCCCTGCTGAAGATAGAATGGGGCCCTAATTGCTTGTGGAGATCACCTGTAGAATCAATGAATGCATCCCTCCCCCGCCACCAAGAATGAAAGGCTTCCTGGCCAGTTGCCACCTTGCTGAGAAGTGAATGTGAATCTGCCTGGGGCAGCAACAGAGCAGAGCACTCTGAGGGGTGTGATCAGAGGTGGTGTTCTTCACTTCCTGCTTGCAGCCCTGTGCGCCTGATATCCATGAGCAGTGTAATGCTTGCTCTGTTCCACCACAGAGCTAGCTGCACTTCAGAGCCAGGCACAGCGATGATGGGTATCCATGCACGAAGTACTACAGGACCTCAGGGAGAAGAACTGGCTTGCCACTAACGTATCATTTCCTTGGGCAGGTGGCGAAGAAGATGTATGCGATGGGGTGCTACGAGATTTCCCTTGGTGACACCATTGGGGTCGGGACTCCTGGGAGCATGAAGGAGATGCTGTCTGCAGTCATGAAGGAGGTGCCTTTGGGGGCTCTTGCTGTTCATTGTCACGACACCTACGGGCAGGCTTTGGCCAACACCTTAGTTGCCCTTCAGGTAAAAGCACTGCTTTGTTTTGAATTGGACCCTACTTAAAGCTTTTTTCCCTTTGTGTGCCAAAGAGGGTCCTGCATCCTCGGTGCTGAGGGCAGCTCTTCCTGACAGGGTCACTGTCCCATGCTGTCGTGGTCGCTTAGCTTGAGCAGGCTACAAACCACACAGAACCTTTCCCCTCTGAATGGTGTGTGGAATGCAAAGGATGGAGGGGCAGGGAGGGACCCTTCCAGAACAGCGTGACCTTTCTTATGGCCTAGAGCTGCGGCGTGGCTGCCCTTGGGTGCTGTGTGCTCAGGCCAGACATAAGGAACTTCCCAGTATGGGGCAAGTGCAGGATGGGCAGCAGCTCCCTGTTGGCCTGAGCAGCTGATGCTGGGTGTTTACACAGCACCTTGCTAGTGACAGGAGCCACAAAGCCTGCTCCGATGTGGCAATAAGAGATGGGAGCTGAATTCAAGAGTCCGTACTCCCTTGACTCAGTCCTGGGCTCTGCTCCTATCTCTGGGCTGTTGTTGCCTGTATTGGGGCAAACCAGTATAAGTGGGGTTGTGAGTGGTGGGCAGAGGTCCCTGCAGGCTTTGGTTTGGTTCCTGTACGCCAGCTCCTGGGGCTTTTGGCCTGGAGTTTCAGACTAGCAGACTATGTGGGGCATGGTGTGGGCAGCACTGATTTGAGTTGGTGCTGTTCAATGTTAGATCCCCTAGCAAGCAGTTACATTTAATACAGCGTGTTTTGCTTCAGGATTGCCAGGTGCTATGGAAAAGGAAGACCTATACCTCTTGCATAGGGAGGTTGTCACATGCCTTGTCTCCAGGCTAGAGAGCGCTCAGGGCCTGGCTGGATCCTTGCTCGGACCTGTTGTCCAGGAGGGCCAGAGCTGAAAGCAGTTGTTTGTGTTTGTTTCCAGATGGGCGTGAGTGTGGTTGACTCCTCTGTCTCTGGTCTAGGAGGCTGCCCCTATGCACAAGGAGCCTCAGGAAATGTAGCCACAGAGGACCTGGTATACATGCTTGATGGGCTCGGCATTCACACGGTGAGTCTGGCCAGCTGGAGGTTGCCGCCCTGGGGTGGATGTGTGCCTGCATTTCCATTCAGAGCTTGAATGCCTGGTTTTAAAAGCTTAGCCTGCCACACCTCAAACCATAGCAGGTGTGGCTGCCACGTGGACAGTGAGGCTCTGTTTAGCTGAAAGAGCCCTTGTTCTGTGTCCTGGCAAGGACAACGGAGCAGATTGGAAGCAGTAAGTTTGGATCCTAAGGCTGCAGTTAAAATGAATGGCCATAAAACTCAGCCGGGCTGGGGAAGAAATAGGCCTAGTAATGGAGGGGATAGAGAATGGTCAGGTCTGGCCGGTGCCCTCAGGATTTATTCTCATCCCTTTCCTGTGTCTGAGGTTGTCCACCTTCCTCCCTTCTTTTTCTCCCAGCCCCTCATACTGATGCTTGGTTTGCTGCTCCCTGTCACAGCTGCACCAGGGAGCAGCAGTTGTTAAGAGCATCACCAGAACAGTGTCCTCTTCCTCCAGTTGTCTCTGAGTCTGTAAAAATTAATAGCAGGTGACAGTCATTTGGATGCAACTGGGGGCAGGTGCAAGCTAATCCTATGTCTTGTAAAGGGTGTGGATCTGCAGAAGCTGATGGACGTGGGTGCATTTATTTGCAAAGCGCTGAACAGAAGATCCAATTCCAAAGTGGCCCAGGCCACCTGCCGCCTATGACGCCTGCCAGCTCAGCCTGGGACAAGTCAGTGAAGCCCACAGCCATGAAGACCTGGAGTCAGCCAAGTTACATTTGCTCTCTGGGTTGCTCTTAAATACCCCTTTTTTGGGCTCAGGACTGAGTAGAGGGAAGGTCACCCAGCAGAATCCACAAGTGCCATAACAGCCCTAGCCAGGCACCCTAAATTGCCCCCTTGTGAAGGGGAGGCCAAGGCTATGAACACACAGCAGCCTGCTTCCCCCCACCCTGTGCCCAGGCCCTTGAGCCACTTGTCTGCTCAGGGAGACTCTGTCTGGAGGGGTGGCTGTCATAAGCTTCACGATACCAGGCAAGTATCGGCATGTCCAGTTAGACACCCCAGGCTGTCTCCAGGGGTGCGATGGGGTCCTCTTCTCCCACTGGGAGCAAAGACTCATGCTGGAAATACAAGGAAGTGCCTTTCATGGGACCAAGCTGCATGCCAAGGTCCTGCTCTGGACCTTGGCTCCTGGCACTCTCGGGTCCTCGCTAGTGTAGAAAACCACTTGTGTTCTGGTTCTGCATGTGTCTGTGCTACGAGAGGAGTCTTCTTGACCTGGAAAAATGCACTGACATTGGACTGAGGTGCAGGGCTACTGAAGACAGGGCTGCCCCTTGGTGAAGTGCCTGGGCGAGGGAATGGCTCCAGCAGCTCCCGCCTGGCAGGTGGCTGAACGCCTGTGGGGGGCCGGGCACCGCTCCTTCTGTAATGAATTTCAGACAAATAAAGGTTACTTGGAAGAGCCTGGGCCTGGTGCTGGGGTCTGCACCCCTCAGGTGGGGGCCTGTGGGTGCCATGTTGGGGTAGAGCAGTGCCCAGGGGGCTGGGAGAACTGGGCCCAGGGCCGAGGGAAGTGGGGCCTCTTGCCCCAGGGCTGCCTGAGCCTCGCCCCCTCGCCCCTTCCCCCTCTGGCCCTTTTACCTGCACTGCGGGGGGGGGCGCATGCTCAACCCCCAAATTGTTTTCTTCCTCCGCCTCCGGCACCAGGCCGCCCCAGGCGCCCGCGGCTGCTCAGAAGAGCCGGGGCCTGGCGCCGGTGTGGGGGGCGGGGAGGCCGGGCCCAGCGCCCCAGGCCGCCTCTAGGAGGCGGTGCCCTCCCTTCCCCCCCTGAGCCAGCCAATACGCAGCGCGGTGTTCCCTGAGCCCGCCCTTTCGCATCCCCGCCCTTTTTGGCTGCGTGGCGCGCCTGTAGCCGGGGCGGAAGTGACGCGTTTGTCTGTGGAAGCAGCCGCGTGGCCCCGGGGCGACAGTAGGAAGGAGGCTGGTACGAGCGCCCGGGGACGATGGCAGAGAAGGTGCTGGTGACGGGTGGCGCCGGCTACATCGGTAGCCACTGTGTGCTGGAGCTGGTGGCGGCCGGGTACGTGCCCGTGGTGATCGACAACTTCCGC
>NW_017729015.1:16304576-16313421 GCF_001723915.1 Gavialis gangeticus | reverse complement strand
TGGTGATCGACAACTTCCGCAACGCCATCCGAGGTAGGGCGGGCGGGTGAGCTTGGGGTGCAGGGGTCCTCCCGGCCCGGCCGCCGCAGCGCTGTGACGCCCGGCCCGTGCCCGTGCCCGCAGGGGAGGGCGGCCTGCCCGAGAGCCTACGGCGGGTGCAGGGGCTCGCGGGCCGCGAGATCCTGTTTGAGGAGCTGGACGTGCTGGACGAGGCGGCGCTGCGGGGGCTCTTCGGGAAGGTGAGCGGCCGGGCCGGGCGTGGGGGAGGACCAGCACCAAGCTCCGGCTGCGCCCCCGGGCCCTTCCTGGCAGTCTCTCGCAGAAGGAGCCGAAACCTCCAGCTTTCGCCCGAGCCCCTGGGGCTGGGGTGTCTCCTCTCCCGCTTGTGCCGCGGGGCTGGAGGCGGCTCCTGGGGGGGCACCAGAGCCGTCCCGGCGGAGTCAGGGGTAGGGAAATCCTGGCTTCGCGAGGTATCCATTCCGCCGTGCACAGAAAGCAGAAAATGTTCGTGGAGGGGGCGGTGAGAATCGGGGCTTGGCCAGGCAGCCGCCTTCCCACCTGCACTAGCCGCTGCCCCTATGGTAGTTTTCAACCCGATGGCAGGTGGTCACCGACACTGCTACCCCTGTTCTACCCCCGAGCTGTGTGCATTTGTCCCCTCTGCTTCGCAGCACCGCTTCTCGGCAGTAATGCACTTTGCAGGGCTGAAGGCGGTGGGGGAGTCAGTCCAGAAGCCCCTGGAGTACTACAAGGTGAACCTCACGGGGACCATCCGGCTGCTGGAGGTGAGTGAGGCATGGCGCTCTGGTGTGAAGCCTTGCGGGTGGGGGGAGAACCGAGGCAAACTTAGGTGGAAGGCTGAAGGGGAGGAGGGAGATGCTGAGGACTGGGGGCTGTCAAATATGCGCCCACTGGGAAGGCACGAAGGCATCTTGCGGAAGATGAAGGGCCAGCAGCTGGGCTGTGGGCTTAAGGCTGCGATTCGAGAAGCACCGGGTGCCTCAGGAGAGTCTTAGCCCTGCGGTATGCCCAGCGATTCAGTAGCCAGGGGCCTTGCTAGAGCCCCCACATGGTACCAAGGTTAGTAATATAACTGCTGTATCTGCTTGCAGGGAGGTTGGCTCCTTTGCTACGGGCCAGGTGCTACTCCTGCCCTGATCAGTGCAGGAACTAGCCCGCCACCTCCTTGCCTTCTGCCAGTGGTTTCAGCTGGAAGCAGCCTGCTGCACCCTGTGGTGCTGCTCTTACACTCAGAGCGGCTGCACATCAGCTGGAGATGAGCCCTGTGTCTCTGCAAGGGCTCTGGTCTGGGCACAGCCTGGTGGCAGGGCCCAAGCCCATGGGGCAGGCTCGGTGTCAGACGGTCCCTGCCCTCGCAGGTGATGAACGCGCACGGTGTGAGGAACATAGTGTTCAGCAGCTCGGCCACGGTGTATGGGGACCCTACCTACCTCCCCCTGGACGAGAAGCACCCGGTCGGCGGCTGCACCAACCCCTACGGCAAGTCCAAGTACTTCATTGAAGAGATGATACGAGACTTGTGCAAGGCTGAGAAGGTAACAACCCCCCACAACCCGGCACGTGCATGAAGCTGGGATCTCCCAGCCCCTGGGTCTTGGCAGTGTTCAAGGCCTTGGACTCAGTGGTGCCCCTAGCTCCGTGTGCAGGGTTAGACCTATGTCCAGTTCTCTTATCCCCTGGGGAAAGACTCAACCTCCTCTGCAGCACCATCCTCCTCAAACTCCCCCAAGCTGAGGGGGACCCCGGGAGCAGGAGGCTGGAGCATGTGGCCTGAGAGCTGGGAGCACATGCCCTGCTGGGGACCATGGCCCTGTTTCCTCTGTGGAACATCCTGCCTTAGTGCTGCCCCTGTTTGCTGTGACTGTGTCCAAGGGCCTGGGCTGGCTGCTCTTGCCTTGCATGCCACAGAGACTCGGCACTTGGAGGGCAGCAGGTTAGATGAGCTAGCTGCTTTTGCACCCTGTGCCCACATTCCCAGCTCCTCGGGCAGTGCCTGACACAGCCTGGGCTCCTTGCATGGGCTGTGGGAGCCTGTTCTGTGCCCTCCCTAGACAGGGCCAGGCTTGACAAGTAGGGATGTCTCCCCAGGGCTGGAATGCAGTTCTGCTGCGCTACTTCAATCCCATCGGGGCCCATGAGTCAGGAGACATTGGAGAAGACCCACAGGGGATCCCCAACAACCTCATGCCCTATGTTGCTCAGGTACAGCCTCCTTTCCCTCCCCCTCTTCCTCATCACACCTGCTGAGCATGAACTTACAGCCCTTCCCTCATGCAGGTGGCTGTGGGGCGCCGGGAGTTCCTGAGTGTGTTCGGGAACGACTATGACACTGTGGATGGGACAGGTGTGCTGCTGGGCTCAGAGTTGCTCATGGGGTGTGGGGGGAGGCACGGGGCAAACCCTGGTAGAGGGACCCAGCTCTGTTGCGGGGTGGCAAAGGGCCTGGCCTGTTGGCTGCAGGAGCAGGACAGGTGCTGCCCCCCCGCCCCCCCAACGCAGCCAGAAACACTGGCAACCACCCTTTGTTCCCTGGCAGGTGTCAGGGACTACATTCATATTGTGGACCTGGCCAAGGGTCACATCGCTGCGCTGAAGAAACTTAAGGAGAACTGTGGCTGCAAGGTAGGGAATGGTACCCTGAGGAGTTGCCATAGCATTAGGCTGGGATGCCTGTGCAGGTCCAGCCTTCATCTAGAGGCCACCGCTAGGCTGTAGCGTCACGGGGCTCCCACCCCTGACACATGCCTGTCTGCATAATTGAGACGGAGGCATTGCTGTCTGCAACTCATGGGGGGGAATCTCTCCAGGGAAGCCTCTTCATGGCACACCATGCAGGTTCCTGGGTGCAGGGAGCTCTGCTCCAGGGGGCCAAGGCCTGACTCCCAGGTAGGAGAGCAGCTGCAGCCCTGCCGAACGCAGGAACCCAGTCCCTGCCCTTCTACCTGGGCTGCTACAGGAGTGGAGGCTGGGCCCAGTGCTTGGTTATGCTAAGGAAAGAGGCAGACCCCCAAGCACAGCCAGCAAGTGTCCTGTCCTGTCCTTGCAGATCTACAACCTGGGCACAGGCACTGGCTACTCCGTCCTGCAGATGGTTAAGGCCATGGAGAAAGCCTCCGGCAGGGAGGTAAGGCACTTAACTGCTGCAGTTTGGGCTGGCACTTAAGGCTGTATCTATGCCCGCAGCGTGGGGCTTGTCCTGTCCTGCTGGCTGAGGGGCATGTGGAGCCACTGGTTGCAGGCTGCCTGCTTGTGCAACAGCCCTATACAGCCCAGCCAGGTGGCATCCTGCCTCCCCCTACGCTGGGGGTCTGCCCAGGCAGGTTCTCCCCCACACACCCTGGGAGCTGCTGGCTCAGGCCCTACTGCTCTGTTCATAGATCAAGTACAAGATCGTGGCACGGCGGGAGGGCGATGTGGCCACCTGCTATGCAGACCCTGGGCTAGCTGCGCAGGAGCTGGGCTGGAAAGCTGCCTTTGGCCTCAACAAGATGTGTAAGCACTGTGCCTGTGCCCCAAAGCTCCCCTTCCCCCTCCCTCCATGGTGCTGGGAACCTGTTGGCCTGGGGCTCAGCCCCTCTCCTGGCTCCTTTCCAACTTGTCTCCCTCTTTGCAGGTGAGGACCTGTGGCGATGGCAGATGCAGAACCCCATGGGCTTCAGCAAAAACTGAGGCCTGGCAGCCAGGAGGTGCCTCAGCCCAGGCAGCCACAGGCTTGGGGGAGGCTTCTGCCTCCTCCTGCCCCTCCCCCTCCCTCTGCCCAGTTCCTGCCCC
Organism: Gavialis gangeticus; assembly: GCF_001723915.1. Lineage (NCBI taxonomy): Eukaryota > Metazoa > Chordata > Crocodylia > Gavialidae > Gavialis > Gavialis gangeticus. The sequence goes on along the minus strand of NW_017729015.1, from coordinate 16,309,629 downwards.
ACTCCAGCACTGCTCAGCCTTGGCCAGGGCCACTTCCATTCCCCAGAGCCCACTGGGAACAGCCAGGAGCCTGTCTAGCTTGGGACCACAGTCAGTGTAGACTAACCTGGTGCTGTGCTCACTACCTGCTCCCCAGCCTGGGGCAGAGCACAGGGTGTAGGCTGTTCCCCATTATGGGCAGGCCCTGAGCAGGGTGGGAGCTCCTGAGCATGGCCCCCTCCTACCATCTACCTCATGGCTACAAGCCAGCCTGTGGCAGCTTCCCAGCCCGTTCCATATAGCCTTGTTTCCATGGGTGTCACCATTTCACTTCCACAGGCATTGATGCCATTTCTTTTCCACATAGGGGACTCGGGAGATGGTCCCACCTATCTTGGGGTGGACTCGCTCCTTCCCTCTCTTCCCCTCCCTCCTCTCAATAGCAAGGGACCAAAGGCTCCTTCCAAGGTGTGCTAGAGGCATGGGAGCCAGTGCCTCGTGTTTACATGACCACCGCTGCACTCTCGTCTACAGCATCCGATGTCCTGTCTTGGTGATGGGTTCCTGGGTTAGTGACTAATCATTAAGCGAATCATGTTTCTGGTTTTGTTCTTGGCCAGCAGCGTGTGGCAGTGTGCGGGGTCTAGTAGGTCTGAGCTGAGGCCTGCTGTGGTCATGTCAGACTCCTGTCACCCATGGCACCTTGCTTAAACTCGTGCCAAAGCCCATGTGGGCAACTGCTTTGCTCTCCTGCCTCGTGGGGGTAAGAGCTGTGCCTACCCCCACGCTGGGCCAACACTACCATTGCCCCACTGCTGCTGCTGCATCCTGGGTCTGTAACTTATGCTACTAAATTATGAATTGAGCTGTTGATGGTTTCTATTTAAAAATAAACTTTCTTACTCTGGCAGCCCTGTAGCTTGCATATGCTGGGGCAGGGGGCGTAAGCTTTACCAGAAAGCCCCTGGGGGTGGGCCCTGAGCAGAGCTCCCTGCAGGAAAGATGTCAGCTCAGGCCTGTGGGAGAGGTCCATGGTTTATTTAATCTCTGGAACTGGAGGGGAAAAAAATAACCCAAAACACATACAAGGAAGACGAGAGAAAATAAAAACCAAGTGTGGAATGGACAGTGCCTCTGCCCAGCTCCTGGGGGCTCCATGCGGTGTCCCCCCCCCCCAGGCAGCGAGCAGCTGCATGGAATGCCTTGGACAGGGCCAGGCTAAGAGCAAGCAGGGCCCCAGGACCAAACCCACTGATCCCTGCCGCACAGGTAGTGGGTGAGGACTGTCCCAGCCTCCAGGGGGGCTGCTGCTCCCTCTGTCCACACCCCCCCCCACCCGTGCCTCTGACTGGGTTGGGGTACAGGGGGAAACTGTGACCAGCAGGATGGAGCCCAAAGCAGGGAGGGGGGCTGTGGCCATGAAGTCCTGCTGGGCGTGCCCTAGCTGAGGCTCTAGGAGGGTTATTGCTGTGTGCAGCGGGGGCTTGGGTGGGGAGTGAGGTGGCAGCTGCCACCATGCACCAGTCTTATGCTCCCCTCGGCCTGGTCTGGGGGGCCTGGCCCAATTTAGGGCCCAGCTACTCTCCTTCCCCCCCCCGGGACCCAGCAGCCCCCCTTGCTATCTTGCAGACCCCAGCCATGCTCTACCCCACACTTGTACAGGGCAGGCTCCAGGGTGCAAGGGGGGCAGGTATCCCCTTGCCCCACTGGTGCTGCCAGCTTGGTGCCCCCCCAGGCAGGGCAGGGGCCATGCATGGCCCATGCAGCAAGGGGCTGCTGGGTCTGGGGTGTGGGAATGAGAATTCAGCCCTTAGCCTCAGAGGTTTGTGTAAAAGACACTTGCAGCTCAGCTCCCAGGCCCCGCTGTAGTCAGGGCCAAGACCACTGCAGGCTCAGCCCATGGGAGAGAGGGGGCTGGTGCTGCTCAACAGCAAGCCCCTCAGGCCAGCTCAGCAGAGGGGAGGGGAGAGGTGTTGAGAGTCCAGCCCTCAGCTGGAAGGGCCTGGCTAGGGGGAGGGCTCAGAGAGCCTGGCACAGCTGGGGAGTGTGGGGGGGGCCTCAGTGCTGTAGGGAGCTGCACTGTCAGGGAACCTGCACCCACAGGCCACTCCTGCCAGCTGTAGGGACTGCTTTCCCAGAAAGAAGCAGGCCCTGCCTTGGCCCAGCAGGAGGTTGTGCTGATGGGCTACCGCTTAAAGCAAAGAGGGCAGGGTCCTTACCCAGGAGGAGAGGGCTGAGCTAGCTGAAGCAACAGGCCACTGGTGTCCTGGGGCAGATGCTGGTGAGGTGAGGGTAGGAGTGAGCCCAGCTGGCGGCAATCCCAGCCGGCATCGGGCCCTGGCAGCCGGAGGCTTCCCCTCACTCCCTGCCTCAATGAGGGAAGGAGTAGCAGCAAGAGATGTAGAGGATCAGGCCAGCACCTGGGCGGCCCCTGTGCCAGGGAGCTGGCTGTAAACGGCAGGGATTTGTCTTTGCCTGCAGGGGCAGTACCCAGCAGGCACAGATTGCAAGAGTGGGGAGAGGGGCGATTATCTGTATGAGGGCGGTGTGGGGCTGTGCCTGGGGCAGCGGGGGCCAGCACCCCCCCGGCTTCCGCAGACACCCGCATAACACTGTAACAGCAGAGAAAACCAGGGGGCCCCGGCCTGTGCACACTGTGCCCAGGACTGGAGCCAGGGAGAACCGAGGGAGGGAGACCCGCCAGGGGCAACGAGTGTGAGGGCAGGGAGGGGAGCGTACGGTGCACGGTCCGAGGGAGGAGCCCCAGGGCCAGCTCTGCTCGGCTCTGGGCACCAGGGCGACAGCCCCATGCCCCGGGCAGAGGCAAGAGGAGGAAGGGCGCGAGTGGAGGCGAGGTTGGTTGCCATGGCTTCCGGTTGCAGCAGCCGGGTCTGGGGCGCGAGGTCGGCGGCCGTGACCTCCGCGTCCTTCCCCGCGACAGTCTTGAGTGGCTCTGCTCAGATCCGGGGCAGCAGTTTCTCAATGAACTCCTTCACGGCCAGCATCTCCTGCGCACAGCGCCAGAGCCCTGTCACACAGGTGCTGCCCCAGCCTGCGGGCGCCGCAGGGCAGGGGCCCATGCTGAGTGCTCTGGGGCTCCAACTCGGGCACTCCCAGCCCACAGCTGGGCCCAGGGGCAGCCTTATGCCAAGGCAGACCCCCTGCCCCCCGCACAAGTGGGCAAAGGACTGTACTCCCCATGTCTGCTCCAGCCTGGGCCTGCCCCCTGCCTAGGAGGGTCTTCCCACTTCTGCCAGGCTAAGGGAAGCTCAGGCCCCTGAGGCTTCACTAGAAAGACTAACAGCTGCTGTAGACAGTGTCCCTGCTTCAAGACGAGGCATGAACTACAGGTCCTAGTATATGATGTGCCCCTGTCCCACCCCCCAGCCTCCTCATGGACTCCCCAGGCTACTACCAACTGGGAGCTGTGGCCTCTGGTGAAGGTGAGGACATGCCTGAGCCACTCCATGGGGGAGTTGTGTGTATCTAGGGCTCATGGCAAGATACACGCGAGGCTCTGGGAAGTGTTGTGGGGACACCACCCGGGAACCGCTGTGACTGCCACTGACCTGCGGGCAGGAGCTGTGCATGACGCCGGGGTAGGTTCTGAACTGCACCTTGGTGGGGGTGACAACTGACTTGAGCTTCTCGGCGGTGAGGGCCCCGAAGCGGACAGGGATCATGGGGTCCATCTCCCCGTGGCACTGCAGGATGGCGATGTCCTTGTTCACGCTGTTACTTGCTGCCTGTGGGGCAAAGGCCAGAGCTCAGGGGTGTGTGGGGGATGGCAGGGCCCTTCTGGGGGCTGTGCTGGGCCACCCCTGCAAGCACTGAGTGCTTGGGCTTCCCAAGGCAGAAGGGGCAGCAAAGGTGCCCTTCCCTGGCTCACACCCCACACAGGATAGTTGGGAACAAGAGAGACATGCAGATGCAGACACAGAATGGTACCTGAGGGAAAGCCTTGTGCAGCGGGAGCCAGCAGCTGAGTGCCACGATGCCAGCAAGCTGGTGCTGGCAGGTAAGTGCTGTGTACAGCGACAACGCACCGCCCTGAGACAGGGACAGCAGAGAAGCAAGTGTCAGGAGCAGGGAGCCCCTTTCCAGGGGGAAGGAGGCTCTGAGGGGGGAGCAGCAACTACACCCACCAGCCCCCCGCCAACCACCCCCTGGGGCTGAGGCACTGCCACCACTCCCCAGCCATTGCCCTCCATGCCCGCAACTCCAGGACAGGGAACTGGGGCCAGTGAGACCACATGTGCCCCTTCCCACACCTTTACACCTGCTGGCCCCACTCACCTGCGAGAAGCCCCCCAGGATGATGCGGTTGGGCGGGATCCCGTTCTTCACCTCATGCTCAATGATGGCTTTGACTGCAAGGAGGCAGGCAGGAGTTAGGGCAAGGCAGCCAGGCCACAGGGGCTCCCCAGTGTGCCTGCCAGAGCCATGTGCACTGAGCACACCGGGAGCAAAGGCCACTCAGTCCTCAGTGTAGGCAGAAGGGGAAGGCAGGGCCTGGCCTGGAGGTACCCAGCCTGGCTTGGCCCAGCCCTGCACCCACTTACTGTTCTCAGCAGCTTTCTTGATTCCAGCTTCATCCTCTGGCGCATCTGGGCTCAGTCCCATTAAGTCAAACCTGGGGAGCAGCAGGAGGATCAGCCACACAGGGACAGGCAGAAGCTGCTCCCCCTGTCCTGGGCTCAAGCTATTCCCTTTTCTTCTCCCTCCACCCCCTAGGCTGGGCTCAAGCTTTTGCCCTTGCCCCCTCCCCCTCCCCCTCCCCCTCCTACCAAAACCCATGAAGGGCTTTCACCCTGGGACTCCCCCACCCTCCTGGGTCCCCCTCATGTGGGTCTCCCCCAGTAGGGACTGACCAGGAGGGCATGACCATCTTCATATTGAGGGTGACAGGGATCCGGGGCCTGCAGGGAGGAAACAGATGGTTAGGCCTGGCAAAGAGGGAAGGGGCCCTGGTGCAGGGAGAGCTGCCCTGGGTCCCCGAGAGGCTGCACCTCAAGGGCAGCAACCAGCCAACACAGCACAGTGTGGCCTGAGGGGTGCCTGTACTCCTTGCCCC
>NW_017729015.1:16288452-16299576 GCF_001723915.1 Gavialis gangeticus | reverse complement strand
TCCTTGCCCCGGCCCCTTGAGACTCCCGCCAAGGCTGATGTTGTGCATGCGTTCCCAGGCAGATGGCTATGTTGTGCTGTTGCCAAGCAGCCCCCCTGGGACATAGGCATTCAGCACTGGTGCTGTTTGGCGCTGCCAAGCTGGGAAGATGCTGACACTGGGGCTGGTGCTTGCCCCCTTGGCTGGCACAGGGTCATCCGAGCTTGAGCGGCCACAGCGAGGTAGGAGGCACGGGCAATGCTGTTAGGACCGCAAGGGCCCCAGCCTGCCTCCCCAGAGATGGGCCTGAACCCAGTGCTCCCTGCAGCCCCGGGGTGGGGGAGTGGAGTGGAGCAGCAGCAGTAGCTCCCACCAGGTAGCTCTGCCTGGCCAAGAGGACCCAGCCCAGGTCCATGCTGGGGAGGGGCCCAGCTGGAGGAGGCTTCCCCATGGTTGTCTCCCCCCAACCTTGGGAGCTGGGGAGACAGTGCCTATGACCCCTGGCAGGATGTGGCCCGGCCTGAGACCTCTTCAGGATGGCAAACCTGGCCTGGGACGCTGCATGCTGGGCCCCCACCAGACTGACTAGAAGAGAGTGGTGCCCTCTCATGGCTGCAGCCCATGCACCAGAGAGCCAGAATCCGACCCCAGCCCCGTGGTGCAAGGCAAAAAGGCCTGTGCTCCGGGACCAAGGCCTCCAGGCCTCCCCCGCTGCTGCCCAAGGAGTTTAGCCAGTGCCCGAGTCCACAGGGGACGGATGAGCCTGGTTGGAGGCAGCCCCCTCGGAGAGCTCTGCTCACTGCTTTAGGTGCGGTGTTGCAGCTGGGGTTTGTGGGGAAAGGCCGACAGGGGCAAGGGGCTGGGGACAGAGCTGCCAGCTCAGTCTGCAGTCCCTGCTGCACTACCAGCAAGGGTGGAAGCAAGGGCCTTCACATCTCACTGGGGCTACAGCGAAGCCCCACAAAGCCTGGGAGCAGCAGCGCCAGTGTGGGGTGGGCTCCAGCGAGATGGTCCGTGCAGTCCCCACCCGCCAGCAGATGGTCTCGGCCACAGATGGCAGTGATACTCACGCATGAGGGCAGATGTATTTCACGTAGGGGAGTCGGATGGAGGACAGCGCATCAGCCCAGCTGTGCCTGAGGGGGTGAGAGCGCGCACTCAGGCCTTGCCTGTTGGTAGAACGCCTCCCCACAGAGCAGTGGGCCTGGTGCCCCTGCCCAGACCTGCCCTGCCCTGCCCAGCAAAATGGGCCTGGCACTGCCCTGGCGGGAACACCTGCTCCAAAGCAGAGATTTCCCCCCCACCCCCAACCTGCTCTCATATCCTGGCACCAGTTCAGCAAGGGCCTCGCTGTCTCCTCCATTACACCCTTAATCCCCAGCCTAAAGCTTCCAGCTGGCCCCAAGTCCTGCCAAGCCCAAGAGCACATGGCTGGGGTTGGGTCCCAGAGAGAGAGCAGATTGGCCCTGAAACCCTGCCTGGGGAGGGAGGAGGTTGGTGGGTCAGGGCTGACTGCCTATGGGGGACAGCTGGGAACAGCACATGCTACAGCTGAAATCCAGACCGGACACACTCACAGCAGGGCCACAGGGCCCGCATTCCCTGCCCGCCTGCCTGCAGCCAGGACCCTGGACAAGGATCTGTCAGGGTGAAGCTGTTGGCTCCCTGCTGTCAGCACAGCGCTTTCAACCAGGCAGCATCAAGGGCACTGCCATCCCACCAGGCCCAGGCCCCAGCAGCACTCACCCTGTGTCTCCCAGCCCATGTAAAAAGATGACCTGTGAAAGCAAGAAAGGAGAATTAGCCAGGGCATGGGCTCACGCAGCAGCCACGAGACCCACGCAGGATCCGTGGGTGCCACATGGAAGCCAGCCAAGGTGTCCCTGCAGCCTGGGGCTGGACGGGCCAAGGTGCGGCAGGAATGTGGGTTCAGGCGTGACCGGATTTCCTGACCCAGAAGTCTTGGGACCCTGCTTGGGCCTGTCACACTGAAGGCTGTGGAGCCCAGGAGAGGGTGGGTGGGCATTTCTGCAGGAATCGCATGCTCCCGGTGGGGCAGAATGGAGGGGGACAAAAAAACCTATCCCCTGAGGGTTTAAAGCTGGATGAAAACAGGCCCCATGGCCATGTGCCTTCTACCACTGCTGGGAAAGCAGTATGCCAGCAGGTCCCCCTACCAGCCCAGGCCACATGCAGAGCGTGTCCTTACCGCTGCAGTCTCCCGCTCTGCCCCCGAGACAGTCACTGCATCAGCCAGGAGGGGGACAGACATGTTGTTACCACACATACACTGGAAGGGACTCCGACAGCGGGCACCTGTGGGAGACGCTCCTGGTCAGATGAGGGGTCCCAGCACTCCAGGCCAGGCACCTCGGGGGTCTGGAGATGCCCAGCAGAGCCTTTCACCGGCCCCTCGCTAGCTCAGCTCAGCAGGACGGGAAGCCAGGCCAGCCATGAGGCGGCACCAGGGGAGCTGAAGGGCTCGGTCCAGCTCCTAGGGACCTGCATCTATGGAACCACCTCACCTGAGTGGCCCGGGATTGTCTGGGCCACAGACTTCTGCTCTGCCCCTCCCCGCAGGGCAGGAGCAAGGTGGGCTGGCAGGATGTGGTTGGAAAAGCCAACCCGCTCCTGCCTGGCTGAGGGCAGACTGGGCCAGGGCTCTCAGCCTGGCAGCTTCCTCAGGAAATTAAGACATGCAAGACTGCAGCAAACTCAGGGGTGGCCTCCCTGCAGCAACCAGGCACCCACTGCTGCACTGGGAAAGGAAACACTGTGGCTGCTACTCTAAGGCCTCCGATCGGTCCCTGTATCCTCTCCCAGGCCTCAGCACCACCACAAAACCAGCACGGGGCTTGGTCTGGACAGAGCCACGGCTGGTCAGACTGCACCTTGGGGAGCAGAGCCGCAGGCTGGGCACAGGACACGCAAAGGACCTACATGGAGCAATGCAACCCCATGGGAATGGCAAACCCCTGGGACTGAACCTCTGGCATGGAGGGATGCTGGGCAGCAGGGCCTGGCTCCAGTCCCTTGATTCTCCCTTGCGAACCCGTACCCAAGGGCCACAACAGTGATAGCCCCTGCCCTTCAAATGGTCACCCCGAGGCCTGCTGGTTCTGGCTGCGGTTGTGCCCTCTCTCTGGACACGGGCCCCACACGCACCTACCACAGGCCCCGCAAAACTCAGCACAAAGGATGGCACAGAGACAGTCCGCGGCTTGTATTTCATTGCGACAGAACAGCTTCATCCCCAGCCCGACAACACCAAGACAGGAATCAGCAAACACTTCCCACTTAGCAGCAGCCCCCGGGGTTAAAATTAGCTCCTGCTCCTTTGTGTTGCATCTTAAGGTCAAGGGTATTTATATCCCTGGTGACAATGCAGGGAGGGCGACGCGGGCTGCGGCTGCCTCAGCATCCCTCCCCAAGCGGTGCCCGGAGGCAGGCACGCGGGCAAGGAGGCTGTGGCCCCACGTCAAGTAGGACTGCAAGGCAGGTGCTGCCTCCTGCTCTCAGGCGCCATGTGCTTTACAGCGCTAATAAATTGTACCGCATGGCCCTTTGTTCCCAGTGGCAGGCAAAGCAGGCTGGGAGGACCCATGTGGGCTCAGGCCAGCTGAGGAGAGCCCTGGAGGCCCCAGCCCATGCAGACACCCAACAACTGACCCCTGGGCAGGCAGCTTCCCCCAGGCCTGGGGCAAACTCCGTCTCCATGGCCTGTCCGTAGACTCCTAGATGCTCAGGCTGGAAGGGACCTCAACAGATCATCGAGTTCGACTCCCTGCCCAGGCAGGAAAGAGCGCCGGGTCTGTCTCAGATGCCCCCAGCCAGTGGATGTGACCACCCAGACGGCGCTGCAAGGGGAACGCAACAAGGACCCGCCCCGCTCCCTGCACGGACCAAGGAGCTGGTGCCAGGGTTGCCGAGGCCAATGCAACATGTGTGACGACAAAGCCGTTGGGTCTGGCACGCCGAGCCCAGGACTGCCCTGAACCCACACGGCAAAGCAAGGTCTGCCCCAGAGTGCAGGCACCAAAGCCATACGGAGCAGCAGCGACTTCCCCAGAGCAGCGATGGGGAGCATCCAGCACCTCTGTGCTGGAGCCAGCTGAGCGGGCGGCCCAGGAGCAGCCCAGGCAGGTGGGGAGCAATTTGAGCGCTGGATATGAAATCGCGCAGCCTCCTTGCTCGCACAGGGTGCGAGGGACAGAGACGGGCGCCGGGAAGCACCGGGCGCCTCGCTGAGCCGGCAGCGTCCCCACCGCAGCTTCTCCCCGGGGCCGGACCCCCGCCTGCCGGGGCGAGTGCCAAGGACGAGACTGGACACGCCTGCGGGGCTCTGCAGCCGCGTTTCAGGCCAGGATGAAACGTGAGGGGCTTTCTTCAAAAAGCTGCCAAGGGGGAGGTGGATCGACGCGGCTCCGCGCTCCCATCCGAACAGTGCCTGGGCCTGCGCCTGCGCCTGCCCGAAACCTCACTGGGGAAACCCGGGCGCTCGTCGAAGCGCCACTGGAGGGCGAGGGCGCGAAAGGAAACTGAGGGGAGGGGAGGGGAGGGGAAGGGAAGGGAAGGGAAGGAGCGGGCCGGGCTGGGGCCCTCGACGGCCTCTTGCAAAAGCTGCTGCCCAATACTGCAGGCAGCAAGGGAGGCGCCACAGCCCTGCCTGCAGCGCGGGCGGCTGCGAACAGCGTCCCGGGCTCTCCCGGCTGCAAAACACACAGCGAAGCAGGATCCTTCCCCAGCACGGCGGGCTGCCCGCGCTCGGCGGCGGCTGTCCGGGGCCCGGCACCCCCCTGCCCACATGGTACATCCCGCCGCCCCGCTGAGGCCGGACGCGCCCACCTCGCGCGCGGCGAGGGGGGGTGCGCACCTCCGTGTGGCTCCGCGGGGCCCACTCCGCTCCGCTCTCCCCCGGCGCTCAGACACTGGTCGCAGGGCAACTTCCGGCAGCCTCGCGGAGGGGTCGCGCGGGGTTCAGCCCAGCGGAAGTGACGACACACGTCTCTGCGCTGCGACCCGGAAGCTGGGGGGTGGAGCCGCCGTTTTGGTCCCCGGGGGGAGAGCTGCGCTGACCTCCCCGCTTCCACTCCCGCCGGGGCGGGACCCACACTGGATCCCTTCGTGGGGGCTGGCACTAGATCCTGGGGGCAAGACTGGCACTGGATTCCGGGGGGGGCAGGGCTCACACTGGATCCCTTGGGGGGATCCCTGGCGTTTTCCTATGAGTGCTGTTCATACAGGGGCAGGGCTGACCGACCCCCCACCCCCATCTCGGTGCAGCGGGGTCACAGGGACACCTGCTCGAGGATCACGGCTGATCTGCCACCTCCTCCAGCAGCCGGAGGGATCACAGCATCAGTCACCTTGTCCTGCGTCCTCGCGTGTGGGAGCAGGCGCCAATGAAAGCCCTGCCTCTGTTCCCAGCCGTGAAGCTGGCAGCACACGGGGCTGGTTTTAGAACCAGGGGTGAGGGACACCATGAGGGTTTACAAAATGCCAAGTGGCAAAGAGGAAGTCGAGAGGGATTTGTTACAACGAGGATGGGTCACAACATGAAAGCAGCAGGTCATCAAAACAAACATAAGGAAGTTATTTTTCGCAAAGCGCATCCTTGAAGTGTGGGACTCTGTGCCACCAGGTGTTGTGGGAGCCAACAGCGCAGCCGGGTTCATACAGGGACCGGGCCCGTTCCTGAAGGAAGGGCAATGAGGGGCACAGGCTCCAGGTCGGAACTTCCTAGATCTTAAATGCTGGAGGCTGCAAATGAGAGAACAAGGGGGAAAAAAACCCTGGTCAGACCCAATTCACTCCCCCTTTCAGCATGAGACCAGGCAAGGTAGACCTAGGGCAGAGGTAGGCAAAATGTGGCCTGCCAGGGTATTTTATCCGGCCCACAGGGCTCCTAAAAAATTTAGAAAATTAATATTTATCTGCCCCTGGCTGCCTGTCATGCGACCCTCGATGGCTTGCTGAAACTCAATAAGCGGCCCTCCGCCCAAAATAAGTGCCCGCCCCTGGCCTAGGGTCTGACCCAGTAAATGGCAGGTCTTATGTTCTTACGACTCAACCAGCAGTAAGCCTAGAGTCCTGCAGGAGCTGTAGTGCTTCAGTAAGCTGCCTGCCCGCCCCAAGGCTTTTCAGCACTGCCACAGGGTGTTAGGACTTCCCAGCAGGGCAGAGAGGCAGCAACTCTGCACTTACTGAAACTACATTTTATCCTCTGTTTGCTGTCCTCAGCCTATAGACCTGAACTGGTGCCTCAGAGATACCATGCATTTCAGCTAGGCCAAATGAAGCAGCGAAGCCAAGTTGTTGTAAGTCCCATTCTAGGGGTGGGTTTAATTCAGAGAGCTCACTATAATTAATGGGGGGCAGGGAAGCAAGTTTCAGTTGCAACAGGGCAAGAATACTGCACGTGGTGTCAGTACTGATTTAAGGAGTTGGGAGCTCACTAACGCACATGAAGCTGTAATATTTCCCACTGCAAAAACTGGTACTTTTACAATACAAACAAGTGCACCTAGTAGCACCATGAAGCAATTAAGACAGGAAGATCCAGTGCTCTCCTCATGGCTTGGGCAAAGCAGGAAGCAGGTGATAGGAGTGCAGCATGCCACATCATCACCCCTGATGATGCAGGACTATGCAATTCATGCTCAATTACTCCAGCTGTTGGAGGAGGAGGAGATTAACAGGATGCAAAGTTGAAGTCATTCACCAACACCCTTATTTGTGCAGTTCTGGGTTAAAGGCTGGACATCAGCCCCCATTCATTCCAGCACTCAGTACCTACAGAATCCTCCATTACTATCCAGAGGCACTGACAAGGGGATCTTGCATGGAGTACTGCTCAACAGTCACCTCCCCTGACAGTTGTGCAAATCAGTCGTGCTCAACCTTCCTGCTCCATTGGCTGGATGAGTGGCATGGGGCCGCATTCAATCCTGTGTGTGGAACTATAGCACTACCCACAGGCCTGAATATTTGGTGTGGGGGACCAGTGGCAAGTACTGCCACTGCTCCCCCACCATTTTTCTGAATAGGTAGGGAGCCCTCCAAGCCAGATGACACAGCCCAATGCGGGGGAAGCTGAGCACCACTCTGGTGTAAGTGCCTTAAGTTAGCACAGCTGTGTCAAGCAAGTACAACCATGAGGCATTCCTCTTCAGGTAAGTAATGCTGCTACCAGTTGTCATAACCTTCTTTCTACTTTCCCATCAACAGCTTTCAGTAACTAAAGCACACATTTTAAATCACAGAACTGCCCATACCATGTCCCAGATCATAGGCAGGCACAGCCATGCAGGGAGTTGCAGCAGGGAAGGATATAAGAAGGATCAATGATATCTGCCATAGGTTTATTAAGAAAAAAAAAATTGCCAGAGTTAGAAAGTTGTGCCTAGAACAGTACTAGGTCTCCAGCTTTCTGGCTTCCGACATGGAGAAGAGGTTCCACAGAAGCCAATAAAACTTTGTTTACAAACACAGTGCTTTGAATACTTTCCACCAACCCCAACTACATAATCATGGACCTTCACATTTACTTAGGTATTAAAGAATCCAGCATCACCCCCACACCCGTATTAGCTTTCCTCAGACGTTAGATTTTCTGGGAATTCAGGGAGAAGCAGATTCTCAAGAGGCAGTTTTTAGCTTGCCATTCCCTTATCCTCAATACAGTCGAATACCACATCAAGTCATTATTAGGCTCAAACTCCACCCCCCATACACCCTTGTAAAGCAGCAGGGACAGGTAACGGGCTGTTCCACTGCTCATGACGAATCTCAAAGATCAGGCCATAATAGCGAGAACCTCAAAATATTCTTTGACAATCAGAAATGCAAGTAATATCAGGCCACTAGATTGCCCCTCTGCCTAAGTGACAAGATCCAAGGCCAGATCTTAGTCAGGTTCTTCAAGACACTGCATATGGTTGTCCTTATCAACTAACTCTCTGCAGAGACTCCAATCTGCTCTCCAAGGCAAACACCACAAAATAAAGCTATTTCAACTCTCAAGAGCCCCCCAAAGAATCTGTTTTCTTCCAACTCGGTCCATCAACTCTATATATGGATACCCACGGCCTTTGGGAGGGCTGACGATGCTGTTAGGAAATGAAGTGGGTCTGTGGCATGATCTGTTCAAGTTTGTGATCAGCTGGGTTGGCTGATGCTTCATAATTGCAGATGGTCACTTCATGGCGATGGGCCTGAATCAAGAGATACCATTTGTTGAATCAAGAGCTCAGCAACTCAGCTGCCTTCAAAACAGGCTGATTAAGATCTTATTACCCTCTCCCATTTCACTTCTAGACAAGTAAACAAACACCCCAACCCTTTCCACAAGCCACCCACACCAAATTCAGAGCCAGCTGCTGAGGCACCCGGCTTCAGTCCCAGCTCAAGAAGCTTTGGATTAGAGGGCTTCCTTCCACTGATCTATCTGCAAGGGTGCAGTGTTCTTCTATGCATACCCAGGGGTTAACAGAACCCTTCCCGTAACAAAATATAGTTCTCAGAGAAATTCAACACAGCACTGCCATTAGCTTCCCACTGGGTGGGGATACAGGTAAGGGAGCTGACAGTTTAGGTTCCCATTCAGTTCTACAGGTTAACTAGGCAAGTGTTTCTCAACTGGTGGGTCATGCCCCAAAAGTGGGTTGCAAGAACATTTGAAAGGGTTGTGAGCAGGTCCCCAGAAAACCCATGAAAGTGCAGGTTTCCTCTTGAAAGCTGGTAGCGTTCCAGCTTGCAAGCAGCTGCTTGGCATAATTGGAGGCAGCAAGTGCACATGTACAGCATAGAGGCTGGGTCACAGGAGAGGCCCCAGCCACTGGATGCCTGTAAGTATGGGGAGCAGGAGGATGACGTCCAGGAGACTCTCTGAAGGGGCGTGCGTGCGCGTGCATGCGTGCCTGCCTGCTGGCACTGGGGACAGTGGCCTGGTGCAGGGCTGCATCAGGGCAGGGGGAGTCGGGGAGAGGATGCCTGGCCCTTCAGCAGGGGGAGGAAGCAGGCACAGTGCTTTGCAGCAGAGAGCTGTGTGCATGGCATGGTGGCACAGGCCTGGAGCCCATACACGCAGGGGCCTGCACTACTTGCTCACACTCCAGCCCAAACAGGATGGGGGCAGCAGCAGGGCCAGGGTGGTGTGAGTCAAGACAAAGTCAATCTTGGCAAATGGGTCCTACTACAAAACAGGTGGAGAATCACTGAACTAGGCCACCACTCCCAATTAAAAAGCTTGGAAAGGGCCATGGAGAAGACAGACAGACCATACACTGTCTTGTTCATTTCTTAGTTCTCACCCACCTCTGTCCACTCTCCCTTTAGACCTATATAAAAGATCTTTGTCATCTCAGCTCCAAAGTTTTTGGAAATGTGGATGGAGAGGTGGTAAACACTTGAGAAACGGGCAATTCTGGAAGAACAAAACAGACTAAGATGAGAATTGAGCAATGCAACCAGTCAGCCACAGCCCACCACCGACACAGTGGGAAGTAGCACTTCAGTGCTAACTTGCCACGGTTAGGGCAAGCACTGTTCTGCTAGGGAAAAACAAGCGAGTGCTCTCATGCAGGACACTTGGGTGTAGTCCCCAGTCTTAGGCATTTGGGGTGCTTCACCAAAGGGTGAAGGAAGCACCCAACACCCAACTGGCACCCCAATCAATAGGTGTGGGCAGTAGAGGGAGGCCTCTCTCATCCTTGTCAAGGTATATGGTGAGGACACAGGGCACTAAGAGGGACTTGAAGCATGGGCAATTCCCCTACCTACAATCAAGGTCTCCCTTCCCAAGGGGAAAAGGATCTCCAAGACCCTTTAGGGACCAGAGGTCTCACCCAACAAGTGGAGGAAAGCATTGCAAGAGACAGATTCCCTTGTCTCAACATGAAGGAAGGACCTGCTCTTCCCCCTCCTCCAACATTTGCTTCAGAGAAGACAGCCTAGAGGACGTTGAGCACCAGTCACCCAATTCCAGTGCATCCAAACGAAAGCAGCGTAAGCGAAGATCAGGTATCATACTTAGTGGGATACTCCAGGACCCCCGTGATATCCCGATTCAGGCTGAACATCTGATCTGGTTCCCTGGCTGCATCATCA
Source organism: Gavialis gangeticus (assembly GCF_001723915.1). Taxonomy (NCBI): domain Eukaryota; kingdom Metazoa; phylum Chordata; order Crocodylia; family Gavialidae; genus Gavialis; species Gavialis gangeticus. Next base: position 16,289,490 of record NW_017729015.1, on the reverse strand, counting down.
AACGACATGTGGGGAGTATTTTTGAAGCTGGGAGTGAAGAAAATGACAGTGGTGATTAAAATGCATGTCAGTCTATCTGTTTATACCCCCAACCCCTGATCCTTCCACACTAATGGGCTGTTGAACTGGCTTTGGCCCTAGGACGATAAGCTGGGAAAACAGCAACCACATCGCATAGATTACGTATAAAACGCAGCGCATGGAAAGAATCAGGAACGTGGCTGCAACACCGAGATGGATGCCAGTCTGCAGGCGATAATGAAGGCAGTTCAGGTACCGGGACGTTAGACAGAGCAAAGGCGGGGGAGGAGCCGCTCCTAGCAGAAAGCCAAGGGACTCGAGGCTGCTCCTCCCTGGGTGATTACGTCTCCTGCCAATGTCAGCACCGTTTCTACTCTGGAGAGATGGAGCCGAGGCTCGGGAATCAGCTAGTTCTGTTCCTAAACTGAGCGCTGACAAAGCTGCAGCATGAGGAAGAGGCTGAACAGCTGTCTTCAGCGCTGTTAGCCTGCAGAGCGGAGACGTGATGGTCGTACTGGAGGAAGATGAATTTTTCGCTGCAGGACAGAAACCTGCAGAGCACCAAGCGCTTGCCCGTTAAAGCAAACGGGCAAGGGAGGCACTCGGCACTGCCCTGGCGCAGCCGAGCCCCAGTACGCCCCGCCATGAGCAAGCCACTGCCGGGACCCTTGCGCCGCCGGCCGGATCCCGCCCCACTTACAGCCGCATCTCTGCCGGGTGTGTGTCGGCATCGTCGCCCATCACCACGATCCCCTTCAGCTTCACGTTGCCGGTGAACCTGCGGAGACAGGCGGGTCAGCGCCGCCTCCGCCCCCGCGGACCCGCTGCTGGGGCCTTCCCGGAGACAGGGGCGGCGCGGCGGCACTCACGGGACGTTGAACAGCAGCTCCTCGTCCTCGTCGCTCTCCACGAACTACGGCACACACGAGACGGGGTTAGGGGGCAGCCCGGCCCGGCCCCGCCCCACCCCGGGGACCCTCCGGCCCGCCCCGCCCCGCCCCGGCACCTGGCTGCGGT
>NW_017729015.1:16274958-16288068 GCF_001723915.1 Gavialis gangeticus | reverse complement strand
GCAGCACCCACCCGCCCCGTGCGAGTGCCCATGCCCGTGCGCCATAGCTCGCCGCACTGCGCAGGCGCCGCCCTGCCCGTCACATGACTGCGCGGCGCCGTCACGTGGCGACGCCCTCATGTGGATGCGGCGCCTGCCACGTGACGCGAGGCTCAACCCGCCTGCGGGGGGGGGTGGTAGTGGCGGAGGAGGAGGGGCTCTAGCGCCACCTGGCGGCCCCGCCTACACCGGGGTGGGGGGGTCCTGCGGTACTGCCGTCGCTCGTGGCTTTTTGGAGCTGGTCTCAAACGTGAAAAACTTGGCTCTTCCTTTTGTATCTAAAATATAAATGATAAGTTCATCTAATGGTTAGATAAACCATATGATCTATAGTGTAGATCAGCTTTGCTCTTCCTTTTATACATCTTTATATTTAGTTTAGATACAGTCTTTAGGTAAAAGGTAGAGCTAGCTCTATATAGATGATACCTCTACGCTTTACCTAAAGACTGTATCTAAACTAAATATAAAAAGGAAGAGCGAAGCTGATCTAAAATATAGATTTTATTTAACTGTTAGATTAACTTAGCTCTTACTTATACGATCTTCAGATAAAAAAAAAAATCTGTATTTTAGAGATACATCTTTATAGTGATTTTAGAGCAGCTTAGCTCTTCCTCATCTAAAAACAGATATAAAGATTTAGATATAAAATACAGATTTTATCTAAAGATCACATAAGGAAGAGCTAAGTTCATCTAAAATCACTATAAAGATACATAATCTTTACACAGAAGCTAGAGAGAGCTCTTCCTTTTATATCTAAAATATAGATAAGTTTTTTTTCAAGTTCCCGAAGCGGAGACTTTTAAGAACAATGCCAAAAAGTCCTGGGATTTGGCAGTGCTGCGTCTGTACGGTCGTTTCAGCCCGTGCCGGGTGTCCAGTCAGTAACAGCGAGAGAGAGGGCTCCCGGTGCAGGATAGTCCGCGGGGCAGCTCCGCAATGCAGCACGTGCAGAGCCCACGTCGCTCTCGCGGGTATTTTCATGGACTCTGGGGCTTGCTCTCGGCACTTTCTTCCTCCAAGTAAAGAAATGCTTCAGTTTTGATGACCCAGTTACGGTCATTTCCCATTTAAGACCCAGCTGCGTTGCCAGGGACCAGGGCAGGCTTCGGCTCTGCACAGGACACAGCAGGGGGGCAAGGGAATGGCCAGGTGCAAGGGCTGAGCCCAGCTTTGCCCACAGCCCTGCCAGCTGCTTCCAGGGGCCTGAGGGTTGAGGCCCAGGGAAGGCAGGGCAGTGGATTGGCACTGCAGAGGCTCGCCTGCTTTGCAGGGGGCTTGTGGCCGTGCGGCAAAGAACAGTTTTTCCACTCGAGTTGATCCAATCGAAGATGTCACATTTACCCCAAGAGCCCTGTCCGCTGCAGCCAGACACCCCACCGGCTCCCTGGGCTGAAGTTCAGGAGGCGAAGCCTAGTGGCAGCTGCAAATTGGCCCTTGCCTTCTCCTGAGCTTCAGCCCAACGTGGCGCAGCAAACTCTGTCCCTCTGCTCACGGAGGCCTAGAGAATGCAGCCACTGCCTCTCCTCCCCACCAGCATGGGATCATCGCTTCCTCCCAGCCATCTTCCTCTGCTGACACACTCCCAGCACAGGCCCAGCCAAATTTGGCTGCCTCCTGCTTGAGCAACAAAAAGCTGGGTAGATCTGTGCTTCAGATGAAGCAAAGCAGACGGACAGCACGTGCTTTCCATAAGCAGCGGGCCTACTTCACTTACAAAAGCAAGTGCTATTCCTCTCTGGAGTTTATAAGATGCAAATCTGCCATGGCTTCAGGCTGCCACAGCTAACGACCTCTCTGTGCCCAAAGCACTACTGATACCCACAGCAACAGGCCAAGCTCCAGCAATGAACAGCATTTTAGTCAACTCGCTGCATCAAAATGAGTGGAGAAAGGGGCTTGGACAAGCTCATATCAATGCCTTGCAGAAATGTGTGCACGCCACAAGTGGAGTTACACCACAACTCAGGGGTGGCCAACCTGCGGCTCTTCAGAAGTTAATACAAGTCTCCTTGAATCTTTGCACAAGCACACAGTGACCAGCTTCCATTAACAGATGCTGCAAACCCTCCAAAGAGACGCATGCTGCCAGGGATACTCAAGAGGTCACATCTGCAATCGAGGCAACTGATTGCACCTACCACAGAATAGTTATTGTGGGGGAAGCAGGGCTGAGCATGCATCTGGACCTGACCATGAGCTGGGAGCAGTGTGCTTTGTCTCCAAGGTTCAAGTCCTGCTGGCCTAATAAGAGCTTACTAGAAGGAGGGAAGGACAGTCTAACAATCAAGAGAATGGGAGGAGGGAAAGCTGGGTGAAATTCCTAGCTCTACAACACTTGCCTGCCTCCCCCTCATCTAAAAACTGGGAAGTTATCCCCCATTTTACAGAGATACTGGCAGATGCTCATCCCCTAGAGACAGCCTTCTCCAAGCCTCCTGTCTCAGACCTGTGCCCCCCACTCCAGAGACCCATGCATCCATGCCCCCTCCTCTGCTAACTTCCTACCAGTCACAGCCTGGACTTTTTCAAACCCTTTTGCTTCTGGACCACAAAGAAACCTAACAGGATTTCACCTCACCAGAAGCAAGACAAGGCTCTGAGCTGTGCTGAACTTGGCCATGGTTAATAGGACTGTGAAAATCATTCCAAATGGGCACATTTGCTGTTCGAAGGCTGATAAGGGCAGCAGCACTATTTTAGGAAGGGCTGGAGCAGCAAAGCTACACTGGAAGGGACAGGAGCGCCAGTACAAGCAGCACTGATAAGAGCTTAACAGTTTCTATTGAAGTGTCACTATGCAGCCGGGTAGGGCAGTGGAGCACTGTCAGGCTATAACGAAGAATTAATACAGGTTAATAAGGATGGGTAATGTGCACAACTGGTTGGTCAAGGGGGAGAGACTGACAGATCTCTACTGCACAGCCAAATCTTTCCATGCCCAAGCTACAGTTAAACAGGTATAAAATAAGCAGACACGTCCTAGGTATAAAAGAGGTCCAGCAACTCCATATAGCTTCCTTTTAAAAAGGAAAAGTTGCAGTGCTTTAGTAAAGCAAAATGGGATTTTTTACCACCCTTCATTTTCCCCAAGCCTGAGGAAGGGCGTGTGAGCCTGAAAGCTTGCAGAAAAAGATAAGGTTTTTGAGATTTCTTAGTCGGTGTAATAAAAGGTATCATATCTCTGAATCAAGAGTTCTACAGTTTTGCATTTCTTTCTTGGCAAAGCAAGTCATTCCCCTTCCAGGCTGCAACAGCTCTGTAAAATGCTTAGTGCCAGGGATGGGAGACATCTATAAGATCATGCCAGGAATATGGAACTGTTATTCCCCAAGTCTCAGAAGACTGGAGCTAGGGGGACCCACTGAAATTAGTAGGAAGCTTGTTAGTTTTAAGTCTGAGAAAGTACTTGGTTTACACAGTGCGCAGTTAAACTTGTGGAACCCATTGCTGCAGGCAGTGGTAGATGCAGAGAGTACAGCCATGTTCAAAAGAAGGGACTAGACAGGTAGACAATAGATCTATTAACAAGTACTAAACAGATCCCCAACCACTGATGGCAAAAGCTGGGGAGGGTAATGAACAGATCACTCCAGATCAGTAGTTCTCAGCCTATTTGCCATAGTGAGCCATGCTTGCAGCTCTCAATGTGTTATGTGGGTCACACCCACATAAATTACTTCTCGAATATCCATTTAAAAAAAATGTTTTAAACAGGATGTCACATGGGCCGCAGCAGTGTGCAAACTGGGCTGCATGCAGCCCGTGGGCTGAGAGCCACTGCTCTAGACAGACCCTGTTCAGTTTAGACCCTCTAAAGCCTGGTGGGTTACACAGACTGTTGGTTAGACCCAGTACAACACTTCCATTCAACACCCGGTAAAGGTTTCCTCAAGTGCCATCCCAGTCACTCAACCAGGACTACTCCTGCAAAGAAGAGACCACAGAATCAGTTCCTTTGCTCAGCAGCAAGAACCTGGGAGACTCTGATCCTCCCTGCCACAGAAGCCAAGTCCCCATGGACCTCAAGAGAACATCACCTTACGTTCCTCTGAAAACAGTATTTGCAACGTCAGCTCCTGACCCTCGTTTCAAGGCCTCTCAAGTAAGGAGGAAAATATCTGAATGTCGTTTACAGCCAGCTGCACAGAAGTTCTGAGACTGACCTGAGAGTTCAGTTTTATTTGCCAAAACGTTCCAGTTTCTAGCTATTTATAGCCTGCAATGGAGGGTGCGAGGAGAGACTCAAGAATGAAAAGTAACAGGAAAAAAAAAAAGCCCGTCAGATTAAAAAAAAAGGAAAGCAAACATCAGGTCATCAGCAACTGCAGAAAAAAAAAGTCATCCTACTTAACTTGCTATTTCATCCTTATGCGTAGTTATTACTCAGAGACAGAAAGGAATAGACAGACACTGTCCAGTGTTTGGCTTTTATTGAGACATGATTTTCCTCTCTTTTCATATAACTTATCTAATTAAAATATTCATCTCCTTGGTTACCACAAAAAAAAAAAAAAAAAAAAAAAAGAAACATAGAAAATTGTATATACACAGTTGGGGACCAAAGTACAAATGCAGGTCAGCATAACTCTCCCTCCTGCCCAGGTCACTCACCCCATCGCACCAAGGGGCACACAGGGAAAGGGGTAGTTCTGTTTGGTTCCTTTGCACGTAGTGTAGCACAGAACATTGCACAAGTTTAAAAGACAATGGGTGCTGAAAGAGATGGGAAATGGAGCAAGCGATTCCACTCTAGAGTCCGCTCAGTTTGTGTCTCAGAAGAAATGCTCTTCCTCCCCCACCTGAAAGGTGCCCTCCTTCTTTCAGTCTGGTAGATGTAGTGTCTTGACTAAAAGCAACAAAAAGCACCTTCTAGGGAAGAGGAGGTATGTGCTTGATCCTATGCAAAACTAGGATTGGCTTCTCCTAGAAGAAAGTAGGCTCAAATATCATGGAGTTAGAGGCCACAATATTTATCTTTCCCCACCAAAACCAATGCCAAACTAAGCTAAAATACTGACACAAAATGGCAGAGTCTATAGTGAGAGAGAACTGGATTTAGTGGGAAGATGCACCCAATGCACAGCTAAAAAGTAATACCCACAATGCTTTGAGCAACAGTTAGATGTGCATATCTAGGTCATTGCTAGGTAGCAATGCTGCAGGACCTAAAGACCTCAGGACCCTATCCATGGTTTAACTGCGGCTCCACTAGGGCCAAGACATGACAGACTCCTGTTCCCGCCCACCCCCCAAAAAAAGGAGAAATAAATGGTAGCACAACAGTCAGCAGAATAATATATATTGTTACCTAATTAAAAATACAGCAAATTAAATACAGCAAAAATGCAAGAGCCAGAAGGCATTTTTTACAGCACAACACACATTGAAATGCTGCACAGTAACGTCATTAAAGCATCAGGGACTTTAACGAGTTTACGGCACACAAGAGTCTGAGAACACTTTTCCAAGACCTTAAAAATAAAAATAAAAAGGGGCTTCTGGGATGCTCAAATACCTAATAGAAACCAAAACCAAAGAGAGCTTTCTAAAGCCCTCCATGGAGTATACATCACAGCAGTTTCCCCAGGTCAGCACATACAACCAAGTCCACTTAGCCAGTATTTTCCAACCAAAAGAAGTACAAATCACATCTTTTGAACCACCACCACCACCACCTTCTTCCCTACCAAGAGACCAGAATGTCTGCAGAGTCACCGTTAGAGCAGCTGGATCCGAGAACGATTCAAACAGGGTTTGGAACTGGACAGTTCCCGTGTCTAGAAGTAGTCACAAAGCCAATTACCTGGTCCAACACAATGCTTGCAATACATTCAGGCTACTTTGCTTTTACAACGGATTCAGTCCTTACACCAAACTGCCTACCACAATAAGGCTTTATCATCTACAGTGACTTCTCAGTAGTGTCTCTCACATTACACTGTTAGAAATAGCTACAACCACAGCAAGACCATTAGGTTTACCTGAAATCACACTCACAATGCATCACCTGGACCTTCTAGCATCTTTACCCAGGGTTGCCTCCATGGAGGAGCTGCACTCCAAAGTCACCCTTCTTACTTTACCACCAAAGAGGCTCTTCAGACAAGTAAAACCTTCCCCCCTTCCCTTCCAGTGCTATGATTCTTCCCAAATATTGGACGCAATCAAGTGTTCTGAACTCAAGCTACGAAGTTTGCGCTAAAAACAGTTACCTTCCTCCCATCAAGTATTTTATTTTAAAATACAAGGCTAAAAACCATTGCTTTTCCCAGCAATAGCTTACAGGGAAAGGGGTAGATTAAAGTGCCAGCGTTTAGAATCAGACAAGTCCTTTCCAATGCCGTCTGATGCTTGGGGAACTCGATAAAGCGACTTCCTTCCGCTAGAAGGAAACTCAACCAGTTCCTTTATTGGTATCTTTAAAACCATGTTGGCTCCTGGAAGCAGAGCCATATCTAAAAAAAAAAAAAAAAAACCCCTCAGAAAGGAAGGATTAAAATGTCATTTTGTACACAGTTTGGGTTTTCTCCTAAAGAATTCTTATGGTTTTCCAATGACCAACAGGAGAAGACAGCAGAGAGGTCTGAAAGAGCTCTCAGCCACCCTGCAAAGGCAGAAGCATCTGTACAAAGAAATCTACAGTAACATCAGGAGAAAAGAGTCTGAGCGCTGGGATATATTAACACACACGATGAGCAAATGAAACCTCAGGACCAACGCATCCTGCCAAAGGGCTGATGAGTGCACTGGCTTCCAGCATTGCCTGTTCCCCAGAGATTTCAGGTGGGACTTCACATGTCATGGGTAACAACTCAAGATGAAAATCTCCCTTTTCTAACAGTGTTCACCAAGAGAGATGTCATGTCTTTGGGAAGGGGGCTGGGCTTCCTTCTAGGGGAGAAGGAGGGGAGATGACATCAGAAATGACATCATAAATAATATTAGAGTGCATGGGCAGCTGGGGGGAGTTGCGGGAATAGTAATTAAAACTATATTATCATTTATTTGAGAGGTTAAATAGCAACATCAGTCTCTGGACTTTCCATTCTCAGCAGGTGCCAAGATTTCACATTTTTCTGATGGGTTTAAAAATGCCAAATGCTGGACTTTGGACAAACCAGGGCTAGGACAGGGGGACAGGAAAATGCAGAGGAAGGGACCAGAGGGCTGGCCTGGAAAACACTGTGCTGTCATCTTGTGCAGGTTTGTAAGCCTCTAACAGCTCCACAGAGGTCATTAAGGGAATGACTAGGCTCCTTGGGTGCCTTCCCTCCCCTTCCCCTTCAGGGCCACTCCCCCACAGCAGAAGGATTCCCAACTCTGTCCCGGGCAGCTTATCTCCGAGAGAACCTGTTTTTGAAAGCTTTGATCGTCTTTGCCATCATGGGTGCAATTTCTGCAACAAAGGAAAAACAGTCCAGCGTCAGCAGCCCTACAAAGAATTGGAGCACCCTCTACCTTGCTCTCCCACAGGGTGCTGTTAACGTTCCTGTAGCATGGGTGGACAGTCACAGTCACTAGAGGACAACAAGAGACTAGGTGAAGACTAGAAATGGCCCATACAGAGGCAAGGGATGGAGGGGGTTTGCCTTGGAGCCTGCTCTGCCCTGGGCTCCATGCAGGACTGCAACACTTCACTGCTAAGTCTGAGACTGAAACGCCGTAGCTGTTATCTACAGCACCCCTACTGGTGAATGGACTGGGCACAACGTACAGGAATTCAGTCAATCCGTATCAGTGGGGTCAATACAGTCATGGCTGTGAAACGATACTGGAGACACAGCAATTGAACCAATTCCTTTCCCTGCTTCCCCCATTTCCCAAGACTCCTAAAAGCCCCCTCACCATCCCTCTAACTCCTCCCCACCCTACACCTTCTCCTCTGCAGCAATCTGAGAAAGGTAGAGGTGGTGAAAAGTGATCAGAGGGGTATTGGGAGGGGAAAGCTGTTGTCAACACCATCGTGAATGACCACAGCTGAACGCACTACTCACTCTTCACTGGGGGTTTCCTGGGGTCGTAGCCAGAAGAGGTGCTGCTCAGAGATGGACCGGAATGGGCGCTGCTGGTGCTGGGCCCGTCGTATGACTGCTCCTCACTCATGTGGGACTGGCTTTTGCTGGGTGTGTAGAGGACTGGTTTTATCCTGAAACACACAAGCCGTACAATCATTCTAGTGCAGTTCAGACAAGTTCAAGCGGCAACCTCTCTCTCCCCCTATCCCCATCTTGTAGCTTGCATTCAGCAGCCCCACGTATGCCCATGTTTAAACAGAGGGTCTGAGGCAGCTGCAAAACTTACTGAGAATGACTGTCCGAGTCTATGCTTTCTGAACTTGTTTTAGACTCGAGGCGCCCCTCAGTAGATGCCACCTCTTTGTTTTCACTCATTTTTGGACTGCAAAAAGTAACAGGAAGTCTTCCATTGCAAAGAACTCAGAGACCACACCGGGTCAGCATATCTTGAAAACTCTGGGTTTATCTTGTGAATCTTGTTTGCACACCTAACAGTGCTAATAGTGTGGCACTCTGCATCATCATTGAAAGGACCTCAAGGCACCCCAGGGTGTCACAGCACTCTGGTTGAGAATCACTGGATTAAGGCCTCAAACCATGGGAAAGGTACAGAACGAGGCTTTACAATACAGGTCTGGGCCGTTATTATTAGGCAAGAAGCTTAGTGTGCATGCGTCCCTGTGTCCCACAGAGGACTAGAGATGCAGACTGCCAAAGCATATCTGCATCACACTGCACCACATTCCCCAGAAGACTGCATTCCCCACTGCTTAAATGTAGATCTAAAGCAGAACCTGGCAGCTCTCAAGCTCAGCGTGCGTAGCAACATGATAGAACAGCCACACAAGGTGCTTTACAAACAATTTGTCTTCAGGGAACCAGGTATCGTGATCCCCCACATTACAGATTAAACAGGCTCAGAGGCTAACTAACATACCCAGAGCAAGTCAGTCAGTCTTGGAGCTAAGTTAAAACCAGCCCTCAGGCTGGTGCTCAAACAGATCATGTCCTCCACTACAGGCAGCTTGGATCAGATCCGGACACAGTACAGTGTCTACCAAGTAAGGTTCTAATAATAAAAGGTTAGCCAGAAAGGCTTTCTGCCTGCCCAGGCCAGTGCTGGGAGCTTCCTATGTTTCTCCTGCCAGAGCTGATAACTCTCTGCCTTAGTTCAGAGCTGGAGAAGTTGGTGGGCAAGGAAGATGCTTGCCTCTTGTTTCTGAATGGCTGGAACCTTCAGCCTCTGCTGCCCTGGAATCACAGCAGGATCTGTAGGTTGTGGAGATGAGGACATTTTTGCGGGTTCAGAGGCCCCACAGGAACTGGGGTGAAACCTGCTGAGGTTCTCCAGGCAGGCAAGCAGTAAATTAGGACTTACTTTATCTTCTCTGGCACAACAGCTGCTCCAGTTCCAAACTTTTCCTGTCTTCTCCGCACGTCCCGAGGGGGCTTTGCTGCTGAATTGACGAATGCCATCTTGGCCACCCTGCCTGCGTGGAAAAGGGAAATACATCACTTGGGTCCAGCTGTAAGGTGTTTAGTCACAAGACAACCAGCCCCATCATACCCATGAAGGTCCAAGGTACCTCCTCCCACCATCTTTCTCTTGCATAGGGCAGAGTCCCCCTCTCCTAGGCCAGAACCCCTCTAATGTCACATGTAAGAGAGCAAACTCTCCAACCTGGAATGCCCCATCAGCTTTCTTCAGTCCCAAACTGAAGGACATGCTCCAGGAATGCAGGGAAAAGCTCAGCCTCTACAGCCCTCTGTGCCCATGCAGAGAGGCCAGCTAGACATCCAGTTGCAGAAACTCATCTCCAAGAGGAGCCAAAGCCCAAAGTCATTCATCCAAGGCCACCACCCAGACAGCAATCATGTGGTAGCTCCCAGTCCCGGGCTGGATTTGAACTGGCTGCAGAGAGAGAGTTGTGCCTCTTCCCTCAGCTCAGCCCAAAGAATCATGCCTTCTACCCCCCCGACCTCTGGAAGCTTTCACAGGTTCACCCCTCTGCAGCCTTGGCTCTACCTTTGGGTTTGTTGGCATGTGCTGAGCGGATATTCTGCGTTAACATGAGCAGCCGCTGCTCCCGGGCGTCGTGGAGCCGTAGGTACATTTCCCGCCAGGACTCAAACTCTTCCGGCTTCTCTTTCTTGAAGTCCCGGAGGCAGTGATTCTGCCACAGCTGATCCGTGTCTTCAATTAAGACCTGGAGACAGGCCCACAAAATCTCTCAAACATATATTTTTCTGGCATGGTCTCTGGAAATCACAGGCTCAGACTTCTCAACCCATTTCACCTTATCTGCTCTCCTCTCTCTACAACACTGCTGCTCGTGTCATCAGGCAGTCAGAAGGGCTGGCATACCCCACCCATCTGATGCCAGCAGTCAAGAACCTGACTTCTCAGAGGTTCAATTCAGCTCCTTCCCTTGATCAGGCCCATCCCAGTGTCCAGGCAGGATATGCCTCACATCACAAAGCAGGAGCCTTATGCAAAGGGTCAGCTGTTGCTGTGGCCTCAGTAAAACCCTGCTCATATTCCCCCCAACCCGCATCTCTCATCATGCAGCACTAGTCCCTTGACTAGTCTGGAGTAACAGCTCAGCAGTACCAGGACGTCAGCTAGGAACTACATGATAGCAGAGTGACCCAAGCTACCAGGAAGGCACTTCTTAAGTGAAAAAGCAGCCGTCATGCAGCTGATGTGGAGGGAAGGGTGTTGGGGGCCACATGTGCCATCACTGTGCAACAGGAATCTTAGAAAGCAGGAGGCGAATGCATTCAGCATTCATAAGTTACACTGGGGACAAAAGAGGAGTAACAGTGGCACTGCTCTTTCTTTTGACTTCCACCCCAAGGATCACTTAATGGCAGCTAGTACCTGACACAACCATGAAGGCAAGGGGCAAGCCATTTCCAAGCCTTAGCAGCCTGTGCTACAGCTGGGCATCAACAGGAGAGAGAGTAGATGACAGGCATCGCCCAGGGAGTGGCTGGACCACACAGTCCAGACTCCTTGGAGCTCAAAACTTTCCAGGAACCTTCTTCCACCCCCGGAGGGCTAGAAACACTGAGCAGGCATGACATTCCCTCCATGCCCAGCCTGCCCCTCCAAGCCAGGAGACACTCACATGGTTACACTCCTCAATGCGGTACAGCTGCTCAGGGGTGCACCTCTCCAATACTGGTTCCAGCACTGTAAAAGGGACACCACCCACTTCATAGATAGCTATGAGCAAAGAGACACACCGGGTTACTTCTCACACTCCTTTTACCCCCCCAACAAAATGCCTGCTGAGTTTATTATAGACACAGATGCCTGTGGCCACACTGGAAAGGCAACAGAAGGCAGCAATTGTTAAACAGACTATGGCAATGTTACACAATGCAAGGGGAAGGAAAGAGAGCACCATTTCCTGCAGTTACTGCAGGAAGAAATCCGAGTGGTTTGTTGGAACAACACCTCTATTGCCGTTGAACACTACCATGGCCTCTAATGGTCAAAGCTCAGTTACATTCCCAGTCAGGACCTCAGTTCTATGCCTTGTTTCCCCACAGTGCAGCGCTTCCTGACTGACAGACAAAAGCACCAGATACCAGTACCTGCAGCCCCCTGGCTGCTTTGATGGTCTTCCATCCAACTATTCCAGCTTAGCTTGGTAGACGCATGGGAGCAACACCTGACTCTAGGTATAATAAGTTAACTGCAGTTTACTACAAAACTCCAATAACCAGCAAATTGCTGGCACTGATATTTAGAACTAGCTCAGAAGGAGCAAGAGAGTTCATCAGGTCAACACCTTTACAGCAGAGCAAGGGTGGTACTCACAGTCAATGTTGTTGCTGAGGACTCTGATGCACTGCTCATACAGAGACATCATTTTTGGGAGGTAGCTGCTTTTAGAGCCCGAATACACTTGCATCTTTGAATTCAGCCTGCGTCCTGTAAACCCGGACTCATTCTCCTCAGTGGGGGAGGACACTGCTGTGGGCACACGGAAAAGACGACACATATGCAGCGTTATGCATTCATCTGAACACAAAGAGCAGCCTCGGTGGATCAGAGCAATAAGAGACAGACCATGATGAAATACAACTTGTCTAAAGCACACTGGAGGCCAGCTGAACCAAGCTGGTGAAGTGGTGGAAAGGCCTCTACCCATGCCTGAAGGGAGCCATGTAGTCGGGGAAGGTCTGTCAAAGCTTGCTTCTCAGAATAAGCCACCTGCTAGAGGCTCATGAAAGGATTTTCCTAACCTCCCTTACCCCAAAGTAAGGGGGAGGATTCTACTCTCCTCTGAAGCATCAGGTGGGACCACTGCCAAAAGCAGAATACTGGATCCAGCAACTGAAGCCGAGTCATGCAGGGCAGTACTGTGTGGACGATATACTAGATACTGCACAGAGAAGTGAAGCCAAGTAATACAGCCCACACTCAGCCCACCCCCCGCTTCTCCTCCCCTGCCCCCCAACTGGCCACAGTCTGTTCCATTCCCATGCTCTAAACGCAACATACCTTTTCTTTTCATCTGGGGACAGGGTATCGATTCAAGAGAGGGAAGGGGGCGATAATTGGCCTGGATCAGGGGCAAGGGGATGTCTGGTAACGTTGGCACCACATCAATGGGGATCTGGAGGATGAGAGAGTGTGTTCACCACTTAAGAGAGACCCCAGAGTTCCATCCTGTCATGCACAGAAGCTAGTAGGGAAGGAGGGGGCCTGGAAGGGGGGGGTGGTTCTAAGTATTTTTGAATTGTCACATCATAATTTAGAACTACTGCTTTCATAATGAGGTTTAAATAGCATGCTGAACACTTGCATATCAGAAGGTTAGGATGTCTCTGTAAATGGGAGGAGCTGCCTCCTCCTCCTCCATTTCTTTATGTTCTTGAATAGCATCTTCAGCAAGAAGAACACTAATTTCTGTATTCCTCTCAGATGTAGAATCACTAGCTTTTAAGAAGAAATCAGTTATTCCCACTGTGTGTGTTTGTAACCATTGTTACCTGGTTCTCAGATTTGGCGAAACATCTTGCCATTAGCTTT
>NW_017729015.1:16265509-16269958 GCF_001723915.1 Gavialis gangeticus | reverse complement strand
GGTGGTGGTGGTGTGGGGGGGGTATTAACCTTTTTGTTTAAATAAAACCCACAGGAAGAACAGCCTATAAAAGGCAGGAGAATGCCAGGAAGAAGCCATGGCCCCACCGCATTAAGATGTCAGGGAGGAACGCAAACAGGCCAATCCTCCTACAGCTTCCCAGCACTTCCCTAACGTGTGGCACTCATGACACAGGGTATGGACACACATACATTTGGAGCCATTTTAAAGGGGGAGTGGGGGAAACCTTTGTCCTCCCATCCACATGGCAACTGTTGGGTTCTAACAGTTAGGCCTGGACAAGCTGGGAATGAAAGAAACGTAGCAGGACTGCTCCCAATTTAAGGCTGGCTGAAGCAATATTAAAAGTTGGGGCAATTTTACTATGTTTTTATCACATATAACTTAAAACATAACAGCTGCTGTGCACGCTCCAAAACATAGGTGTGCCCATAGCCACAAAGTACCATGTCAGGGAATCACAGAGAAGTAGGACTGGAAGGGACCCCAGACGTCATCTGTCCAACTGCCTGCCTAAGGCAGGACCATCCCCATCCAATGAGCTAGGTGAGAAGCTGAATAAGGACAGACAGTCTTGCAACATAACGGCACCTGGAACTCTGCACTAGAGAATGTGGTCCCATGTGAGGGATCAAAGCCCCAGACACCAGAAGGACACCAGCCAGGAGACTGGCCCCCTGCCCAACAAGGCTACCGCAGAAAAAAGGTGTAAATAAACCCCAGGCCCCTGCCCAACAGGGAAGGTGTCACAACAACACCATACTTGGTTCACATGCAGTCCTTCAGGTCTTACCCTTGGAGGCTTGGAGGCCTCGGATTGCTTCTTCTCCGACTTCTTTCCACTTGCCTGCTTGTGACTCTGGCCCTTTCGGCTCGAGTCTGAGCTCTTGGTGCTGGCTTTGGACCCATTCTGTTTGCTGTGTCCTCTGTCTTTCTCTGGAACTGAGCCAGAGGATTTGACCACTTTTTTCTTCTTTTTCTGGGGCTGGTCGTAGCTGAGGTACGACTCAAAGGACATTGTAGGTTG
Organism: Gavialis gangeticus; assembly: GCF_001723915.1. Lineage (NCBI taxonomy): Eukaryota > Metazoa > Chordata > Crocodylia > Gavialidae > Gavialis > Gavialis gangeticus. Next base: position 16,268,910 of record NW_017729015.1, on the reverse strand, counting down.
TTCAAACTCATCCTCCATTTCCCCCTCCCCAAAGCTCGAGGAGAAACCTACAGATTTTTTGTCCAAGTTTGAGGCTTTGAGTTTGCCCTCTGCAGTCTTTAAGCTGGTTGAAAGCCCCTTCCCTTTGCTCCTGTTTGAGGAGTCACCCTCAGGTTTCCGTTTCTCCCGGTCCATACCGGATATCTCCAAGTTTGGCTTGACCTTATCTGTTTTGGCCTTCTCAGAGTCCCGGTGTTTTTGCTTCTTAACATGGTTGTCCAAAGCCTCTTCAAAGTGTGGCTGCAGCTTCTCTTTCCTGGAGCTGCTCCCCTCTCTATTCTTCTCCTTCTTGGTCCCATCTGAGGTCCTCTGCTTCTCCTTGCTACCACCTGCTGAGGGAGTCTCTCGAAATTGCTCCTTCAAAGCAGCCTTGTGCAGCTTGTCTGGGCTAAAAGTCAAGGTCCTCTCCTCCCCCTTGGCGTCAAGGCGCTGCCTCTCTTTGTGAGAAGACTTGTGTTCCTTGCTCCGACTCAGGTTCCCTTTGCTGTGGGATTCCCCAAGGTTTCTCTCAGGGTTCCCCAATGATTTATCCTGAAAGCTGTGGCCTTTGCTAGCTTTTTGATGAAACACCATCTCCTCCACCTCGTGCTCCTCACTGGCATAATGATCCATGTACAGCTCCTGAGGGCTCTCACTGGGCTCAGGGGACACTGTGTGTCCATAGTCCGAGTACTCCTGATCTGAGGAGTGCACTGGGGAAGCTCTGCCCCAGCTCTTGCCCTCCTGGCTGCCATAACTGATGGTTTGATGGGCTCTCTCAGGCTCAGAATACCTTTTGGACTTTCTCTCTCTATGGTTTGAACCATATGACTGACTGCAGGAAGGCTGGAAGGCTTCTGGATAGTCATGCTCAGCTTCCTCTTCCTCTTTTGGGGAAGGTTCTCGCTGTCTTTTCCTTGAGCTATTCCTCTCGTAGTCACACTCTTCAGAATCTAAATTATTCCTAGGAGGGACAAAGATAACAATTAGAGCAGTGGTTCTCAAACCTTGTTAGACTTGAGGCACCACTCAGAAAGGGCCAGCTCTTAAGTTTTTGCTTATTTTTTTGACTACAGAACAACAACAGAGCAATTTTGCAGTTGCAAAGAACACAGAAACATTCTGCCCTGCTATGGTCTTTCTAACGCTACACATTCCTATGGGAAATAGCTGCGTTTAACATATGAATCACATTTGCACACTTAATACTAATAGTGCACGGCACCACACAGCACCCTGGTTGAGAATCAACTGAATTAGACTAAAACCCACAAGCAAAAGACAGCTAATTCCACCAGATGATATGGATGGAGGCAAGAAAAAACATCTGGAGGTTCAATATGGTAAAGAGTTGCACTGGTGACTCTTCCTTGCACACAGTTCATAGACTTAGTACAAACTTCCCTGACCCTTCACTTACTGGGACTGAAGATTTCCCAACTCACTGGGAAAGAGTGTGCGGGGAACATGGGCACATTCCCTCAAACACTGCACATGCCAGACTGCAGCAGCCATTTGAACCCCCACTCCCAGTACCAGGAGGACTCATTTATTTACTCCAGTCCCCTTCCCCCTAGACCCAATACACAGCTGTTCCTACAGCACATTTGCTAGTGGTAGCTGAAGGGTTAAATTTTCACGGCAACCATTTTCACTCCTGCAAAAAGCCACTTCCTCTGCCTTTTGCCTACGGCCCCCCTTCCCATTTACAGTATTGGGGAAGTGAGAGGCAAGGGCTGGCCCTCTTTAGCAAAGAGGCTTTTTAGTTATCTACAGTTAATCTCTCCATCGTGCTAGTTTCCTGAAAGTCAAACCTTTCCTCTAGCAAAAACTGCAGCAGTCAGCACAGCAGAGCCCCGCAACCAGCCCCAGTCAGGAAACTTACTTCTCTGAGGCAGCTTTGTGCAAAGCCATCACTTTTGCATACCAAATTTCACCAGGGCCTCTGCCTATTTCTAAGGTCACAGATGCTAGTATCTCCATCACCAGATGCAGCTAAGCTCATATAGCAAGACAGAGTCCGGTTGACTTACCGTTCTACTTCCTGGGGGGGTGGCACCAGCTTCTTCCACCTGGCTACTAGGTTCTTGGCAAAGTCTCCAACCAACTCGTGTTTTCGTAAACCATTCACAGTTTTCCCTACACCAGTCTCCTGAAAGAGTGGGAGAGAGATACAAGACACCAGTTGATCTTTGCAAGCCGAAGTCACTCTCAGCTAGGAGCAGCCTATTTCAGGATGACTCAAGTCAAAACCACCAGATGCACTTAGTTATCCATTCAAGGTTTATGCTCAAAGAAAGTTAGAGACTATATTTAACTACAGGGCTGTCTACCGTATCAGCTAGGGAGGCAACGCCTCATTATCAGCCTCCAGCTGGGTAACCAAAAGACAGCTATTGCAGCAAGAGCTCTCACTAGGACAGGACAAAGTTACTGTAAAACAGCTTCACACAAAATACAAAAATTGGAAGTCCACCATGCTATTTAAATGGTTTTAGGTAGAGAAGCAAAATGCCCAGATGAGAACCGAGACAGTTTTAAATCAAATACCCTTGAAAAAGGATTGAAGCTATTCTGTTTATGTCAAAGGTAATGCGGGGCCTCTGCAAGGCATGCTAGGAAGTCTGGTCATTGCACCAGATGATAAAGCTAACCTATTTAACAATTTCTTTGCCTCCATTTTTCTGAGCAGGGACCAGGTCACCCCCCACACCAGGACCCCCACAGACCCTATGGGAGGCACACCCAGGCCTAGGGTCAGTGAGGATCTAGTCAGGAAACTTCTGGAGGGACTGGACGTATTTAAATCAGCTGGTCCTGATGATCTCCACCCCAGAGTGCTGAGGAAATTAGCGGAGGTCATTGCGGGACCCCTGGCACAGCTTTACGAGCACTCGTGGTGCTCTGGTGAGGTGCCAGAGGACTGGAAAAGGGCCAATGTGGTTCCCATCTTCAAAAAAGGGGAGGAAGGAGGATTCGGGAAGCTACAGGCCAGTTAGTCTTACCTTGATTGTGGGTAAGCTTTTTGAGAGGGTTATCCCGGCGCATGTCCACGAGGGGCGAGCGGGGGAGATTATGCTCAGGGGCAACCAACACAGGTTCATTAGTGGCAGGTTCTGTCAGACCAACCTGGTGGCCTTCTACGACCAGGTCACCAAATCCTTAGATGCAGGGGTAGCAGCGGACGTAGTCTTTCTGGACTTCAGGAAGGCCTTCGACACTGTTTTTCACCCCGTTCTCATTAAAAAACTAGGGGACTGTGGCATCGACACCTACACAATCAACTGGGTCACTAACTGGCTGGAGGGCCGCACCCAGAGAGTGGTGGTGGACGGGTCATTTTCAACCTGGAGGGATGTGGGCAGTGGGGTCCCCCAGGGCTG
>NW_017729015.1:16261124-16265476 GCF_001723915.1 Gavialis gangeticus | reverse complement strand
GATGTGGACAACATGGAGAGGGTCCAGAGGAGGCCACTCACATGGTCAGGGGGCAGCACGGCAGGCCCTACAAGGAGAGGCTACGGGACCTGAACCTGTTCAGCCTCCACAAGAGAAGGCTGAGGGGGGATCTAGTGGCCTATTACAAACTGGTCCAAGGGGACCAGCAGGCACTGGGGAAGTCCCTGTTCCCCCGAGCACTACCAGGAGTGACTAGAAATAACGGTCACAAGCTGGCAGAGGGTAGATTCAGACTAGATATCAGAAGGCACTACTTCACGGTCAAGGCAGTTAGGATCTGGAACCAACTTCCAAGAGAAGTGGTGCTGGCCCCTACCCTGGGGGTCTTTAAGAGGAGGCTGGATAAACACCTTGCTGGGGTCGTTTGACCCCAGTACTCTTTCCTGCCATGGCAGGGGGTCAGACTTGATGATCTGCTCAGGTCTCTTCCAACTCAACCAACTATGAAACTATGAAAGGTCTCCCATGAGGCAACACTGACTAAGAACACCCCATGCAACTCTGGGCATTCAAACTGTCCAAGAAGATCCCCTGATGCCATAACAAAACTGATGCAGTGTTGGAATGAAGGAGCTATGAAAGTCTGCCATATTCAGCAGGTGGTGACTTTTGACCCAGTACTGAGCCAGCATTTGAGCAGGAGTAGATCATCTGCTAGACGAGACATGGAGCAGAGCTCTCAGACCTTTTTAGTTGTTCCTAGATGTGGTCTGAAGGCTCATCTAATCACCCAGTCTGATCTGTATAGCAGGGCTAGAGAACCCAGTCAAGAGCCCTATAACTAACAACTGAACTGGTTCCCTTGGTGGGACACTCCTGAGTGAAACCACCATCACTTTGAAACTAGAAATGAAGTATAAATCTATAAGTCTGATTTGGACTTCATTTATTATTAATGACCCCTCAGCATTTTTTTCACAAGAGCTATGGAGTTAGTTTTGCTATCCCAATCCATTTTAAATTTGGGGAAACATCTGATCTCCCTAAATCCCTCCAGCTCTTTTCATTTTGATGGCACCTTCCTTCCCTTCCTATATTAAAGCAATTCTGGATGCAGACACATCAGGGTTGCACACTGAGATTGTCACGTAGTTCTTACCACAAGGATGTCGACCGTAATGGGCAATTCAGAAAGTTTCTTCAGACTTTTCAGGAGCTGCAGAGACAAGAAGGAGGGTGCTTAGATTCTCTCCACCACGTAACTGAGATAAGAAAGCAAGAACATTCTCCACGGCATGAGAGTTTGCGAGAGGATCCGAGTAGCAAACAGCTGTTATCTTGCCCCAGTCAAGCTGGTAAGTTGAACATTAGGACAGCTAATTCCTAACAAGTGGGTATTTTGTTGAAGACAGGGGTACAGTGCTGCCAGGGCATGAAAAGGGGGAACGTTTGCTTCATCTGAGAATGTCAAGATGCACTTGTGTGTTTTAAAACTTAATTCCCAGAGGAGTTGAAGCAGATCACCAGTCTATAGGTCAGGAACACAGACAGATTACACAATTTGCGAGTCACACAACAAGTCTGTGAAATAGAAGTCCTCTGAGAAGAGGAGAGACAGGATCCTTTGGGTAGGTCTCAAGTCAGGCAAAAAGGGGAGGGAGCACAGCAGAGAAGTCATCAACACCATACTTGAAAAGCAGAGGCTTCAGAACTGACTCCCAGTTCTGTGTTCGACCCACAGCACAACCCCCTCTTCCCCCCCCATGATTTCACTACAACCAAAAAGTCCAGTTTGATGCGTCAACCATTCACTTGACCTTTATAGCTGATTCAACACACTCTTCAGCCTCCCACCAATGACACAATTACTTTTTAGCCTATGAAGACACAGGCACCCTTTCTGGAGTGACCTGTCCCCAGCCTCTATTCGCTTGCTGCCTTCTTTTTTAAAGATGTGAAGAAGTGCATCATTCATGCCTCACTAAAGATGCGCTGTCAGGTCCAACAACACACAGCTGCTTACTGGACTAAGGATGGAAAAGGAGTCCTGGTACAATGCAATTTGCTATGCAAAGCACTGAGAAGGGAGGTTGGGACAGGGAGAACGCTGCCACTTCCACCCCTGTAAAGGTCAAGGAGCCACTTTACCAAGGTGCTTGTGATTCTTGCTGGTGCCAAACCCAGGGAAAAGTACACAGCTGGAATCCTAACCCTCAGGAGGTCGTGGTGGTTTCCTGCATTAAAGCGAGAACCACAGCCCAGAACTCAGTACTTCTCATGGCACCTACCCGACACCGTGCTGCAGGCCATACAGGACTGGACCCCAGACCCAAAGAACTTATTTTTCAATCGCTATTAATTTCCGTTGACTACTCCCTGCCTGTTGAAACAATGGATAGCCACAGAACAAACAGTGGAGCTTTCTGACATAGAGTTGCTTGGAAAAACAAAGGAGAGGTGCGACTCACTGGGGTCTTGCCACTGTGACTGAAGGGTAGCTTTCATGTTTTGGATCTATTTAAATACTGAGAACAAGTGACTTTTGGTATTTCATCTCAAGAATGCTAAAGACAGAAATTATCCTAACGAGCTCCCACAATATACCAGCTCTGAAATTCCCTTGTCCACTGCCCCCACCTCAGTCCCACTTCCCAGTTAAGGAGCTCCCCTAGGCCCACGAGGGCATCGAATGGAAGCTCTACCACCATAACTAGTCTTTTTGCCTTAATCCTCTTATCACCTGATCTCCCAACAGGTGGACACAAAGCTGACCTGAAGCCCTGTCAGTTTGCTTAGGTAGCTCCTGCTGGGAAATGATGATCCCGCTGCCTTCAGCCCAGCGCTGACAGCACCGCGGCCCCAGCACGCCCCTCAGCAGTGGCTTGGTAGCCTCCTTTCCCTATTCCGGTGCTGCTGCACACAAGGATCCCTGGCAGAATCAGGCCCAACCACACAGTGCTTTGAATCTGCAGCTCACACTTGAAGGCCTAGATGAAAATGCAACCAAGAACAGTGGCCATCCCAATTCTGGGATGTAATGCTACATCATTCCATCTAATAGAGGATTCACTTAAAAAACCCTGCCTCGCATCTCAGTCGCTGCTCTCTAGCCTACCTAACTCAATGCGGTGCAGCTGTCCTGCCACAGCAGCACAGAGCTCAGCACAAGCCAACCACCAAGCATTTACCCAGCTTATGCCAAGTTCTGCACTGCCACAGGCAGGCTGCTACCAATACCCAAGCGAGGCAGGCACATAGACAACACCCTGCAGTGATGATGGGCACTATTCTCAGTTGAGGAAACAGATATGCAGCAGGTGGAAAAGATCTATTGAAGCATCCAGCCCATTGCTTTGACACGTTATGATCATCCCCCTCTGTCCATCTCCTTGTCCTCTCTCTCACTTCCCCAGGTAACTACTCCACAGCTGAACAGACCCCAATATGTAGAGACTCCCCTTTATATTTATTTTAATTTCGTCTCAATATGTCATGAGTCCTAGAAAACAGGACTCAAGCTATGCCCCTTCGTAGTATCCCAGATGGTACTTCTCACTCCTTAATTATCTGTAGCCATTTGAGTCATACTTTTACAAACAAGAAGGCAGCTTTCCCTGCCCTCCCCCCACCAAACCAGTTAGTATTAATGTTTTCCACATGGGAAAAACCGGCTGGAATGACTATTGCTTTTATTCTACAACAGTGCCCAGGGAGAGCACTATGCAGGAACAGCTGTTGTGAAATAACTTATTACAAACACTGACTGGACTGGGTCCCGAGGAAAAATCCACACATCTCACGACTGGAGAGCTTCTCAGTCACATCAGGCTAAATCAAACTGAGATAACATTTGATCGTACATATGCATGCACATCTTGCCCATCAAGACAGAATCTAGGTGTGACTTCAAACTTTTAGGGTGCAGGTACAAGTTGCCTCAAGTTGGAATTCAGCAGGTTTTCTAGACAAGCTGCAAACCTTAAACAGATGTTTTCAGGTTACAAACCTTTTGAATCCTACATCACCAACAGCATCTTGGACTGTCGGAACAAGACTCTCTGCTTATTATTTACATGGAACAAGTGGAACACACATACAAGCCAGTTTCACTTTTCAATCCAGAGCGTAAGATTTTTTGGAACGTGGAGGGGATGAAAAAAGAAATCCACAAGTCCTCAGTGCCCCCAAGGTGCCAGAGTTTGGTGTCCTGGGGCTCATGACCTAGCCCAAACCTGGTCTGTGTCTGTGATGTATGCACACAAACACACTCCAGTAGCCCAAACCTGCATTTTGTGTGTGTATGTGCGTGCATGCACACATGTGCATATGCATGGTGATATATGCACACTCCAGTAGCCCAAACCCACGGGGGGGGGGGGGGGGGGGGGGAT
>NW_017729015.1:16239961-16260893 GCF_001723915.1 Gavialis gangeticus | reverse complement strand
GGGGGGGGGGGGGGAGGGGGTGATATCTGCATATACACACACTCCAGTATCTCAAACCTGCAATGGTGTGCACACGCGTGATATATGCACACTCCAGTAGCCCATACTTGCAGTGTGCACGCACGCATGTATTATATATGCATATATACACACTCCAGTATAGAGAGCTTTGGGATTTGATCCCCATTTTAAACAATAAATAAATAAATAAATAAAAAGGAAGTTGAGCTTCACCCAACTGACAGCCACCCCTTAACTGGCAGATGTTTGCTGTTTGTAAATCAGGAATGCCTCTTTTAACAATTTTTTCTTTAAATGATGTTTTTGAAGAGCATGTTACTATCAAGCAACCACATCATGGCCTGATCCCATCGTCTTAATGAGGATGCTATGTTGCTTACATATCCCATTACCCCCTCCCACAAACACATGCACACACAAAGAAAACAAGCAGGACTGAAGTATTCAGCTAAGATTTTGCACCTCCTCCAATGGAAAATATGAGTTTCCAACCCATGACAGCACATCCAAAGTTTTCCCTCACAGAGCTGTGTGCCAGCCAGCATAATATTAATACCTAACATTTTCTAGCAGTGGAACCCAATTAATTTTACAAAGTGGGGGGCGGGAAAGGGAGGAAACATTATTATTTCCAGATTCTAGATAAGTTGACCCAGCAGCCAGTAATGAGATGCTTCCAATTCCAAAGAAAGTCCTAAAAACCTTGAGCTGGACAATTGTCTCAGCCCCTATTGCACCCAGTTTCTCTAAAATAGTCATCATGCTTTCTGGAAGGGGTTTGACGATGAATGTTACCAGCATGCTGAAGCTCCAAAGTTTATAACACAAAAGCAGAAACCCACGACATGTCATTTTTTAAACTGACAACTACATACAAAAGAGGTCTAAGCTCCAGTACACTACAGTCTAAATCTGGGCCTAGGAACACTAGCAGCTCTCTGATTTTCATTCAAAAAGTATTCAAAAATTAAAAAAAAAGGTAAAATTGGGACATCTCACTCCTGCAAAAAGGAGGTTTGGAAAGAGCTCATAACTTCTTGCACTTCTTTAAATAAAGAAAACAAAGCCCTCCGATATACTTGCACAATCAAACAGCCAGGGGTAATCATAAATAGTTATTGATACTGTACAGCAGCAGTTCCCAATCTGTGGTACGGGTACCACCAGGGGTATGCAGACGACCTGCCAGTGGCATGCATTAACAGATTTATTATAATTACTTTATATGACAAAGATTTGCTGGTGGTACTTAAGGTTGTATCATTTTAAATTGGTGGTGTGCAATCTGTCAGATTTTGGGAACCGCTGCTGTATAGTGCCTATAAGATAAGAAACACAGTGTAAAACCCAACCAAAGAGTGACCATATCATTAGGATGCAGGTACATAAATATCACCCTGAATTTATGTAGGGGGTAGACTAGAGTTTGGGGGAGAAGGGATTGCATACACTGGTATTGCACATGAAACCCTCTAGATAATAGACTGGGTAGATGTTCAAAACATCAGATGCACCTTTCTCAAATCCCTGGCCCAAGGGTCGGCAATGTTTTTGGGCAGAGCGCCAAAAACACCTGCAACCTCAATTCATAAGATGGCGTGCCAGGGGCCGACTGCAAGGGGCCCGATCCTTGCTGTGGCAGTGCAACCCTGGCCCCTTCTCTGCCGTCTGCGCCAAGTAAAATGCCTTCACGTGCCACACTCTGGCACCCGTGCCAGGGGTGACCTACCCTCCAGCCCCGTAATGTATCCCAGGCTTCTCATGCTTAGCTTCCTCTCAAGTAATGTCACACATTTCACTCAGCCTCTTGAGCCTAACTCCTGTTTAGGGCACCAACTGTCCCTTGGGGCTTGGCGAGACTCCTTGACTGAGCAGTGAGGACAAATGGGCTGTCCCCTCTGAAGCCTGGGAGGTACCAAAACAAGCAGTCATTCATACTAGATTGCAGAGAGCTCGTAACACAACCCTCCTCCTCTTCTACACAAGCGGATAAAGAGCCCACACTTATTTCAATTGTCAACAGCAGCCGAGTGCCCCAGTTCGCACCCACGGGGCAGTTCACCCGCTCCAGAGTTAAGGCTGCCCCACTGTTTCTCTCACTGATTAGCTGAAATCCAGTCCACTCCACCATTGAGCGGACTCATCGGGTGTCCACACAGAGCAACCAAATTCATCTCAACTACTCTAACAGCTGGAGTTGGAAAACAATAAGAAAAGATTAAAAACGTAGATTTTACGTAGATGTGTGGCAGGAGAGATGCACATCTGCCGTGCAGGCCCCAGCCCCGAATTTACTGGGACAGACCCAGAAACGCGTCTCCGTTGGAGGGACGCCGCTGACCTGGCTCTCCCCAGAGCTTGCCCACCAGTGCACACCACCGCCAGCCACACGCGGGGCTGCTTCAGCTGCAACCCACGCCAATGACAGCTGTCAGTCACCTGCCAGCTGGAAAGATTCCCCCAGGCCAACGCGGAACCAGAATTAGACCGGGGCAGCTCTCTCCTGAAAGGACAGCCCTGCCATGGGCAGAGAAAGCTGTGCGGGGGCACGGGGTATCCCCCGCTGCCGCTGGCTTGGAGAAGGAGCCTCCCCAGGCCCTCGGTGCCAGCCCCACCATGGGGGGTGCGCTCCCTTCCCAGGGGTCTCGGCCGCAGGGCTGGGGCCCGGCAGGGCAGACCTGGAGGGCCAGAGGCAGCTCCCCGGGGGCACGGTGGTGCTGTAGGTCGCCCCCCAGGCTCAAGCCCCGCTCCCCCTCGGCCCGGTCTGCTCCTCGGGTGCCCATTTCAGCACGGGGATCCCCCCCGGGCCTACCCCTCAGAGCAAAGCCCGGCTCCCCGCCCCTCACGGGCCGCCCAGCGCCGCGATGGCAGCAGGGGGCAGCTGGAGCGGGGCCCCCGGCCCGCCCGGCCCGCGCCGCTACCTTCTTCGGCTCCGAATTGCCCGAGAGTCGCGACTGCAGCTTGCCCACAACTTCCAGCACCGACTCCGCCATTTTTACTGCTGGACAAGCCTCCACGCCGGAAGCGGCTTCACCGCCCGCTGGCCAACACTGGGTTTCCCGCAGCTCGGCGCCATCTTGGCTCCTGGCAGGAAACGGAAACCCCTCCTCCTCCTCCCCCGGGGTGGTCAACAACAACGGGGCGCCATCTTGGGTCCTGGCAAACGGCGAAGGCTGGAAGGACCCTTTTGTCATCTTGGGTGCTGGCAAGAAGCTGCTGGGATTGGAGGCAATTGCCATCTTGAGTGCTGGCAAGAGGGTTCAGTCAGAGCCAGTGCCCTCTTTTGCTAGACAGAGTGAGGCCCGTTCCCTGTCTTCCTCTAAGGCCAGTGAAGACAGGTCCCAGGCCTTAAAGACTCTGGAGTACCAGGGTGCATGCCGCAGCCCTGTGTCTTCACACCCTGCCCAATATGCCTGGCTGCCATACACCAAGGTGCACGTCTTCCCCTTCTCGCCCCACACCATGGGGGAGCCTGCGCATGTTGGATCTGGGGCTGACGCACTCAGCCAAACACAGCAAATACAGCACACCGATGCACCTGGACGCTGGGCACGGAAATCCACATACCCAGCAACAGAGAACATGGCATTTGGGGTCCGATCCCGCAATGCCACATACCAGACGACTACACCTGCTTGTGTTGCACAGCAGCCCATGAGGTCCGATGCAGCGAATACAGCACATGGATGCACCTGGACGCTGGGCACAGAAATCCACATACCTGGCAACAGAGATCGTGGCATTTGGGCCCCGATCCCTCAATGCCACGTACCAGCTGAGCATGCCCGCTGGCATCACATGGCAGCCCACGAGGCCTGACGCAGAGGGCGGGGAGGAGAGTGCTTCAGGATGGTAGGCATCACTGCTCTGGGCCTCCAGTGCCATTCCTAGACAAAGCTTTAAAGGGTGATGAAACAGGGCAGGAACAATGCAATTATTACAAAATCATGGATGACAAACACAGGTGGTTCAGACTGTAGGTGATGGTGAAACACCATCAAACCACGCAAAGTAAGAAATGCAATGTAAGAAACCCAAATGGCTTCACCATGGCTCAGCACAACAGCACGATGACAGAGGAGGGTGAGTGTAGGACCTTGAAACTGGTGAGTTCATAGCCAGGACCTTGAAACCCTTCTCTTGTAGCCAGGCTGTTCCCAAATGTCATTCATCTGATCAATAGATGCCTTCCCCTAGGTCTTTTAATAGTTGGGGTACCAGATGAAACTGAATTTCACAATCGTGTTGGATATTTTTCCTGTATTTTTCCCCTCTGGGTGTTAATCCTCATGAGCAGTGTAACTTAATTACAAATTAACTGATGTGGTTATTGTAGCATGTTGAGGAATGTGGTGCGAAAAATAAATTGGAGGCAATTAGAATTAAAATATCCCTGAGTATAAATATTCCCAACAATATTTGCTGCCTTTGATGACAAAGTGAAGGGCTGATCATTGGAAAAAAGGACACTCTGGGCTCTTGTTCTCTGCCAATGTGTCTACTCGACTCATTCATCTAAAAGGGTGAAAAATCACCATTGTGCATCTGGCCAGCACAATACCTAAGGAGCACTTGAACTCTCTAAATAGGCTCCCGTATGTTGTAAGTGCTGCCTGGATTTCACAGCTGAGCCCAGCACGGGGGTGGAACTCAACCCACGGGACTTTCCCAGCTTCCAGTGAGGAACACATTCTCTGATCTAGAGCTGAGAAAAGTGCATGCACATTTTCCAGGGAGCCCCCGTTTGACTTGGGAATCTCGTTTCTCTTTGTGTCTTTTCCCTGTTTGCTCTGAACCTGCTGGAACATGCTCGGGGGAAAGGCGTGCGCAAAGTGGGAGTTTCACTTAAACAGTTGCCAGAGGCTAATTTCACTCTGAGTGCGAGTTCCTAGAGGCGCACAGCACCTCTGTTCTGTGTCGGGTGTGGTGGGTCTGCTGTGCATGTTATTAAGAACAGCGATGCTGGGCACCTGGCAGGTTCAGCCGCACCGCGTAGACTATGACAGAGTGGCTGATTGATTTTTCTTCACCCCTTTCCTAATGATTGGGCTATCCCGTTCTCCCTCCCAACCTGTCCTCAAACAACCTCTCTCCTGTATCAGGTGCCTTTGGCTGCCTCGCCATTCGCTTGCTGTCATGGTTGGTGGAAGATTAGAGAACACGCTGCTGTTTATTGCTACCTCGAGATATTGGCAGAAGTGGTACAGATGCATTTGGCTGGTACAGAGCTCCCCCACTCCCTTAGCCTATCCCTTTCCAGGTCTCTCCAGTCTCTGCCGAGGACAGCTGTCCCTGCGTCACCACCAGAAGGTTGATGTAAATGTTGCTGTGATAAGAGCAGTCAGCTGGCCTGCCCTGACAAGGGGGAGGATGTTGCATGTGGAAAGTTGAGGGTCTTGCAGTCTGTTCACCAGCAGAGCACACAGGCTCTGTCCTAGCCACAGCCCCCCCTGGACTGACCAGTCTTAACATCAAGGTAAGGAGCAAAGAGAGCTTCTATCTCTAAATTAAACTAAAAACCCAGAGCTGGCCCTTTTGTGCTTCAGTATTTACAGAGAGATTGTCTTGTTCAGGTCACCAGAATGTTTCATTTGATTGCAAATGGAGAATGCTGGCATGGGGAAAGTACCTTTGTTTGTCTTTATTTTTTTAAAGAAGGTGGAACAGAAGACAGTTTACTGAAGGTGAAAGAACCTGGAGATTTAGCTTCCAAATCTTTTTCCAGGAAAGGTCTGTGTTTATTTTTCAGCTCACACCGTTTTGTGTTTCCACAGCACTTGAAGGGCTCAGTTGTTTTAATACTAATTAAGACTGTTTGATGAGACATCAAAGAAAATAATCCATATATCAAATACTGATGGGTATAATTTCACCAAGCACGGATTAATCTTTGCTGTTTGCTTGGCACCGTGCTTAGCTCGTCATCATACTGGTGCAGAGATGAGATAAGCAGGACTGAGCCGGGAGGGGAGAATTACTGACTCTTTTGAAAGTTTACACAGAACAATCCTTGCATCTTACTTTGCTGTCTGCGCCCTTTGAAATCTCATCAAACCATTCGAGCTTTGCTTCCTGGGGATTAGTCTGCATGAAAGATATTCCCTTTCATATAGTGGATACTGTGATCAGAAACAGCAAAGCTGCCCCATATTAAATGAGCTGTTTTTAGCAAAGGTCATTTTGCACTTAGGTACCTTATCGGCATTAATGCACATTTTTCATCTGGGATTTTCCAAAGGGGTCTAACAGAGGAAAGCAGCCATAGCCATGCACATTCAACAGAAACCAGGGCCCGAGCTTTCTTGAGGTCCCTTTGCAAACCCCAGCCTTAGGCAACCTGCTCCAAGTTTAATGCGCTTCAAACATAGCTCATTCCCTCCACACACAGTTAGCTCTGGAGGGCTTGGGACTTAGGCATGTTATGCAAGGGGAAGCTGAGAGTGGAACAGCTATAGGTCTTCTGGAATCAGTCCCTGTGTGAACACCTGCAGGGTCTACACCGGCAGGTATTCCGCAGTGACTCTAGTGTTTTATATTCTTAGCCTCCCTTACCCTAAAATAACTTCCCAGTGCAGACAAGACCTTAGGTACCTTACCAGCAATGTGTTTCATTAGAGATATGTAGGAACAAGGGAGATTAACTAGCAAAACCAGGCCAGTGAAGGTAGATGGTAAAGTTCATTCTCCCTCTAATTTAAATACAATGCAACAATGGGATAGGATAAATCTGAAGGAAACTGGGCCAAATTAATCTCTGGATATAAATCATGTAAGGCAGTGGCGTCACCCCAGGGATGATATATGGGGCATATATTGCCCCTGGCCGCACCAGGTATGTCTTAGTACAAATCGAATCTGTCAAAGGAGAAGTCGATGCGTGATCCTGATAATGGAGAAGGAGTGAGCAGGTGGGAAGGAATGAACAAGGCTTCTGGAGCTGGAGCTTCCAAAGCGCATGTTGGATGCCACGCTGTCTGGGAAACCTGGCCCAGGGCTGTGAGTCAGCTCTTCTGCTGTGTTTCAAATGCTGGTCAGGAAGAGGCCTGAGTATTGTTCTCATGCAGCTCATCCAGGTGGGTTTGAGCAAAGGCACATATTCAGTCCCCTGCTCTGCTCCCACGCACTGTCAGGGGTAACCCCAGCTTCCAGCTATTTTTTTTTAAGAGAATGTTTCGTGTTCCAATCCAAATCAATTTGAAATCCATGAGTCAGTCCAGAACCACAAGTAGTCCTACTACTAGCAAACATCCTCCACCCGACCTGGGGCTTCAGGTGTTTCCAAACCCTTTGGTAGGTGTCCTACGTGCAGGCCCAAGCCCGGAGGCTTGGGGTGTGGATGCCCCCAAGTTTCTTTTGCCCTCAGCCATATGGGCCCCAGGAGCAAGCTAGGGAGCAGTCTTCCTTTTCCATAAAGTGGGCATAAAGCCAAGATCTTCCCACAGCTACTACCCCATGCCAGAAATGTGATTATCCCCTGCCCCTAGGAAAACCACCGTGGTGATCATGGTATTTCCCCTGCCAGGTCATTCATGTGTTTAGCTGGCTTTGCAGCTTTGAGCAATGGGGACTGTACCCACATGGGGGCAGGGATGGCTCAGGAAGGGCAACAGACTCCACAGAAGGTGCTCAGATAGTGGGTGCTACAGAATAGCAGCAGCTTCCCCCACTTCACCCTGTCCATGAGTTTGGCTTCTGATGTAGGGGGGACAGCCTTTCAGGGTGAAAGGAGAGTCCAGTCCTTGACTCCTTGGCAGAGATGGCCAAACTGGGCTCCCATCTGGGGAGCAGCTGCATTGATTTGTTTAGTGCAGACAAGGGGATAAAACCAAAAGCAGCCCTTGCCCCAAATGATGTATGATGGAAAAGCCAGGCCCAGGAATATGGGATACTTGAAGGGAACGCTCTGAGCAAGTACTGTGAGCACTGACACCATGTGTGAGCATCATGGGTTGTGCCACTGGGACTCATTCCAAGCCCATTTTGAACCAGAAGCATTTTTCAAGGCTCCTTTACTACAAAGCAGCTTTTAGCCAAAATGACAGGACCACTCCCTCAGCTGGTACTTCTTGGCTTAACCTGATGTCCTTCAGGAGGCTACAATGATTTGTAACAGCTAGGTGAGAGACCCTGGGCTGGGAGTGCAGCACGTTGGGGTACGCTGGAACCATGACTCAGTATGACATGAGCTGGGAAATGCAAGTTACTGCAGGGTTAAATCTTGATGCGCTTTAATTTCTGCCAACAAGAAAGAGAGGTACACAGCCCACTGCCTCAGTGGGCAGTGTCCAAGGCTCCAGATGCTGGGGGGAGCAGATCAGAATACAGAGCTTCTGGTCCTGAAGACCGGCCAACATTTGACGTGTTGGAGATGCTCCAAAATTAGAATGAAAGCTAAAATGCCTCTGTTCCCCCTAGAACAGAACATCTGGAAAGCATCTATTGGGAACCATCAAACACCTTGTTCTGAGAAGGAAAGACCATTTCCCTTCCAGACTGGCAGTGGCAACGTGTAGGGGGTGCACAGGGGTGCACGTGCACCCACTAAGAGCACTGGTGCACCGCCTGACAGGCCGTGCTCCCTGCTCAGGCGACAGGCAGGGGGGCAGGTGGGAGTGCTAGTGCCCCTCCCTGTGAGCGCCGGCAGGGGAGTGATTGGCCGCAGGAGGACCCCCCCAGTTGACACGATCAGCCATGGGGGAGCCCCCCAGTTGCTGACTGGTTGCTGGGGGTGCATGTGTCCCCCCGACTAAGGCGGCACCAGTCGCCCATGCAGACTGGTATAATAAAATGATTCAATGACAGTCCATTGTCTCATGTCTATACATAATACATATCATTATTAATACATATCACAAGACGTAATGTGTAACATTATATATATTAATGCATTCTATTTTTTGCATTGTATACAATATAATGCATAATATAATGTTATAGCTAACACTTATATGTAGCATTATATATTACATAATATACATTACTATATATATATATATAAAACTTTATATATGTGTTGCATTACATACATAAACATAATGCAATATTCAACTGAATGATATCACACAGAAGTCCAAACAAAATGGACCAAACCAATAGAGTCTAATCAAAATGTTTTTTACTGTGATGAACCAATGTGTGGCAATGACTGAAATCAAACGGGGAAGGATCAGCCCCCCCCACCAGCCTCAGGGTGAGTGGAAAGGCTAACCATCTCAGGGCAAGCCCTGGACCAGTAAAAGTTAACAGTAAATCTTCCATGGACTTCATATGGGGATTTTGCTGCCCAGAGGGTGTGCACACAGCAGCTGTGTAGCAGGCTCGCTTAGTGACCCATGAGTTTGAATTTGAATGCTGTTAAAGTCAGAGCTGCCCAAATGACTTTCTTCTGGGCACTTGGAAGAGGCAAATCTGCTCCCTTCCCTGCAGCCTCCGCTACCAAACCCACCTTATAGCAGCAGGAAGGAGGGCTTACTCACATGGGACCTTCCCCTGCTGCCCTCTGCATCTGCCTTAGGGAATTCAGAAGCAGGTGAGGGGACAGAGGGAGAGCTCCACCTCCTTCACATTTCTGTTCCACCTGCCCCAGATGTGAGCACAGTCCCCACCCCATCACTTCCCCACCCTCCCTGCTGTCAGCTCAGCCTTCTCTTTCCCAGCAGAGTCTGTTGCTAGGCTTTCCCCTCTCTAACTGCGTGTTGAATCCTGATCTGCCTGGGGGAGTGGAGTGCCCATCTCTCACCTCCCCCTGCCTCCTTCTAAATAGGAGCTGATTACTCAGCTCTCCAGAAACCCAATCTTTACATGCCAGTGCAATAAACAGCCTGAAGATATGTGAGACAGAGACGCAGCAGCTATTTCTGGTGAGCAGCACATGTGCTACTCAAGCATATGAGTCTCTCCACTGGACAGAAATAGTCAGGGGACAGCCGTGGTGTTTCGAATGAGCGTTCAGGCAACATTTTACTGCGGGTACAATTCCAAGGTGTTTTTGTGGGTGCATGTGTTTGCTCTTACCCTGGCAGGGGAATGTGGTCTAGCAGCTTGGTTCTGTCACCTACCAGCTGTGGGCTGTCTGTCCTAAGGCAGGTCCACAACTTGAGAGCCCAGGCACTACTACTAAAATGGGAAAAAAATAGCCTCCAAATGTTTCTGCAGTATCGACTGTGATGTGTTCAAGTCTATTCCTGCACTGAATTGGAATAATCAAAACTGCGGTAGTTCTGCAGTGACAGCCCACCAGTGCGTTCAAAGTGAGCTGTAAGCGTTTGCTCCATTTCTCATTGACTCAGCGAAGGTTGTAAGTGCTACAAGCCCCTCTTGTAAAAGGAGGCACAGAAAAGTTCAGGCCTCAGTGTTCTGCTGAAGCCACTGATTTGGGGCGTCCAACTTGAGGCACTCTGGACTGGGCACTCAAAATTACTGTCTGTTTTTAGGTGTTTGAAGGTGGGTTCCCCTCAATGGAGGGACCCCAAATTAGTTGAAGATGTAGGTGTAGGTAACTTGCCCTGAATTAGCAAGTGAGTGTCCAGGTCTGGGGTAGAACCAAGGTCTCCTGACTCCCAGCTCTGGGCCTCAATCCACTGGATTTAGGTAAATAAAAAAAAAAGTGAGTGACTTTTGGCAAAGAGCTTCCATTCTGTTCACCAGGCCTGATCCTCAGTGTATTGACATCAAGGGGAGTCTCTCCACTGACTTCAGCAGCTTTGGGTCAGACTGCAGATCCACCCTGCCATTTCTTGTAGCATATATGCTGTTTAACAGTCACTTGTACACAGCAGCAGGGTATCTATGGTGCATCTCACTGCAACAGCTCCTAACTATTCCTGTTCTTACAGACCACCACTCCCATCAAGATGGCACCCAAGAAGAAAAACCCCAAGAAGACCAAAACAGAGAAAGGGGAGGCACCCATTGCCCCCGTAGTGGTGGAGGACACGTCACTGGATATCGACCACCTGAACCACCTCAATGATCTGTATGAAAATGGCTCCAATGGCTTCCGCTGCACTGCCACAGAGGTCACAAACCCAAGCCACGGTGCCAGCCTGCTGGATGAGATGACTCAAATGCGCCAGGAGCGGTTCCTCTGTGACCTCACAATCGTCACCAAAACCAAGGCCTTTGATGTTCATAAACTGGTCGTGGTGTCCTGCAGCGAGTATTTCCGCAGCTTGCTGAAGAGAGATCCCAGCCTGCAGCGGGTGGAACTCAACGACATCTCCCCTCTGGGCTTGACCACCATCCTCACGTATGCCTACACCGGGAAGCTAAGCCTGTCCCTCTACACCATTGGCAGCACCATCTCCACTGCCAGCCACCTGCAGATGCACACTCTGCTCAGCATGTGCAGTGACTTCCTCATCCAGGAGATGAATGTGGAGAACTGCATGTACATTGCCAACATCTCGGCCACATACAACCTCAACCAGGCGAAGGACGCCACCCAGAAATTTATCCGGGAGAACTTCCTGGAGTTCTCAGAGACCGATCAATTCATAAAACTCACCTTCGATCAGCTCAATGAGCTGCTGATGGATGACGAGCTACATATCCCGAGTGAGGTCATCGCCTTCCAGATTGCTGTGAAATGGCTTGAGTATGACTCCAAACGAGTCCAGTATGCTGCTGACCTCCTGGGCAACATACGATTTGGCACCATATCAGCTCCTGATTTGGTCAACTGTGTCCAGCCTGTGCCACGTATGATGCAAGATCCTGAGTGCCACAAGCTGCTAGTGGATGCTATGAATTATCATTTGCTCCCTTATCAGCAAAATACCCTTCAGTCCAGAAGAACCAGGATCCGTGGAGGCCAGAGAGTGTTGGTCACTGTTGGAGGCCGCCCGGCTTTGACTGAGAAAGCTCTTAGCAGAGAGATTAGCTACAGGGACGCAGAAGGGAACTGGAACAAGCTGGCTGAGATGCCAGCCAAAAGTTTCAACCAGTGCATGGTTGTGATGGACGGGTTCCTCTACGTGGCAGGAGGGGAAGACCAAAATGATGCTAGGAATCAGGCCAAACATGCCGTCAGCAGTCTGTGCAGGTAACAAGAGTTTCCAAAAGGTGGGGTAGTTCTTAGGGGACTTTATTGTTTTCCAAGCCCATGGCTGAATGCAGACCTGTTGCAGGCATCAGCAAAGACTGACTCTGGAATCTGGAGCACAGGCCCCTATCCCATGAGCTGGAGGAGAAAACTCCTTTTGATGTGAATGACCTGTAGGGTGTTATAATCCTGAGAGCTAGCTGCCTGGGAGACTACAGAGTAAATCACGGTATCTTCCAGCAGTGTTCTCCAAGCACATTTTCCATAGAGATAAACGAGCAAGAGGAAATTAAGGGATAAACCAGTCAGAAACATGCAGTGACCACCCAGCTAGGGGAGCAGGTAGAGGTAAACGTGGTCACATTTGGGATTGTGCTGTTAGAGAAGCAGAGCTGGCCAGTGGTGATGGCTCTGGACTAGAAGTCAGAAGACCTGGGATTGATTCCCATCTCTACCACTGACCTGCTGTTTGACCCTGGCAAGTCACTTTGTCGCTGTTTTCTTTCCTGCCCCTTGCCTTTCTTGCCTGGTCCTCAGTTCTGTGGTGCAGTCTCTGACTATGAAGCATGTAGCACAATGCAATCCTGATCTCAGCTGAAGCCTGTACAAATAACACTATTGCCAGTTAGTCAGACAGTGAATTACTCTCAACTTTTGCATGCATGTAGAAGGATAACATTTCTCTTCAGGCTGGAGATTGCTTAGACCTGTCAGAAGAACTTCTCAGTTTGCATTCTGTACCTGATTTCCAACTGAGCTGAATTAATTAAACACAAGAGAGTTTCACTCTCAGGACAGTTGCTATATTTTTCCTCTTCCCTTTTCTTTTCTGCCCTTCCTTTACTTGCCAGATGAAGTGGTGGGGTTTGTTGCTCAGAAAGTTCTCATGAAACCTGTGATGGGACCATGCAAACATCATTATTAACAACAGAGGAGACAGGTAGCCGTGACAACATTAAAGGTTGTATTTCTTTAGGTGCCCAATTGATACTGCTCTTGCCTTCCAAAATTCCCAGTTAAGGGCTCTGATGCTACAATGGAGAATGAGTGCAGCTAACGAATCAGCCTTTTGTTTCCCTGCAATCTGTGCTTATGTTCCAGAGCAGCATGAGTGGGTTGCTTTCAGCCCAACCCTTGAGGAACTTTTTCCCTCAAATCACAAAACCCTCTGGCAAGAAGGGGCAACCTCCCAATCAGCCTGTGCTGGGAGAGGGGGAGAGAACAAACTCAGGGGGCAGAGATACAGTTCTAAGGGTCATCCAGTCATAGACCCAGCCCTATTATGTGAGGCATATACATGCAGAACCAAAAGCTGGTCCCTGCCTGGGGATGGTCCCCATCACTCACTGCAGTAATGGTGACAAGGGTGATGGGAGAACCCCTCTATAGTGGATGAGGTCAGGAAACCGAATAGGAAGGGCTTCTTCTAGGTCAAGGGCAGGGGGTCCTGCCAGGAGGGGCTACAACTATGAAACTATGAAACTCAGGATGGAAAGGGCAGGCTTGTCCCAGGCCCAGTCACAGACAAAATCCATGCCAGGGGCAGGTGGTCTGAACTTGCCTTGCCCAGGTCATTCAGTTCCACTGCCCTCCCAATAGCACCAGGGCTGCCCTGGTCTTTGTGCTGAGACAGGCCTCTGGGTCCCTGCTGGCAGACCTCCTCCGATCTGTTTCTAGCCTTTCTACCACGAGCCAGGCTCTGCTCTGGGTTGCTTTCCAGTCCCATCTACTGGGATGGGCTGAGGCTGTCGTGGCAGGAACGTGCCCTGCCAGGGCAAGAGGGGATGACCAGGTTCTCAGCTCTGTGCTCCTTGTGGCTGCTCCACCAAGATCCCAGGGGTAGTTTTGATGCTGGGAGACCTGAGTTGTGAGAGATGCCTGAGGGTCACTTATAGTCCAAGCTAATGGCTTGGAAGTGTAAGAATGAAGTCTTTGGTGTTCCCAGGCTTTGAGCAGGCCTGAGCCTGGGGGCATGTAGACTCAAGGCCCCTCTCCCCCTTCTCTGCAGGTACGATCCCCGCTTCAACACTTGGCTGCACCTGGCCAGCATGATGCAAAAGAGGACACACTTCAGCCTCAGTGCCTACAACGGGCTCCTCTATGCCATCGGCGGGCGCAACACAGATGGTGTCCTGGCCTCCATTGAATGCTACGTGCCTTCTACCAACAGCTGGCATGGCCAGGCCGGCATGGAGCTGCCTCGCTGCTGCCATGCCAGCACGGTCATCGACAACAAGATCCTTGTCACTGGTGGCTATATCCACCATGCCTATTCCCGCACCGTGTGCAGCTATGAGCCCAGCACTGATGCCTGGAGAGACCAGGCTGGGCTGGGCACACCCAGGGGCTGGCACTGTGCTGCCACACTGGCTGACCATGCCTATGTGCTGGGGGGCAGCCAGCTGGGCACCCGTGGGGAGCGTGTGGACGTGATCCCAGTGGAGTGCTACAGCCCCCACACGGGTCAGTGGAGCTACATGGCACCGGTGCCCATTGGGGTCAGCCCAGCAGGGGTGACCATCCTTGATGGGCGCATCTACCTCGTGGGAGGCTGGAACGAGAGCGGGAAGAAGTACCAGAAGCGCGTGCAATGCTATCACCCGGACCAGGATGAGTGGGCCGATGATGAGGACCTCCCTGAGGCCACTGTGGGTGTGTCCTGCTGCACCATCACCCTCCCATCCCTTCAGAGCAAGGGGTCCCGAGCCAGCTCTGTTGCTTCAGCAGCAGTCAGCATCTAATAGGGCAACTGGGGGGCTGGCACTTCCTGCCTGCAGCCCAGGACAGAGACTAGAGCTCAAGCCTTGCCTCAGATTGTAGGGCAGCTGCGATCAGGGTGCATGAGGACAAGAACCATCACATGGGGGATGGTGCAGTGGGGGCACAGGGTGGGGATAGATATAGGGTCCCAGGAGCTGGGAATGCCTGAATTCTCATCCCAGCTGAGAAATTAACACCTTTTGTGGCCTTTGACAGGTCACTGAACCCTCAGGGAAATGGGGATGACCCATGCCCATGCCTTCAGAGGAGCAAGAAGGCAAGAGGAGCACTGAAGGAAATCTCCCTGTGATCATCCCGTGGCTCCACTCTGTACTCAGTCCCACCCCCAGCTGCAAAGCTCTCCCATCCCTGCTCCAGCTAATGGGTGCTGGATCCAAGTGAGGATGTGTGGCCCAGGGGCTGGGACCTCATTTTGCCACGTGGGTGACAAGGCTGTAGGCCCCCTTCCAGGGGAAACCCCCTCAATGTGTGACCCTCATGTCATCAAGCCATACATAGGCCTGCAGAATTGGAATGACCCCCAAGGCCCATGATCTGTGATAAAGGCACTGGTTGGGCAACTGGTTGAACAGTTACTCTCTCAGGCTAAGCCATGCTTCCTTTCAGTGACATGGGGCAGCTCCAGCCCGACTCCAGAGCCCGGTCACAAACCAGCCCATGGCCCAACAAGCAAATCAAACCCCTGGCTAGGCAGCGCACAGTGCCACAATGGAGTCACCAAGCACAGGCCAGGGCTACCTAACTCTTTCCATCCCCAGTCCAATTTTTGTCTCCCCTCCAACCCACGGGAGCTGGCAGGGTCTGGGAGCAGGTCAGCAAAACTGACACAAGCACATTCAGATCCTGCTGCCAGGATCAGATAGATAAATATCAGAGCATGGCTCCAGCTGGGGCTGGCAGAGCTTCGATACAGCTTTGACGTGAGCTGGAGCATCAGGTTTCCCTGGAACATGCGCTAGTGATTTGCAGCCAGGCAGGTGCTCAGGTTAGAATAGAGGTTTCCCCCAGTCCAGTTGTGTTTAAACCAGATTTGCTCCCCTCTGAGCACAGCCTTTCATTCCCACTTGCCAGAGCTTGGAGACCTCAAGCAATGGCTCCTCTCTGCTTTGGATTCCTCCAGTCATGCTGCAGGGAGGCAATATGGCCCAACCACCAGTCAGGCAACATAGCTCCCATTGCGAGCAGACGCTGACTTACCGTGCAACCTTAGCACAGCACTTCACCCTCCTCTTCTGCTGTTTCCCCTACTGCAGGAGACTAATAAAAGCATTTTCCTTCCCATAAAGTGCATTGGGCGCTGGCAGGTGGCATAGTAACAAAGCTACCTTCCTCATCCTCGCTCAGGGTCAGGATGCCACAAAGGGAGAGGCCTAGACGGCCTACGGCAACACATAACAGCCTAGTATACAGCTAAGAGGAAAAGAGGGGTTCTTCCTGCTTTAGACTCATTATTTCACTAGGGGTCTTTAGCTTTGCAGGGGTCCAGAGTTAAGGGGGAAAAATACCACTCACACACATCTAAGCTTGGAGTTATTCTGAGGTCTCTTCAAATGTCAATCAAGGCAAGTTTTGAGCTCTAGGAGAATATATTTTGGGCTGCCAGTATCCCAGGCTGTGCATCCCATTGTGTTTGAATTCCTGCTGCTTAGCTTGAAAACAGAGATCACCATAAGGCATTGAAACAAGCAGGAAAGATTTTTTTTTTTTTTTTTTTATTCCCAGGTGGTTTGCACTTGCTACTGGTTCTGGAGCTGGGTTTAAAAAAAAAAATAAATTGGAGTAATTCAGAGAGAAATTCAGTCACAGAGATAGGAAAAGTGATGTGGTGTTTGTAAAAGTGGCAGTAGATACCTGGGTCACATTTGCTACAAGGAAGACACTGGAGATGTTTCTTCAGGCATCTCTAAACCAAAAAGGATAGATGTCAGAGAGGGTAATGAACAAGGGATGGATCATTCGATAACCCGTTCCATGCTTTCCCTCTTAAAGCCTCCACTCTGACCACTGTCAGTGACAAGATACTGGGCTAGATGGACTGTTGGTCTGACCCAGTTTAGAATTTCTTATGTTCTTAGAGCTAGAATAGTCACTTCTCCCTTATTACTTGAAGCTAGACAAATGCATACTAAAAATAAGACACATTCTTTAAGAGAAGATCATTAACAGCTGGAAGGAGAGTTGCAGTGGATTCACCATTGTTGGTGATTTTTAAATCAAGATTGTCACTTTTCCTTTAAGATCTGCCATTGCTTAAACAAGTTTTAATCCAGGGAAGGCCTCTGGTCAGTGTTATACTGCAGTTAAGGCTAGAGGCTCATAGCAATTCTTCCTGGCTTTCTCCGGGAACCTGTGAAAGGGAATTGCTACAGCCCCAAGCAATTAAAACAGTAAAGAAAGAGCTGTATTTACAAGGATAAAAATAAAAACACCCTTTTGCTGCACTGGGAATGAACAGCCGTGATAATCTGAACCAGAAAGTCCAGTTCCAGACCTTCATACAGGATAGCTATAGCCTCATGCTCACTGCTTATATTTAGCCTCAGTCACTGATTCCATTGCCATCTTGAAAGCAGGGGGTCACCAACAGAGAGAGTTCAAGAGCTGCAGGGGAAGAAAAGGCCATGTGAACATTTGTAGCATGGGCTAAGATTGCCTGTGCATTATGAACACGTGCTATGGGACCTGCCTGAAAGGAGAGGCACGTGTACATAATCCATCCATAACAAGCCCCTGATGGCTCAGGCATGGTTTTGTTCTAGTCAGCCTGAGTTCTGCGATAACCTAGCAATCTATGAAGACAAGCTGGCTGCCTACCACAAGCAGGAAAGCTGAAGGTCTCCTGGCTCGCATTCTGCAGGAAGCACTAAGGCTCCAGAGCAGAGAACCACAAAGCAAATGTGAACAGCAAGCTGAAACTTCCCACTGTGTACCATTGCATGGTAGGTCTCAAATGGAACTTGGAGCCAGTAGTTAAGGCATGATGTGCAGCACCGCAACTGCTGCTGCTTTCCTGGTATCCATCCTAGGACCTGGGCTGTTACCGAACTCTTGTCACATGGCAGAAA
Source organism: Gavialis gangeticus (assembly GCF_001723915.1). Taxonomy (NCBI): domain Eukaryota; kingdom Metazoa; phylum Chordata; order Crocodylia; family Gavialidae; genus Gavialis; species Gavialis gangeticus. The sequence continues at coordinate 16,242,983 of NW_017729015.1, read as the reverse complement.
TTAGGAGTTTTTAATTCCAGCTGTTACTGTTACAGTGACCCTGGAAAATGGTTCCAAACTAAGTACTCCAACATCTTGGTCCTGCTTATACAACCAGGCAGATAGGAGGCACATTCATGCATAAGTCTATTCCCCAGGCAGGGTGAAGCCACAAAGCCCTTTGCAGCTTTGGGACTACTCCAGTGTGACACGGGAAATGCACAGCAGACAGAAGCATAGCACAGAAAAACCTACTTGGGCGTTCGGGCCTGACAGAGAGTGAAAGGTTTCAGTGCAAGTTATGATTCAAGTAAAGGGTGGAGCATTGCTATCTATAGCTGTGATGGTCCTGGAAGTATGTAAGGGATGAGGATTTTCGTGCTATCTTTTTGTTGAACCAACCACGTAGATGGGGGGAAAAAGTTAAAACAAGCTTTCAGGCATAAAGTACCCTTAGTCACGGGCCTTGACAAAGGCTCTTTAATATTTGAAAGCCTGTCTAGCATCTTTCCCAACTGCACAATGGGTCTAAAAGATATCACCAAAAAAACTTCACCTCAATTTGCTATCAAGGCACCAATTTCCCCTACCAGATTGTATTACTCTAGTCAGAGGTCATTCTTATGAGCATAAATGCATCCAAGGGCAATGGAAACTCCATAGATGGACAATTCACTGAAAAATAGTAAATCCAGTTTTCCTTTGTGTGTTTTACCTCAATGGAACATGCCACTCCGTGTCCTTTAGAAAGGACCATCTTCACAAGCTCTGGGGCTCAGGGCACTGGTGGCAACCACATGCTTTCCAGGATACACGGAAGAGAGAACCTTCTAAATTTTGTAGGAACTGAGCCATCATACTAGCCCCCACTTCTGGAATGCAATGGTGTGTCTGGGAGAAAGGGGTTCAATTTACCACTTGGCTATGAGTTTCCACACTATAGGTATTCTCAAGCTGGGGGCAGGAAAGGTTGCTGGAAAAGCTGCAGTCTGGTGTCAGAGCAACTGCTGAACCTTACATGCATGATGGAGTGGTGCCAAGGGGTATTATGTATCTACATAAATTGAATAAAAGATTTAGCACTGCTTTGCAAGAGCAACTTGGTTATAGTCATCACCACAGAGCTGCTTTCTCCATATCTTCTTGCATTGGGAACCTGCTACCATAGCCATTTGAAATGCTTAGAGCCAAGAGAAAGTTAAGCCATTAACATTTTAAAGGCAACACAAAAGCAATTTCTCTACTCCCAAGCATGAAAGACCTGTCTGAATGCCAGGACAGAGCCAGATACAGGTATGAGAGCTGGACTGTGAGTACCATTCTAGCCATTGGTCTTCACATCAGCTAAAGTAGCCCATGCTGGATTCTTAGTCTGGCTGCAATAAGTACTGGCTAGTTCTTTACCTGCAACATCAGTACCCTCTAGTGGCAACAGCACCAAAGTTCAGGTCTGGGGAGACAGACACATTGCAACTGTTCTAGGATCTTGTCACCACTGTGGGCCTTGAAGCCCATATTAGGGTTTGGTCAGTAGCAGAACAGGCAGCTGACAAGCTTCTAATGGCTGGCACTCACCAGTACCAGACCTCAACCACACACAATTACTTGTGTTGGTATCACCAAGTCTTGAATAGATGCAAACCCACACAGTTGAATTTGATCTCCACTGTGTTTGCCCTCAGTGTGGCATTTCAATCCACGAGTCAAGAAGCTGCCTAGTACCTCATCTGTAGGAATGGAGTCCCTCTTTCTTTCTTAAACAACACTAACATCTGCCTGCCTGGCTACACCGGACACCATGGGAGCTCTGGAAATTGGAGTACGTAGGTTGAGTTTCAGTTTGTCCCTACTTGGGACTACAGCCGAGACCCTAAATGCTTCAAGAAATGTTGCTTCAATTCTGCTGCTAAGCTTTCTGGTTGCCCCTCTCGCATCCAAAGACCTAGCTGTAAGTCTCACCAATCATTCTCAGCTGGCCAGCAGAGGCAGTTGCATTTATACCAGGGTCCCAACATCTGCTTTTTACGGACACCAACTCCCATTTCCAGTGCACAACACCGAGTCATCTCTGCAGCACCAGCACACACAAGCTTTGCACGGGGAGGAGGAGACAACACCAACCACAAAATCCCCAACAGAAAGTTAGTTAGAAAATTTTATTGGGTCTTTCTGGTAACAGGAACTGCTCATTTGCCAGGAAGGATGATGCCATCATACTGCAAGAGAGAGAAAAGGGATTGTGAGAATTAGGGCTAGGGAAAGCCAAGGGCACGATAAAGACTTGGAAGCCACTTCTTTCTGCTTCAGGCCAGAGCATAGAGCAAGCAAGTCTGTTGGAGCAGATTTGCACACATATAGTAGAGTTACAGGTGCCCTGCAAAATGGCAGTTACATCCAAGTGCCTTTGGCTTCTTCAGGATGGATAAAAACCATCAAGAGATTTCAAGAAAGGCCTCCCAATTGCTTTACATTAGATGTCTGCTGCACTTAGGAAGTCAAGAAGTGGGAGAAAAATGGTGTGGGGTCACACCTTCACAGAGGGAGAAAGAACAACATTCAGACTAGCTCTGCCCAAATGTTACTCAGCTCAACTCCTGACAAACAAGCAAGCTGTAGTATTTTAGCCCATGATTAAAGATTCTTCCTGCTCCACTCAAAGTCAAGCCCAACAGCTGTTCTAATTCTGGGAGATCCAATACTGATCTGGTAAGAAGGCAGCACACCATCAAGCTTTAGACAAAAGCAAGGCAGGCCCCTCTTCCCCCGCCCCCAGCATGTCTATTTTGTAGATCATTTTTAAATCACAAATTCTTATTTGGTTCCTGGAACCAGAAACCAAGACATAATTCAGAACCAAGGAATGGTCATTCTAGGTCAGCCAACCTGCACATAGATTGTACGTGAAGCTACAGGGTCAGGCCTAACCAGAAAAGTACCAGTAAAAAGCTGATGCCTGACATCCTACCCACCCTATTTTGTTCAACTGATTTGGTTTTATTTTACCAGGAAGAATATTGTTTTCTTCCTCTCTTTTGCAAGACTT
>NW_017729015.1:16218865-16234961 GCF_001723915.1 Gavialis gangeticus | reverse complement strand
CACTGACCATTTCCATTTATTACTTCTTTCCTTACTGATCTGATGATGCAAGATGGAAGCAGCTGCTCATAAAACTCTGCTCTCTCAGCTGGATGCAAAGGGATAATATCAGGGAGTGTTTCCTACCCTGGGGTCAGGCATTCTGTTACTAGCCCCAGCACATTGGAAACTTCAGGAAGTAGGCAAGGAGATATTCTTGAATAGAAATGCTACTGAAGAATACTATTAGCTCACATAAAACACCAGAGTGCAGCTAAACCTGCATCAAGGACCATAATCCCTCTGTTATAGGGGAAGACAATTTTTCAGGTATTTAAGCAGCTAGATTGTGTGGGGGCCTTGGGATTCTACCACAAAAGACTGGGAAACCTGAGTAGTGAGTGTTTTTGCCCTCAAGGTCCCTACATGCGCTAAGGTGCTCACACTGCAGCTCAGTATGCCAGCACACTTTGCTACATTACAAGCTGGGTATGCAAGGCTGAGATGTCACTGTGCTGACTGGCGGTCTCATGGGGCTCCCAAATAGCAAAATGGAGACAAGCACTGGATTGGAAGTTACCTTCTGCTGGAACCAACGCATGGCCTCCTCCTTCCCGATTCTATGCTTAGCCCCGATGCTGCCAGTTTTGCGTTTCTTGTCAGCGATGCTGAAGCCCGGCCTGCCCAGAACCTGTGGAGAACGAACAGCACTTTTTCCATCTGACCACACAGATAGGGAAGCTTTTCCAGGGCTTGCCTCTACATGTAGAATCTTTTTAACTTTCCAGAGTGATGTTTTGTGTCAGCATTTCAAGGAAGTGGGGGGAGGAGGAGACTGAGTCTCTTGAGTGTTTATGGTATCTGTAGATTACTTGTTCACTTGCAGATCAGAAGTTTTAAACTGCGACATGGTCCTGACACTGTTTTAAAGCAAGTTGATAGCCTGGTTCCTAGTGAACAGGCAGCTGTGTACAACATCTCATGGATATGGTCTCAGCAGAGGCAGACTGACAAAGGCTTAAGTGGCTTCTCCTCCAAGCCTTCTTCTTCCCTAGAGAAAACGCTGGTGGTCAACCAGCATCTAACATGAATTAAATAATATCTTCCCACCAGTAAGGACATAACCAGAGCAGTGGCTGTTCAAATTCAGGGTTGAGGTGCATTAGGCTGGCAGTGGACATGGGAAAGCAACATGCAGCCCCTACTGCAACTCATCCGTTGTCTGTTTAACAACAGCAGGGAACATTTCACATTTTTTCCCTCTTCAAACAGTGAGTGCACACATCTTGGCTGTTCTATTCCTTACAGGTTCTTATGGTCATTACAGGATTATCAGTGCTTCCCTTTCAGCAGCTTAAGTGACGTGATCAACAACCATCATGTGGGATTCATTCTTGTCCTCTCACCATGTGCAGAAGTGTGTAAAGTTGAGCAACTTGTTCTATAGGAATGTTTAGCACACAGTACCGGAAGAGGCTAGGGTCAAGCAAATATGGTTTGCACTGGGAGTGAGCTCAATACCACAAACAAGTCCTGGAGAGACTAGGATGAGGATGGAATCCAAAAAAAGTACTCTGATGAAGAAAAACAGCCTAAAGAACACAAAAGGTAGCTCCCCCATATTCAGGCCACTAGCACTGCAGATCCGCACCTCTGGAAATCCCAGAAACCCTCCATTACATGGTTCAAGGTGTAAAAAGAGAGAGTCTCAGCTCATCATTCTCAGAGCACCTGGTGCACCTCAGCTTCACCCATCTCAGACAGGAGCAGCTAAACATGGTACCAGTGAAATGCCATAGGAGCCCAAGGCGTTTAACGTTCTCTGAGCACAGAGCGAAGTGAGGTTGAATCAAAAACTGGTAGTTTTTCCCCCGCAGCTTCACACGCTGAAGAGGACAACTCCAGCTGGCTGGCCCACATCTTTCTCTGCTCTGTCCCCAGTGCATCAGCTGGCAGAGGTACGAAAGAAGAGTGCACCTACCACGTAGAAGTCCAGACCATAGATGCCAATGCTCGGGTCGTATTTAATTCCCAGGTCAATATGTTCCTGGATCCCAAAGCCAAAATTTCCCGTGTCAGAAAAGTTGTTTTTCCTCAACTCATATTCTCGCACCTGGAACGCAAGTACAGTGGGTCAGTTTTCTTGCTAGCCCCGCTTCTTCTTCTGAATCATAGAAAAAGAAAGGTTGGAAGGGACCTCCAGAGGTCCCATCTAGTCCAACCCCCTGCTCAAAGAAGGGCCGTCCCCAACTAGATCATCCCAGCCAACACTCTGTCTAGCCGGGTTTTGAAAATATCCAAGGATGGAGCTTCTACCGCCTCTCTAAACTGACACAGAATCCTCTTAAACAACCATGTTCTCTTGGGAAGCAAGTGACAGTACTTTTCTAGCACAGTAACCTGATGGAGGCCACAGCACCAAGGACAGTAACAAGAGCCATGAGCTGGATAAGATTCTGAACAGCCAACAAGCACTCAGCACCTTCCAGTGCATAGCAGAGTCCTATCAGGCAACCTGATAGCCAGTCAGGAAAAGGCATTTTACACAAATTGCAGGTCATAAAAGCAGCAGAGACCCAAGATATATTTCAGCAGCTGTTCACATGGGCACTACAGGGCTCAGACAGATGCTCTGAAAATCATTAGAACAACCTAAACTGTAACAAACCATGCAATCCTGACAGACGTGATATTTCATCCATGGACTTCACAAACCTATTCAAGCCTTAGGTATAAGTCAGCTAACTTGGAGGCTTACTATGGTGTCCCCTAAAAAGGTACAAGTGCTGTCAAATGCACAGCCTGCTTTGTATACATGAACTCCACTCCACTAAGTCTCCTTCGGTCACTGATGCTGTAGCTTCCAGCTACAACATACACAATATTTTCAGGCTCAGGTTTTTAAATAACTGACATAACAGCTGGAGGAGCCAGCTACTCACCTTCAATCCTTTCTCAAGAATCTCCTCTGCTTTGGCACCACGAACTGTGCAGTGGACAGCAATCTTCTCATTTCTCCTGATGCCAAAGGACCTGACAGTATATCGAGCTGCAAGTGACACACAGTCACAGGGTTATTCCAATACTTGCACGTTCTTGTCTGAGGGACATCTCACTTCAGAAAGACTGAACACAAAAGCTGCAGCACGGATGGATTCTGGGAGGGGAGTGAGGCTGCAGCCCAAGTTGCAATTTGAGAACAAATAAGTTGTCTGCGTTGGTCAAAACAGGGCAAGTGACCAGCATGGGAGACAGAAGCCTCTGTCACACACGCAGAACAGCACAGGCATCTAATACAGACTTCCCTATAGCAACTGCTTCCTCACATTTCTCTCTGCCCCACACCAGCCATTTGCACTGTTCTGACACCAGCCTTGCATGTCGGGTGATCAGAAATAATTCTTTTAATCACATCAGAAGCCAAAAACAACACCCGCTCTCTTCCATCCAACGCCACCTCCAGCTCCTCACATTGAACCACTGAGCTTCACCCCCTCCAACACCGACATACCCTTGGAGAAGACGGGGGTCTGCCCGGTGAGCTGCTCCAGCACTTTGGCTGCCCGAGTGAGTCTGTCGCCGCTTTCCCCAACGCAGATGTTGAGGCAGAGCTTGCGGATGCGCAGCTCACGCATGGGATTCTCCTTTTCACTCTGGTCTTGCTGCAAAGATCAACCGTACCCTTTCACTTTGGTCTTGCTGCAAAGATCAACCACAGGTGCCCGCCCCAGTGGGCACCATCATGGAGCATCCCCAGGCCGCCGGGTGCAGCTACAGGACGAGCAGCTCTCCAGCACCCGGAGGTGCGGTGCTAATGTTTGCTCCATGCAAGGCTCTGGGTCTGCTCCGCACCCCCTCCCCCGAGGCTCTGCGAGTTCCCCAGTGCTTCAGCCCAAAGGGGGGAGGAGGCTGCACCGGCACCAAGACCCCCCCCTCCCCCCGTGCCTACGCAGCACCCATCCTGCCCCTTCCCACGAGCTGAGCCCAGGGCTCAAAGCTACCAGGGATGCAGGAAGGGCAACCGGGAGCCCCGGGAAGGAAGGGAGGGAGTGACAGGGCCGCAGCACCCAGCTGTGCGGCGGGGACGGAGCCTCCAGTCAGGGGGCTCCCCCGCGGCCCATCCCGGCCCGCCGGAAAGCTACGGCCTCCCGGCCACCCCCGCGCAGGCGGCCACCCCGCCCAAGCCCGGCAGGCGGAGGATGGCGACGGATAGAGAAGCCCCACCACCGCCGCCAGCTCTCAGCCACCACTCACCGCCATCTTTGCGGCAAGGAAAAGAGCACGAGCGCCCCGGCACCGGAAGTTATTGCCGCCGCCAGGTGCGGGCCATAGAGAGCGCGGGCAGAGCGGCGCCCAGGCCGCGGCTGCCCCCTGCGGCAGGAGGGCGGCGCTGCACCCTTCGCACCAGCCCGGCTCTTTTTCCCAGGGCACTGGAGAGGACAGAGGGCTGAGTAGCAGGGATCCTGGTTTTCTCCGATTAAAAAAGAAAAAATCCCCAATTTTCGGGTTAAAAAAAAGTAACCCCAAATCCACTTTTTTCCACGATTAAAATGAAACACCGCTACAGATATAGTCCTATATACAGTGTCCCCTAAAAAGGTACAAGTGCCGTCTCAAAAGCACAGCCTGCTTTGCATGCGCAAAATATATACCTACAGATTAGTGGCATTTCATTTTAATCCTGAAAAAATGTGCATTTTGGGTTACTTTTTTAAAACCAAAAATGGGGGATTTTTTTTTTTTTTTAAATCAGTGAAAACCAAGATCCTTTATCCCTAACCAAGATAGCTTATTAGGGTTGCTGTGACCTGGGCACCTCCTGCTCAGGTGTTTCAAACCTTCCTTCCCAGGGGATTTTGCATTTCTGGGGCACTGCAGCCACACACGTGTGCAATCCCCCTTGAAGCTGGCTGCTGCCTAGGCTCCAGGACCCTTGGCCCAGAGATGGCATCTGCCCCGATCCTAGAGATCACAGGGAAGTCAGGCTGGAGGAGCCCTCCAGAGGTCACATCTAGTACAGCCCCCTGTCCCACACTGGATGGAGCAGACAAGTGCTTAGCTAACCTCTTCCTAAAATTACTTGCTCAGCCCTGTCACAAGACTCCTTGCTCAAGGGCATCAAGAGCACCTGAAGCTGCCACACGTGAGCAGGAAGACAGGGACTGCTAGCTGCAGAGATCCAAGGAAGAGGGCTATGCCTCAGCTACAAAGGAAGGCAAAACCCTTGCCGTCCCCAGTAGTCTGCTTGGTTCTCCTTTCTCCATCGCTGAACTGGGGTTTGTGGCCTGAGATTGCCAGAGCCATGAAAAGGCCAGGTCTGCAATACCAGGATCCTTGCAGCACTTCTGAATGCTGTAGGCTGTAACAGTGGGTATTTACTCCCAGACTAGCTGGAAGGAGCAGCACTTAAAGTTGCGGCAGTTAGACAGGTGCTGGGGTCTGTGTCAGCAAAAGTTTCTTGCCTAGACCTGGCCTTTATGCCTCCAAGCTAGGAAGAAAGTAGACTGGGTTGTTTCACAGCTGTCAGAGCCACCTGATGAACGATTCATTGCCAACTGCACACGCTGGGCCACAAAACAGCCCTGCCAGTGCTCTACTGGCTTTCCTGAAGTTCTGCCAAGGCTGCTTGGGCCCAGGCTGGTTTAGCCTTGCTCTTGGGTGCTGCAGCTAGCAAGCCCACCAGGCTACCACAAGAGTTCCCCAACAGCCCCCTGAAAGCTTGCTGATGGTTGTCGTCCCTCTGCTACCTACCAAGTGGTTCTGAAGCAGGAACATGCTGAAAGGAACCATTAGCTTGCTTGGAGGAATGCAAGACTGGAGCCAAATCCAGTTGATGGTTTTCCCTACAGGCATAGCTCTCAGTAGGGAAGCTACCTGTCCTTCACCATCACACCAGAGAGGAGCAACCCACTAGCAGCAAGTCCAGGTAACCTGGGCAGCTGGAAAGCCAAAAGGCTGCAGAGCCATGAGGTACTTTAACATGAGGATGTGAAGGGAAATTCTACATCAAGTTGCACCCAGGTCTCCTTGCTAGGAGCAGAGACTGCCCATGCAGACAAGGGACAGTCTGCTGTGCAGAGGCTGTCAGCAATATAGATGAGCCTTAAGTCACTAGCGTGTCCGGTCCCTCTCGGATAAGTGGAGGCTGGGGCAGCTACTCTGCATTGGCTATTAACATGGGTCTTGCTTCCCCCCCCCCACAAGGTCTGCTCATGGTCTGGCTGTACCCAGGTATGGAAGAGTTTGTTCCCTGTTTAGCATTAACTTAACTTATGGGAGGTCAAGGGTGGAATCCATGGCCTGTCCTCTCCAGCTGGAGCACACCTATTTCCACCAGGCAGGACCTTTCCCCAGAAGTCACTACATTTACTGTCTGCATCCCCCAAATCCAGCAGTGCTTGCTGTAGGGAGTGGCCTGCTGCACCAGGTCACGGCAAGGTCCTGCTCTCTGCCCCAAGACAGAGCTCTCCTGCTCTGTCTGGTCTCCTGAAAGGGCCAGAAAGGAGCAGGGTTCATTTCTCCATGCCCCCAGCTCCCATTACAATGCAGCAGGCCAGTCTCCCCCCCAGCCTTCTTAGTACAAGTCTCACCTAGTGGCAGGGGGCTAGTGAAGGGCTCTTTCTTCAACTCTACAGATTACAGCTCAATCTTTTAGAGAGGCACACTCTCCAGAAGGGTCTTGTGCATTGTAGAATGAGGGCAGCAGTTCTGCCTTTGCCACCCCCCATCCTGTTGCTCCTCCACCGTGTTCCCAAACCCAAGCCCAGCAGCTGACTCTAGTATCCAGCCCCATGACACTAGTGTCCTTGGTCAGAACAGAGCATGAACCAAGTCAAATCCCTGCTTTAAGAAGGGGGCATGGGATGGGAAAGGAGGATAGTCACTCCGCAGCTAGCATCTCAGAAGGCTGCTGTTTTCTTCCTACCAGTGGTCTGTAGTAACTGGCTTGTGGGGGTGGGAAGGAGAGAAGAGAGACTTCCTGCAGAGGGGAGTCACAGACATCTAGAGCCACACTTTTTTCCACTTGCAAAATTTATTCAGGAAATACTGGCCAGGTAGGAAGGGGAAAAGAAAAAAAAGGGGAGTTCAAGTGCAAGTGTCAGACCAACCCATTCCTCTGGTGGTCCCCAGCACCATGAGGGTGCAGCAGCTTGTCCTGTGTGAGCAAGTCCCAACAGCAACCCAGGAGCCACCAGCTCAGGGCATGGCCAGCTGCTCATTTCTTACCAGCCTTCACGGCCGACTTGGTGACTTTGGCTACTACACTAGCCTTCTTCTCCACAGCCTTGATCACACCCACCGCCACCGTCTGCCTCATGTCCCGCACAGCAAAGCGGCCTGTGGAAGGGAGAGACTGTTAAGCAACAGTTTTCTCTGGTCCCTCTCCCCACAGCCCTATGCAGCCTCAGCCCAATCTACTGGCCTCCATGAGCGGCTGCATTGTTACAGCCCTAGCCTCTTTAGCCAGAGCAAGACCTCACAATTAGTGGGCATAGCCCTCTACTAGGGTCAGTTGCTGGGAAAGCAATAGCACAGCTCTTCCTACAGAAGGAAGGAGACGTACCAAGAGGTGGGTACTCGGAGAAGCTCTCCACACACATGGGCTTGCCAGGGATCATCTGAATGATGGCAGCATCCCCAGACTTCAGCGCTGCAGGGTTGTCCTCCAGCTTCTTGCCGGACCGGCGGTCAATCTTCTCCCGCAGCTCAGCAAACTTGCAGGAGATGTGAGCTGTGTGGCAGTCCAGCACTGGGGAGTAGCCAGCAGCAATCTTGCCTGGGTGGTTCAGGATGATGACCTGGGGCGAGAGCAGTGGTTGGAAGACACGAGCTGGCAACAGAATATTCTTCTGCACCTGTATTCTTGCAGCAGCCCTGGTATGGGGGCCAGCTGCTCAGGAGTCCTTAAGTCTGGTAGAAAAACCTCCTAATGTTTTTACCCCTTCCCACAAGAGATGGTCGACACACGGATTTAACTTGACTCTGCCAGCCCCTTCCCCGAGATTAAGTCTGGCTACCAGCTCCTGCAATTAGGCAGTGGCAGCCCCACCACAGTGGGTACTGTGCTCTCCGTTAAGTTTTCAGCCAGCCATTGCCATCTCCAATTAAACTGGGTTGCAGGGAGGAGGAGGGAGCACAAGGCAACAGTAGTCACCATTTACATGGCTCTTGGCTGCCAGGCCAACACCTGCAAAAATCACTCCAGACCAGGAGAAAAATGCTGGAGTGAGGGGCAGCTTCACACAAGCTAGGCGAGAAATTGTAGTACCCCTCAGATTATGCTTCTCAGGCCTAGCAGGGGACAGGAAGTTCACCAGGAAGAGAATTTTCACCAGTAGCCCAGATTAGCAAAGTGCCTTTAAAAAGAAGGGCAAAAAGCAGATGCTGGTGAGTGCTCAGCAGGAAGCTGGCTACTGGAGTGAGATTCTGTGGGGCAAGGTTTTAGGGTCAGGACAGAAGGGGAATGTGACAATGGGTTTAGTCTGAGCTCAAGAGCCTGGCACTGGGACTGTTACCCAAAGTCTGTGGCAGGCACTGCCAGCCAACACCACTTTGAGTAGCTGGTTGCTCAGGGACAGCGTGCAAGAGCCTGCCACAGCCCAAAGAACAGCAGTTACTGGAGAGTCCAGCTTAGGTGCCTCCTGACGCTACTGCCTTTTAGAGTATCTGGAGCCACTGAGTCCATCACATCTCCCCTGCTCACCTGGGAGGTGAAGCTGCCTGCCTCCATGGGCGGGTCATTCTTGCTGTCTCCAGCCACATTCCCCCGGCGAATGTCCTTCACAGACACGTTCTTTACGTTGAAGCCCACATTGTCCCCAGGCAGGGCTTCAGCCAGTGCCTCGTGGTGCATTTCCACCGACTTCACCTCCGTGGTGACATTACTGGGAGCAAAAGTCACAACCATGCCAGCCTTCAAGGTGCCTGTCTCCACACGCCCCACAGGGACAGTGCCAATACCTGGGGAGGCAGACGAGCATCAGGGTGTTGGGCCTACCAAAGCAGCAGCAATGCTAGGGGAGTTGTGTCTCTACTACACTCACCGCCGATCTTGTAGACATCCTGCAGAGGCAGGCGGAGGGGCTTTTCCACAGGGCGCGAAGGAGGGACGATGGAGTCCAGAGCCTCCATCAGAGTGGTGCCTGCCACATTCCCTTCCTTCCTAGTTATCTTCCAGCCTTTGAACCAGGGCATCTGCACAGGAAGGAGGCAAGGCCGAGTGTAGAGACTACCTTGGGTCTGCCAAGATGCAACACCCCACCCCTAAACATCATAAGGAGAACTACTAGTGCCTGCATCCCCCTGCCTTGCGTGTGGCAGGTCAGGCTGGTCTTAAGTGTTTTTGTGGGCAGTGTACCTTGCGGTGGTGCTACAGGGTGGTCTTTAGCTTTAGAAATAGCCTGGACAAGCACTTTTAGGGGGTTGTTTGAATAGGGATAACCCTGACTTGACCAGGCAATTGGACTAGCTGGCTTCCTAAGGTCCCTTCCAGCCCTACTTCTATGATCTGCCAGGAGAGGTTTTAAGAGGAACAGAGAGAGAAAGCCTAGAAGTCAAGACCACCTTTCACCTCAGCTCTCAGCCTGCAGCCCCTGCCCCAGCTCTAGAGCCAGGCTGTGGCTTCACCCCAGTTCATACACCCCATGTCATGGAAGTCATGCCTTGCCTCCTGCCTGCCTGCTGTGCCTCACACTTACTTTGGCACTGGCTTCCAGCATGTTGTCCCCATGCCAGCCAGAGATGGGCACAAAGGCCACTGTGGCAGGGTTGTACCCAATCTTCTTGATGTAAGCGCTAACTTCCTTAGTGATCTCCTGGTAGCGCTTCCCACTGTATGGGGGCTCCGTGGAGTCCATCTTGTTCACCCCCACAATGAGCTGCTTCACCCCCAGCGTGTAGGCCAGCAGGGCATGCTCCCGGGTCTGCCCATTCTTGGAGATGCCGGCCTCAAACTCCCCCACTCCCGCAGCCACGATCAGCACTGCACAGTCAGCCTGGAGTGGGGACAAGAGGGGTGTGAGAGCAGATCCCCCCTGGGAAGTGCTGTCTGGAGGGGATACGACAAGCCTGTAGACCCCCTTGGCCAGCCCCATGTTGAGGCCTCGCGCTGCTGCTGGGATGCTTTGCATAGACCCCCATGGAGCACACCCTTTGCCCCCTACCCCAAGCCTTACCTGCGAGGTGCCGGTGATCATGTTCTTGATGAAATCACGGTGCCCAGGGGCATCAATGATGGTGATGTAGTATTTGGTGGTCTCAAACTTCCACAGGGAGATGTCGATGGTGATGCCACGCTCCCGCTCTGCCTTCAGCTTGTCCAGCACCCAAGCGTACTTGAAGGAGCCCTTGCCCATCTGCCAGGGGGTTTCAGGGCAAGGGGGAAAGAAATCAGATTAACTGACCTCAGTTTAGAAATAGTTGAAAAGAAAAAAAAAAAAAAGTTACTAGGAAACGTGTTGGGGGTGAGGGGGGTGGGGGCAGAAGCCAGAATTACTCTGGATGCTGCTTGCTAACAGCATTTCAGTGCCTGTGAGCCTCTGTGGCTCCAGATGCACCATGCAATTCCCAGCCAGCGCATTCAGTTAAGCAGCTCTAGCCCAACCTCAGCAGCCTCTTTCTCGAACTTCTCAATCGTCCTCTTGTCGATGCCGCCACACTTGTAGATGAGGTGCCCGGTGGTGGTGGACTTCCCCGAGTCCACGTGGCCGATCACCACGATGTTGATGTGAATCTTTTCTTTCCCCATGGCACCAGTTGGAGGTTTCCTACAAGTGAAGGGTATTTAGACTGGCTCCAGAGCCTCATATTTACCCTTAGGACCAGACTTGGGCTCACGTGGGAAGCCCCAACAAGGGGAAGGGGAAGGTACAGGGTGTGCTTGGGAAATCAGAGACATAGCACAGGTAGCTTCAAGGGTTCAGTTCTGCAAGTCTGAAGAGTTATCGCTTGAACTTCTGCTAGCCTTGAGACAGCAGCATTGCCCTCTGCTGTCAAAACTGAGCCACTTCCTTTGAAAATTAGTGTTCCCAGCCAAACCAGCTAAATCAAGTCCAAATCCACAAGTCAGTCCAGGGCCACATGTGGTCCTACAACTGGCAAACATCCTCCACCTCCACCAGGGGCTTCAGACATTTCCAGGGTCTTTTGGCAGGTGTCCTACATGCAGGCCCAAGCCCAGAGGCTTGGGGCCATGAAGCCAGGACAGGGCACGAGAGAGCAGCTGGCAACACTTTGGGCTCTTGCCTATTTATATCTGTGCTGAGGGTTAGGCTGCTGCTCTGTTGCAAGGGTCCCTTTGTGGGCAAGGTCCAGAGAGCAGGGAACAAGCAAGCCCCCAGCCACTTCAGGTGCTGGGACAGTCTGAGAGAGCAGCTATTTTGCTCCAGGTCTGGGAACAAAGTCCGGTCTCCCTCCCCTTCACAGGACACCCCTCCCCACACAGGGAGGGAGGCAGGACTGGGACAGGGAAAAGAAGAACCCAGCATTGCTCAGAGCTGGGCACTTTGCCTTCTCCTTCAGCAGCCCCCTAAGCTTCCCAGATAAAACCCTCCCAGGCCAGAGCTTACCTAGGTCCACAACCCCAAAAAGGGAAGCAAGCTGCAAAGCAGGGAGAGGCCCTGACAGCCCCCTGGCCCTTTTAAACCTGTCCTGGGTAGGCACCTCCCCCCCCCCATCCCAGGCCCAGCACCAATCCCTGGCTCGGATTGATGAGCCACACCCATTCTCAACCAGGTGGGGAGAAACACCTGGAAGAAATAAGCCAGGCTGATTGACAGCGTCCTCTTCTTTCTCTGATCCTAGGGGAAGAGTGGGAATGGAGGGGCACAAGGGGTAGGGAGAGGGGCTGGAAGGCCCCAGCGCCTCCCTTGCAATCATCATCCGAGAGAGCAATACCAATTAGCAAAGACATAGGTGCCAGTGGGGGCTAGGCACAGAGACCAACTCCTCAATAGCACCAAAGATGCACAGCCAAGGGAAATCCAGAGAGAGTCATTACAAAAGATGAGAGATGGGTGGATACGGAGTGATGCACAGGTCATCTGGGGCAATGCACTGGAATGAACCTGCCTGGGTTGAGCTGGAAGGAGGGATCAATAAGGGGAGGTAATAATACAGAGATGCTTCCCCGAAGGCTTGGCTCCGGTGGGCTGAGTTGCTCCGTGGCCTTGCTCAGGACTTTGCTGATTTAGTTGGCAGAGCTGGGTTGTGCCACTCTGCCCTGGCTGGGGGCTAAATGGGCCTCAGCCCCACAGGCTCCCTGGCCCCTTTCAGGTAGAAACATGCGCTCGCCTCTGGACCATTGCCATCCAATGCATAACAGCACTGGGGCCGGCTGTGGAGGGATGCAGCTGGGCTGCATTAGAGAATCTTGCTAAGATACCCACCATCCAGATGCTTTTGCTCCCCACCCGCTGCCCAGCCCCTCGCAGCCTGGCCACAGCTCAACTGCAGAATTGGACTCTCCCTTTCATGCGAGGCGAGCAGAAAAGGGAAGGAGCCTTCCTGACTCATGGCAAGATCATGGTACCCGCTGGCCATGCAAGGCTGATGCCACCTTTCTTGGGCCAGTGGAAGCAGCGAGCTGGGATTACAGAGCTCCCTGGTCTCTCCTCAGCTCTGTCAGCCGCTGGCTCCGTGCCTCAGTTTCCCCAGCAGGAACCGATCACCTGTCCTAGCTGGGCTGAGGGAAGAGCTCAGAGCTGGAGCAGGAGGAGGTAGGACCTGATGCATGAGTCCCTCCATGAGTTTAACCCCAGGACAAGCAAGGATCAGCCACTAGCTGCCTGGGGCTCCCTGGGGGGAAAGGACCCCAGGCGTTATCAGCCTGCTTGGGCACTGCAGGATCTGCCCCCTGCTCCTGGCAGGCCCATGCATAGAGCTCCAACCTCAGGGCTCCTGGGGAGGATCAAGGCAGGTGTGAGCAGCCTGGGTGGGCATGCATCTGCCTTGCTGACCATATCCATTCTGCTCTGCAGTATTCCCCCAGCCCTTTAAACCCCCATGCGTGGAGGGGACAGGGGTGTGGGGCTACGTGTGACCCTGGGTCAGGGTGTTTATGTGGATTCCCAGGGCTAGACCACAGAAGCAGGACGTTGGCTGCTGCAGTTCTTTTGCTTTACCTGTGGCAGGTTCGGGTGTGATGTCTTGTGTTGTGTCAGGGGTGACGGTAGTCTTACGTAGAGTTGGATGATTGATTTGTACGGGATGGTTTGGACACGGATGACCCTGCATCAGGCAGGGGGCTGGACCAGGTGAGCCCTGGAGGTCCCTTCCAGCCCGATTTCTCTATGAAGGAGAGGGCAGGGAGGGGATCTATCCCCAAGATGATGCAGGGTAGGGGCTGTCCCCCAGAGGCACAGTGGAGCATGACCCCCTGCCCCTGGACTGTAACTGGGGTCTCCCCTCTGTGCAGAGGGGCAAGAGCCCTGGGTGCTGGACAAGCTGGAGGTGGAGCAGGAGCGCAGCATCACTGCCAACATCTCCCTGTGGAAGTTTGAGACCAAGTACTACATCACCATCAACGCCCCCAGGCACTGCCACGTCATCAAAAACATGATCAACAGCACTTCGCAGGTGAGGCCTGGGGCAGGTGGGTGAAGGCTGTGTTGGGGAGGGGGCTGCTCTATGCTCCAGGGGGATCTATACAGAGCCCCTGCTATATGTCAATCCAGCCCAGCAGCACTGCATGGTCTCCAGCATGGGGAAGTAACTGTGGGGATGCCCCTGGGGACAGCTGAAGGGGTCCACAGGCCTGTCACATCCCCTCCAGACTTCACTTCCCAGGAGGGACCTGGTTTCATGCCTCCCTTGCCCTGCCAGGTTGACTGCGTGGTGCTGATTGTGGCTGCGGGCATGGGGGAGTTCGAAGCCGACCGCTCTAAGAATAGGCAGACCCACAAGCAGCCCTGCTGGCCTACACACTGGGGGTGAAGCAGCTCGTCAGGGGGGTGTTGAATAAGATGGAGCCCCCATACAGGAATAAGCACTACTAGATCACCAAGGTGATGAGTGCCTACATCAAGATTGGCTACAACCCCGCCATGGTGGCCTTTGTGCCCATCTCTAGCTGGCACAGGGACATGATAGAGGCCAGTGCCAATGTGAGCAGTCTGTGCCTGCCTGTGCAATGGGTGCGGGCACACAGGCACATGCCCCGCTCTATTATTCCCCAACAGACTGAGTCCTAATAGAGCTACTTGAGGGAGGTGCTTTTCTCCTGCCTTGCCACTAAGTGGGGAGGAAGCCCGTTTGCACTGAGCTAATGGACAATAGTAGTGGGCACATGGTATTTTTCCCTGTAGATGTACCTCTGCTTTCAGCCAAGGTTCTCTAGTGTCAAAGCCGTGGAGCTTCCTCCAGAGCAGCTGCTTAGTAGTAATGCAGCACAGCTTCTGCTGCCTGGAGAGATCCATCATTTAGCACTATGAGCATATGGTGGGTACCACGAGGGCTGCAGTACCGCCACGAGGGAAGGTGATGCCTCTGGCACCACGTGGCTGGAAGCCCTGGACTCCATCATCCTGCTTTCCCACCAAACCCCTCTGCCTGCCCCTGCAGGACAGCTACAAGATCGATGGTGAATGGGGGTGACCGAGGCTATGGTGAACTCTTAAAATGGTGCTGTGTGGTGGGGGTGGCCGTTTTGGGAGCAATGAGCTTCAAGGTTGCCAGCAGAATCCAGCTGTCCAGGGGGGAACCAAGCACATGACTTTCCCTTAGCATGTGGGCTGGGGGTCGAGGTACATCAACACCACTGGACCCTCGTCTTTCAAATACTCTGCGTGCACCGAGGGGCTGTGGGTTGAGTGAGGCTTTATTTAAGGCAAGTAAAATCTCACTTATGTAGTGCTTTCCACTAGTCAAGTCCTTTGGATTATAGAGAAGTAAAATTCTCCCCATTTTACAAGTAGTGAACCTGAGGCCTGCAAAGGTGAAGTTGCCTTGCCCAGAGTCAGGCCCGTGTCACTACAGAGCCCTGCTACACTTTCTGGGTGTTTTTGGGATGGGGAGGAAGGGGAAGGTCATTTCCTGAACAGGTGAGATGGCTGTTGTTCACAGAGCTTCCCCTGAAGGAGGATTGCTGGAATGGTCAATTCTGAGTCTGCTCTTAACCCTGGTGTTGCTGCACCGTGGAGAACCTTGCAGGAGACCCTTGGCAAGGAACCCATACGCCCCAGCCCCAGCGTGCCCTGCTTTCTGCTCTCCTTCACATCCCTTTTGCTTCTGTCCACACGAGTCGTCGTCCTGAGCCACCCTGGCCAGATCTCTGCTGGCTCCTTCCTGGTGCTAGACTGCCATACGGCTCACATCGCCTGCGAGTTTGCCAAGCTGTGGGAGAAGACTGACTGCAGGTCTGGCAAGAAGCTGGAGGACAGTCCTGCAGAGCTAAAGTCTGGGGATACTGCCACTGTTCAGATGATCCCTAGCAAGCTCGTGTGTGGACAGCTTCTCTGAGTACCTACCTCACACTCTATTAATGCCCCTTGAAAACCCAGTCCTAGTAGCTGGGTGGAGAAGGAGGATAAGGCCTTCTCAATTGGTGTGTGTGGGTGGGGAACTGTTGCCTTGCTCCATCTACTCCACCAAATCTGCCCCTCTGTCTCTGACAAAGCCAGGGGGCTGCTCCTGTACAAACTGCCCCCCGCACGGGACAAGCCTCAACAGCAGGACAGGCGTCCTTGGGGTTTGCCATCAAGGAAGACAAGGGGTCCTGACCCTGCCGTGCCTTCTCTAACAGGCTGCTTTGCTGTGCGGGACATGACACAGGCAGTGGCCATGGGTGTGATCAAGACTATGGAGAAGGTGGCTGTGGGCACCTCCAAGGTCACCCAGTCTGTGATGAAGACCAGAAGGAAGTGAATACTCTGGTCACGGGGGAAGCAGGTGGCTCACTCGGAGACATCAGCAATGGAGGGCACCCCAAACCCTGCCATCACAGACCAGCATCTGGAGTTGCTTATTCAGGACTGGCTCCTGAGCAACAAAACACAATGGAAGAGCTTCCTCTGGAAAGGTGAGGTTTTTCTGTTCTTGTTCTTAATGTGAGGCTTTCCTTCAGGGTGAGCTGGGGGAGGGGAGGAGCCTGGATAATTCCAGTGTGAATAAACACTCAATT
>NW_017729015.1:16198233-16213865 GCF_001723915.1 Gavialis gangeticus | reverse complement strand
GAGGGGAGGAGCCTGGATAATTCCAGTGTGAATAAACACTCAATTTGAATCTCTTCCTTGTGGCCTTATCTAGCTCACTTAAATGGGACTGTCAGTGCCCTGGTGAGCACAGGGCGGTGTGTCAGGAATGAGATGACTACACCTGGAGCCTTCCCCCAGGTTCCCTCCTCCCTAACCTGACACCTCAGGCCAGGTGAAAGTAGGTGCCTCTGCCTGGGCAGGAAGGGGCAGTGGGTGGTACATGCAGATGGTAGATGGTCCTAGCCTGGACTCGTAGATGCACACAGGACCTGCCCCTGTGGCAGCCTAGCAGGGACCAGCATTATAATTCACTTCAAAGGACCATGCTCAGAGGCTGAAGAGCTTCCCCTGCCAACAGATTTCAGATGCCTCTGAAATCACGTTCCAGAGAAGGTGGATAAGATCCCAGGGGAAGCAGTGAAGCACTGTGAACTACGGTCTCAGCTGCTTCATACTGCAATTCTGGGAGGGGTGGGCATGACTGGGATCCCCCTAGCAACCCTCAAGCCAAGAGGTTACCAGCAGTAACAGCATTATCCTGTGAATGGGGATTAATTCTAGTTTGGCCTCTTAACCAGACATGAGCTGGTGTCACGGGGCAGGAAAGAGGCAGCTTTCACTGCAGTCACTAAGGGAGGCACCAGAGGGAAACTGTCTTGAGGTAACAGGCTAAGCTCTGCTGCTTATAGTATAAAAATGCACCAGTAATAAAAACGCACCATGAACTAAGCCACCATCCCAAGAAAGGGGGCTGAAAATAGGCACTCTGCTGCAGAGAGGTGAAATTCTAACTCAACCTGGGTAAATAAATTCAGAGCAGAAAAGGAGCCTACCTCCAACTAAGCATCTTGGAAGGAGACCTCTTGTGTTCACCCTACTGTGCTCACTTGTGCTTTGATCACGTGAAGCCTGGGGAAGGGCGTGGGAATCCAGGACACAGCTGGCTGGCTACACAAATGCCTGGCACTTTCTATTCAGGTGCTGGACAGGGCTGGGATATCTTGACTAACCTATGTTCCCTGGAGCATGTTTCATCCCACACCCTTGTCACACAGCAGCCTGACTCAGCTGCTCACTGGTTGGCAACATCCTCTTTAGCCCAATCCTGGATGGTTCCACTGCCAAAGGCCACGTAGAACAGGAGGCCAAAGAGATCGATCCCTGCCGACAGGAAGAAGACGTTCCTCCAGCCAGTCACCAGGTCCTGGGGGGAACCAAACATGGGCTATTGTTAGTCTGGTCTCCAGCTCAAGGTTACCATCCCATACAGGGAGACGGGCCTTAGGGGTTGTGCCTGTCTGGCCCCACGTTTATCAATAGCTGTAACAGTAAAGAGCTTGGTTCAGCTAAAGATGTTCCCCTTTTGGACTCTGTGTCATGGCCTTTTATGCTGAACTCAAGCAGCTCATCCCTGGAACAAAGCTTCTACTGTCCCATTCCAGCTCCTCTAGGGTCTCCCCTTCCTGCGAGCCCGCACTCTGGGTGCCAATTAGAAAGGCTTCTTTCAAACCGCTCAGGATACAGGCGCACAAACAACTGAACACAATAAAGCCCCCCGCCCCCAGGATCTTGTTTACATGTCCATCCTCTCGGTACTGACTTGGCACACTACGTGTCACCCAGCATGAAACAGCCTGGAGGCTGGGCTCAGAGAGACTATAAGAGCTCAGCCAGGAACACATTTTAATCTGGTGCATGGGAAATAGTCTTTTGGCCCACCTTCCAACTGCATTTTCCCTTCCCACCACAAGGGAGAGCACGAGTTCCAAGCTGGTCTCCCAAGGCAGCCCTCTATTACCTGGCTGGTGAGGAATCCGACCGCAGTGGGAGCAATGATCCCTGCTATTATTCCAAAGGTGTTTGTGATCCCCAGCAGAAACCCGGCATACCTGGGAGAGGGGAAGGGAAGATTTCCTGAGCAAGAGACAGAGGGAAGTGCAATGCAGGTCCAACCATCTCTCAAGTGATGCAACTAACCTACTGCAAACCTGTCTGGCATTAGCAGAGCCCAGAAGCTGGCAGAAACTGCCCCTCAGCCATCACCTGCCCTCTTAAAGGAGGGCAACATCCTTACCCCCTTTTTTGCTTCTGCTTTTTCCTCTCCCTGATCTCCTGATATTGGACAGGCAGGAGTGCAGCTCAAAGCCAAGGAGCAGAGGACTGGTAAAGGGAGTGGGGATGGCTGGAGCCATGGAAGCACGGGAAAGGAGGACAGGTCATGCATCTCACCTGGGGGCAATGTCAATATGGTTGATGTTCAGGCCTGCCCCAGTCATGCTGTTCACAGTCAAGGACAGTGTGAGAAAGGCCACAGCAGCTGTGTAGTTGCAGCCGATGTAGGACACAGCCACTAGGAAGGCGCCTGGCAGCAGCATCCCTAAGGAGGAAAGGAGGCACATTTATGGCCTGTGGGGGGATAGCCAGCTGAAGGAACCTGGGGGCAGAGGGGACTGGTCCTTACCCACTGCTGAGAAGAGTTTCCGCACCACAGCTGTGCTGAGCACATGCCTGGAGAGGAGCAAGTCTGCCAGCAGCCCCGACAGGATGTGACCCA
Organism: Gavialis gangeticus; assembly: GCF_001723915.1. NCBI lineage: Eukaryota > Metazoa > Chordata > Crocodylia > Gavialidae > Gavialis > Gavialis gangeticus. The sequence goes on along the minus strand of NW_017729015.1, from coordinate 16,211,290 downwards.
GGCCATTGCCAACATAAGGCAGTGCTGAGAGGAGTCCATTCTGTGAGGATGAGACCAAGCTGAGGCACTGGCATCTCCACTTGACATAGATCGGCAGTGGCTGTGGGGTGCCACAGGTGCCCACGGCATTACCAGATGCATGTGTGGGGGAGTCTAGAAGTGGAAACTGCCAAGCCAGGCCAGAGCTCGGTGTTGAAAGCCCAGGGGCTAAGGCCAGCTGCTCCGCTAGGCAGAAGACAACTCCCCTTCTCCAGCTTACCTCCTGGATGTTGAAGTGCAGAACATTGTTCATGTACGTCGGCATGGATGTCAGCAGTGTGTAGAAGAGCCAGTCGGTGCAGAAGCAGGCCACAGCAATCGCCCATAGGGGCAGTGACTTCGCCATGGCCTTGAGTGGGAGGGACCAGCCATGAGAACAGCCCTGCAGGGAAACGCTCCTGTCAGAGCTGGCTCAAGAGGGGCGCTTCCAGTGACCCGGCATCTCCAACTCAGCAGGCTCAGGATGCTACTAGGTTTGGCTGGTAACTTCAATGGCTTACTGCTGGCACAGAGTTACACCGGCTAATGCCAGGCTGGAGCTATGCATAGCAAATCAAACCTGTCTCAGCTTTCCCCCTACTCCAGTCTAAGCCTCCCAGGTGCAGATTCCCGTTCCATGACCTGCCCCTCTGCTCAGTCCAAGGCACCACGGTAAAGAGCCTCTTGCCCTCAGCTCGTCCTACCCCTTCCGTGGAAGCCTGCTTCTTCTCCGCCTCGAGTTCCTACTCCTTATCACCACAAAGCTCTGGCCTCCCTCTCCCATTGCCTCCATCTCCTTCCAATCTTCCTTCACCTCCTCCCAGGCATGGCTTCCCACCACCCACACCGAGACCTGCATCTTGCTTCTCACGTGCCAGAACTCCCCACTGCCTCTTGCAAACTCCTCCTGCCCATCCACCAACTCTGATCTCGCCAGCCCTGCCACAGCCTTTTCCCATGAGCGCTGGTCTCACACCATCATGGGCATGGTTGAGCTGATGTGGAAGCCCCTTAAGACAGGGTGTTTCCCTGCCTCAACCTGTGGGGCACTCAGTGGAACCTTCTGCTGACAGTCTCACCACCAGAGGGTCCCTTGGCTATGGCCTCCTCAAAAGATGCAGGCAAGAAGCGTGTTGGAGTTACAGGCCTTTCAGCACACCTGACTGGCCAGGGACGACATGATGTAATCCCTCTCGCGGGCACTAATGCAAGGGTGACAGCCAGGATCTTCATAGACCAGAAGGAACCAGAACATGCTCCAGACGCAGCCAATGCTGCCTGGGGAAACAAGGAGCAGGTCAAGGCCTGGATCAGGTCTTGTGGACACACAGCTCATGAGGCCGTGCCTTCAACTGGCCTAGTGCTAGATGCCAATACACAGGCTGGCAAAGAGCTCCAGCCTGGTGACAGGATCACAGGCCAGGACCCTGAAGGCTGGAGCACTGCAAAGGCCAGAGACAGCCCAACAGAGCAGGAAAGGTGCTGCAACATTCCTAGGACTTCCCTTACTGCCAGGGCTGAGATCCCTTAACACTCCAGGGAGTTCCCAAACCTTCATAGGTTGGTCTGTCTGCCAGGGTCCTGGCTCTCACTCACTTGATGGGTACAGCATGGATAACAGCAGTGCAAGCTCCTCTCCACACTGCCACAGCCACAGGCCACAAACTCAGGCTGTAGGGCACAAGGGATGCCCCTGCCAGCCCCTTCTGCTGGGATGGCTGAGAGGGTGCTGGCTGGGATGATGAGGGGGGACCAGGTTAGGAACCAGGCCCGAACCACCATTTCCTTGTGCAGAGGGAGGTGGACAAACTCCATGGCTCCTGCCAGCAAGTCTCCTGCATCAGAACCCGGAGTACAGAGGCTGGATATGAAAGACCTCACCAAAGATGTAGAAGACGTAGGGCCACCCCAGGCACTGGCAGATGAACCCGGCTGCAAGGTAAGTGAGGAAGGTCCCGAAGGTGCATCCTGAGGGGCAGAAATGAAGAGCGTTCAGAAGAGGGGGTGATGACCTGGGGTCCCCAGTGCCCAGTCCAATATAATGCTGGTCCCTGCTAGGCTGCCACAGGGGCAGGTCCTGTGTGCATCTACGAGTCCAGGCTAGGACCATCTACCATCTGCATGTACCACCCACACAGTCCAAACCACCACACAGCCCCTCCAGGCACAGGTACTTGGGTGCCCAGCTCCCACTGGCACTGAGGCAACATTACAGGCCTCTGTCTCTGTCTCCAGAGCAGAGGGCCAGACCTTTGGGGAACAGTCAGGTTGGCAGTGAGGTGTCACAGTCTCTTACCAGCATCTGCAATGTTCATGAGCCTGCTGCGTTCCATGGGGGGAGCCCATTTTGCCCATAGCGTGTATTGCGCTGGAAATATCACCCCCTGGGGAGGAAGGACATGTGACCATAAACACCAGCATGTGTGTTCACGTGTGTGGTAGAGTGGGGAGGGAGAGCACACTGGGAATGATCCCTGGTGAAGAACATTCAGAGCCATGCACCATCATGGGATCTACCACTCTTCTCACATTGTCCTGCCATTTTGGTTTGGCACTGCCCCTTGCCTGTAAGCTCCTTGGGGCAGATACCTGGCTTGTTAGCTTGTTCCGTCACCGCTGTGGACACAGATACAGACACATGTAACCACCAGAGCAAAGAGCTGTGAAGCCAAGGCCCTACCTCTGCGAGGCCCAGCAGCACCTGGAGCCCGATGAGGTACACGACTCCCAGTTTTGCCGCCAGCGGCATGAAAAGGGTGAGAGCTGAAGTGAGGAACAGCCCGCAGCCCAGCACCACCTTCCCACCCAGTGTCCCTGCCCAGTAACCGCCAAGCATCTGGGTGAAGATGTAGCCGTAGAAGAAGGAGCTGAGGATGATGCCCTGGGTCTCGGCACTCCAGTCGTACACAGGAGCCTGGGGGAGACAGAGGGCTTGGATCAGAGGGGTGAGATGGCATCTGAAGGCACCACCGGACAACTGAACCCTGCACTTGGTCTCCCCCTGGGCAGGGTAAGGGGTTGGTCCACGCAAGCCCATGTGCAGCTTGCTGTCCAATTCTAAGCTCTCCCTCGTCATAAGACTGGCTCCCTCACAGACCTGCTTCTCAGGCTAGCCCTGGCACCAGCCCCGAATCCAGGCTCAGCTTCATGGTTTCCAAGTCAGTCCATCCTGCCAAGCTCCAATGGGGAGAGCAGAGACCCTGAGGAAATGGCCTGAGCTGCCTTTCCACTTACCCCATGGGCGAATGCTGGGTGGGAGCCATCGGACCACGCGTGCGAGCGGTTAGAACACACTTCAACGGAGACGTTGGCCTGGTTGCTGGGGTGGGTGGCATTTGTCATTGCCACGATGGCCATGCTGAGATTGACCCGGAGTGCGTACACCATAAAGAGGGTGATGTGCAGGACAACAGCCAGCCCCCAGCGAGCTGAGCAGAGCCCTGAAGAAAGAAAGCCACCCCCACATGCCAGAGATGGTCAGTAGACCAACCTCCTTTACCCAGCCAAGGTGACTAGGGGCCTCCAGACAGCCAGGAGCCACCATCAATCATCTTATTTCTTCTTTATTATTTACTAATTAATCCATCTTACAAAACAACCACTTTAATGCTTGATGATACATCCCAGCCCCTAAAACATACAGACAAACATCTAACTTTCACCAATAGTGCTCCCCTAGCCCAAATCACTGCTCAGAGGAATCTTGTGCTCTTCTCTGCCTCCCAGTCTCTAACGGGTCCTTCATGTCTCTGTCAACGTTAAGCTTTGTCGTTGGTTCATCTCTATATAATAATTCACCTCCTTTTTCCTCAGAACTCTGCATAATGCAAACGGCACTATCTTCTACTTGTCTCAGCTTCTGAAGGTATCCCAAACGTGTTCCTAAGTGTAAGGTCACAGCATTTGCACTTTTCTTAATGTTCAGAAAAGGTCCTCAAAGCTGCTGGTTCGGAGGCAGGAGACAATGCTATTTCAAAGACAAGCCGTCATCCCCGCCTCTCAGACAGAGCCATACAGATCCACAGAGCTTCCCCCCAGCACCGTGTTCAGTCCAATTCCCCCTGGCTTGTCCCAGGACACACACACCTCCCTCCATGCAGCGGAGCAGAATTTCTCCTCTACCAGCTCCTGGACAGACAGGCTGGGGCAGAGGCAGGTCTCCCGCTGCCGCAGAGATTTCCTTCAGGGAAGCAAGGGCTGGAGGACTGGATCGACCCCTGCCGCTCTGTGGCTGCCCTGTCCTGTTGTCCTGGCATTCCCAACCCGCTTTGTCATCTGCCCGTCTCCTGAGAAGTCCCGACAGCAGGACAGGCCGGCGCGGCCCCACAGGGCTGCTGGGCGCGGAGAGGGGACCCTGCGTCCCTTCAGCTAGGGGCTTGCACGCTCATGAGCACCGGGGCTTGAGCCTTACTCCCAGCCCTCTGGACGGGGCAGCCGATTTTATCATCGTCATGGCTACACAGAGGTGAAACGGCGGCAGTCGGCGACACGACCGCTCAGGGCGCAGGAGACAAGCGGGCCCCGGTTTCAAGCCCAGCAGCTCCAGTCTCTCGTTGAGACCACGACGTGCCGCACTGCTTGGCACCGCACCCACCTACCTTGGCAGCAGGAGGGCTGCGGACCGGGCAGCAGGGCAGCATCGTCCGGCTCCGGGTCCGGCTCGTCCGCCCGGGCCCTCTCAGCGCTCGGCTCCATCGTCCCCCTCGAGGCCGCGTCTTAGCGACTGCCGGGCACGAGGTCGCCAGCCCGCCGCCGTCCGCACCGCTTCCCCGGGGCCGGGCGGGGAGCGCAAAGCCGGCCCGCGCGCCCAGGATCCGCAAGCACCTGACACACTTTTTTTTTTTCCTCATGAAAAAGTCAAATCGACCAAATCGCCCCCAAATCCACCAGTGGCCCCGCCCCGGCCACGTCCCGCCTGGCTCAGCCCCGCAACCACGTGACCCTCCCCGCCACGTGACGTCCCGGGCGGTCACGTGCCCGGCCAAGATGGCGGCGCTCAGGTGGCTGTGCTCGCTGCTGCTGCTGCCGCTGGTGCTGGGCGCGGGGAACCGCACGGGGCCGGTGCCCCTGGTCATCTGGCACGGCATGGGTGAGCGCCGGGGGACCGGGAGGGGTCTCTGCTGTCCCCCTCCCCGCTTGCCCCGGCCCGGGAGGCCTGCAGCCGGCCCGCGGGTCCCTGGTAGCCCTACCCGCCGGGTGCAGCCAGTCGCCCCGGGCCGGGATGAGGAGAGGAGCTTCTGGGCCCGGGGGGTGGGGGTTGAGTGTCAAGCGAGGCGCTCTTCTCCCGGCCTGGTGGCAGCAACACGAAGCTCAGTCATCCCCGGTTCTTGCCTCACTGCTGGGGAGGCTCAGACGAGGTGTGGGGCACCCCCTCCTGGAGAAACGAGGGGTGAGGAGAGCCAGGGAGCCATAGACGAGGCAGGAGGTTGTACTAGGGACTGGGCTTTAAAGAGTTAAAAATGATTCCCCCCCCCACGCGCTCCAGGTCCCGTTCTCCATTCCCCTTTCTGAACAGTTTCCAAACAGGCCTGGGAGCAAGCACGGTTCTCATGGGTGCCATGTGTGGGTGGTTGCACCACAGCATGCTTCCTGAGCCAGCGGTAACGTGCCATAACCTGCTCCTTCTTGCAGCACTCTGCCAGGTTTTAAATCAAGATAAGCCCCACGTTGCTGTTACAGAGCTCGAGGGGCTTTGCAAAGGAGGGCAAAGATCAGGATTCCTTGTTTGAAGGTGGGGAAACTGAGGCATGGTGGTGATCCAGCTTGTCCACTGTGACACAGGAGATCTTTGGTAGAGGTGGGGACAAACCCCGAAATCCTGCTTTCCGCCCCCCAGTCCAATGCTTCTTTCACTTAGCCATATCACCTGCCTTCCACCCCCAGCTATCACATGAGATCATAACGCTGTAAAGCTCTGATAATTATAATGACGCTTATTGGTTTTATAAACACTAATTAATCCTCCTAATCGCCTCTGGATATTACAGACTGGGAACCTCAAGCAGAGAGAAGCTGTGATATGCTCAAAGCCACAGAGAGAGGCTGTGTAAGAGCCTGGATTAAACTTTGGGAGCCTCTAGTGCCCAGACTGCAAATGCGTATTACTGCGGAAGCAGGACCCTGACTTCTGGAGCCCTCTGTACACCCATTGTTTTGTGCCCCAGGGGTAGTTCAATTATGACTTAAACCGCTGCAGCGATGCATTTCTGTAAGGGTAGAATTAAGGGGGAGGATTGCTGAGAATTTGGTGTGCACAGTGGAATTAAAGTTTTGTAGCTGCTGGTTTTAAATGGATGTCACGAGCATGTCATTAGCAAGAGGGCAAGGGGAGGAGAGTGTGCAGTATTGATACATGGGGGGAAAGATGTAGTTGTTACAAATTACGCTTTTAAAGCCACGTGTAGTTTGCTTTAGGCTGGGGCAATGATTACGCAGAGCAAGTATTCAAAGTTAAATACAGAATCTTTATTCGCTCGAGCGAGGTGCCTCTACAGAGAGGGACTCTGCCTACTAGTTGTAATACTTTTTTATACTTTCTAAGTGCATAAGCATTAGTTCGTGATTAGCTCGTGCTCGTAAAAATACCCAATCATCTATTAACTAAATCACTATTCTGTCCAATTAAGTGGCACTGTGGGCGTGAACACCGAAGTTTAACTCTTGTGAATTACATGCCCCCTATATTTTGTTTCAAGATATTTCTTTATCTAACAAAAACAAATCATGCCCGACTTTCAAGGTTCTCCTGTTGATGAGACTTCCCTGTTGACTGGATTCAGCTAGTTTCATATCTTATCAGTAACCCTCACACAGTACCCCTTTTCCCTCCACGCCGCCTTGTAAGTGTTGTGTCCGCTTTTATGAAATGGAGGCAAAAGGACAAAGAAATGGCTTCACTTTTAGCATTACAAAGCCTTGCTTTAACCCTACAAGATTCATATACAACATAGTGGGGAGCTTGGTTTCAGCAGCTCAGGTACCTAAGGTGCGATGATGTTACAGCATCTGATGGGAACTTTCCTCCTCTTTTTAGGAGATAGCTGCTGTAACCCTGAAAGTATGGGGTACATTAAAAAAATAGTGGAAGAGAAGATACCTGGAATCTACGTTCTGTCTTTGAAGATTGGGAAGAACATAATCGAGGTAAAACTGTGGTCATCCATTTTCTCTGGTTAACGGCTTCTGTGAAGAGTTAAAGGCACTCTGGGAGTATATTGTTGTCTCTGAGTTTGACATAGTGCTACAGACAGCTATGAAAGGCTTTCACTATTAATTCTCTTTAGCAAATCTATAGCTTTGCCATGTTGAAACCCATGCAGTCTGGTTAGTTGCATATGAGAGAAGAGCTAGGAACACAGATCTGCTGATCAGCATTTTGAAATCTCTCCAGATAGTACGTAGACACGTGATGAGAAGCTGTACTTTGTACTTTCCTGTGGTTTAACTCCAGTACTTGTGTTCATTCATGGACATGTATTTATTATTTTATATATCTCATACAAGTATTGCCTTCCTCTGCACTTGTGCTGTGAGCCTGGAGGGGACAAAGACCTGCTGGATAGAATGGGATCTTATAAAACTGGGTTTATCTTTATCTCATGGAATTTTATAGAGTTTAAGGCCCTTTCTCCAAAGAGTGCCATGTTAATCCTAGATCTACCAAGTACATGGAGGCAAGAATCACTTCAGCAGGCCATTGTTAACATATATCTATCCTTTCATCTCTTCACGTGGCTGATTCCTTAGGATATGGAGAACAGCTTCTTCATGAACGTGAATGACCAAGTGACACAAGTTTGTGACACACTCACAAAGGATCCTAACTTGCAGGGAGGCTACAACTCGATGGGCTTTTCCCAAGGAGGCCAGTTCCTGTAAGTCTGCAGTCTGATCTTTTTCACGGTAGGGATGCTGCACTGTGGTTGGGAACCCCTAGTGTCTCCCCCCGTCCCCGTCGACTTCCTCTTGGGCTCAAGTTAGAGTGCAACTAAGTCATCTTGGGGCTCTGTGATGTTTAATGCCAGTAGCGTCTATACAGGACAGGGCAAACTTAAGCCCTTTGTCTCTTTCCACAGGAGAGCGGTGGCCCAGAGATGTCCGTCTCCTCCCATGTTCAATTTGATTTCCGTTGGTGGGCAGCAGCAAGGTAACTCCTCCCAGAAATCCTCCCAAAGGCATCCTGCTTCCTAAACAGGCTTGCTGTGAACAGAGAGGGAGCTGTTGGTAGTTTAAAATGATCCCTTCTTCCTGCCATACACCTGAGGGAGCTTCCCTGGGCCTTTTCTTCACTTGCAGTAAACTGACCTAATGCTTTTGCCCAAATCCTAATGATGCAACTGTGCCCTGTTGCTAGGAAACTGCACATCTCCCAGACTGCTCTTGCATTGGGTTCAGGGACAGGCAGGAACCCCAGTGAGGTGGTGGCGAGCTGAATGTGCAGAGAAGGTTACATGCCCAGAAAGGAGAGGAGCTGCTCACAGCAAATCATGAGCTAGAACAAGGCATCACAGGAGGATGAGAGACAGGGAAGTGGTCCAGTGTGGGGGAGATTTTCTGGCAGTGAGCCCTCCATGTCCACAGTGCTCTCCCAAGGGACTGGGGGAAGCTCCACTGAGTCTTGGTCTCTCTCTAGCACAGTAGGAGTTGCAGGAAAATCTTATGCTGTTGAGGGAATAGACTGAGGCTGGGACAACACTATTAAGTGTCAGCCACAGGTTTGAAAGGACCCTACTCCTTCGCTGATGTAGCTGCCAGCAAAACCCTCTCTCCTGATACAGCTCTGCTGACTAGGGTTGTGGCTTAACTTGTGATGTCCAGGGCAAGGATGTAGTTATGCCTTCTGCTCATCTGTACTGAGCTTGGGGGCTCTCCACACAGCTAGGTTGGCATAGACACCCTGTGTCAGGCATCCTGGATTGTACACAGGCCCAGAATGAGACATTTCCGTTAGCTGTGTGAACCCGTTCTCCATGCTGATATCCTTTGCCAGTCAGCTAGAGAACGTCACCTGTTCTCTTCCCCCGCAGTTGTCCCCCAGGGCAGGTTGGTTGGCTGTAGGGAGTATAGGGTGGGAGACCTACAGTCCTAGAATACTTCCTACTGCTGTTCTTGGAGGAGGAGGAGGCAGTTTTTCCAGTGTGTCAATGCTGCTCCCTGAGTGTCTGTGCCCTGTCTTGCTGCCCCAGGGGTGTATGGCTTCCCTCGCTGTCCTGGAGAGAGCTCCCACATCTGCGACTGGATCCGAAAGGTGCTGGACCTAGGGGCCTACACGACAGCCATTCAGGGGCGGTGAGTACATTCCTGCATAGGCATCAGAGGCTAAGGCAAGAAGCATGCTGGAGCCCTTGGGTTTGCTTTTTCATGGTCATTCTCTCTCCCCTGCAGCCTGGTGCAGGCCCAGTACTGGCATGACCCCTTGAAGGAGGAGGAGTACCAAAAATACAGCATCTTCCTCGCTGACATCAACCAAGAGAGGGTAAGGGGGCATGGTGCCTGCAGCTCTGAGCTGACGTGGGCTCTTGTGGCTGCTTAGAGTAGGGCACAGACCTGCGGCATGGGCACAGCTGGGCTTTTCTTCCTTCTGTGTTCCTGAGGGGGAAGCCTCTTTGGGTTTAGTTCTCTTGAGGGGTCTCTGGCTTGGTCAGAATGTAGCATCTTCTGCTGCTCCTGGGCCTGGTATGTGGCTCAGTGCTGAAGTGGGGATTTTCCCAGGTGTGGGGCTCTACACGACACAGCACCATTCTGAGAAGCAAGGCTTTGTGGCTGCAGAGCACCTTCTGAAGTGACTGGTTAATCCTTACAAGCCACGAGCAAGGGAGTGGGGAGAGTTAACCCTGACCTTACAGTAGAGCTGGACAGAGTGACCTGGGCATGGCTCTAGGAAAGTTGGAGTGGAGTTGGGATTAGAAAGCATGAGTTTCTGGCTCCTCTCCTTGCTTCTGCTCTTGTTTGGGTGGGCCTGGCTGGCATCTGGGCCTGTTCTTGCCCTGAAGGGGATCAGCAGTCTGATGTGGTGACCATACAGTCCAGTACCTCAGACTGCTGTGAGCACATCATGTTCAGCCTGCTTGCCAGTGTCTCCAGCATGACTAATTTCCTTGTTTTATGGCCTCTCTGTCCAAGGGCATCAATGAGCTGTACAAGAAAAACCTCATGGCACTGAAGAAGTTTGTGATGGTGAAATTCCTCAACGACACCATGGTGGACCCTCCAGCTTCAGAGGTGAGGAAGATGAGGCAGCCAGATATTAGGATAAGCAGCTGTCCTTCTGCCTTTGTCTTTGCTTTTGTGTGTGTAGTCCGTGCCCAGCTTAAAATGCAAACCCAGGAAGCTGCAAATCCAAGTTCAGCCTATAGCTGGATCCACTTGTGTCTGGATATAGCCAGTCTCACAGTTTTGGGAAAGGGAAGGGCAAATAGATGATCTAAACTGGACAGCTGCTGTACAACATCTGCCCTGTGGAGCTCTCTTTCAGGAGAGAGCTACTTTACCCATTGTCCACTGACCAGAAGTCCCTGTCCCGATCCAAGTTTGTCAGGATCGCTGTGTGCAGATCAGACAACCTGACTTATGATGATGGTTGGGGCGCTATGAGGTGCTTGATTATGCTGTGGTCTAGAGTAAAGCCATCTTGTCCTGCCAGTGTCCTGGGATGGTTTAAACACCAGTGAGGTTGGTGCCAAGCCCTTCTCTAGCACTACCAGCTTCACAGTCTTGCTCAGGTGAGGGTCAGGACTGAGAAGATTATACTGGAATGTGCCTTACTTGGTATTAGTGATGTGTAGATGGCTGTAATCGTTTCCTGAGCTCTGAAGCATAGATCAGAAGTGCTGGGTACAGCAGCTGTTGGCACTCAGGCAGCTGAATGACTCCCGGGGCCAAGTCTTTGCTTAACCTATTTAATATTCTCTTAAGATGCTATTGCATATTGTAACTGGGGTGGGGGGCAAGCATCCCTATCTGTTCTGCACACATACGGCATTGCAGGTCTGGCCCATATCCAGCAATCCTCCCGAGTGCCGAGGTGGAGAACCAGCCTGCTCTTAACTCCAGGACCTTTGCAGCAGTGTTTAATGTTTCCTTCCCTTTTCTTCTCAGTGGTTTGGATTTTACAGAAGTGGCCAAGCCAAGGAGACTGTCCCACTGCAAGAGACTTCACTGTACACTGAGGTAATGCCCTGGAGCCAAGGCGGCTCTTCTGAGGAGGTGCCCATTGTCTCTGTTGCACATGGGATGAGCCAGACCATACTAGAAGACAGGCTTCCCCTGCACCCCACAAAGGTGCTCCTTCAAGGCACGGATAGAAAGGGACAGCAGCATTGTGTGCAGGGCGCTCAGGTTCTGCATCAGATGTGGACCCCGACAGGCACTAGGCACCTGGCTACTCACCTTTTCTGAGACCAAGACCCCTCTGGACATGGCCAGTAGCAGACCTTTAGGCAGCAGCTGAGCAGGGTTTCAGCAGTGGGAAGTCTGGACTTAGACACTTGAGTCTTGCACCTCATGGGCATCTAGATCCAACTGCCTTGAGGGAGCTTCCTATCAGCAGGGAGACAGGGCTGCTTCCATTGTCATGAACCCTGTAGCTGGCCTAGCAGGTGCCCAGTGCTACCTGTACTATGTTGCCTTGTCCTTCCCTCCCATGGAAAGTCATTCACATTTGGCAGTGGGAGAGAAATCTGTTCTTGCAGCCAGATCTATGCTGTGCATATTCAGTGCAGCATATGGGGGACGAAGATATTATCTCTTCACTGCAAAGAGAGCTTGCTCATTTGACCCTCACTACTGCTTGCCTAGGCAATAATCCTGAGCATTAAACTTCTAAGTGCCAAAAAGTCTAGGGGACAAAAAGGCTTGAGTGCCTTAGAGCCCTTGGGGATCCAGCTCTCACAACAGTCTCTGTTCCATTAGGATCGCCTGGGCCTGCAGCAGATGGACAAGGCAGGCAAGCTGGTGTTCCTGGGGGTGGAAGGAGATCACCTTCAGCTTCCTGTGGAGTGGTTCTATGCCAACATCATCCCCTTCCTGAACTGAAGGCGAAAGATGTCACCTCCCCGTGTTCTACACAGGGTCCAGCTGCTGAAGTGTAACAACTGCCCTTCACAGTGCAACTCTGCCTCCTGGGTGTAAGCCTGGGATCTGCACACACGGGGCTGCTAGTTCAAATGATTGCCATGGGTTCCATTAGAAGCAGCACTGATTACTTTACAGTAGGGGATGGGGATTCTTGCAGTTGGGTTATACATCACCCACGCATGTGTAGAACAGTATGAACTCCACCTAACTGTGGTCATTAGCTTGTCTATTAACAAGTTTTATATGGCATTCAAGCTTAGGCATATAGCTAACTGCTGAGCCACTTATTGTTAAGTCAGTCTTGATTTTAGCAGAGCTATGTTTTAGCCCTGTTGCCTTGTACAGTCAGGAGGCATTAGTTTAATATTAACAAGCATAACTAATTCAGCAAAAGCTTGAGTGCCACACAGGGAACACAGCTACTCAGGGCTTATGGGTTTAGTGTCTGTGGGTGGGGGAAAGCTAGCTTGTGGATGGGGTATGGATAAATGTAATGGTAATTAACAGCTTTGGAAGCTGCCGGCTGGTTTCAGTGGTATGCTGGTTTTGTATGTTGGTTTCACTTCAATAAAGAATGGATTCTGCATCTGGCTCCTAAACTAAAAAGGGCATAAGAGTTAACAAGTGAAGAGCTTCTAACAGCACAGATGATTTTGTTGCGGCGGGGGGGTTAGTGTGGATATGAAGGGGAAAGTCTGCTTTTCTGTGCAGTTAAGTGCAGAGCTCAGTGCGTGGAGCTAGGCCACCTCAGCCACAAAGAGCTGTTTTGCCCTCTGTCCAACACATCAGAGACGCAGTCGTGAGCAAGTTGGCATTAACTTTATTCTATTTTCTGTATAATTTTAAGTACATAAGAAAGGTTTTTCCACAAGCCTCAGGAGAAGATGAGTACAAGTCACAGGACAGTCTCAAAATAATAAAAAAATTTGCATATCTTTAAGTTTCATCCCTAAATGGGGAAAAA
>NW_017729015.1:16188927-16193233 GCF_001723915.1 Gavialis gangeticus | reverse complement strand
GGTTAGTGTGGATATGAAGGGGAAAGTCTGCTTTTCTGTGCAGTTAAGTGCAGAGCTCAGTGCGTGGAGCTAGGCCACCTCAGCCACAAAGAGCTGTTTTGCCCTCTGTCCAACACATCAGAGACGCAGTCGTGAGCAAGTTGGCATTAACTTTATTCTATTTTCTGTATAATTTTAAGTACATAAGAAAGGTTTTTCCACAAGCCTCAGGAGAAGATGAGTACAAGTCACAGGACAGTCTCAAAATAATAAAAAAATTTGCATATCTTTAAGTTTCATCCCTAAATGGGGAAAAAGAGTGGGAAAAAAAAATAAAACCAAACCCTGGGGCAGAGGAAATGCAGTGAGAGCTGTGTGTGCCATCTGTGGCATTGGAAACATGAAAGTCAAGCATGCACAGTTCCCTCGAGGGGGCAGTACTGTACTGCGTCTTAGAGCTGTCCCAGGGCCTCAGGACAGAGGCTGCAAGCTTCCAGCAAAGTAAAGAGTCAAGCAGCCGGGAAGGGGAGAGGCAGAACAATTCCACTCTACAGTAACTGCATGTACAGCAATGGAATGATGGAACCAACTTGGTCCAACTCAGGTGTCTACAATACTTAAATACTGAACTTGGAATGAATAAAGAAATATTCCTCACTAGGAAGGAGACAGGTTCAGAAGAACTGTCCTGGAAGACTGAACTTGAGTTCAGCTGCTTAGAAAGGGACCCTTTTGGATAAAGATTCCCTTTAAAGGAGGGCTTATGGAAGGGAGCACTCAGTTTCTAACCACCAGCCAGGCTGTAAAGGGCTGGTGTATTCCACTGCAGATTTCCTGTGGCACCTGTTACTGTAAAGCCTCAGGTCTTGGCACAAACAGAATTACGCTGAGCAAATAAGATTGCTGAAGGGGAAACTCGAGGTGGAATGCTATGTGCCCCAGTCCTCAGCCTTTGGTCTGGCAACATGCCTAGTCCTGCATCATAATGCCCCTGACTGATTAGTACACACAGCTGGAGTTAGTAGCAGCTCCCAGCACCTTCCTGAAATATCAGCCAAATCAGCTTGCCCAGCTGGGGCCTCTGGCGCCTGACATGGACACCCTTATTAACTTAAAGGGACAACACTCCTCTCACACTAACAATTTGCTTGAAGTTAATACAAAAAACCCCAACAACAATCTGAAAGCCAACCACCAATACTGGCTCTGACAGTCACCAGAAGGCAGACATGATTAACTGATGTGGTTAGATCCAACAAGGGGGACAGGGAGGTGGGGTGGGAGGAGGAAAAAGAATGCACCTTCCCGCTGATAGATGCGGATGATCAATCGACCCGCCACCCTACACCAAATCCCAGCCTGAGGTATTTCAGTGAAGGCAGGTAGCCGTGTCTCTCAGGTAGAGGACAGAGAAGCAGTTTGAGAGCAGAAAGGTACAGGAAATCTAAGAATCATCTGAAAGCAGATTTGTCCCACAGCAGGGCCAGGGCAGGGCAGGTGGGCCCATGTTCTGCTTAGCCAGCAATTTCTGTCACAGTGGTCACCAACTTCTGCCCATTCCACACAGTCTTGAACTGTTCAGGGACAGGGAACTCGTTCTGGAGGGGAAAAAGGAAAAGCAATCTGTGATACAAGCCTGGCTTTTAATGAACAGGGCCAGAGACTTGTCCCTTGGGAGCTCATGCATTACGCTGAACAGTTATTAAGCCCCTTCCTCAGCTGCTCTGTAGCATCCCAAGCCCTGCAGATGTCGCCTTGGGGGGTGGGGCAGGGGTCCAGGCTGAGAGCTTGACTTGGGATATTGAGGATGGACCTGCTCATCACAGCTTCAAGTTAGAAGATGTAGAATGAGACAGAGCCTGCAGGCCAGACTCAGCAATGTGGCCACAATTCAGGCCTTGAACTCAAAGTAGGGGGCAAGGGTAATGCGCCATCAAGAATGTCTTTAGAGCAAGTTTCATCAGATTGATAGCATCAGGCATTTGCAAATCCATCAGGGAAACAGTGGCAGGGAGGTCTGGTACATATCTCGATACCAGGGAAGGGCTGTACAAAGGTGAGCTGAGACTCTCAGCCAAACTTTCTACCCCCTCTCACCTAAGGCTTAAATTTTCATCTTCCAGCTCAACAAGACACAAAAACGTGTCATAGAAGTAACAACCCCAGCGCCTTATTCACTCCCTCCCCTCTTCACTCAACTTGGCTTTCCCCATTCCTTTCAGGAAGGCAGAGTACTTTACTTACGAAGTCACCCTCCTCTGTGGGGATGAGGATGTTCATCTCTGAGGACTTGGCACTAACAATCTCGCACTTTAGGGAGCTCTTGCTCAGATAAACATGGCAACCGTCTGTCTTGTTGATGGAAATTGTTGGCACTTTACCCATTACCTGTGGATGAGATGAGGCAGGGGGAGGGGGGAGTTAGGGTTGCTTGCACTGGGGAACCAGTGGAATTACTATTCTCTTCTTTTGGGGACTAGAACTATTGAAAGTGAGTTTGAGTGAACAAATTGGATGTGGAGACTGGAGTGACAGCATAGGATCTTACTTCCAGCCACTTGCTCTAACTATTAGATCACAGTTTGTGTTAAGGTAGACAATCCTTCTGGGATGGAGGCTCACTGTAAGACTGCTTTCCCTGCTGAAACCCTCTTTGAACAGCCTGGTAATGCTAGCTGATGGGCACCACATGGAAAAGCATCAGTGAGCCTCTTCCAGAGGCTTCAATGGCCACAGCCAGATTCTACCCTACAGAGACAGGGCTGCAGCTCCATATACACACTGCACGGTGCAGAACAACTCTGCACACAAGCATCAGGGCTAAGCACACTCACCTGCACTTTGATATCCCTGCTGTTGATGATCTCAACGATGCCCACCACGTCGTCGAACACCAAACCTAGTTTCTTACAGTTATCTGCAACCAGAAAGGCAAGGAGGCTTACAGAATGAGGCACCCCGACTCCAGACTCAGTCCTGAAACAACAAACCTGGTTCACCAGGTTCCCTGCACTTACCCACTGTGATGGAGTTGATCTTGCCTTTGATATGGACTGTACTGTTCACACACTTGTAAACATATGCTACTTGCTTCAGCTCTGTGTCACCAATCACCAGGTGGGAGGCATTGTCCTGGTTTTCCTGAAAAGTAGAGAAAACACTATTCATTAGGATTTCTCTAATGAGACACTTGAGGATCTCTAGCAGCACTACATGAACGAAGCCCTGCTAGAGAATCCCCAACACCTAGTTCTCTTAGAGGAGAACTGTCTGGGGACCTGCTCCTTTGCTCAGTTCCCATCCACCACCAGCCTCTGCCACCTGGACACTCACCACTCTCCACTTCTTGCCCTCTAGCTCTAGCACTGGTGGTTCCTTTCTTGGAGCTATTTTTTGGGATGGACTAGCAGCACAGACTGGTTTGGGAGCCGTGAATGGTTTGGGGCCTGTTCGCATGGAGCCACCTTGAGACTTCAGTGCTGGATTCTTGTGGGTCTTCATATCATCTGAAACGTGTTTCAAGCCTAGAAGATAAACCACCCAACTCCAGATCTCAAATGGTTCAAGTTATACACGGTCCCCGTGTAATAAGTACGGGTAGTCTGGAAACTTTTGTGATACTAATGTGAGCACTTTGCAGACAGAGAACAAGGTCCCTGTCCTAAGAGCTTATAGTCCAAGTACAGCCCAAAAACAAAAGGGAGCAATAAAGAAAGGGAGCTGGAGATGAGAGGAAAGGAACAGTCTTGTGGTATTTACTGCAGCGAAATTCAGTGCCAAGTCGTGTTTGCAACTTGGCCTAGAATTCCACAGCCCTTCTGTTCTCCACGAGGAAGAAATGCAAGACTGGAGCCAAATCCATGACCTTTGTTTCAAGCACATTTCTAAGTACAGGCTGAGTAACTGTATGCACGACTGCTGAGCCACATGCCAATTTCCACATGGAAAACTCCCCACGTGGGTCTGCAAGTACCAAAGGAGCAATTAAGGAAGCCCAACACACATAATGCACTGATGCCAAACCCCCTTACCATCCCCCCAACAGTTCATTTTTCAATTAAAACAGCTCCCTACAGATGGCACAAACAGGAAAGGGAAGTTAAACCACTCATTCAAGGCCAAAAAGAGCAAAGAACAGCTTCTTGATACTCGCCGCCCCCCAGCCATGATTCTGCAGATTTAACGTCAGCCATGTCCTCACCCCTTCCTTTGCCCAATGTGCTTACCAGAGGTAATGCCTTCTCCCTGGTTAATCTGGGCAAACAGAGCTGAGCGGGAGGCAGGGTCATCAGCGCTGGAGTTTGTGGAGATGGGAGCAGGAGGGGGT
>NW_017729015.1:16178358-16188814 GCF_001723915.1 Gavialis gangeticus | reverse complement strand
CAGCGGGGCAAAGGGAGGAGGAGCAGGAGGCATGCCAGCCACTTGTGTGGCTGTAGGACCCTGTAAGAAGTGCCAGAGAGGATGTTTGAAGCTTGGGTGTTCATCACCTGGTGCCCGTCACACCCTGCCAGCCCTGCAGAGTGGGAAGCTCCGACGGCCAACCTAATCAGTGCTCACCGTTTTGCTCCAGGCCAGTCCAGTGGTGTGATATTCTTTGATATAAGCCTGCAGCTCCGCCCAGATACTCAAATAAGCTTTGACCCAGTCCACCTGCTTCTTATCTCTAAGGGAACAAAATCATCAGGAGCTGAGTAGTGTAGGAGAGAGAGGGAAGCCATGCCACCAGAACTGGATCTTTGCATTTCTTTGTCCTCTGCTTTGCAGGAGACCATTTAGACTCTGTAGTGACACCAATGCTGAGAGCAAAGTGCCAGACACCATGTCCTCAGCCCTGGGCTGCTGTTGGCAAGACAGCTGGAGGGCAGTCTGTACCATACAGGGAAAGATTTAAAACCACTTTTATGCAGGGCTGAGTCTTGGATCCCAGCCCTCCACAGTTTGTCAGGGGTAGACATCATACAG
The DNA here is from genome assembly GCF_001723915.1 of Gavialis gangeticus. Classification (NCBI taxonomy): domain Eukaryota; kingdom Metazoa; phylum Chordata; order Crocodylia; family Gavialidae; genus Gavialis; species Gavialis gangeticus. The sequence continues at coordinate 16,188,232 of NW_017729015.1, read as the reverse complement.
AACCAACCAGACCTGCATTTATTACAATAGCTAGGGGCTTGATTTAAGCTAGTTGGGGAAAAGGTCTTGTTGCCTAGGGGAAACAGACAAAGAGGGTTACTAGATGAAGGATGTCAACACACTTGCTTCCACTGATCTACCAAGGGCACAGATCCAAGTGTGGTGACCGTGCCACAGAAGGAGCCGAGGCATAATAAATACAGCCTTCCCAGTTAAAGGAGTGGTTCTAAGTTTTGTGGGCCAGGCTCTGAGCGACTCATGGAAGGGAGTCACCTTTAGTTGTGGCTCAGCTCACAGCCGCTAGAGCTCCAGATTCTGGAGACTGACTGAGGGGTGGCTCACAATGTAACTGGAAGGGCCTTGCCTGAGGCAGACAAGGTTCTCCCAGATGAAGTGTGACTAGTGAGGTGCAATGCTGTACCCCAACATAGAGGCCGATCCCAGAAACTGAGAAGCTTTATTCTTTTAACTCTTTGTGATGTGTTGGAAGCTCCACATGCACCCAAGCGGGAGGTCTAACTCCTGATCTCAGTACCCAGGGGTCTGCAGCCCTCCCACCATGTAGCGTAAAGCTGAACCTACACATCTTTGTACTCCTTGAGGACCCGGTTGGTGTAAAACATGGCAGCGTCAGTCATTTCCTTCACATAGGGGCCAGGCTTTGGAGCCTAGAGAAGAGAGAATGAGTTAAAGCCCAGGGGTTTTTGCAGCACTCATCTTTGTTTTCCCTCCCATGCCAAGGAGCTCACTGCCTGCTCCTGGTCTTACCATGGCCACCCAGCCTAGGGCTGGGATGCTTTCACTGACAGCTGATAGGTGGTTGAAGAGTTTGCTGCCACGATTCTGCTCCCTGAAGTTCTGCACCACTTGGATTTGGTCTGAAATGGGTTTCATGAGCGTTGAGAGGTTACTCTACAAAACAGAAGGGCAGGTGGCATCCGAGTCAGATTGTCAGCATCTTTTCAGAGGGGCACTGCATCCTTGCACTTAGAATTTGTTTGAGAAGGTGCTCATCCCCTAAAGGGGTTCCAGCTAGCCAGTGCCTTCGCAAAACTGATACATAAGCTGAGGTTTTCTCTCTGCTTCAATTAGGCTGCTGGAGAAGCAAGCCAGTGCAGTGAAATCACAGTCTGGAGTTAGATTGGCAGTGTGACATGAACCCAAGAAGATCTTAGGGTCCTGCCACATGTTCAAATCTTAGGGTCCTGCCACATGTTCAAATTGAAGCTCGATAGATACCAGCTATTAAGTTGTTCCACACTTTCAAGCACTATCTTCATAGCTGGCTAGCTCTTTTTATAGCTGGATGGACATGTATATGGTGTGATAGTTACTTTGCATGTGTGGCCAGTCTAAACTGATTAAGCAATTAACCAGTTACTTGCATAATGTTTGTAACGTATCACAGGAGCCTTAGCCAAGTAGCAAGAGGCAGAAACATCCTTCAAAGCTTTTGTAGTTCTCAGATGATTTCCAAGTCACTGACTTCCTTTGTAACATGCTGAGCACACTTCCTCTTTAGACAACAAAGTAACGACTTTATATTATTAGGTACGTTTCTGCATGTTCAACCCAAGTCCCTACAATATGTAAACTGGATGCAGTGAGTCAATGGGAGGGTCAGAGATGGCTCTTCTAAAAGTTACTTCTGAAAATAAAATTCCAGCCATTAATACTGAGGTGTACACACATCTCATAAAGCCTCCTTTGTGAGGCTCTAGGGCATGTACCCAGAGGTTAGGACACAGACACTCAGCAGGAGCTTTCCTATGCCATTGGCCTGTCCTATAACAAGGCTTTCCATAGCTTCAACCCTAAAGCAGATGTCTTGGCTCCCTCCTTGCCATCTATGACCACATGACCACCTCTGGTAGCAGCATACAAGGGAAGCAGTATTAGGGAAATGTGCACTGCTCTTTTCTGCTTTGCCCTTTGTTTTGTTATCCCTTCTAAACCTGCTCTGTTCTAGAAAGAAACAAGGGAAGGTTGTTCCCCGAGACCACCAGCTAGTGCTTCAGGCTGCAGTTTGGAAAACTCTGATTGAAATCCATGGCCAGGTATCAGCAGGGCAAACACTTGAGTAAATAAAGCTTGGGGATTTGCATATTTGATGCATTAAACCTGAATTGATTGAGTAGAGGCCTTTAAAAAGAGCTACCATGGAGCAAAAAGCTATGAGCAATCCACTTCCAACAAACTACTTAAATAATGAATCGGTTGGATTTGTAGGAGGGTTCTTGGCCCAGCAGACTATCCAGAATGTCTCAATCCTGGGAAGTCTGGTTTAGGATGAAAAACCTCCAACGCTAAGCTGGGACACTATGTTTTGGAGCGAAGAGGAAAGCAATGTGGGAATACTGACGTCTTGCAGCACTGACAGCTGCCATGTGAGAGCTATTATAAGGAAGGGTTAGAGGTGGATATTGCAACACTGGGGAAGTGAGTGTCAGAAGAAGAAAACCAGCTTCTTTTCCTGTCCCTTTCCTGCAGATCTGGGACAAGTGTTGGTCTGCTTACGAAATGACAACTGATCCGATGAACCTAGGCACTGGTGAGGCATCATAGAATCTAGTCAGATGCTCACCCCCCCAGGTAAGAATCACTGTGAGGAACTTGTGAAGATGTGAGCACCCTGTAATGCTAAGAATCATCTATTCAATGCTTAATGTTGTTTCCAGCTCAGGCAAATTATGTTCTGTATCCCACAGCTTAGTGAACAGGGGCTATCCAGGGTTGATGCCAATGAAACACAGGTGACTTGAAACTGTCCTGCCTGCATGAGAAGGAACTGTCTGGCTGTATCATGAGCAATGTAATTACAGTAAATTCACGGCACAGCTGTAAAAAAAAACTCAACTTTTCCCAGTTATCACAACATCCTCTACTTTTGCACTTGTCCCCAAAATCAGCCAAGACCCCTTCCCTACACACATACGCCTCCAAGGGATCCCTGCTAGCATTGTTCAGTCTTACCTCTGATGGCTGCTGGCACTGAGATGCTGTTACCAGGAGAGATCTCTCAATCATCAAGCCCTTGTGAACCATCTCAGCCTGAAAAGGAAGGGAGAAAGTGGTAATACTGTTGCATGGATAGAGAGGAAGGGCCAGGGATAAATATACTAGCTGGAATCTGGGAGACAGATTCAGTTCCCATGTCCACCACCCATCGTAACCTTAGAGTCCTTTGCCTTAGCCCCATTGGTACAATGGGGACAGACACAGTCCTTACCTCATGGGAGAGGTGCAAGGACAAATCCATTAATCAATCAAAGTGCTGAGATACAGAGCTTAAGGTAATGACATGCAGAGGGCAGAGGACAGCTATAGGGACCAGTTCATCTTTTCTGGCTGCTCTGGTTTTGTTTCAATTGTGGAAAAAAAGGCAATTCTGGTCCATTCGTTCTGGTTTGTTATTTATATAGCACAGCTAACTTGGAGATCCCTGCCCATTTCTCATCTGCCAGTCAGAAGGGGCAACACAGATATTTAACAGCAATAAAGTTGGGGAGCATTATCCTGACTTAGAGGGAGAGAAACCACAGAGAAAGATGAAGGTCTCCCCAGGGCCCAGACCTCTACTGAAGCCACAAAGACTGCCTGCTCTCCAGGTGACTATGCTAAAGGAACACAGAGCTCAGTGAACTCTTGGGTGGCCCTCAGAGGTCTGAATTAGCAATCAGCCATACATTTACAACATGGGATTAGAAGCCTGAGTCTTACATGTTCCTGTGCGTCACCACCAATTTCTTTGCTGATCTTCATATATTCAGCTACTGGACCAGCCAGAAGGGAGTCGAAAGCTTGCACGTACTGTGCTACTCCTACAGGAAAGGCCAGAGCGCAGCAGTTAAGTAGCAGCAGATGGATTCACAGCACAGAAGCATCCATGAGCCACATTTTCAGTGCATACCACCCCCTTTGTTACAGTGAAATTTCTCAAGGAGACCTTTAGTGATCAGGATGATGGGGGTCAGAGCATCTGATATGACTGATCCTCAAGTATATTGCTGGATGCTGGTCTAAATGCTTAAGCAGCAGCAGCAGCTTGGCTCCAAAGAGACAAGGAAAGTATAACACTCACAGGAAGTTCTGGTCTTAACAGTAACCACAGGCCTCCCTGTACTTGTGCGTGTGATATCTGCTGTGAAACTCACTTCCCCTACTTGTATGCCTAGTCAGACACAGAGAGCATGCGAACCAGTGCTGTGTATAGGCATCTGCCTCTTGGAATGCACCACCAGTGTCAGTCATGCAAAGCTTCTAGTAGAGGATTTTCATAACTTAACATGAAACAGCTCAGGGGTTTTGTCATCTGGGGCCTTACCTTTGGGAGAGCCATCTCCACATGTGCCTGGGCCCCGGGACATGCCCTCTAGCCGCACCACAGCCTTCTCCAGCCGTTCAACCAGGCTCTGCATGTCTGCCATGGTTCACGATCTGCAGAGAGACAACTTATTATAGCATCTCAGAATGAGCCCTGCGCACTAAATATTCTGAAGATAGGCTTAGCAGAAGTTCAATCCTGACCTAATGAAATGATGAATCTAATTCTAATTCTAGGCTTATGTTAGCCAGTTTAAACACGTTAGATTGTGCAGCAAGATAACCTATTGTTCAGACCCTGTGTGGTTAGACTACCTGTCAGAACCCACCAGACAGGAACCCCTCAGCCAATCCATAATGACCAGGGAGCATCTACTGCATAGTAATATGCAACATATCCATATTACACTGACATGGAGAGTTTCCAGATACTCTGCAGAGGTGCTTAAATACCACAGAAAACCCTACATGGAATTTCATTTAAAAGAGGACTTGATCCAAGCTCTAATTATGCCTGTAGCCACTGCGTAACAAATCTGTGAGTGGGAGGGCTCTTTTCTGACTCCTGCGGTTGCTTCATAGGAACAATTCACTCTAGTTAAGATTTGATGCATCTCGGGAATCAAAACTGCCACAACTGAGATGCCCACACTGACCCCTACATTCCACCACCCCACGGAAAATGCCCCGCCTTCTGCAATGCCCACCAAATTAGCATGCTCACTCGAGATATGCTGGCACGTGCCAAGACAAGCAGCTGCGCAAGAGAAGAATGTGGAGTTGCTGCGGAGACAATGTCGCCCCTGTTTGTGCTTTCCATCTACACGCTTGTGTTTCTAAGCCAGCTACACAAAGCTGGGCACATGAGTCATTTAAGTGTTCTCCAAGTGAGAAGCTTAAGTATAATAAAGTTTTCCCATTAACTCCTGCCCAGAAGAGACTTGGCCCTGGGGAGCTTTAGAATTTACCCTCTAAACACGAAGGGGAAGGGAGTGCAGGGAGGGGTCAGAAGCAAGCCAGCCACATACTCATCTTATCGCTTTACATTAAGGCATTTTGTAGCATGAATCAAGACTGCTGCCTGAGCACACAACTTCCTTTTATTGCAAACAGCCTTCAGCCCTCTAAACCCTGCCAGCAAACAGCCAACCTTCAGTCACTGCCCTTACCTACCCAAGGGGATAAAACACCAAGTATTTGACTCTGCTTGCATAGCTGGAATTAGTTCTTCCCTGAAAGTTAAACTTGGATTTGATTCGCTTGTGTGTGCAAGCCTATTGTGTTCCGCCATAAAGTTTGCATTTTCCTTGGTCTCTGGAGGCCGTGAGCCAGATCCAACATTACTGAGTCACAAGGAACACTGATGTCACAGGACAAACAAGGTCATTTTTCCATCCTTCTGCTTGCACGGAGACTCAGGAACAGGAGAAGTGGGGGCAGGGTGTCTGATGCAATGTTCCATCCCAGTCTGTTTACCCAACTTCAGAGAGGAAGAGAGCTGCTTCCTCCTTGCTGCCGTAGAGTCTCCTCTAACTCACTTTATAGAAAGGTGATCAGCAGCAACTACTCAAACGTTTCAAGAGTCAGGTGTGAGGCTGATCTCACAACCTCTACCAAGGACCAACTCGCCTCCAAGTCACAGAATCCCAATGCTCTTTCTTGGCAGGAGACTCCAGACAAAAAGGTGTTTGTAGAACAGAGAAGCTGCCAAATCACAGCTTTGGCCCTTCCCAGTCTCCACCCCTCAGGGGAATGCTTTTTCCCCATGGGTGCTTCTGTTTCTGGAGCAGATAAACTCACTGCGAAAAGGCGCATGTGCCTCCCAAAAGGATCACAGAAAGCAGGCAAAGCTGCTATTCTGCACCACTGATCCCTCCTTCCCGCATTCCATATGGGGCTCTAATCTGGTCAGTCCCATTACCCTGAGTCTCCAACTGCATTTTAGACAGGGATTACAACCAGCAAGAAAGCTCAGCTGGAGAGCAGCTTCCTACTTGGAATAATAAAACAGGCTATGGCAGGCTTGTACAGAGCAGAGCACACAACGCAGTATGCTGGTGAGACCAAAGAGAGGTTACCAAATATCTCCCAAACTCCAAGTGAATTCCCTCATTCCTACCACCGATGCAACATTTCCCCCACGCTCACACTTTGCAGCTTATGCCAAAAGCAGTCTTCAAAGCATGGCATCCGAGGACAGTTCTATAAGCCCAGCACCACCTAACAGATGGTGAATTAATTTTATCTTCTGTTTGACAGACTGGGTACCCTTCAGTGTTAGGACACAATTTGCAAGGAAATCGCTCCAACTTTGCTGTCAATGTATTAAGGGACTTAATTGCAAATGATGAGGCTGATACACTTAAGTCGCCCGTTATTATTCTCTTCTTGCTAGTCTTCAACCCTGCAGAGGTACCCCTCGGTGCCTTTTATAGATGCAGAGTCTGTATATAATATAAAGATATTTCCTTATATGGACAAAAAGCTTCCTTATGTTGATCATGGTAGAACATACAATCCAGAACGACTCATGCTTAGCAAGAAGCATGCCATGATATTGCCTGATTAGAGCCGTCTAACACAAAATGCAGAAGCAAAGTGTAACAAAGAGTCTGAGATTTACGGATTAACTTGGATTTCTGCAGGTCTTTTGACACAAGGGAATACACGCAGTGAATTCTTAGTTATCTGTGTGTGGCACAGGATTGTAAACTCAGACAGAGATCACTTAGGAGTCCTGGTACACTGCATAATTCAAACTCTTTCTATAGCGTAGTCGTATGTCAAAGATCACAAACTAGCCCTTCAGATAACTAGGAGAGTGAGGATTAGAATAGGCTCCGTTTTTCAGGTTATAGCCAGAGTTACATGTAGGCTTTGTTTTTACAGGAGCTTTTATTTTTTTCCCCTGTTGATGATTACAAATCACATCTCCAAGAACCAACTACATCCAGTTTCAGCTCTGCTACTAAGCCAAGAATGGACACTAGCATTCATGCATTTTACTCCAGGCAAGAGACCAACTCACCTCTGCAGAAAATTTCAGAGGATATTTTGGTTAAGCTATTCACTAGATCTAATTAACCATTAACAGGCTTTCCAACTGCAACTACCAATTGGCCTTATGCACGGATCAAAACAAGAATCAGAAATAAGAGGTATATGTGCTAAATTAATCCAATACAAGATTAATCTAATAAAAAATATCACATTTAGCCAAAGAACCTTGCCTGTCTATGCCCTTAGACCAACATGGCTACAATCAACACCCCCCAAGTTAATCCAAGGTACTTAATCCTGCACAACAGCTTAGACAAGGACATTTTGCATTTTGGGGGGCATCATGGAGTGACACTATGTGATAATCGCTGGAAGGATCAACATGTCCCCGCTGCATTTGTGCAGGATGTAGCGATAGCTAGCTTGGCAAGTCAAAATAATAAACCTTAATGCTGCAGTCCTCTCATTTGGTCACTCTTCAAGAGAACGGAAGGTCAGTTTTATAACTTCTCTAGCAGCTTCAGAGCCTGAAAGGAAGTGAGGTGTGCCCTCTTCCCCTCAGCATAGATTCTGTATTTCCAAAATAAGAGAAGCTGAATCTCCTGTTGACATTTCCATTGCAATAGTGGTGGGGCAATGGTGTTATGAAAATAAACTATGCTCTTTTTAAGATGACACTGATCTCAGCAGGTGTTTCATAGTTTCCAAACATTTATAGCTTCCACAAGCTTTAAGACTTGGTTTTTAAGTAGCACTTTGGCTGATCGAGACAGGTCTTACTTGAAGTAGGAGAGGAAGGTGGTAATCAGAATGACTGAATTTAGAATCCAATGTATCCGGGCTGTCGCCAGAGCTAGCAATGAATCCAATCCACTTATTTCCAGTGCTGACAGCTGCCAAGATGCAAAGCTCTGTTGTCTCAACACTAACAATACTTTCAGGTATTGGTCCAGAATTGAAGATATTGAGGACTAATATCAGAGATCCACATAGCTGTCTAAAGCAAAGAGAGGCTATCTCCAAACGATATTTGGTGGGTATAAAGGAAAATCAACCTCTAATCAGGGCCCTAATTCAGCACTCCTGCCCAACAACATCCACCGCAGTCAACAGAAATTCTGCCTGACAAACTGCCAAATAAGATTAATATAACAAAGCTGTTCTAGCAGAGTGGAGTGACTTGTAAGTACTCCTTGTCCCTGAAATGCAATATTTGTATTTCTCCTACCTTGCTACTTTTTCCTCTGACCGGATGACTGGTCTAGCACAGAAATACCATTCTTTAATGGCTTACGCTTATTGCACAAATGATCTGGAATTTAAAATTTAAGCTAGTTGAATGTTGTACTAAGCCATGTGTCAGGAATCGGGAACCAAGGAAGAGACACCAAAGGGTTTCAAATATGCTAGCTTACAGAGAGATTGCTTTGACTGTAGCTGATAAGCCACAGACACAAGAGGTTTCTTGGAAGCTCAGAGGTAATCCAGAATCCTCAAGATAAAGATCCATTCTGAGGGGACAAAAACATGTTAGAGCTTTTGTTAGGACAGGACAAAGCACCTTTCTAAGGCTAACTGTCTGCAGTCCATCTCTGTTATGCATCTTTCACCTCCATGTTGGCAACTCTCAGCCTGCTGCCAGGCTTTGCACATGAAAAGCCTCTGCCCTTGTTTTACATAACAGTGGAGCAGGAAGGGGAAGCCCTGGTGAGCAGTTGTGCTTTGATCTGAAAAACCAAGATGATCTTGTCAATCTCCCTGTCAAAAATGCAAAAGGCAAGAAGAGAAGACAGAAGTACAGCAAATAAGAGAAAAGGAATAGGAAAAACTTCTTCAGTTAGTGTGTCCAGTCTGAGGATTAAGTTCCCCCCAGAGGTGGTGCAATCACCAACCCTGGAAATCTTTAAGAGGAGACTGGATGGTCGCCTCACTGGGATCACCTGACCCCAGCTGTCTTTCCTGCTTGGTGCAGGGGGCTGGACCTGGTGATCTGTGCAAACCATACAAGGAAAGGCCAAGGGATCTGGGATTCTTCAGCCTGAAGAGAAGAAGGCTGAGAGGGGACCCGATTGCAGCTTACTGCTACACTAGAGGAGTGCATCAAGGGCTCAGGGTTCACCAAGGCACCCAGGGGAAAACAAGTAATGGCCATAAACTCCTGGAAGATCGATTCAGGCTCAACTTCTTGACAGCCAGGGTGTCCAGACTGTGGAATAAGCTCCCTCCAGAGATAGTGCAGTCACCTACCCTGGAAATCTTCAAGAGGAGACTAGATAATCACCTTGCTGGGGGTCACCTGACCCCAGTCATCTTTCCTGCTTGGTGCAGGGAGCTGGACCCGATGATCTTCTGAGGTCCCTTCCGGCCCCTAACATCTACGAGTCTTGCAGGATCCCTTCCAGCCCCTTACGGACACGTCAAGGGGGAGCAGAGCTTCGATACACTCGGACGGTCCTCACTAAAGAAACGCATCGCAGCACTGCCGTGCTAGAGGGACGCACACGACGTGGCATGCCATACTCAAGTTCACCTCTGCCAAGCCTGAGTCAGC
>NW_017729015.1:16172548-16173358 GCF_001723915.1 Gavialis gangeticus | reverse complement strand
GGCCCCTAACATCTACGAGTCTTGCAGGATCCCTTCCAGCCCCTTACGGACACGTCAAGGGGGAGCAGAGCTTCGATACACTCGGACGGTCCTCACTAAAGAAACGCATCGCAGCACTGCCGTGCTAGAGGGACGCACACGACGTGGCATGCCATACTCAAGTTCACCTCTGCCAAGCCTGAGTCAGCCAGGCGATGCCAAATCTTGTTGACGTGGGTTTGCTTTCTAACACGCCGGCTCATTGCATCACACACCTGCAGGGAGTGTCGCGCACACGCCTTCCTGCACGGCTACAGACAGGAAGCAGAAACTGCTTGCGGGTTAGCAGCCAGTGCAGGCCAGTGCTTCCTCGCATGACTGCGTGACACGGCGGCGCGGGAGGATCAGTCCATGGACTTCACAAACATCAGGGCAGGAGGGGACTGCAAGAGATGGAGTCCAGCCCCCCGCCCCGAAGGGCAGGAAGTCAGCAGAGGGGGTCAGGATGCTGCTGTCACCAGCACGAGGAGGTTTCTGTGAGCCTGACAAGATGCAAATCGACCGCCCTCGAGCCGAGGAAGAGCCAGGTGCCTGCGGCAGGGAACTGCGGCCGCTTCACCGTGCCGCTCAGTACCGGACCCTGCCTCCTCCTGGCACCAGCGACAGCAGCACATGGAGGGGGGACAAAACCACACCGCGACGCCTCCCACGAACCGAGCCCCCCGGGCTGGCGGAGGGCCAGGCCCTGCCCCCCCAGCCCGAGCCGGCCCACGCGATGCACCGGGCCCCTGGCCCTTGCAGGGCCCCTCCCTCCGCCCCCCGGCTCCTCGC
>NW_017729015.1:16158267-16172519 GCF_001723915.1 Gavialis gangeticus | reverse complement strand
AGCAACCCCCGCGCCGCCCCCCGGCTCGCGCCGCTTCCGGCCCCGAACCCCCTCCCACCGGAAGGACGCGGAGGCAGGGGTGGCCACTCCCCCTCCAAGGGAGACGGCTTTGGATTGGTCCGGGGGGAGGGCGGGGCTGGGAGGACACGCCCACTCTTGGGGAAGTTGCAAAGAGGCGGGAAAAAGAGGCAGAGGCGGTGTGGGGGGGACTCCTCTGCTGTCTCCTCCAGGGTGTGCCTGGGCAGGGATTTAGGAGCCCCCTCTAGGCACCCCCCAGTGATGAGGAGGCTGCTTTGGGGAGGGGATGTGGCAGCCTAAGGGGAGACCACTTCCCCCCCCCCACAACTATTGGTCCAATAAGAGATCCCATTGACCCAAAGAACCTATGAAATATAGGTTGACCCAAAGAACCGAAAAATCTGTGAGATCCACCCATCGCCCAACGCAACCAGCAGCCCAAAAGCTACCCTCATAGGCAGCTGAGGGATGGGCTCGCCTGGCAGGGGAGGGGGCACATCCAGCCCCCCCGTGATGGGGTGATGATGAGGGCCCGTGCTGTGAGCGATGCATCGACATGGAGCCAGACCCTGAGAGCTGCCCCTGGGGCATCTCCTCGGTGCTGGGAGAGACCGGCGATGCTAGGAAATCCCTGCGGGAGTGGTTCTGCATTGGGGTGATGCGAGGTCCTTTGGCGCATGCTGCGGGGTGCCACATGATCCTCGCACCCCCCAAACTGCGCTTGGAGCTGTTGAAGACTCAGCTACTCAAAACTTTGGCTGGGATGTTGTAGTTGGGGCTGGTCCTGCTTTGAGGGTTTGGACTAGATGCGACCTCCGGAGCTCCCTTCCCACCTGAATTTTCACTGCACCCAAAGAAACCCAGAGATTTCTAATAGATGTCCAGCGTGTTGCGCCGTTCTGGCCTGCGATGGGCTTTCTGAGTTCTCTGCAGCAGCAGGATTGCTCTGCGTGACTTTCCCATCGTCAAAAAATAAGTGGAAATGAAGAGCTGGCATTTTCTGGAGTCTCAAGAAAGGGGCCTGGAGTCTAAAAAAAGGCTGTGAACCTCTGCCCTCGAGAGGCAACTGTGTCATGGTGACAAGGGAGATCGTGGCACGTGTTGCTTAGAAGATTTTCCAAAGGGAGCCCCCTGCAAGGGTGCTTTATTTTTTTGACTGAAGAGCTGTGCGTGCAAATCAACGCCTCTCCGCCAGGGATCTCGGCAGTGTGCAAAGGCAGGAGGGGTTTGGGCATCCCTGTTTAAGAGCCAGAGAAACCGAGGCAGGGAGGGCCAGTGAAATTGCCCAGAGCATCAGGAATAGCCCCCCACAAATCTGGGCACATAGAAAACTGCAGGGGCTTGTTTCCCCGTAAGCTCAGTTGCCTCTAATCTAGTTAGAGCCAGGGAGAGAACCCCTCTCATCTCCTGCACATGACTGGACATTGCCCCTAAGCACGGTCTATTCCCGGCTGCTGCTTCAAGTCGAGCTGGTGGCTTTGGCAGAGGAGGTGGAGCTGCTTTCCAGGGTTAAGGTCTGGGCGAGAAGGAAATAGCCTGTGAATTTTGGAGACCGCTTGGACACGTTGACAGGCTGGGAAGGAGCCGACCCAGCGATGTACGCCGACTTTACCACTTCCTGTCCTCCGCTCTTCGTTACCATAGATGGTAACGTCTGCTGCCACAGCCTCCCAGCAGAGTGGAAACTAGCAATTCAGCCATCGCCCTGCCGCAGAGGTCCTAAATTTAACCAGCCCTCTCTTCTCTGCTTCCAGGACTCTCGTGCTTGGCAAGGGCCAGTTTGTTTTGTCCCTAGGAATTAAATGCAAGGAGTTAATAGTGTGCGCATCCTGTCAATGTGGTTATACTGACATCTAGTGATGTCTTGCAGACTAGACCTCATGAAATGCTGGCCCATTCCTTATTTCTACCTATTTCCAGTCTCACCGACATCCTGCCTTCCTTTCAGCTTGTCTCATTCCTTGGAGTCTCAGAACAGCTGAGACTTCCTATGCCTGAAGAAGGGTGATTGCACCTGAAAGCTTCCCAAGAACTTTTTCCCAATGACTCAGTTGGTCTAATAAAAGAGATCACATCTACTCAGAGAACCTGGCCTGCCTGTTAGGGTAGCTTGTCATATTGTATGCTTTAAAGTTGCACCTGTTTATAGAGTGGTGAATGATAGCATTGTTTAAAGCTTTCTTTTATATTGTCCTTAGACCGACACGGCTACAACCAAAAACCCAGTCCATTGCAAAGCTTTCTGGTTGGGGCAGGGGCACAGATCCTGATTCCTGAGAGGGCAAGGGGCCAGAATACCTTTGAAGTTCTGGGTTTGGCTGGCTCAGAGGACGGTAACGAGGTTCTTTGCTAAAAGGCCCATTTTAATCTAGCCCAGCTCAGAAGAGACCAGATGCTGTTTCCATTTAGTGGCCGTGTGAAATGAGTTCGGGGTGGGACTCAGCCTACCCCAAATGAGAAAGATGGTTTCTCTCTCACTTCTCACCAGCAGGGCTGGCACTTTCTGTCAAGAAACCATTCAAGAGCTTGTCAAGTCACACAACCTAACCTCCACCCTCACTCCTACAGGTCTTCTTGGTCAAAGTCAGGAATGCAAAACTGTCAGGGACCATCTGGTTATGAAGTCCCGTCCCCATAGACTGTCGACAGCCATAGCACAGACATGTAGTCCTAAAAGCTGGTCACCCCCACATGACAAACACAGATATATCCTAGCACGTCATCACAGGCTTAGGATCTTAAATAAGAAAAGAACAAACCAGGTCTTCAAAAACGATGACACACCACAGGAAGGAAGCAAGCAAAACCAAGGACCCTTGGGGCCTGCACTGGGGAGATGCGGGGGGAGGGATTTGTTAGGTGATGTAAGCCCAGGCGATGCTAGAAAGTGAACCATGTCCCACCTGACAGGGGAAGGCTAATGCCCCAGTCTGATCTGCTGGACAAGCCCATCCTAGTCTGAAATCTGGTGATGGGCTTAGCCACCAGCTGGATGCTAAAGGGGTTTTGCAGTACCCAGAGGAGCACCAGCTCCCTCCAACAACTCGCATTCCTCAGTTGTGCCCTATATACCATGCTTCCAAGGCAGGTGCAAAACAATGGAGGCCCATTTGGGAGAGGTGGGGACATTTTTGCTGTGGCTTTTCATGCCCTTCCCATCCGTCGTACTTCTCCAAGTCCCCAGCCATGCCCTACGTTGTTAGTAGTTGGTAGGTAGGGTCAGAAGGGACTTCAGCAGATCATCAAGTCCGACTCCCAGGCTCTCTTCATGCTCTCTTTATTTGCAGGCCCTGCTGTTGCGCGATGTTCTCTCTGTGCTTTTCTTCCCCCAGTGATTCACTTCCTTCTCCCTTCTCCATCTGCAGCCTAGTTAGACGTTTCCATAGGGACCGATTAGCCTGATACAAATAGGAAGTGCAATCTGACAGCCTCCTTTTTTGCTGTCAATAGCAACTTCCATTTCCATGGCATTGCCCCGAAGGGCAGCCACTTCTGGAGTGGAACAGGGCAGTGAGTCACAGCAGCGGCAGACAGGAGTTTAAAATGGGTTTTTGACATGAAGACAGTGAAAACTGGCTTGGCAGGTGGCAGAGATCCCCTAGCATCTGGCCAGCCTGCCCTTGGAGGCAGGGATGGAAATGAAGAGCTGGGGAAGGCAAGTGGCTCAGGGACCAGCAGACCGATCAGGCAGGTTACAGTGTAATTAACCCCCGGCTGCTCAGTAGCGGTCTGGCATTGGCCAATGCCAAGGGTCTCAGAGACAGTGACTCACTCTCCTTACAATGTACCTGGATGCACGGTTCCCATATTGACCCAGGAGCCAGCTGGCTAACTCTTGCCTTTTCTATCCTAGCTGCTGTAGGTGCAGATGCTGCCTTAATCATATCAGCTGCTAATCCCTTATCTACATCTTGCTACATTCAGTAATAGGTTGCAGCAGGCAGAGCCACCCACAGACTAATCCTATTTTGGATTGAAACACATTTCCTTTTATTCATTTAAGTGGGCTGCCTTCTCACCTCTCAGAGCACCCCCAGAGAATAGGGCCCGGTGAATGAATAGCACTTGTTGCCGTTCTCTGTTGCGTCGCCTTCTCTTCTTTTCCAACTGAATCCTTCCTGGTAGATCAGTTCTCTATTGGTAACTGCTCATGCAGTCAGTGCCTCTGCTCAGTTTTCATTGATTTCTGCTTTTTCTCCAGTCCAGCTGCGGCCTCTAGAGATGATCTGCCCTGACTAGCTATCCTGAGTGATTACTATGTGTTTCTTTATCTTGAAAAGCTTGGTTGTTTAGGGCATGCTCAATGTCAGACACTGCCAGCCCTGGAAACAGAGTTGTGATTGACCAACCATTTCCTAATACAGTGATTTAGAGCTTAAATCCATTGTAGAGGGGGATTTTAAAGCAGTAACCTTTACCACACCTTCAAAGCACTTCTTTACATTGTCTGAAGTGCATTCAGTTATTAAGTCCTGGTTACTAGAGCACTTTACCAACAGCAACTAATCCCATTGACGTAAGTCAATGGCTTCAGGCCCTTTCAAGATGGTTGATTTACCCAGTATGACACATCAGGTAATAACTGAGCTAGAACTTGGGTTTGCTTTGCTTTCAGGAGTCGTAAACTCAGGTCATTGGGCCAGGGTCAGGTCACACCTAGGTTTGGACTGGTTTTCCTCTTGCCACAACTGGTATGTGATAATGACACCCCCCTTGCTCTAACTGGCAGCGGACAAAAAAAAATTGTAAGCTGTATCAGTTTCGTTAGAAATAATTGTAGAACACTAAGCTATGACCAGTGACTACATCACCTAACATCACAGTGACTCTTAATCTCAGTATTGTTTTGCAATATTGCTAAAACAACTCATTTGAATCTTTCTCAAATCTCAGATGGGCTTTTTGCTCTGAACCTTTTAACTCAACGGCATGAATCCAGATGGGCGCCTCTGAAGATCATAAAGGCTTAGTCTGCATGCCCAAGTTCAGCCAGCAGAGCTATGCAGGGGAGGGACGTGAAAATAATGCCCCTTGCAGTTGACACTGCTGACAGACTCCCAGGGGCAGACTCTGCTTTCCTGCCAAAGGAAAGCTTCTGCCAGCAAAGCTTCTGCTATTTTAGGGAAGTTGCTGTAATTTTGGTGGCAGAAAAACTCCAGACCACAGGGATCTATCCCTGTAGCTGTGCCTCTGGCACAGCAGCCTCTGCGTATAGACAGGCTACAGTCTTCTACGTCCCTCTAGGACATGGGATGCGAGAGCTTCCTCACCCTGCCTTGCCAGTTGGCCTCCATCCTCCTCCTAGGGGACCACTCCTGGGGGTGAGGGGGGTTCTGATTTCATGGAGGCTTCCAGAAAGAGTGCTGATTAGTGATAACAGCATTGGGATGTTTGTATCATGGATGCTTGGCTTCTAGCTGGATGGAAATGGTCTGTCAGAATCAGATCACAAAGCCAATGACTAGCCATTAGGCCAGGGGTGGGCAATTATTTTGGGTGGAGAGCTGCTTGCCGAGTTTTGGCAGGCCATCAAGGGCTGCATGATAGGCAGCCAGGGGCAGATAAATATTAATTTTCTAAATTTTTTAGGGGCCCCACAGGCTGGATAGAATGGCCTGGTGTGCTGCATTTTGCCCACCCCTGCATTAGGCAATACCCTACCCTACCTTAGTTCTTATAGTGCCCACATCACCCCAGTATCTGAGCACCTTCCTGTACTGTAGTAAGCAACACGACTTACGTCTGCTTCTCTATCCAAGGCCACTATCGAGCTGGGCTAGTATCAGCTACCCTGCAGTCTGGAGGTGAATAAATAGCTCTCTATCACCAGTCCCCATTAATCCTCCAACCCACCCTGTGCTACTGTCCTTCCTAGCATGCTGCCAATCTGAAACTGTTGGTCTTCCCTGCAGGCCACCTGATGAATTGTTCTCTGATTTCAGTAACCGAGACAAAAAAAAAAATCCCAGCCCCGACATAAGAACAAAGGGCTTCTCAGATGCCCCCCTGAGGCTGTGTTGCTTGGACAGGCAGCTCGGGACGAGATGCATTTCCATCACACATTATAGTTAAAACTAATTGACACAGGACATGCCAGCACACGTGAGGTTGCAGTCCTGGTAGCAATGTCCAGCAGTGTTTCATTGCTCCGGCAGATGGCGGCCTTCTTCAGTCCTTGAAGACTTTGTCCGGCTGACAGCTTCGGGCCCTCAGTTGCCTCCTTGGGGTCCTGCACGGCATTCACCGCTAAGTGAGTCATTCTCTGCCTGGGAGATGTGGGATGTTTTTACACTCCCCAGGTCATGTTGGCCAGGGCAGCTGGAAGATCATTGCACACGTGGCAGAGACTGATGGCTGCGCTCAGCGCGGTCCTGGAGCATTTCTACACTCAGTGGCTTTCGCGTCCCTACCGTTGGCAGGGGGAGGAGGCAGAAGCTTTGTTTCCAGGCTTGCAAGCATGTGGCGCTACGGTTCGCCCTCACATCAACAGGCCGGTTTTGTTTTCAGTTGATAAATAGCTGCAGCTTGTCACTTGTAGAAGAAAGAAAGAACAGTGCGAGCTGTGCTGTGAAAAGCGGGTGCAGGCACGCAGGCCTCCCTGCAGCGCCTTGTCACTGAGCCTGGACCCAGTCAGCTCACCAGCAGGCATGGTCAGCCTCTCTGCTGCCATGGCAGGTGCTACCCAGGTGCCCACCCACAGGGCAGGGGTTATATGCTGGCCTCTACCCCCAGGTTGGAATCGTGCCCCTTTGACACAGCCCACGTTCAATTCTGCTAGAAGACAGGTCACCCTTCTTATGTCGTGAGGAGTCCTGGGACCCTCCTTGCTTTTTCCTCATTCCCCTTTCTGTAGCATTGGCTCCACTAGCAGACTCTGCTGTCATTATCTGTGGGAAGCTTAGACTGTATCCTGTCTGCAGGGCAACCTTCCCCTTTGCTAAGAGCGGGGAGGGATGCTAGCAAGAAGTCCCAGCTACGAAGGAAGCAAGGATGCACACTGCCTGAGTGTCTACTTGTCAGCTCCTCTACTCTTCATCTGGGCAAACCCTTCCAGCTGGTCTGGAAAGTCACTGCAGATTAAGTTAGGCTGGGAATTTACAGCACGGAGGCTATTCTGAAATACCCCTTTCTATGACTCAATAGCTGCTCCGTTTTGAGCCATCCACAGCATCCCCTGCCCACAAGAAGCTGTTCCAGTGAATTTTCCCTATGCTTGCAAGCCCTTCTTGCTTCCTCTCCTTCCCATCTCAGTCTAACAAAATGCCCCCCCCCTTTGCAGTTTCAGCTCCATAAAGGGGTCTTCCTTCCCCATCCTAAAGTCCGGCTGTTCTGGTTGGTGTTCTAACCCGTGTGGCATTTATTGATTGATTGATTTGCTTAAAGCCCCAGCTCCTGGAGTCATGTGATTAGTTGAGACAGCTTTTTTTTCCTTTTTTTAATGAGGAAAATCAGCTCTTGTGATTGCACAAGAGCCTGAACAGGTTCCTTCATGCACCTTACAGGCCCTGAGGAAAGAAAGCAAAGAAAAGAGCTTCACAAGCATACCATTTCAGAGCAAACCTATCACGTTTTTGAGTCAAGGTCCTGATTTTTGAATGCTCAGGTTTGACCACTCTCTGTGTCCCACTGCCATGGACAGATGGTTTTACGTCAACACTGGGTGAAGCAATCCCTAACGGACCTAGCGGAGGAGGAGGCTGGAGGGGGTTAATGAATGCCTGTGAAGTTCTCAGATCCTTGGCAGGCTGGTGCTAGGACACTGATCATCCTTTTGCTGGGAGATAAAGGTATTAGGCTTATCAGCCTTGCTCTGGATTTCCTCATTAGTCGGTGCAGGTCACTTCAGATAATGAGCACCGGGGTGGGCTCTAGGCTACAAAAGGGATGGGCCAAATCCCAGATAGGCCCTCACCCTCTGCTCTCATGAGGCTGCACTGCCGCCTCCATCCCCAGCAGGCAGGGCAGACCCAGGGATATGTAGGGAGCTGTCTGCTAATAGAGGTCTTTTCACTACAGAGGAAGAGTTTTGGACTAATCCCTTCACTGCGCTGCAGATATTTGAGGCATGAGCTATGGTTTTGTGCCTATTGTGATCCCCTCTGCTGTGAGGCCCAGGCACTGCTCTCTTGGGGGCTAGAGTGCAGAGGCCTCTTCAGGACTACCCCCAGGGCAGCAGATGGGGGCAGGTTGGGGCTCTTTCTCCAGAGTAAATTGGGTGCAAACAGATGCATTGTTAAACTCTTGCTCTTTTACCCTGGAGCCATGACAACTAGGCACAGCATTGGGCCTCTGGCTGGGCCTGGCAGGTGCTGGGATGGGAATCCTAAAGGGGTGTGATGGGGGCAGAGGGGCTGCTAAGCAGGAAAAGGCTAGGGGGGAGGGAGCATCTCCTGCTTGACCTTTTAATGCAGAGGATAAAACCACAGCTTAGTAATCAATTGCACAGAGCCAGGGAGCATTGGGGTGGAAGGGAATCTGCACAAGGGAGAGGTCTGGTAAAGGGTCTCGCTGAGTGAAGGCATGGGCGTAAACCATACCAGAGGTGCTGGGCAGGGGGCCCAGAAGTTCAGGGGCCCTGGCCCACGGTGCAGCCAGGCCCCCAGGTGAGGAGAGGGGCAGAAGCGCTGGGGCTGTGGAGGGACCAGGGCAGGGTGGATTCAGAGGGGCACACACCACTCACGCCCCTGGACCTTGGAGCAACCCCCTGGAGACTCCTTGCTGGACTTGTACCTGGAAGCAGCTCTTCTAACAAAGCCCCAGTCTTGCTCACCAGCCCTGGGGCTCTTATCCTTTGGCTACCGAATAAGGCAGCTTCTCTCCCTCCCCCCTCTGCCTTGGAACTGAGCACAAAAGCCTCAGCTGTCATCTTGGCCCTGCCTCTATATCCTTGACGGACACTGGCCAGGGCTCCGGCTGCTCCGTTCTGCTCAACATCAAGTTACTTTCTGCTTCCTGGATTCTTGGCCTAATTTGGAGTCCAAGCAGCATTCCCATTTAAAGCCTAATTATTTTGGCTGTTTTTAAATTCCAGCCCTGTGCTTTGTTCAGTAATCAAGTGCACGAGTCATTTGCCCTACACCCATGTTCCTCCCCCCCCCCCGAGCACAAAGAGGCCTCTCTGGATTGGGGCTCTGAGCCCTGCTAATGTCTTGTCATCTGTCTGCTATTTATACCAGGCCAGAAACGTGCATGGCTCAAGCCCCCTGCACAGTGCCACGGGCATGAAAGCAGCAAATCTAGCCTGGGTTCCTCCCTCCACACAAGCCCTGCATTAGCAAAGGTGCCACAAAGCGACGGGCAATTCCACCCTCACGGTCTTTCCTGTTGGCATTCACACTGCCCAGCAGTGCTGTGCCAAGCTGCAGTCCACCTCCTGTGGTCCCCATGTCACCTGCTCCCTTGCCTCAATCACAGTCCTTCCTCGCCACTCGAGTGTCTCACTGGACTCATCCTCATTAAGAGCCTGCACCTTTATCAGGACAGAGGCTTTTAACTTTATTACTGCTCGCTCTGATCCTCTGGCATGGGGTTGAAGGAAAGTCCCAGGCCACTCCCTGCCTCTTGCTTTCCTTATCTAAAGCAAGCTGGGTATAAATATTTCGTGATTGTGGGGGGGGGGGGGGGGGGGAAGGGAACTAATGCTGGCACAGCACGCTGTAGAGGGACAGCACTGCACAAGTGTTAAGTGTCAGGTTAGCACCTCTCCTGTCCCCAGCCACTTCTGTTTCCAGCATCTGGGCTCCAAAACCTTCCATTTCATCCCCGCTGCCTTTTTAAGAGGAAAAGTATAGAACGTTTATTGGCTTCTTCCAGTGCAGTCACTGAGCAGGGAGGTAACAAAGGGTTAAATGCACGAGCAGCACATTAAACTGCCCTGGATTAAGGCATTCCTTCGCTTTAGACCTGCATGAAGTCGGTCCCCCAGGGCTGTATGGAAGAGGAGGAGGAGAGGAACATGGGTCTGAGGAGCTGGGAATGCACAGGGCTCAAATCGCATGCAGCAAAGACAGGAGATCATCCAGTTCACTGACATTCCTGTGTGGAAAATCAGCATGCCATCTGCTCTTGAAGGCTAGATGGACCCCATGTGGACCTTTGGACTCTGAGCCTCTTGGTCCAGATGCCTGTATGAACCTTGAGCACAGGGAAAGGAGAATAAAGAGAAAGAAAAAAATCTACCACGCTAAGATAGGTGACATTGCCCCCCTTTTATGGAAATTAATATTAATAGCTCATTTGGTTTCTATACAGACATATACAAATAGGAACAAAACCAAGTTTTTCTTCTATATACAACATCCTTAAGTTAATTAATTAGGCTCTTTATAAAAAAATGGCTCTTCCTAAATTAGTGTCATATTTACAGACAGTACGGGCGAGTTTGCCTTTGGCACCTTCCCGTGGACAGTGTAACATACACCAAGCAGCACGTCCATAGTGATCCAGAGAGAAAGAGTACCCGCATCCGTGCTCATGGGACCTGGTACATGAATGCGAGACAGGCAGTAGGCACAACTCTAGTGCATGTTACAAGCCAGAACCCTCTTGATTTTGCTTAATGCTTGTTTGCTAGGAAGCGCATTAGTAGAGTCTGGAGGAGATCCTGTGTTATGCACTCTATTGGCAACCAATGCATCTCCCATAAGGCACAAGATCAGCGCCCTGCAGATCCTCCTTCCTGTTGGCTGCAGGTGCTCTGCAGAGCCCTGCATGGCACCGGTACTTCCCGAGGCTGGGGTAACATGTGCTACATCAGCATCAGCTCAGTCCAGTCCCAGAGGGGGGCCAGCCCTGAGAGAGCCCGCTGCAGAAACAGTGCACGGAGGGGAGCTGGGGTCACACGATGTTGGCGAGTTCTGTGGAGTCCGACTCTGAGCTGCTGTTGCTCTCCTCCCTGCTGAGCAAAGGACAGGAGCGTGTTAGACAGAACAGCCGTGTCCCTCCCAGTGCGGGGTGGGTGGGGGAGCTTGCGGCTTTGTAGTGAGAGGCAGTGAGCCAAAGGGTGTCCTGCCATCAGACCATTACCGGGCATCGGGTCTCCAGCCCCACTTGTCCACTCTGCCCAGAGCACCAGCATGGTGACAACGGGAACAGCGACTCTGTTTTCAATACTTTCCCTCCCATCAACGGGAACTGGATTGAGACCGCCCCCCCAACCCATGTCACCAAGGCCGTTGGATGGCCACGGGTCCCCCTAAGCCCACAGGAAGGGGGCACCATTTCCCTGTCCCCAGGTGTAACACCCCCCCCTGCCCCCCCCACTGCTCGTAGCATCCAAAGTCAGGAGATGCAGAAAGTGAAAGGGCAATAGAGGCCTCGGAGCACAGCCCACCCAGGGAAACATAGTCCTGGCACAAAGAAGAGCTACACAGCAGGGAAACCCAACACACGCCTGTGGGGAGCAAGGTGCACACTGGGGCAGCTGGTCCAATTTTAGCGAGCGATGATGTATGTGCCATGGCACCAAGATACTGCCTGTGCTGCTGGGGTGAGGCCTAGGTCCCTGCTGTGCTACTCTCCAGGGCACCCCTTTCTGCAGCACAGGTGGCTCCAGGGCTGAGGGGAAGACAGCATGAAGCCATCTGAGGGCTCTAGGGTTTCACCACTCCTTGGGACCTCCAAAAGCCAGCTTAGAGCAGCATCATGGCAGGTCTGACCAGCCCTATGACCATTCAAGATGCCAGGCTGGACCTGGCTCAAGTCCCAGAGCTCTCTGCAGCACCCTGGCCAAACCAAGGAGCTCATTCCTTTTCACCCTGTGGTGCTGGGGCACCTGCCCCAGTGCTGGCCCTCACCTTAACTCTTGCAGAGCTTTCTTGTTCTCCCTCCGCTTCTTCTCATCGATGGGGTACAGCTTGAAGAGGAGCAGGCCCAGGAGGATGAGGGCCACTGGGGCTGCCGATACCAGTATCCTCAGTGTGGTGTGCACCGCCTCAGGCTGGGAGCAGCCCCGGGTTTGGTACCCTGCAAAGCTGCAACACAGCAGCAGTGTTAAAGCAAGGGAGAGATTCACCAAAATGTTCCCAACTCCATCCCCCTCCACCCTGCCAGGCCCAGCTCTCCACAGACCACCTGGGAAAGGCTTGGCATTGCTGGTACTCTTCTGCTGAGCCTGTGGCCACTGCATTGGCACAGGGTCAGACCCTCCTCTCAACTGCCACGGAGCATCACCTACAACTCCTTTGAATGCAAAGCCAGGACCCCACAAGTCTGCAAACTGCCAGCCTCTCTGCTTCCTTGAGGAGGAAGGATAGCCCAGGGGTCAGGGCACAAGCCTAAGGCTTGGATTCAGATATCTGCCCCAAACTCCCTGCATACAGTCATTGATTGAAACAGGCTGCAACATGCTTAGATGCTACAAAATACTCCATCCTGAGGCCATATAGAAGTACCACAGACATCACATGGGAAAAGCAGAGGGCAGATCCCATGTTCTAGCACCTCCATTCAGCTACCATGCTAGCTCCTCATCAGGGAAACTACATTTTATGGGAGCAAAGGAAGCCCTTTCACCACAGACTGGCACAACTCTCTGCCATGATGTGCACAGGTGTCTGGAGTAGCCCTCGGTGCTGACTGTTGGATTCATAACCCCAACTGCCTTCATGGATTTGTGGCTCAGACTGGAGAAGCCTCCCCCCAGGGCTGAGAGGGGCCTTCCTTCTGTCCTAATCTAAAAGACTGTGCCAAGGACTCACTCTAAACTGAGCGTGGAGACTCCCAGAGACACGCCGGAGGCAAACTTGGTGAAGAAGACGTAAAAGGAGAAGAAAATTGCTTCATGGCCACGGGAGTCAGGGTGCTGGAGATTGAAGTCATCGATGACATCCGGCAGCATGGACCTGGGGGGCGAAGAGGGGAAGAGCCATGCTCAAAGCCAGGCTAGCAAAACCCACGTGTCTGCAGTGGAGACAAGCTTTCCTCTTTCAAAGCAGAGGCAGCTGCTCCCCACCCCGCAACCACATGCACACAAACATGCTATGGACATGTCATATGCTTATTGGCATGCAACACCAGGCATCCCAAGGGCAGGAGTCTTTTCCACCACCGCTCAAGACTCATTAAGCAGCCCCTATATCTGGTGTCACGATCTCCAGCAGGGCAGACAACCACTGCAAACCCAAGGCTTCCAGTGGCTCATCACTGGGTATGTCATGGCCCAGCGGTGACAGAGGATGTGGGGTTGTAGCTCACAGGAACAAGGGACTGGCAGGGACATCGAGTCCTGCCTGCTGTGTTCACAGGCAGCCATTCACCCAAAGACTTCCCCTGCATCACCACAGCAAACGCTCTGCACAGCCACAAGGCACACCACTACAAACCCCAGGAACACCCTACTACACACCATATGTAAAAGCAGGAGTGGGAGGGAAGCAGCAGTGCCCTGCCACTAAGGAGGCAGGGAAGCAATTGCTTAATACATACTCAGGGGACCCTAGAAGAGCACCAGACCCCTCACTACAGAAGAAAGCAAAACCCCCCATAGTCTTGAAGACTGACTCCTCGGGATGCCCTCCCCATCTGGACCAGCACCATGCCCCACCACCTATCCACCCAGAGGCCCTGCCAGCGCCCCCCCTCTGGACAACATCTGCTGGACACAGACCCTTTTCCAGCCTGGATAGGTAACTATCACCCCCCACCCCCTCTTCAACCAAGGACTTGGACTCTGTTTCTCTTCCCCACCTGGACTCCAGCCCTTCCACTGAGTCTCTTTCTCCTGCTGCCGTTGCGCGTGAGAACCAATAACTTCATGGGGCTGCGTAGTGTGTTGTCCGTTTAGTAAAAATGTTATTTGGACCCCTGAGTTGGGTTTGCTTTACTACAGTCCAGCCCTGCTCCAGTCTCTGCTCCTCGCCCCACTAATGTGTCTCATTTCTCCCTCTCCTGCTTCCGGCTCACCGCCACCTCCAACACGTGTCCTGAGCTCCGTTTCTTTGCCACTGTCTTATCCCCACTGCCTTTTCCCCTGAGCTCCCAGGTTTCTGCCTCAGTTTCTTTCCTGGCCATCTCCTCCTTGCCACCACTTATCTGCCGCCCCCCACCCCCATATCTCAGCTGTCTGCCACAGTTTCCAGTCCCAAGATCTCAGGTTTCTGTCTGTCTCTCTTTCCTGGCCGTCTCCTCCTTGCCACCAGGTTTTTTTCCCTTGCACCAGTGACCTGCAGTAACCCTGGGGCCACTTGATCTTAAGTAAACCCAAGTCTCAGTTCCTCAGCCAGATTTTCTCTAGT
>NW_017729015.1:16151313-16153267 GCF_001723915.1 Gavialis gangeticus | reverse complement strand
CGCTTATCTGCCGCCCCCCACCCCCATATCTCAGCTGTCTGCCAGTTTCCAGTCCCAAGATCTCAGGTTTCTGTCTCTCTCTCTTTCCTGGCCGTCTCCTCCTTGCCACCAGGTTTTTTTCCCTTGCACCAGTGACCTGCAGTAACCCTGGGGCCACTTGATCTTAAGTAAACCCAAGTCTCAGTTCCTCAGCCAGATTTTCTCTAGTCCACTGGTTCTGATCCTGGTTCTGGCAACTTTAACTGTCTCTCTCACCTTAACCTTCCCTCAAGCATCCCAGGTACTCCAAGCACACACACACATACTGTACCATCCAAGTTAGGAACTTACTTGTGTGTATGTGTAGGTGGGTTGTATGCGTGTGAACTGGTGCATATATATATAGCGCTCTCTCTCACTGTGCACATGATATACGAATTAGTGATCTCTGTATGTGTACTGAGTGTGTGGGTATGGACAAGTGATTTTTGTCTAACTTTTGGGGGGTATAGTGGATGTGCTTGAATTGGCGATAGGTATCCATGTGCCTAGACTAGTTTGGATGTGTATGTCCCTGAGTTGGGTGTGTGTGTGCGCACCTAATTGATTTGTGTGTTTGTATATGTGCAGTTGTGTCACACCCTCCCATCTAACAGCGCAACATCGAGATCCTGAGAGTTGGCCTGACCCCACAGGACAACAGTCTGACTTGAAGGAAAAGTTCCTTCCTGACCCCAGGTTTGGTGACTGGTCTGCCCCCAAGCACAGGAGCCAGACCCACCCTTAGCTAGGACCCTCCGAGTTCCTGAAGTATGAGGACTCGGACTCACCAGGGCAAGAGGAAAGCAGCAGCAACGCTGATCCCAGCTGCAATGGCTGCAAGGTAGGTGATGATGAGGTTGCTCTCTATGACGACCACCAGGATGAGGAAGGGGATGGCAGACTGCATACGGGAGGAAGAGACAGTCAAGGACTCGCCTTATGGAAAGGCCAAGAGGGGCTTGAGAAGCCAGCGGGTCTTCCCTCATCTTCCCACCCAGGCGCCTGAGCACTTAGGAAGGTGCTGGCTGGCAACCTGCGCTCTGCCCCAAAAAGGCAGGGAGAAGAGAAGCAGAAGCAACATACACTTCCTTACAGTGGCCCACAACAGCCCCTCCCCATAAGGCCTGCATCCAGAAACAAGCTAGTCTCCACAGCCCACCATGCGCTTGGCCTCCGCCATGACACTGCTAAGACCCAGACAGAGACCCAGCAGCTCAGGACGGCGGCACAGGGCACTCGCTCCTGCCTGGCCAAAGGTCCAGTTCTCTGGCTGCCCTCAGGGACTGGTCTTTTCCGGCTCCACTTGCAAGAATCACCCCCGAGACACTCGGCAGTAAGCCAGCCTCTGTCCCAGTGCCCCATTCGCCTCCTCCAAGGGGCTACTCACCGAGATCCCCACATAGACGGCCGTCTTCTTCCCAAAGCACGTGAGGAACCACTGCCAGAGAGGGATGGTCAAGGTGGCCGAGAGCTATGAGAGAGAGGCAGAAGGGGGGAGTTGTATTATCTGGGCAGCCACAGTCTGCCTACAAGCCCTGGTCCAACAAGCCACATTGCTGCACTGGAGATGACCAGTCATTGAGGTAGGTTGAGGACGCCGACTTGAGGCCAGGCCAGCTCAGACCTATCTCCATCTTTGTTTGTAGACTGGAAGGGACCTCGGAAGATCATGGGGTCCAGCCCCCTGCACCAGGCAGGAAAGACAACTGGGGTTAGGTGGCCCCAGCAAGGTGCCCATCCAGTCTCCTCTTGACTTTTTTCCCCCCCCTGTGATTCCCCATCAGTTCCTTCCTTCCCCTGAATCACAGCCCCTGCCTCCACATCCTTCACTGCTGGTCACAAAGGTGCCAGGAGGGCTGTGTGGCTGCTACTCCAGGAGACAACAGGGACTGTCTCCTCTTTGTGGGGAGCAGAGCAGAGCCCTCAGGCCTGG
>NW_017729015.1:16148772-16151216 GCF_001723915.1 Gavialis gangeticus | reverse complement strand
GCAGTCCCTTGGGGTCATGCTCTCCCCTCCCCGCCAGGCAGGAATTTGCCTTGGCATCTCAGGGCCTCTCGTGGCTCCTGCCAGCCAGCGCCCGGGCGGTCAGTCCTCCCAATGGTTACATAACCTGAGCTGGCAGCACTGATTCTGGGGGAGGGACTGGTCACCTCGTGCCAGCCTTGCTGGCAGGAGGGATAGACAACACCCCCCCAGCCCTCCCCCTGGCAAACCCGCGCAGAGAGGCTCAGGGAGGTGGTGAGTGCCACCTCCATGGGCGCACGCGCTTTCGTCTGGTCTTACTCACCAGGGCTGCAAGCCAGGTTGCCCTCCTCCCCTCAGCCCCACCCCTGCTGCCTCATGTCTGCAGCCGGGAAGCCTGCATGCCATTGGCAAGGCAGAGGCTGCTCTCTCTCCCTCTTCTTGGTGCTCAG
This sequence comes from Gavialis gangeticus, assembly GCF_001723915.1. NCBI lineage: Eukaryota > Metazoa > Chordata > Crocodylia > Gavialidae > Gavialis > Gavialis gangeticus. The sequence goes on along the minus strand of NW_017729015.1, from coordinate 16,150,788 downwards.
GAGCTGTGGTACCAGGCAGGCTGGTATCCGCGTGGGATCCAGCAGCTGCACAGATGTGCCCAGACCCATTCTTGGGTGGGGGAGCAGTGGGAAGGTCTAAAGACAAAGACCCAGGGCGGGAGCCCTCCTTAAATCAGCGTTCCAGGAGCGCCCATGCCAGCTCCAAACATCTTCACGTCTCCCACCCCTATGAGTCAGGCTACCCCCAGGGCTCTGGAGGCCTAGCCAGGTCTAGCCTAGCATCTGCATCCAGGGAGCCTGCTCCTTTGCCCTTGATGCTGCACCCGTGAGCCCAACATACTGTGGGCAATGTATGAAAATGGGCTCACAGGAGCCCTCAGCAGGTTACGTGGGTGGGCAGGGATTGCTCGGAGCTCCACCTCAGCCCTGACATTGGCTGGGTCTGCCGTAGGACCAGGTATCCCAGGCCCAAGACCCTCTTTTCTCCAGCTTGAAACCCATCTGAACTCGCTCTCGCTGCCTTTCTGGAGCAGCCTGGCCACACTAGGCAAGACAATTCCTTCCAGGTCAAGGCAGATGAGGTTTTACAAGCCTGCTTTACTGGAAGAGGGGGCTTGCTTTCCCACAGCCAAGGAGACACGAGCCGGCGCATCGCAGCCAGACCCATGACAGCTGCCCTGGGTGGGAGGGGGCATTGCGTGGACCAGGTCTTTGTTGGGCCGGGGACCCGAGGGGAGAAGCACGTTTTCCAGATGGCCCTAGGATCAGTCTCCCGCCTCAATGGCTTTCGAGACCTCGCATTTCCTTCGAGCCCTGGGAGGATTTTTCCTTCCTTTCTTTCTTTCACGGCCTTTCTGGCAGGGCAAAGCATTTCATGCCACAATGCTCCCCCACCCCCGCTTCCCCATCGATCAGCACGGAGAGGGTTCCCAGACGAGCTGCTCTGTTCCCTCCATTCAATGCCTCCCTGCGATAAACACTCATGGCTCCTTTTCTTTCCCCCCATCATGAAAAGAGAAAGAAAAAAAAAAAGCGAACCCATGGACAAAAGGCCGCACGGCTTTTATTCTCCCCCCTTCCTGGACAGCTTTGTGGGCAAACAAAGGGCTTGCTGTTCTCGTCAATGGGCTGTGCCTCTCCAGGAATCATGTTTAGTACCATGACGCCCTCCCCCCTCTCCTTAGGCAACCTCAGGCACCTCCCTTTCCATGCCAGGGGTTTTCCAGCCCCATCCCCTCACCCCTCTTGCTCCATCTGAGTTCCACTTTACCTCGGACTCCTCTAAGTCACACTCCCTTCCAACCCCAAGCCCTGCTGGTGGCCACGACACTACTTCGTTACTCTCTATTGTCCCCCTTAACTATAGGGGGTGGACACAGGGTTATGATAAACCTATTATTGCTCATGAACCTTATTACAGCAGTGCCTAGGACGGGGGAGATGAAAGATAGTCAGACCCTGCACTGAAGGTCTTACACAAAGATGGAGAGGCAGCGGATTAGCGTACGAGCACATTCAGTACATACCATGATGGCCAGGAGGATGTTCTGGAAGTCGTTGCGGAAGCCCAGGGTGTACGTGCAGAACAGGGCAAAGTTCCCTTCCAGCAGCTGGCAGGGAGGAAAGAGACCTGCCAGGTTACTGGAGAAGAGGGGGAACTCTGCTCCCACCCGTGCCTCCCGTCCCGCAGTCCAAATCCCTGAGGAAAATGTGAAATTGTACATGGAGCCAATTCCTCGCAGGCCCCAAGCCAGTTCCACGGGGCCAAGGCTAAGTGCTTTGCCCAGTCCCCGAGCGTGGCTTGCAGAGCCCCGGGCAGACGTTCTGGGAGAGGGCAACCCCATCGAGCAGCTCGTAACCCAGCTGCAGTTCGCAGGGATTCAGGACCCTGCCCCTGCCCCCTGTGCAAGTCGTGCACTTCCTTCCCGCTCCAGCTGCCCCTGGGCATCCAGCTGCCTTCCTGCTCTCCGGGGTCCCTTACCATGAAGGCCAGAGAGGTGAAGAGGAAGCCAGTAATCAACTTGATGTAGGCACCGTGGTTCATTACCAGCTTCA
>NW_017729015.1:16130106-16143772 GCF_001723915.1 Gavialis gangeticus | reverse complement strand
TGCAAGTCGTGCGCTTCCTTCCCGCTCCAGCTGCCCCTGGGCATCCAGCTGCCTTCCTGCTCTCCGGGGTCCCTTACCATGAAGGCCAGAGAGGTGAAGAGGAAGCCAGTAATCAACTTGATGTAGGCACCGTGGTTCATTACCAGCTTCAGCCCCTGGAAGAAGGAGACGGGCTCATCCGACTCAAGCTCAGAGGCTGCTGGGAAGCAAAGCAGGACGGGTGGGTGATTAGACACAGAGAGAAACACATTTAAGGCAGGCTAGAGTAATAGCCACAAAGGCTACAACATGTCTCTTGTGTGCCCATGGCTTGGGAAGAGTCAAGACAGCTCTACTCCGCATACAGAAACACCCTGCCTGCCTCACTCTTGGGAGAATCTCAGCTAACAGCACCTCCCTCCAACCACAGACTGATCTTCCTGGATGCTGCAGGGCATCCATCCTCAGCACCCTGGGAGGTGGGTCACTATTAGTCCCATTTTCCAGATGGGGGGATAGAGGCCCTGATACATTAAGTGTGCTGACTAAGGTCACACACCTCAAGTCAGTGGCAGGGGATCAAGATACTGGAGTCCCCAGCCCCCATACCCCTGCTGCATTCGTAGAAGGGCTTTTTACTAGCATTAATCCTTGTCCAGAGCAACTGTCCTGCAAAGAGTGCAATGAAAAACAGCTGGGCTCAGACAGAAGTCCCATTCAGCGCTACCCTAGCAGCCACAGAGAAATCTCAGGTCCAGCTGGCATATGGGAGTCTAGACATCTGCCAGGCAAAACCAGGCAGGGAAAAGTTTGTCCTGCAAAGGCCAGACAATTGGCAAATCCTCCCAGCATCCTGCAGCAACGCAGCCTCCAGATTCTCCCGCAATACAAGGTGCCTTTCCACTGGAGGCTGATGCATGAGAAACAGAGGCGGGGGGGGTGCTGTCTATCTGAGGCTCTGCTCTCTCTCCATCACCAGGGCTCCTGCTCCCCTCTCAGTGTCTTACTAAGAGGCAGGAGCCGACAAGACCACAATGGAAGGAGAGAGAAGGTAGTGAGAGCTCCCAGCCCCCAGCAGAACCGGAGGAGGAAACGAAGGCAAGAACCCACTGATGCCAGGGGAGGATGTCTTCCACCCCTGATGTACATCCTTCAGCAAAGAGCCTCCCAGGAGCCCTGCGCCCCCTTTGCCCCGTTTAGCTGTGCCACAAGTGCTCCATTCTCGGCTGGAACAGGCTCGACGCTGCTTCTGCAGAAGGCTCTCTGGGGCTAGCATGGACACGCGTTGTTAGCATAGCAGGGAGCAGGCAGCCAGGGGTGCGGCTCTTTGATCAGCAGTATGTACTAAGGGAGCTCACATACATCACATACTTTCAAGGGCTACTCCAGTCAAAAGGCCTTTGGAGTACAATGGGCCCCGTTGAAAGGGGTCAACTCATCAGCAAGCAGCCCCGGCGCCTCCTGACTAGCTGGTGTGGCATCACCCAGCGCAAGTGAGGGCTGCTCCCCCTCGAGAAGCCCCATGCCACAAGGCAGCTTCCCGTCCCCACTGTGTCCCTTGTTTTCTGCCAACAGGAGCCAGGAAGTAGCCTCCGGCACACGTACCTCTCAGGAAGGCATGATGACCTTTGCCACGTTGCACCGAAATCATCCCTGGCACCCCACCAAGCCCGTTCAGCCTTGCCCAGCTCACACCCTGAACTCACCTCGCTGCTCCCGCACGCCCAGCGATAGGATCACGGCACACAGGATGTAGATCCCGCCAATGACGCCGGCTGCGATCATGTACGCGTTCTTCTGCACGAGACAGACAGACACGGACCCCAGTGACTGTGGGCACTCCAACATGGCCCTTGGGGACCCCAGACTGATGTACCCTTGTGCTGTGCAACCACAGGCCAGGCATGGCCCATGGAGCAGAGTCAAGCCTGCAGAGATAGCCCCACTCTCCACCCCAGATCGTGCTGAAGCCTCCTCTGGTGTCTGCTCTGCAATCAGCGCTCATGAGGAAGCAAAGGCCAGGATGGCAAAGGGATGAGATGCCCGAGTGACTACAGAGGCGTCTGTGGGCCTGGAGGACTTAAGAAACCTCATGTCGTGCAAGCACCTGACATCGGATTCTGTTGCAGAAGCAGTTTGGAGGAGTTCTAGTGAGAAGGGTGATGAAGGGAGAAGGAAATGGGAGTGGGGTAGGGGCAGGATGCCCAGATGCAGCAGGCCTACCGTGTCCGTGAGTGAGCCAGTGTCGTGGGTCGTGTTCACCTCTTCCATGGCCACTGAGGAGTTGATCCCAGCCTTTTCTTCGCTGTGGATGCATGGGGTGTCCACCTTGCCCACAATCTGCCCCTGGATGGCTGTGCCCAGCACTGTGCCCAAAACCTCCACGGTCATACCTGCACAGAGGAGCCACACATGGCATCACAGCACTGCCAGCATCAGGGCTCAGGCCCATAGGGGCAGGGAGAGGGCTTCAAAAAAAAAAAAAAAAAATCAGCTCGTCTGGAGGCAAGAGGCCCAAGCTGGATCAAGCTGTGCGCAGTGCCTGGGCAGCCAGAGGCAGAAGATCTGCCTACAGCAGTGCTGCTCTCCTGTGGCGCCGTTCAGTTCCAAGTCCTTTCTGAACACGGCTCCCATGCTCCTGGGAGGGAGAAGTCCCCAATGGGGAGACTGAGGAGCAGAGAGGGGGTGCAGGCTAGCAGCAAGGGTGGAGACAGAGCACCCAGTCCAGGTTTCTTGATGTGGCAATGCCCTAGAGTGGGCAAGGCCTCAGCTAGGCACAGACTCCTGCCAATTCAAATGAGGCTACTCAACAAAACCCTTCGATTGGGGCATCTAGAAGGGCCCCCTAGTTTGGGGACAAGGACACACAGGGTGCAAGAGCTGCAATCCAGGATGCAAGCAAAGAGCTTGGACACCCTTTTCAAGCAGGCTGCTCAGGCTTGCACATACACCCCCAACTCTGGGTGAGGACGTGACCTGCCAACTGCACATGTCCTGTAGGGATCACACACACGGATGCATGCCTGCACATGCAGGGGGGACAGGACATTCATAGACAGTAGGGCTGGAAGGGACCTCAGAAGATCATCGAGACCAGCCCCTTGCCCCAGGGGCAGGAAGTCAGCTGGGGTCACAGGATCCCAGCAAGATATACATCCAGTTGCCTCTTAAAGGAGTCCAGAGTAGGTGCTTGCACCACCTCCGGCAGCAGTCTGTTCCAGGCCTTGGGGACTTGGACAGTAAAGAACTTCTTCCTTATGTCCAGCCTGAAACCGGGTCTTGGAGAAGTTTATGATGGTTTGACCTCGTCATCCCATGGGGCGCTCTGGTGAACAGGTGTTCCCCCAGATCCTGATAGGCCGCCACCAGGTCCCCCCTGAGCCTGTGCTTTTCCAGACTGAAGAGTCCCATGGCTTTCAGCAAACGCAAGGGGGAAAATCTAACTGTCTTGGCAATCGGCATGCAAAGTAACATGACCACAGCACTGATGTCAGGGACTGCATGTGGGCCCTGGACAGGATGTCAGTGGGGCTGCAAAGGGAGGAGGGAAAGGCTCTTACGATAGGCAGTGGCAGAGTCCCGTTCGCTCTGTTCCTGGCTGATGAACATGGTCAGCGCTGAGTAGGGGACATGGAAGCACTGCAAGGAGACAAGGCAAGGGGAGAGAGGGTTAACTCTTTGTTACCAGACAATACCAGTTGGCAGAACTCATGCCAGGCACATGAACTGGAGCAGCAGCCAGCACGGGCACAGGCCAGCTCAGGAGGACTGCAGGAGTCCAGCACAGCCAGTGGATTCCATCTAGGTCCAGCAATAGTCTGTACCCCATGATCTCTTCCCCATTGTTGCATGCCACTCTCAGCACAGCTTATACCAAACCTCCCACTGGGGTCCCAGTCACTGGCTCCACCATTGGGCTGCCCCTCTCCCTCCCCCTGACCCGGGAAGCCCAGCAGTGTGCGCAATGGCACCGCTCACCGTCACAAGGGTCTGGAACATGCAGTAGAAGAGAAGATACCACATCATTTGACCGCTGGAGACGTCCGGCACAAACCATATCAGAAAGTAGGAGATCACGGCAAATGGTGTGGAGAAGATGATCCTTATGGGAGGGGGTTAAGAGAGAAAGAGAGAGCATGAGTGCCGAGGAGCCAAGCCTGGGGACATCAGCTGGGAGGACATGGCAAAGCCCTGCTGCTCAGGTTGGAACAGAAGCCAAACCAAAAACCAGCCCCAGGCCACAAAAACATGTTGCCTAGGGGCAGGGAAGGCCAGGAAAGCCTGAGACCCAGCAGTGCTTCTGGGCTGCTCCAGTTAATCAGGAACAACCTTTCAGGCACAGGCTGAGGTAGGAGCTTGCAGGGCTGGTAGGGCAGCTTCCCCAGGGCCCACCCTGACCTTCGCGATTCTCTTTTCAACTCCCACCTGCTTTCCACAATTGCCCCTAGAGCACAGATCGCTGAACCCCACACTGCAAAAGCCCAGCTTGGACTCAGGACGCCCAGTATCCTACTGTAGCCACAGCCCCAGCCTGGCAGACACAGCATCTCCCCCGACGGGCAGCTCCTAGCTCAGCAGGGTACAACTTGTTGAAGTTTGCAGGAATTCAAGTGCCTAACTCCCTCCAGCTCCTTGGAAAATCCCCTTTGAATCTCTGCCAGCTCTCTCCAAGGCCTGTGCCGCAGTACCTTTCTTGGCCCTGCATCCCCCTCCATGCTCCATTCAGCCATGAGAAAGTGCAGAGCTCCAGGTCATTCAGGGTAGAAGAGAGGAGAAAACAGAGCGAAAGGCTTTGATCCTTGACAGCAAATCCTCCCAAAGAAAGTCTGTCTGCTGGGCGCCAGTCCGCAGCGGGATGAGAAAGCGAACAGTCTGTCTGGACTAGAGAGGGGCTGGCAGAGCTAATAGGAGCTGGGAATGCATGCACGTGCTTCGGTCTGCAAGCCCTTCGATGCAAAGGCTCATCCAGCAGTCTTTACCCCAACCAGGCTAAACATTTTGGAAGAAGTACCGTGGGGTGGAGGGAAAGAGCCGGGCAAAGCTTCCTTCTACCCCCACCAGTCTGCTCCCTCCGGTTTCTATCCCAGGGCAGGGCCCAGCACACCACAGCCCTTTCCAAACCTTCTCTCATGGGAGCCCATTTCCCCAACAAAGCCAGGCTGTGGAGTGGCAGAGGAAGGGTTAACCCTCAGCCAGGGAGACTAGCAGGCTCCTTCCTTTGATCCTGCCCGAGGTGGGGAGAGGGGAGAGGGTGGTGGGAAACTTTAGAGAGGTATGAGGAATGGGAAGAACGAAGAGAAGGGAGCGCTGGTCCCAGCACAGGTCGGTCTGTCCATCTGTGCAGGGCTGCACGGCCAGCCAGTTTGTGCCCCCCACCCCTAGCAGCAGGACGAAGGGGGTGGTAGAGCAAAAGCCCCCCCCTCTGCCTGGCAGCACCCCGTGGCTGACAGCCCCATCCATCCTCCCAAGGCCCAGCTGTAGCCAGGGCCAAATTCCTCCGGAGGATTTCAGGCTAGCCTCCACTTCCAGCAGTCAATAAAATGGAGGTTAAATTCCCCCCTTGGAGACCCACCCGGAGGAAGCGGGGTGGGATTCTCCCCACTGGGCAGGGGAGGGAGGACCCAGTTTGAGTTCAGGAACTGGGCCAAGATCTGGGCAGCACCAAGATCTCAGCTGGATACGGAGGGGCGAGGGAACATCGCGGTAACCCACTGGCAAGATGCACGCAGGATCCGGTGCCCAGGGAGAGGACAGAGCTGCTCCCGTTCCTATAGGGATGGCAGCAGGAAACCAGTTGCTTCTCTCCGGGTCCGGCATGGTACGGGGATGGCTAGATCAGCTCCGTGCAGGACCTGATCCTAAGGCTTATGCTGCCTTTGGAAACCCAGGACCCCCCTCGTGCTGGACTGTGTGCACACCGGACCATGCCCTTGCCCTGGGCAATTCCAGAACGGCGCTAGAGGAGCCGGATTTATTTTTCCCCACAGGCACAGGAGAGCAAGATCTCTTGCCTTTCTGGGTTAACACCACCAGGCAGGGAGTTAAATTTAACTCTTGGCGCGTGAGAAACTTAATCCGTCTCCACAACACAGCAACCAGAAGTGGAGGGTGGGAGGAAAGCAATGTCTGGCTTGACAAGCATGCATTTTTCTGCGGTTCTGTCACTTCCGTGACGCAAGGAAAGACTGTTCCTAGGAAAAGGGGCCAATGACATGGCACGGATGCAGCAGACCAGAGCATAGGCAGACGTATACATGCCCTTCCTCCCTCCCAACCCCTTCTTATCACTATGCAGACGCGGTTGTACATTGAGTCATTCAAAATCCCCTGATGCTTACACTTATGCAGACCTAAAACTACCAGGGTGCCACGAGGCTGGGTCTGCATCCCCCCCATACACCCATCCCCTCTCACGGAGGCCACCCAAGCAGCACAGCAGGGGCTCGGGCTCCCGCGAGGGGACCTGCTGGTGCAGGCACACCCCAGAGCCCAGGGCCATGTGCATTGCCTGAGTTAAGGAATCTAACGCTTGGCTCAGCCTTTCCTCCGCCTCCGCCCAGCCACGTGGTTCTCAGGAGTCTGACTTGTAGTAACCCATGACCTGGGGTTTGGCACCGCTGATGCCAAGACCTCAGCGCTCGCTCCACCTGCCTCCCCATTGGCAGCACCGGGGTGGTGTGTTCCTCCCCGCGACACACCCCCATTCCTTATGGTTTAACGGCTTCCTCCTGCCCCAGCAGCCACTTCCCCAGTGCCTGCCGTGGGCTGGCAAGACGACAGGACCTTGGAGTCATCTGCAAGGGGAAACCACGAGGGGTGGGGGGCACCGAGCAGTGAAAGTGGGAAGCGTTGAAAGTCAGAGACCAGGGCAAGGCTGAACGGGAGGTTGGATCTGATAGAGGAGGGAATTCCCGGGGGAGCAGAGCACAGCAAGACACCGAACAACATCAGAGTAGCAGGGGAAAGGAGCAGCTTTTAAACCTGCAGCCTCATCTGTGTATCCCGGGCTCAGGAGACGCAAGGAACACGACGCTGCCCTTTGTCAACACCGGCCTGGCACGGCCGGACAGGCAGGGGCGCAAGCCAAGAAGTCGCCGTTCCTAGGTTAAGAGGAGACTGAACAGTTCAGGCCCCAAGAAGTAAGGGTTGTACCTGCCGGCAATCAGCACCATTTCAGAGCTAAGGGGTCAAAAGTGGGTGAACCCAGGTGATGGGCGACTGTGAACACAAGAGCCAGCTGTCACTGACCATGCGGAGGGCAGCTCTCAGCATCCAGGAACAGCAAGTGTAAACCCCCCCACTCCCCTGCCAAGTAGGGAAACTGAGGCAGGCAGGTCCTGCACTTCTGCCATCCTTGCTTAGGGCACACTGGGCCTTACTGCAGCTGGCCCCAGTGAAATCAATGGGAGGCGATGTGTAGGGAAAGCAGCGGGCCGAGCCCAAGCAGCACTGAAGCTGCGAACAGGAGTCATCTCTCTTGATGGCTCAGCACCCTGCTTCCCTCTGTGCAGTAAGGGGCTGGGGTGCCCCAACTCAGAGGCTCGGTGCAAGAATGGGTGGGTAGCACACGGGTCTGAGACCTTCGGGGCCTTACTCCCCACCCCCAGCTTTAACGCCACAAAATTATACCACACGAGCGAGGGACAAAGCGATTTAGGGGGTGGAATATCAGCCCCCGCCTGCTGAGCCTGGAGTGTGCCCAGACGGCACTGCCCAGCGTGCCAAACCCCCAGGCTGGGGGATGCTGCAGACGACACATCTGGGAGAGGAACTATTTTGGGCTCATGCCTGAAGCTTGATTTAAACACAGCAGAACACCGCAGCTTTCATGACGGCTATTCCAGGAAACCCCCAGGAGCAGAGCTATAATCACCGGCTGCGGTGAAAGAAGCGGGTGCCTCTAATTTCCAGCTCTCCCTCTCCACCCCACCTACTGCGTCAGGGATCCCGACAGGGCTGGGGACCCAGCCTGCGTCTTGAGCAGCTTGGCAGAGGCAGTCTAGACCTCCCTCATGCTGCCCTATGGTTGCATCTCTATCCTCACCCAGAGATGTCCCCTCTCGGGGCAACAGCTGGAGAGCAGCTCTCCTCCCCCAATGCTTCATGTGGGTGGCACTTTGGGGGTCTCCCTCTGCCAGCCCATTCCACAGACCTCCCTGCAAGATGATGGCTGCCAGCCACCAGCCTCCCAGAGGGGAGATGCTGTAGCCATGCCCCCAGCATCCTGGGTCAGCAGGGTCCTGCTCACCCCTGCACCTTTTGGATGCATCTCACTTCAAGGAGCACTGGGGGCTCTGCTGTGGAGAGGGAAGAAGGGACAGCCTCCCTGCCTAGCCCCCACAGCCGGCGGCCTTCTCCTCCCAGAGACATGCACTTGGAGCAGCTGCTGGTCATGTGATTTCCAGCAGATCCCCCTTCTTCCCCCCCAGCTGCAGGATTAGCTTGTGCATCAGCCATGCACACCCACCCACTGCTAGCCCTAGCGCAGGATTGCAAAGCCACCTGTTGTGCTGGAGACTGACAGCTCTCGGCATTCCCAAGGAAGCCAGGCTGGAGACAGGACCTGATTCCCAGCAGTTTATGGGTAGGAGTAAACCATGGGGACAATGGCACTGGTGGGCAGCTAGCTGGCCCGGTTCGGTGCTCAGTTCCACTGGTTTGAGGTCACGGATCAGTCGCTGCCCCCGGGTGTCCCCGGAAGGACCAAGCCCAGTGGAGGGCAGGGGGCGGACAGGAGAAACCATGGTTGGTGCCTTCCACCCATCATCTGTTTCCTACCAGCCCCTTTCCCCACCACCCACCTTCCCAAGCCTCAAACAGCTTCCTGGAGCAGATGGAGAAGCTCAAGTCTCCCTGGAAGAAGTGGATCTGCGACTCCCAAACACCCAGCACGCCCCCAGGATCCCCACCCCCTCTGGCACATGCAGGCTGCCAAGGGATGCACGCACCAAGACTGGGCTCCAAAGACCACCCCCTGCCACGGCTGCTTCAGCCCCATGGGCAAGAGAAGAGCCCAGCGGCCCACAGATCATTGTCAGGGGCTTTCAGCACCATGTGGATGAGCCAAGCAGGTCTGCAAACAGCGGAGCATCTGAGTCACCATTTTCCACAGCCAGAAGCTTTTGGGAGCATGCAGATACGTGACCTCCCTTCCCCTGGTGAGTGGAGATGCAGGAAACTGCCAGGGGAGCTCAGACTGGGGACATCCCACAGACCCAGTCCCCTGCCCAGCTTCCATGTCTCACAGCTCCCCCCAGCCCAGCCTGTACCTCCCCAGGCACCAAGAGCAGCTAGGAGTCTCCCCGCATCCCTGAGCTTTCCTGGGACCTGGCACAATGGGGTCCTGAGCCCTGACTGGGACCCCACTGCCCCTAGTCTAGAGGCCTGGCACACACGGTGCTCGAACACTTGCCCTAGCAAATACTGCAATACAGACGAGAGAAGTCAGACCCCGAGTGCTACAAGGGCCGAGGTTCTGAGCTAGCCGTGGCCCCCAGGGGGGCCCGGGGGAAGCAAACACCTCTAGATTAACAGACTGGGGAGGAAAGGAGTTGCTAGAAAGCTTCCCCTAGCAGGGCAGCATGCCCACCGCTGGAAACGGGCTCCCTTATCTTTCAGTGCCAAAGAGCGCCAGCCTGCACGCCCCAGACACACAGCACAACGGACACCGGTGCTGCTCACTCGGCTGCATGAGGCCAGCTTCCCAGAAAGCAAGGCCCACAGTGCTCTCAGTGGCTTGGTTTACCGAGCCCCACGTCAAGTGGTTTCCCCGCTACCGTGGCGGAGGAAGTCCCGCTTCAGAGTTCCCCACTGGTCTCCAGGGTCTTTTTCATCACCCTTGTGCAGCCGGATGGGCCACCTGTGGATTACTCAACTGGCAGCTATATTCGTTTCATCACGTCCCGCACAGAGGTGTGGCTTCGGGATCTGCTCCCGTCTCGGTCACTGTCTAACCTTGCCTAAGTTGCCTCCAGAAGGGCCTCCAGAACCCCCCATGGAGCCCAAACAACCCCAGAATCCCTCCGGCTTCTCTTACCAGGGCATGAGGCGTCCAAAGCGCGTCCAGGAGGTCTTACTGATGAAGAAGCCCACCATGGGGTCTGTGACGGCATCCCATGCTCGGCCCACGAACAGGATGATGGAGGCATAGAAAGGATCCAGCTGCAATGGGGAGGAGAGGAGAGAATTCACCTGTAGAGAAGGCGGAGACCCTGTGGTCCCAGAGCAGGCCAGGCCCCCGTCTGCCTGGGAAAATGGTGTCACCAAAGAGCCAATGGTCAGGTTGAGACTTGTTTGGAGGACACGCTCATGCCTCTCCCCGGGGTAGTTCAGAGGGCAAGTCGTCCATCCAATGCCCTTTTCTAGGGGGTTAAACCGAGTGCTGCTGGCGGCAGGATTTCAGCCTGTTCCACTCGAACCCTTGCACATTAGGCTCCTGACACTGAAATGACTATCGGCTCAACATCCCAAGCATGCGGCCGCAGCTTACCCCGGCTCTCACTCATCACCTACCCTGCCACCAGCCACAGCTGGACCATAGGTGGGGGAGATGCCGTCACCTTGTCCAACAGTACCTTCCACCCCATCTCCTCCCAGAAGGTACTACACAGCCAAGACCAGTGAGAGCCATCTTTCCCTCATCACAGTACTTGTAGGAAGGAATGCAAGCACCTGCTGCTGGTTTCACTATCACCAGAGGTGCTAGAGGACCACCCTCCTCATCTGCATGGTCATTAGAGGATCCCAAACTAGTCCCAGAGGTGGGTGGTATGGTCCCATTTTACAGGTAGGGAAACTGAGGCGGAGAGCAGTGAAAAGCTTTGCAGAGCTGGGAACGCAACGCATGGAGACTTTGGAAGCCAGGGCTAAGTGTTGCCAGCTTGGCTCTAAATCGCATCAGAAGCATGCCTCTCTCCTGGAGGGCAAATTACCAGCACCTTGAAAACACCAGCTGGGGTTTCTGGTCTCAGGTGCTGAATTTCCAGCACCTACACCCCTCCAGGCACTGAACTCGATGACTGTGACATTGAGACCTCTCTCTGTCGAGGGACATCTCCCCCCACCACCCCTCAAGGGTTTCACAACAAGGTCTCCCGCTCCACCACAGCCTGGCTCGTGTAACCCTGAGTGTTACGGTGTGGCAATGCCCTTCGGGGGTCTGTGACTCAGCAGCGAGCTCCTAGAGACCAAGGGCAGCCCGCACTCATCTCCCAGCACACCACCTCCCTCCGTCCAGGCGGGCAGGAGATGAGAGCCATGTCCTCCTCCAGAGAGACACCCGTGTCCCCAACACCGCTCCCTGGAAGATGGGAGCCCATCAGTTATAGCCAGACGTCACTGGTGGCCCCTCTCTAGGCATCCACTGCCCTGCTTTGGAGCAAGCAGCTGTCAGCCCGATGGGCAAACAGAAGGCCAGTTAGGGCCCCCTCAACATGGGCAAGAGACTAACACCCTCCCGCCAGCTGGTGAAGGCACGAGAAACGCATGGGAAAAAAGATGCCTCCACCTGTCTTCAGAGACATTCCTTGAGACCCCCCACCCCCAGCAAGCAAACCCACGAGGAAGGGTTACCTGTGCCACATCCAGCAGGTAGATCTGGAGGAAGAAGCCCAGAGCACAGCCGGTGATCTGGTAGGGAGCGCCGCCGATGGCATAGCAGAGCTTGCTGCAAACAGAGAGCTTCCCTTTGCTTTCCTTCTGTGAGGGGAGCAAAAGCCAGCAGCTCAGTTAGCAGCTGGTCCATCTGCCCCCAGGGTATCCCCTTCACCTCTGCCGCCCCCCTCCCTCAAGTTCATGTGCAACCAAACAGGATAATCACAGCCCTCCGGACCCTGCTATCAGGGGAAAGAGGTGCCAAAAGGGCTCCTCTACCAAGGCCCCAAGCCCCGAACACTGTATCATGATTGTGGACACACCAAATGTGGACCTGCTAGCCCAGGGCAAGACACAGGGCTTCCAAACAGCTCATGTAGGAACACAGGAAGGACCCTGGAGCCATCGCACCCTGTCCCCTCCTCTCACAGTCCCATCATTTCCACTAGACCTTCCTGCCTGCTGTGCTCAGTGATCAGCTCTACTCATCGGACAACCGCCCATGCCAATACAGGGGGGTGCAGAGCAGGCTGCAACAGCCTGGATACAGATGGCACCGATGCCCCGCTGAACTTAACCCAGCCTGCCACCCGATAGCTGCCCAATGCTCTTCATTCCCTCCCCATTTCGGGTGTGGAGAGAGATGACGATCCAAGATGCGCCCCGAACAAGCAGCGTTATTACTCTGAACAAAGGCTTGGGAACCGCCAGATGATGTCCCCCCGCCCCAGCCACGGCCCCACGGGCTGCGCCACGTCGCACTGCCGGTTTAAACGAAGCACAAGCATCCAAATATGCAGGCTCGGTGCTTCCACATCTACAGCTGAGAGCAGTGCAGGGTGCCCATGGCTTGCGTGGTCGGGTTGAATCGCAGAGCCGATGAAATGCACGTGCAAATCCTCAGCCCAGCGACGCAAGTCTGCGCCCCTCTTTCCCTGTTTGTATCCCCCCTTCCCAGTTGGGGCTCCCTTGGGGAGGGGCGACAGCCAGCTGCTGGGGCTGGTACAGAGGCAAGCAGCCCCCAAATCCTTCTGCAACTGATCCTGCCACCAAGCTGACGCTTCAGCGGTGCCTGTACGTGCAGGAGGCGGCGAAGCCCGGGCAAACAGGAGCTCAGTCAGAACAGAGCAGGCACAAGGCGGGATCGTAACAAGGACAGGGCTGGAAGTGACCTGTAGCAACCCCCTGCCCAAGCTTCCCAAGCCCGGCTCGGAAAAAGCTCGCAGTACCGGAGGTGCCAGCCTCCCAGTCAGTCCTTCCAGCGCTGAACCAACCTCGTGGGTAGGAATGACATCACCCAACTTTCCGCCTTGCGTTTGCTCCGCGCAGCATGCGCCTGCTACTGCCTGGGCCCAGAGGTCGGGCTATTTCCAGGTTCCTGGCACCCGAGGCTCTTTGCTCCCCCCCGACGTGAGACAGCAGCACAAGTTGGAGCAGTGCGGCAGGGAGGGACCGGCAGTGGACCCCTGGAGCCCGAAGCGGGCTGGGGAAAGCCTCGTGGGGAGCCCAGGATACTTCCCCACTTGCTGCAAGGCTCCGGGGGCTGAGAAAGCAGCTCAGGAGGCGCTGGGTCTCCACACTGGGGGGGGCAAGGGGGTCCGAGCGCCCGGGCAGTGCTTAGCCGGGGCACCGGCGGGCGCAGGGGGCAAGGGAGCCACAGCCATTCTGCCCTTGCCCCTGGGATCCAGGCCTGCAGCCCCCCTCTACCATGCCCAAGCCAAGCCGCAGGGGCCTGCGGGAGCCCAGCCCGGGCGCAGGAGGCTTCCAGGAGGCTCCGGGCTCCGCCGCGGCGGCCCCGATCCCCGCTCCCGGGCAGAAAGCGAAGCGGGGAGAAGAAAAGAAAAGGGGACGCGGCTCCTTTAAGAAGAACTTCGTCCTTGCGTCTATGAATGAACTTGAGCGGAGCCCCCGGCCCGGCCCATTCCATCGCGCGGGGGGGAGGAACGTACCACCGCCGCCACCCCCGGCCCGCGCCGCTCCCACGTGCGGATCCGGCCCTTCCCCACGCGCGTGCCGGGGGGATCAGGCCCCGAGAACCGGAGCGAGCGCGTTCACACCGCGCCGCTCCCCGCTCACCTGCGGCCGGCGCGGCGGG
>NW_017729015.1:16116902-16125106 GCF_001723915.1 Gavialis gangeticus | reverse complement strand
CCAGCTGCGTGCGTGTATGGGGGCGCGGGTGAGTGGGCGTGTGCTTCCAAGCCCCCCACTCCATTCAGTGCCCCCGGCTGCGTGTGGATGTGGGGGTGTCTGTGCGAGGGTGTTGACATGGGGGCGCGCTCCACCCAGTGCCCCCAGCTGTGGGTGTGGGTGGGTGCATCCCAGCCCCCTGCACCATCGAGTGCCTCCAGCTGTGTGTGTGTGTGTGGATGTGGGAGTATCTGTGCATGGGTGTGTGTGGGTGCTGGCATGGGCATGTGCTCCATGCAGAGCCCCCAGCTATAGGTGTGTGGGTGTGTGCGGCTGGAGGTGGGTGGGTGTGTACTTCCAAGCCCCTGCTCCATCCATTGCCCCCAACTGCATGCGTGCATCCTCCAAGCCCCTGCTCCATCCCAGGCCCCCGGCTGCACTTGGGTGCGAGTGTGCAAGGATGGATGTGCCCGTCAAGCCCCCTTCTCCAAGCCCTGCCTGGAGGTGTGTAGCAGGAAGAGGGAGTGTGAGTGTGTGCCAGCGTGATGTATTCCCAGCCCAGGCAGACAGCCCGCGTGGGGCGTTTCACCCCAGTTGCTAAAGTCTGACATCTCAGAGCAGCTGGAAACGACGCTGTTGTGAGAAACACCCGGCAGCCTTTGTTATGACCCAGTGGTTCTCAACCAGGGTGGTGCAGCACCCTGGGGTGCCTTGAGATCCTCTTGGGAGCGCTGCGGGTGCAAGGTGAGCCCTGTGTGATGTGCAGACGTGACTCACAAGATAAACCCAGAGATTTCAAATGGGGAAATACCATGACCACTAAGGTGGCTTCCCTACCGGCTAGGGAAAACCAGAAATGTGGCAGGGGGTGATGCATCATTAGCCTTTTACTTTCACTTCCGGTGGGAAGATCTTGGCTATAGTCCACTTACAGAACAGGAAGACTCCTCCGTAGCTTGCTCCTGCGGCCATGCGGCTGAGGGCAAGAAAAACTCGGGGGCATCTGAACCCCAAGCCTCCGGGCATGGGCCTGCACGGAGGATGCCCACCAAAGGGCATCTGAAGCAGGGGTGGAGGATGCTTGCCGGTAGCAGGGCCACATGTGGTTCTTGAATAATTCACGGATTTGGAATTGATTCAGCTGATTTAACCTGGGACACACAAAATTTTCCTTAAAAATAAAACCCAGGTAACCAATAGCCCACACCTGGGGTACAGGGGAACCCAGTGCAAGAAGATTCCCCCCCCCCCCACAAGCTTTCAAACACTTTTTTGGGGGGGCAGGAGGAGTGAAGGGACGTTTCTCTTGGCTTTAATATGTGAGGGGAAGCATTATTTCTCCTTTATTTTAAAAAAAATAATGTTACCTGGAAAATTCAGGTAAACCCAGACATTTTGGACTTGATCTTTCTTCATCTGTAAATCCTCTGGCCACTCGCACACACCACATGGTGTGCTCTGATCCTGCAATGATGAGGCCACATAACTAAGGCAGGTAATAGCCTTAGGCTGGAGTTAGATACTAGGTGATTCCCCGTTCTCATCCAAGCTCTGCCACGGATACATACAGAAGTGGATTATCGCATCTGACAGGTAATGGAGACCATTCTGCACCGGTTCTGCCAGTGCCTACCACTCTGCATCACAGGTAGAACAAGCCATTTTGATGCACTGTGGGCTCCGTTTTTCAGGAGATCAGTGCCAGCCTGGATATCTTTAAGACAAGGATAGGCAACCCCTGGCACGAGTGCCAGAGCATGGCACACAAAGGCATCTTGCTTGGCACATGTGCCTCAGGGCAGATGGCAGGGAAAGGGCCAGGGCTGTGCTGCCACAACAAAAATCGGGCCCCTTGCTGTTCCCCTGCCATCTGCCCCTGGCTCGCCAACATCTTACAAGATGAGGTTGCGGGTGTTTTTGGCATTGCCCAAAAACATTGCCGACCCCTGCTTTAAGGCCTGACACAGTCGGCCGTTGTGCACGAGACCCCCTGCAATGGCAACAAGGCGCCGCAGGGCTGTTACTTGCAGATCGATGGCTGTGAGCGGAGCAGAGAGCAGCTCAAAGATGAGGGGCTGGACAATGGGTTACCTGTGTAGACAGAACAGTGCTGTTCTCCCTTCTGAAATTGGCTCCTGGATACAAAACAATTCATTTATTTTTTTCATTTTGTGTCTCAGGCCAAGCTAGCCAGAACTCAGCTGTTCAAGTCTGCGTGGTGCTACCACTGCCAAGTATCCTCCATCCCAGACTCTTCAGCCTATGGATTCAGATGCTCCCAAATTCATGGCAGGCATCCTACATGCAGGCCCCAAGCCCGGAGGTCTTGGAGTTCAGATGCCCCCAAGTCCCACTTGCCCTTACCCTGGGGCCAAAGGAGCAAGCTGGGGAGAAACCCCCATTTCCATTAAATAGGTGTGTAGCTGAGATCCTCCCCTTGGGAAGCTATAGTGGACTCTCGTAAAACATTTTGTTCTCAGTGCATTGGGCAGGTCTCCACCCTCTACTACACAATGACATTCAGGGTCATCTTGCCCCAGGAATAGACCAGTGCAGTCCAGAAAGCGCACTTAATCTGAGCCAAAAGGCTGAGAAATAGTGCATTAGCACCTAGACTGTGATGCTTCCAGCAAGACCAGTGTTCTGCATGCAACACCCCTTGCTCTTCCTTCCATGCAAGGCAAGTAGGGATCTAGTTTTAATTGCTGGGGGAAACAAAAAAAGTGGGAGGGAGGCATCCAAGGGGTTAAATAGCCTTCCTTTGGCATCAGCGGGGCAGTCAGGAATAGACCCTAGCGAGCCCCCTGCTCCAGCCACTAAATCCCAAGAATCCCGGCTTCTCATTCCCTGCTCTAACATATTTCCCGCCTCGCAAATAGAGCTCTCCGAGCCTGAAAATCCCGACTGTTGGGATTCTTAGCTCCTTTTGAGAGAGTTTTCTCCCAAAATACCCACGGCAGCTGGCCCTCAACTCCCTTCTTAGCCAGGCTGCGGTGCAGGAATGCGGAGAACAATTTCTGGAGAAGGGATGACCCTGTAGCATCCCTGGGTATTGGCACTCTGTGACAGCCCCGGGTCACATTCTGTGCCCCAGCACCTGTCAGGGCCTGGGGGGTGGCTCCTGGGAGCCTCCCTCCTGCACTCTCTTTTAGCGGCATCAAATCCTTTGCTGAGCTAGGATTTCTCCCTGATGTCAGCGATTGCCTATGGCCTTGGTTTCCAGTTGTCCCATCAGCTGATAGGATCTCCATTTGCTGCAAGATCTGACTGAATGTTTTGCCTGAGAATCAGCATAGTTTCCACCTCCCCCCAGCGTTACCCAAAAGGTTCCCATCCCTGCTTCCCTGTTCCCCAGGGCAAAGGGCAGCCCAGTCCTTTGTTGCTTGTGGGGACGCCTTCCTGCTATGTCCTTGTTGCAGACGCAATCGCCCTGCGCTGGTTGTGACACTGCAGGATGCTGAGCTAGATTCAGTTTAGCAATCTTGGAAGCGCCAGCACATTTCAGCATAAGATGGAAAAAAAGATGCAATGCAGTCATCAGCCCCAGCTCTTAGCCACACTGCAGAGCACGTTACAAAGGAGGTTGGTGCTGTTGCCTCTGATTCAGGAAGGGGAAAAGCCAAGTCACAGAGAGGTGAAGTGACTAGCCCAGGGACACCCAGCGAGGGAGGAGCAAGAACCTATATCCTCAGAGTCCCAGTCTAATGCACTGTGCATTATACTACACTGCCCAAAATGCACACATACTGACTGGCCTGCCAAACCCAAGAGCAGTTGGCTCATATACCTGAGCACAACCCTTTATTTGTCTTGCAGGGCTGGTCTACAGGCAGGGCCAGTTGCACAGCTTCAGCTGACGTGTCCCAGAGGGAAAACCTCACCGAGTCCTCAGACACCCCCACCACTGTCCCAGAGTCGTGTTGCTGTCTGTTTGCCCATATACACCTGTTCCACCCTGTGCATGTGGCTCTGAAACAAGTCAGGCAAATCCTCCAGTGTTTGTAATAGTCAGATGAGCTTGAACTCAGACCCACCTTTGCTTGACTTGCAAGGTAGCTCCAAGACTTAGTTAACCCTGATCGAGGAGTTTCATGTCCCCTCTGGACCTTTTCCATGCCAGATCCCCCAGCAGAGCTCTTCCACCCCACAAAGGAGCCTCTCCACCTTCATGCCCACTAGGCTACACAGCCTCACATTGCTCCAGGTTGAGCTTTCCCCGAGGTCCTACAGCAAACACATGCTGCTGCTAGTCCCGAGACCCAAAACCCTGCAGGAGAAGCAGCATCCAGGCTGCAAAATAGGCAGAGGGGAGGGTGACAAGGCACAGCTGAGCTCATACACCTGAAGGGAGCCCACAGGTGCAGTGGCACGGGCTGGGCGGTTGATGCCACACAGCTGGGCCAGACTTCCCTGTACACATGAGGAAAGAGGGAGGGGGATGTCCTGAGCTTTGCTGCTCCCCCTCCCTCCCCAGCTGGGTCCTTGCTCCTCTGCAGAGCTGCAGTTTGCTGGCTGTCCGGATGGAGGGCATCGCTGGTCTGCCTGGGGAACAGCCAGGCTTTTGTCTGCCCTGTGTGCCACGGCAGCTGGCGCGCTCCCCCAGCATTCCAGCGTGGGTACAGCGTCTGCCCGTGCAAGCGCTTGGCTGATAGGGGCCACGTAGCTGGGGAGAAACCTGCCCCCGGACACAGCGAGCTTTTGTTTCGAGATGGTTCAAGGATTTGTGTTTCGGGGTGGCCGGACATCCCGTGCCCTGCTCTTCTTCCAGTGAGTGCCGAAACCCAGCTGGGCTCTGCTTCCAGGGGAAGCTCACTTCTGGGAGGTGGGTGGGCTATGGGTCAGGGAAGATGCTAGCAAGACCCTGGAGAACCGGCTGGGGGAAACTCTCCAGGCCTCGTGCAAAGCCCTGTTGTGCGTGGGGCTCCATGAGGATGCCCCCCAATAAAGGCCCAAGGCTTTACTCATGACCCCAAGCTCTCCAGGGCAGGGGCTGCATTGTCTCCTGTGTGAGTGCCCAGATCTGAGCGTGACGTGCCCTTCTTCTGGGTGGGCTGAGATAGCAATAAATAATATTCATCTCAATGGAGCCACCGTGGGACTGTCTGGAGTCCACAGAGCAGCTCTGGCAGACCAAACCCTCTCAGACCGGCCTAGTTGCCTCAGGATTGGGCTTTTCTAGTGTTAGAAGGGCTTGTGGAGGGTCTGAAAGCCCAGGCCTGTGTGTCTTGTGTTTTGTGGGCGGGCAAAGGTGTGCAAAGGCAGGTGTGCCCATGTGTGGGGGTGCATGGCTGTGCCTGTAGGCCAGCTGGGGCAGAGGGCTGCAGGGACAGGACCCTCCCCATCATCCTGTATGCCTCAGGTGCTTCCTCTTGGCTCACTTTCCCCATAAAGCCAGCCAGCCTGCGGGCTTTGGGCAGGGAAGTGGTATTTGTAGAGCCTGTCATGCTGTTGGCTCCCACATTGCTTGCAGCTGGGAACCCTTTGGCATCTCACACCCCAGCTGCAGGATCTTGGCAGTCCTTGTTCTGGATCCAGGCTCTCTCCTGTTTATCATTTACTTTTTGCATCTCTGTAGGCCCTCGGGGCCTGGGCTGAGGTCAGGGCTGCACTTGCTGAGAGTCTCTCCTGCTAATGAGGAGAGCGGAGAGTTCCCGGTCCAAGGGAGGTCACCTGAGATGAACTCTTATCACTCCTACCATGCTGGGCAGGGAGAGGCTGCTCTTTGCCCTTCCACCTGACCCAGATGCCCGTGTACACGGTGATCAGCCGTTATCTAGGAGGAGATTGTGCTGCGCTTTGTTTACCAACCAGCCTGGTGCATGTGTGTGGCAGGGTGCCGCTCTAACCCCGAGCGCTATCTTTGCCCTCCTCCACGCTGACCAACCTCTGCTCCGCTCAGGTCACTGGAGTCCAAAGATCCCTGTGGCTGGTGCTGGGTTGGAGGCCTGGCATGGCCCTTGGGTGCCAAAGGCCATAGACCCTGCAGTCTAGCCAAGCTTTGGAAAGGAGGGGAAGGCAGGGCCTGAGTGCTGGGTTTGCCTGATTGTGCTGAGCTCAGGCTGGCTTGGAGACTCTCCAAGGAGGGTGGCTGGGGGCAGCAGGAAGGATTGCCCTTCTCCTGAGCCCCAAGTGAATGTCTCATGCTGAGCCTCACCCTATGCTTGGGCACCAGCTGTGAGCTTTCTTTAGTGGGCAGGGGCAAGCCTGTCCCTAATGCAGGACTATGCTCCAGGACTGCTCTAGCTCAGGGATCCCCAGGGGGCTTGTGCACCTGGGCTGATGTAGTTGGGGCGGCAGGGAGGAGCTGTTGAGTCAGTGAAAAGGGGCCTGAACTTGGGCTTCGCAGGTAGATTTTGGGCAAAGCTGTCCTACCTGGTTCTGCCAGCAAAGCTGTCCCAGAGAAACTGGGAGGTGGCTTGTATCACTAGTGCTGAGTTAACACTCGCAGCAGCAGCCCTGGGGAAACTGAGGCATGGAGAGCATAAGGGACCAGCCTGGTGCCCCCTCTGCACGTGCTGCTATGGAAAGCCTCCTTTCTTGCTGCATTTGCAGCCTTTCCCCAGGGTCCCAGGCCCTGTGACAGAGCTGGAGTCTGTTCCTGCCTCAGTTGTAGGCTTCCAATGCAGCCTTGGGCAAGGTACTGAACTGCTCCATGTGCCGGTTTCCTCCTGCGAGATTGGGGGGGGGGGGGTGGGTGAGGCTTAACTCATGCAGCTGTACCAGCTGCTCTGAGACCTTTTTCTGCAAAGGAAGGAGGAGAGATGGGTCATGTAGCATCTCCTCCACAAGTGAGCACACTTGGGGTTTCATCTCCCACCCCTGAGGGCCATCCCAGCCCTCGGAGAAAGCTGAATGCCCAGCCACAGTCAGGCCAGGAAATGCCTTGTTCTGCATTGGTAGCTGCTAGTTCTCCATGACCAAGGGGAGGAACAAGCTGCCTTCTGGGAACTGGCGGTTGCCTATTTCATAATCTTACCACAAATGTGTGTAACAGGCTGCGCTGCTTGCTCCACCCATGGGGCTTGGCTCTCACTGTGTGCTCAGTGGCGCGATGCCTCCAGGAGCGGGAACATTCGTCAGCACCCAGACACCCTCGGGCTAGGCTGCTATGAGCGTCCAAAAGCACAGCCTGCCTCAAAGGGCTCCAGAGCAGGTTATGCATGGAGCAGTCATGCCCGTCCCTTCACCTGTGGCTTCTGGGGGGAGGGAAAGCAGCTGTGACTGCACCCCTGGTGCCAGTTTGGGATGGGAAGTGCAGAAGGAGATATCTTAACCCAGCTGAAATGAGTTTTGGGGCCAGAGGGGCTCTGACATCTGTGTGGGTCCAAAATCCCAGCTTTTCCTTGGGTCCCAAAGTGCCTTGGGGCAGGGGTGAGCAATTATTTTGGGTGGAGAGCCACTTACTGAGTTTTGGCAAGCCATTGAGGGTTGCATGACGGGCAGCCAGGGGTTGATTAGTATTAATTTTCTAAATTATTTAGGGGCCCCATGGGCCAGAGAGAATGGCCTGGCAGGCCACATCTCGCCCACGGGATGCATTTTACGCACCCCTGCTCTGGGGAGTCTTGTGGTGTGTTCAGTGTTGATGCAGCCTCACACTTGCTGATTCAGCCTTTGGAGGAAAAGGGCCAGATACTTACTCGCCCACCCGCCTTCTGCAGCCCAGAGGTGCTGGAGACTGTGACGTGGCCTGCCTAGACCGCAGCATCTGGGGCGAGTGCAGGTCACGGTGCTGTTGCTGCAGATGGGATCTCTGAGCTGCCCCCCACGCAGTCATATCTGCGTCCCTGATTTAGAAACTTCCATGTACTTGGACCGCTGCTTAGGCCCCTGGCCCCGTGCTATCGGCCCGACCGATAGCTGTTGGGAACAGGCTTGGACTTAGACAGGCCAGGGGAGAGGCTCTGTCAGGAATGTATTTAGACTGAGAGCTTGTCAAAGCAGGGATTAAGTCTTCCTCCTCATCTCCAGCATGCTTAATGCACCGTCCTTGCAATGCTTTTGGAGAGGCGTGCAGTCTAGAGACCAGGAGCCAGGTCTCCTGGGTTCTTCCCCCTGCCTTTGCACCGACCTTGGGTAAATCGCTGAACCTCTGTGGCTCATATGTCCTCCTCTCCTGAATTCCAGTCCTGGCTTTAATGCGGCCCCTTGCTTTGTGTCCTGGAGAGGCCTCACCTGGAGGATTGCATCCAGTTTGGACTGCAGCATTTCAGGAAAGATGTGGG
>NW_017729015.1:16115526-16116761 GCF_001723915.1 Gavialis gangeticus | reverse complement strand
GAATGTTGCGCTCAAGGAAAGCGCGGGAAAGTAGGGTCTGTGAGATGAGGGGAAGGGGGGGGGGGGGGGTTCTGACTTGTTAACAGTCTTTAGATACAAAAAGGGGTTGTTTTTTTTTTATATAAAGAGGGGGGCAATCAGCTGTTTGTGCCCACAGAGACTGGTCCCTTCTAGCCCTGTCTTTGTATACTTCTGAGTCTGCGCTCTGTGCCTCTATTTCCCCATCAGTATAATAGGGCTAATGTAACGAACCTGCCTCGCATGCAAATGGCAGGCACGGTCCCTTGGGGCTTGCAAAGCACCTTGCAAGCCTTGGGAAGTGCTACAGGAAGGAAGTGTTTGTGCTGCCCAGCTCCTAACTCTACCTGCGCTTATCGGGAATCCCTGTTGCTTACATTCTTCAGCTTCAGGGAATAAACCAAATGCTTGAAATGCCTAGGGTTGGAAAGCTCCAGCCTGGCTGGTAACTGCGAGCTGAGAGTTTTACACCCAAATTAGAAGCAGCTGCTCTATCAGCAGGAGCAAACGGAGGTGAAAATGGGCCCAAAGTCGGGCGTGGAGCCAAACTGATTCCCGGAGCTCAGAGCTGCTGGCATGGGGAAGCCTCAAGCCCTTTGCGCAACTCAGAGGGAACTGCCCCATCCCTTCCTGTCCCAGAAGTCAGAGGCTGGGGTAGCACAGAGCCTGATTTGTGCAAAAGGCAGGAGTCTAGCCCCAAATAGTTGAGATGACACACAAAATCATGAGATTTTTAAAAAACAAAACAAAACAAAAAAAGATGGAACCACCCAAGTCCCTTTGGTGCCTTGGGCTGCATATCTTTGTTTTCTTTTGCAACCCTGGGGGTTAAAGAAATCTCAGAACTGAGATTTCCCCTTCATCTGTGGATGGACAGCTGCGGGGGGTGGTGGCCTCTGGGCTCTGGCCATCAGCTGTTGCGATGTAGCTGGAGCAGTACAAGCAAGGAGAATCGCTGCCTGTAACCCCAAGCAGAACAGGGTTACGCTCTGGTTTCACTCCACTTGTGTTGCAACAGGAGCCTGTGATGTAACCATAACCGACACATCGCTGGGTACTGCCTGTCCTTCTCATCCCGTGCCTCTGGCAGCTGGGGCAGGGACACTGGCAAGGGCTGCTCCGATCTGGACGTGACCCAAGTAACTTGTGACTAGCTGCGGGAAAAGGAGGAGCCTGGGGAGTGGGGAAGAGGCTGGTTGTGGCAGGAGATGTCCCAC
>NW_017729015.1:16088447-16115190 GCF_001723915.1 Gavialis gangeticus | reverse complement strand
GGCGGCTCAGGACTGCTCTATGTCCCTTGGCGCAAGCTGCTGGGGCCCCCCCCCCCCCCCCCAAGTGCTGGACACTTCTCCCTGCTGTCCTTCCCCTACCCCAGCCTGGGAGCCCTTCCCATAGGCACAGCAGCTCCCCCGTGACTCTTGTAAGGCTGTCTTGCAACTGGCAGTGCTGTGCAAAGGAGCCTCCTGAGCTGGGCAGCTGGCCCGTCCTCCCAGGGCCTGCCCCTGCACCCATCCAGTCGCAGGTAGCTCCGTTCTAAGTGGGCAGGAGCCTGGGACCCACCAGCGGTGGATGCCAAGAAGATGGCAGCCCCTGTGCCGGCGCTCCATCCTGTCCGTCTCGGTGCAGGGGCTGGGGGTGGGATGTCCTTTCTGCTGCCTTGCTGGCTTCCCGCAAGGTTGGACGCAGCTTCACCTTTTTGGGGGGGAGGTCTTTGTTCCTTCTACTCCTTTCAGACTGCGATGGGTCCCCTCCAGCTTAGCCATCACTGCCCTGTCTGGGCTTTTCCTTCAGCGCTGCCCTGAAACTGGGGCCTGGGCAGCTGCAAACCAAGAGGCACCACACTGTGCAGTGGTTTCTCCTCCCGCCCCTTTCACAGATGGGAAGCGACTCCCCCAAAAGCACAGGGTAGGTCAGTGGCAGAGCAAGTGCTGGCTCCTGGCCCCTTGCTCCAACCCCAGGCTATCTGGGGTCTGCTGGCAGGTGGTGAAGGCTGCATTCATGCCTTTTCCCTCGTGCGAGGGGAGTGGGATGCAGGGGTCAAGCGTCTTGCTAGGGACTCGGAGCTGGCTGTGGGCAGCCCCAGCTGAACTGGTCTCCATGGGTATCTGGATGGGGGAGGGCAAGGGCAGCCGGATGCAACTCCAGGCACATCCTCTCTCGGGTGCCGTTGGCTCCAGGGCCTGCCCTGCCTTAGCCCTACCAGCCCAACTGGCCTCATTGACTTAGGCAGACTGCTGATGTCTGCTGCACCGTCCGATCCGGCCAGCCCTGCGTGGTGTGCCAGGACTTGCAGGGACCGGGGTCTTGTGCAGCGTCAGTCGTGCACTGTGCACGGCTCTGCCTGCAGGCTGCCAGGCCACAGTGGGATTCAGGCTTCAAGCGTTCCCAGCACCGGGGTCCGGGCAGCCGTGAATGTGCGTGAAACCAGACAGCCTGGCTGGGCTGGGCAGTGCACGGGAGGGGAGGGTGAGCAAAGGGATCTGGGTGAAAGGGCCCAGCCTGTGAACTGGGCTGGGTCTCTGGGCTCTCAGACAGGGGTGGGTTGGGGAGAGCTGTGCTGGCAGAGCTCCCTACCCGATGGGGTGTCCTCCAGACACTGCGCCTGCCAGGGGGAATGCGGCAGCCTCTGACCCCAGAGTTGCTTTGAATGCAGCAGTGAAAGTGGCTCCCGGCTCCCTGCTTGCTGCGTGCCGTGATGCCTGAGCAGGGGCTGGCAGTCAGCAGCAGGCTGGGCCTGGGACCTGGGGCTGGCTGCGAGCTTCCAGCTGAAACGGGCCCAGCAAGGAGGGGAAGGAGGCTGGGATGCAACCACAGGGGCCTGATTCACCTCTCGGATAGGGCCGGATCCCGGCTGAAGTGGAGCTTTGCAACCGCCTTCCCTGGGCTTTGGATTGGGCTCCTAATGCCCAGGTAGCCCAAAGGCTATGTCAACCGCGCAGCCTGCGTTTAGCCCCTGGGTGGGTTGTGAGTCAGGGCATGTCTGCAGGGGACACTCGGGCAGATCCACGCAGGCCAGTTTTCCAAGTGAATTAGGGAAACGACATGAGCCAGTGGAAGGGAATAAGCTCCTGTCCCCACGTGGTTTCAAGTCTTGGGGGCTCGTGGCCGTTCTGTGGTTGTGAGTTTGCTGCACGGAGAGACGGGGCGCGGGAAGCTTTGGGGAGTGAGTGGGCCCATGGCAATGTGGGGAAGGGATGGAGGGGGAAGAAGGGAGCTATAAAGATGGAGAGAGGGTGCTGGCAACAGCTTCTGTCCGTGCCCTTTGGTTATGGGAAGTGCCTGAAGCCATGCCCTGCACCAGCATGGAGGTGTGTAGAAGCGGTAACGGGGCAAGGCATCCCACCTTCCCAGCGCTCGTCCTGGGCTGTGCGACTGCAGCGCTGTGTTTGCTCTGGTTTCCCTTGTGGAGGTCAGTGATCTCCCTTCCCAAGCAGTCAGTGACCCCTCGATTACCGAGTGGGCCTGTCTGGGAGACAGTGTCCTCCAGTCACCCTCCCTGGTCCCTGCTGATGCCCGGCATGTCCTCCTGGCCATTGGCCTGGCCATTCCCGGGGCAGGTGTAGGGACTGGGTGTCCAGTGGTGGTGTAGGGAGGGGACAGTCCATCCGGTCCTGCTTTCTGCAGCAGGTCTGGAAGCAGCAGCTGACCCCAGGATATGGCTGTTATAACCCCAGCATGCAGATAAGGAGAGCTGATTTCAGCTCCTGGCTCTGCCACTGGCTCCTGGTGGGAGCCTGGGCATGTCTCCTCACCCCCCCCATGCCTCAGTTTCCCCACCTGCAGCAAGGAGGTAAGGTGACTTCCCTGCCTCCCAGTACCTCTGTTCTTAATTCCTATGCGATGCTCTGAAATCACAGTCATCAGGACCCTGCACGTAGCCTGGATGGCACTTTAACAGCTACTGTAGGCATTAAATCGGTGTGCTCTGCAGAGAGGTGCCCATTCCCCACAGCCCTTGCGTGTTCCCGGATCTCCCCTGCATTGGACATTGTCCACCAATGCGGCTGGGCAAGTGGCAACAGCTAGTGGAGATGCCTGGGGAAGGGGTGACATGGGTCTTGGCCTGGCGCGTCCACTTCGTTTTTATGATCACTGTATCTGACCCTGTGGGAATCCTGCTGCGAGCCCATGATTTCACTCAAGGGCCCCAGAAGTGGCTCTTTGCTGCTGTGTCCCAATGTAGCTCCAAAGCCACTCTTGGCAGGGCTGTGCATGGGAAACCTCCTCTAAGCCTGGCCCTGAACTTTCCTGCAGTCGAGGGGTCAGCTCGGGAGTCCAGCTGCAGGCCAGGATGGAAGTGCGCTGGCCATGACGCTGACTTGTGGCCTGAGCTCATGGCTCTGCGGGGTCTAGAGGCTGTTTGGTCACCTCCAGCTGCCTCTCAGGGCTGGTTTTGCAATTGGGTGCTAACATCCCCAAAGCCCAGAGCATAAGCCCAAAATAGCTTCTCTGATGTCAGGCCGGGGAGGGACAGTATGCAGAGCCCCTCTGTGCAGCGGGGAAGGGGAGCGAGGAGCAACCGGGGCTTGGGGCAGGGGGGCGAATGGCCTAGGGAGGAGGGGTGGGGTGCTGAGGAAGGAAGAGATGGCAGCACTGGGAGCGTCATGTCAAGCTGGGGCTTCAAAGTCCAGCCGTGCTGTCAGCAGGATCCAAAGGGCACTGGGGAGTTTGCAAAGCTGCATAATACTTATAGCTCTGGGCTTGGGTATCCATGTTGTGGGCCACCCCAAAGGTGACAAGCTGCTAGAGGAGGGAATTTGGGCTCCTCCTGTTGCCTTCAGAGCTGACCCCCTCGCCCTGCCCCTGCCCAGAGGCAACTGCTGGGGCTACTGAAGGCTTCAGTGAATTGCAGCAGGGCTGTGGTGTGCGTGTGTGTGTGCGCGTGCATGCACCATGTCCAGTGGGGGGGTATTGCAGGAGCCAGGCGACTGGAGCTGGCCTAGGAAAGCATGCCTGGCTGTGGGCAGGACAGGGCTGGGGGTGCAGGCTGGAGCCTGCCACTGCTTTTCCTCCCTCCTCCTTCCCTGGGGCCAGCGTGGCTCTGTTCTTTGGCTGCAGGACCCCCACTTTGTGACCTGGCCTGCGGGGTGGCTGTGTGGGACTGAGCAAGGCCACCGAGGGGGGAACAACCTGTCCCAGGAGGTTACCCTGAGTCAAGCAGACTTTGCCAATGGGCAGGACAAGCAGAATCTGGTCATTTTTGGACTCCGGGCATGGCCAATCACACATCTAGCATGGTGTGTCCTGACTGATGGCAGCCAACCCCAGAGAGGAGCTCAGTGGCCTGTGGGAGCCTGGACTCCGGGATCCTTTCTTGGCTCTCCCCCTGGCTTGCCTTCTGCTGCCAAGGGGGCATCTCTTCATCTCTGTGCCTCACTTCCAGCTCTTGCAGTTTAATTAGCGATGCTTGGATGTCCTGTTCCAGCGCGCTGTCACGGGGCCAAGGGTTTCCACACAGGGAGGGAGGCTTTCTTGGCAAGGGTTGGCAAAGTGCCCTGAGATGAAAGAAGTCAGGAGAAGGCAAGTGGCCCTGTTGGGGGTGGGGAGGGGGAAGCTGCCCCCTGAGCCAGTTTTAGCATCTTCAAAGCAGAGCTGGGAGCGCCCTGGGAGTTTAGGGTCTGTTCATACCCATGCTGGGGTTGCTGAGCAGCCGTGAGAGGGCAACCGGTCTCGTTTGCTGGTTGGGACCAGCATCCGAATGTCCCAGAGGAGGTGAGAAGAGGGAGGTTTCGTGGGGTGGGGGGGGTGCCGCATTCAGCCTTGCCACAAAATGCCCAGGGGACCTCTGGCAAGTCCCTCGGCCTGTCTGTGATCCACAGCCCCAGGGGAGCGCGGCGCTTCTCTTCTCCCACTCTTGGGACATGGAGGCTGTAAAGTCTTTGGGGCCAACCTTAGGCCTAGCTAGCTCCTGCTGTGGCTATGGGTCAGGCTCTGGTCCTGAGCCTGGGGGCTGGGGATGCAGACTGGGTTTCCTCCTACTGATGGGCTCCTGCTTCCCCAGGTTAACTGATCATCCCAGGGCTAGAAGGGACCTCAGGCCATGCACAGATGCAGGATTGGTGGCTTCTGACCCATCCCAGCCAGCTGGCCTCTGCTTGGGCCAACAGTGTGCCCTTGTTGCCAAAAGGCTAGCGGCATACTGGGCTGCATTACTAGAAACATTACCAGCAGATGGAGGGAAGTGATTATTCGGCACTGGTGAGGCCACGGCTGGAGCTGTGTGTCCAGTTTGGGCCCCCCACCACAGAAAGGATGTGGACACTTTGGAAAGAGTTCAGTGGAGGGGAACAAAAACGGTTCAGGAGCTGGGAAACATGACTTATGAGGAGAGGTTGAGGGACTTGGATTTCTTGAGTCTGCAGAAGAGGAGACTGAGGGGACTGAACAGCAGCCTTCAACTACCTGAAGGGGGGTTGCAAAGAGGATGGAGCTGGGCTGTTCTCAGCGGTGGCAGATGAGAGAACAAGGAGCCATGGGCTCAAGTTGCAGCAAGGGAAGTTGAGGTTGGATATTAGGAAAAACATTCTCACTAGGAAGGTAGTAAAGCACTGGAACAGGTTACGCGGAGAGGTGGTGAACTCTCTGTCCTTGGAGGTTTCCTAGATTGTAAGGCCAGAAGGGACCTCAGAAGATCATCGGGTCCAGTCCCCTGCACCAAGCAGGAAAGATAACTGGGGGTCAGGTGAGCCTGGCAAGGTGACCGTCCAGGCTCCTCTTGAAGATTTCCAGGGTAAAAGTGCAGTGCCCAGAACTGGACGCAGTATCCAGCTGTGCTCTCACCGGTGCCAAGCAGTGTGGAAGAATCGCTTCCTTGGCTTTGCTGGAGATGCATCGATTGATGCATGCCACAGTATTATTTGCCCTGCTGGCTGCAGCATCGTGCTGCCGGCTCATATTCATACTGTGGTCTATTATTACCCCCAGGACCCTTTCATTCGTGGTGCTAGTCAGGTTGGTGCCAGTAAGCCCGTAGGTGTTTTAGGGGTTGCTCGTCCCGAGGTGGAGACTTTACATTTCTCAGTGTTGAACTTCATCAGGTTTCGATCCGCCCATCTTGGACCTGTCTAGGTCCACCTGTAACTGTAGCCTATATTCAAGCATAACCACGCTCCCCCGTAACTTGGTGTTGTCTGCGAACTTGGCCAGTGAGCTCTTCACCCCCACATCCAAATTGTTAACGAAGATGTTGAAAAGTACCGGCCCGAGCACCGACCCCTGTGGGGCACCGCTGCCCACTTCTCACCAGGATGACACCGATCTGTTCACTATGACTCTCTGGATCCTTTCCTGCAGCCAGTTTATCACCCACCTGACTGTCTTGGAGCCACGAGACAGGGGCCAGGCACAGCCCGGGGTAGTTGCTAGTGCCCGCAGGTCCTGCCAGGAGCACGTCTGCCTTCCCGGTGGCTGCAGCACTGAGGGGGACTGAGCAAAGGCCCAGGGAAGCCATGGGATGGACAGCGTCTCTTGTAGGCTGCCTCAGCCCAGGGCTTAGCCCCTGCACAAGCTTGTTGCATGGAGTGGGGAAGTCCTGCCCTGCTTGGTCACCGCAAACCTCCAGGTGTGTGGGGTCGCTGCTGCCTTTACAGATGAGGAAGTAATGGGAGGGGACGTGTCTGACTGTGTCCTCTTGAGCCCCTGGACCTCCACCTCTAGGTCCTGCCATGTCCCAGGATGCAGGACTCTGTGTCTGGGGGCAGAGCTCTGCTACGGGCAGCAGCCCCTCGGTGCAGCTGCAGGCGTGGGCTGCAGCACCCCTGGCTGGCCCCAGCCCTGTCCTGGAGGGGGGTCAGGCACGGGGCCCATCCAGCCCTGCTGGTAGCGAGCCAGGCCATCTGCGTGGTGGGGTGAGCAGCGCAGTCACCAGCCTATGAGGGGCCAAGGCACTGCAAAACCGCGGTGATGGCAGCCAAGTCTGGCCACGGTCACATCCCCTCATCCAGTCCCAGGCTCCGTATCGTTCCACCCCCTGCCTCCGCCTCTGCCCTGGCTCTGCAGGGGCTCTCTTGAGTCCTTGGCTGCCCTGACGCATGTAGCTGCACTGCCCCGAGGGACGTGGAGGCCAACGCCAGCTCAGCCACCTGCCCGTACGCTGTCCCACCCACCCCTTGCTCCTCCTGGCCCTCGGAGCTGGGTTGGAGCCAACCAAGGGCAAGGTCTGGAAGAGGATGCGCCTGCCATCCAGGGCTGTGTGGGAGCAAGCTGCCCAGCTCCACTCGAGGCATCAGTGGTGCTCTCTTTGCCAGGGAGGCATTGCATTCAGGGGTGTTAAATGCCACCTGTTCCCCCTTCCGTGGGCAACTGGGAGAGACCAGTCCAGGCCAAGCAGCTGGGGGTGTCTTTACCAGCCCTGCATTGAGTCTGCCCCCGTGCCCACCAGGCTGGAGGGAGAAGTGACTCCAGGAGCCCCCAGGCCTTGCTTTCTTGCTTTGCTGCCATCTCCCTTCCCTCTCCAGCACCGTGCCCGTGCACCGGGGTCCCGCCAGCCCAGCAGCTCCCAAACGGCTCCTTGGCACGGCCCAGGCTGCAGCAGAGAAGATAACGTGCAATGTGCCCCGCTGCGGCTGCGGCTGCTTCTCTCCCTGTCGTCCCAAGGGGCAGGGACTCGATGCCCGTGTCTGCAGCCCTCCCCAAGTGCCACCTTGCAGCAGTGTGTCCCTGAATGAAACGGGTCCCAGTTGCCCCCAGTTAGCTGCTGCTTGCTGTGGGGTAGGAGCAGGCACACCCGTTACTGGGAAGCCCCTGGCAAGCCTCCCTGCCCTGGGGGCTAGCAGACACACGGGTGGAGTATGAAGCCCGGGGTTGGGAAGCTGAAGTCATGGGGCAATGTGCAGAGGGGGGCGCCCCCTGCTGGCCATCGGGGGGATCAGGAATGATAGAAATGAGGGTTGAAGGGACCCCGGGGTCGCATCTAGTCCAACCCCTGCTCAAAGCAGGGCCAGCCCCAGCTAGATCATCCCAGCCAAGGCTTCATTTAGCTGGGGCTTAAACACCTCCACGGATGGAGAGTCCCCCACCTCCCTGGGGAGCCTGGTCCAGTGCTTTACTACCCTCTGCATGAGAGGTTTTTCTTGATGTCTGACCTCAACCTCCCTTGCTGCAGCCTGAGCCCATTGCTCCTTGTCCTGTCGTCTGCCCCCACTAAGACCAGTCCAGCTCCATCCTCTTGGAGCCGCCCTGCAGGGAGATAAAGGCTGCTATCAAATCCCTTCTCAGCCTTCCCTTCTGCAGACTCAATAAACCCAGTTCCCTCGGCCTCTCCTCAAGTCCTGCGCCCCAGCCCCTGAACCGTTGTATTTCCCTCCACTGGACTCTCTCCAACTTGTCCACGTCCTTTCTGTCGTGGGGGGCCCAAAACTGGACACAGGACTCCAGATGTGGCCTCCCCGGTGCTGAATAGAGGGGAAGAATCACCCCCCACCCATCACCATCTCTGGGGCTCACCATGCCCTGAAGCACCGCTGCTCCCTGCATCAAATGCCCGATCCCAGGCTCCTCCAACCGCACCTGACTGGTGCTGGCAAGAGCAGGGCCAGCTCCAGTTCCCATGGAAGCCGGGGGCCAAACCTCAGGGCTGCTGGGGGTCCCCCCACCCCGGGAGAGCTAGTGGGATTCTTCCTCCTGCAACGGCAATGAACAGCTTTGGTGCAAAGCTAATGGTCCTGATTAGGTCACTAACGTGTGTTTATTCCCCGCTCTTAGGCACGGTGCAGAGACTCCTCCAGGAGGAGGCAGATAACGTGAAGGCTGTAGTGAATCAGGAGCGAGTGGGTGAGAGGGAAATGATCCCTCCATGGAGACTGCAGGGGAGATCTAGAGAAGGGAGCTAAGCAGCTGTTTTCCCATCCGGGGATCTCAGTAAACACCAGCAAGGGGAGGAGAGGTAATGGGTCCCTGGGGGGACTTGGCCCCAGCCCCAGAGTCCCTGCCTCCTCTGGGCCTTGAATGCCAGGGCAAGCAGAGCCAGTGGCAGCACCTACAGCCCATGCCAGGGAGCTCCTGGCACACCTGCCCTGTGTGCACACACTACCCAGGTGGAGCGCAGCTACCTGACAGCAGCCCTGGGCAGATGCCAAGAGGCTTGCTGTCTCCAGCCTATGTGTTGGCATGTGCCTAGCGCCTCTCCGAGGAGGCCTCAGAGTTCCCATTCCTGGGGGAGCCCACGGTCGGCTTCCTGCCCTGGTGCAGACATTTGCAGGGATGCCAAGGCAGGTGGCCTGCTCCCGCTGGGAGCTGGGTCCTGGGAGCCAGGCTTGGTGCCAGGTAGGATAGGCAGCAGCTCCTGCTTCCTGGGCCCTTGGGGAAAGGTCACAGGTTAATGCAGTCAATGCTGCAGCCTCCGCAGACCACTGGAGTGTGCCCCCGCTTCGAGGTGAGAATAGTGATGATGTCACCGTGCCTAGGATGATGTCACACTGAAAGGCCAATTGCTTCTTCAGCTTCCAGACATGGGGGTGGAGGGGATTGCACTGGGCACAGGCAAGGCTTGGCTTGGCACGGGCACGTCCAGGCTGCTCGGGCCTGGGCACCATCGGGACAAGGCAAGGCAGCTGCTCCAGCCATCTGGAGTGAGGCACTCCCCTGGGAGCAGGGTCCAGTGCCCACTGGCTGGGCTGGCCTGAGGGTACCCATGCTCCTGGGCTGCAGGTGCAACAGCTTCTTGCCCTGTATCACCCTCCTCTTCGGCAATCCCTCCCAGTTGAGGATGATTGTCTCATTTGTGGGCCCAAAGATGGCTAACGAGGCCAGGCTGGGGTGGGCAGATCCCTGAGATCCCTGCAGCAGACTCTTCCTCCGTTTGGGGCGGACCTGGGCAACAGTTTCCCACGAGTTGATGCCGATGTTGCATTTTTCAAGTTGGCCTCGAGGATGTCCTTGAAGCACTTTCCCTGCCTCCCTCTTGAGCATACGCCTTGACTGAACTGGGAGAATAAGACTTTTTGGGGGAGTCAGACATCCAGATGACGTGGCCGGCCCAGTGAAGTTGATATCGGATGATCATTGCCTTGATGCTTGTGGTGTTTGCTTCTGAGAGGAGGCTAACGTTGGTGCGTCCGTCTTGCTGCTGCATTTGAAGGATCTTCTGCAAGAGGTGTTAATAGTGCTCTCCAGTGACTTGAGGCGTCTCCTGTATGCTGTCCGTGACTCAGCTCCATGCGGGACGGTGGGGATCACGACTGCGTGATAAACCATGAGCTGATGTTGTGATCTCCAAATACCTGTTTCTTCAGGCGTCTGAAGGCTGCACTTGCACATTTGGGGCTAGGTGGGATTTCTTGCTAGAGGTCAGCTTTGGCAAGTACGCCAGCTTCTTGCCTTGGATCCCCCTCTAGCGGCCAAGCGTCTCAGTTACGGTTCGCTGCCAGTCCCTGATGTCTGTTCAGACCCAGCCCTGCCTGGTTGCAGCCGCTTTGAGGGGGAACCACCTGTCCTGGCAAAGCAGACCCAGCATGGACAAGGCCGTCCCCTGCAGCGCTCCAGTCCCACCCCCGGGCCCATGCCGCTCCCCCAGCCAAGCGCTGGTAGAAGTGCCTCTGCAGGGGCAGGGGCACGCTGGCCAGCTGTGGGGGTCAGAGATGATGTCTTGATGAACGTGGTATAGCTATACCAGGCTTGGTTTAGAAGTACCTGCAGCTTCTTTGGCCCTTGACAGCCAACGATGGCTAAAGGGGCAATGCTGGTGCCTGCAGCTGCCTCCGCAGTTGGCTTTACCTGCACAGCCTGGGTTGGTCTCACAGGTGCAACCAAGTTGCAGGGGGTCTGTGGAGTCCTTAGAGCAGGCACTGAGGGGCTGGAGGGGCGGGTCTGGGGGCAAGCCTGGCTCTAAGCGGGGTGGGATGGTCTGGAGTTCCTGAGAGCCGATGTCCGTAGCCTACGACGTGTGCTGCAGGGTCCTGTGCTTCGGAGAGAGGTTGCTCCTCGATTGGGAATGGGGAGTGGGAGATGCGAGGCAGGCCGGGAGTGGGGGTTGAAGACATACTGGGGTTGTCCCATGCTATATCAGGTGATTCGACTGTCTGTGAGTTCTTATACTGTGGCAGGAGCTTCCCAGACATGGGATCTCACTGCTGCCCACCTGCGCTCCAAGGTACTGTAAGGAATAGGCACCATTAACAGCCTGCAGCTCTGAGTAGCTGGTGGTGTTCTTCCCATTTTACAGATGGGCAAGCTGAGGTGAAGTGACAGAGCCAAGGCTCTGTGGCAGGGGTGAAATCAGCCCTGCTCCCAGGGCTGCTGGCAGTCTGCTGCCTGCTTCTTTCCCCCCCTAGGTAGAGGCACTGGCTAGGTAGAAAATTTGTTGTAGCAGCAAAGCTGGGCCCTGGCCTGAGCTCTCTGGGCTGTTGCCCTGATTGCTGAACCGTATTTCCTCTTTGCAGTGCCTGCATGGGCTGGGAGCACCTGGCTCCATGGTAGGGCCAGCTCAGATGCACCAAGTGGCCTCATGAATGCCAGTTGCGCCCTTCTGCGCTGGGCATGCAGGAGCAGTTATGCCCGGGGGGGGGGCAGGGATCAGGAACTGGACCCAAAGTGCTCCTATGGTTTATGCTGAGACCCATCCGCAGGATTTTCTACCCCCTGACTTGTGCATGGAGTTTAAGCCTTCGGTCCATTTGCAGATGTACCAGGGAAGATGGTGGGGATTTGATTTCGTTCCACCTCGCATGGATTTAAAATTGCCTCTTGAGTAAGGCAGACACCCCGGGCAGCCCCTGAAAGACAGGTTTGTTGGCTGTTTGTTAAGCTTCACTCTCTTTCTTGTCCCTTGCATGCAGGGCCGGATAAACCCTTTAGAGGGCCCTAGGCCAACAGACTCATGGGCCTCCAGCTGAAGGTGACATTTTTATATTACTTTTTTTTCACTCCATAATTATAATATGTAAAATAAGCACAACTGGGCCCCGTCATTTAGGGTGCTAGACATGTGCCTAGTTTGCTTGGGCATTAATCCGGCCCTGCTTGCATGGCAGACATGCCCAGCTGGGCTTGGGAAGGATGCCAGCAGCTTCAGAGCTGCCTCTCGCTTGTCTGAACAGGGGTGCCAGGGCTCCGGCCTGGGGTTTTGAAGAAGTGCAAGTTCCCACATGTCTTTACAGTCAAGCAGCTGGACTAGACAAGCACACAGGTGGGATTCTTGCTCCTTATCGGCCTCTGGCTGTCACTCTGCGTTGTAATCGCAGATCCCTGCATCATCCGTCTTGGTATTTATAGCGCACCTACGGATGTGTGTCTGGAATGCACCCTGGGTCGTTAGCATACAGGTGCACCACGCTTTTGTGCAGTGAGGCCATCAGTGTCTTTGGCTTGGGATACCCTTTCAGCCAGGGTGGGTGAGGAAGTGTCCTGTCCCTTGCGTGACAGTAGCTTTTTATCTCCTGAGCGCATAGCTCACATTCTCCATCCTGCCATTAACCCCGGGCTTTGGCAGCAGTGGGGAATGCCCTAGCGGGACCGATTCTTTGCACAAGTGTCTGCAACACTTGCCCGTAGTGGAAATTGCTTTGGGCTCAGTAGGTTTGCTTTGTGCGTTCAAGGAGCAAGAAGGAAAGGGACTGGGGGAGGAGTGTGAGAAGAATGATTCAAAAGCCCATCGGCAAGTCCTGTGTGCGGGGTTCAATCTGCCCAGAAGAGGCCTGTCATTTTGGTGGGGCCTGTAATAGCACTGTGCCTCAGTTTCCCTATCTGCAAAGAGGGATAATGACTCCAGATGGGGCTGGGGATTGAGGCTCAGTGAATGAGACCATACTGAGAGCACTGGAAAGGCAAAACCTTTGCTTTTGCAGTAACACCCAAATCCACGAGATGGTCCAGCCGCCAAGTGCTAGGTGCTGTACGTACCCAAACAACCAGGTGGTCTTTGCCCCAAAATGCTGATTCCTGAGTGGATCTGGAGGAGGTTCATCTGCCTTGGTCAGGCTGCTGAGAAGCTCGTTCTCTGTGCCGGACCAGCGCTACCCCAGGGAGGGAACCTGGCAGCAGGGTACAGGAAGAGAAGCAGGATGTAATGAATAAATCCCTCCCCATCCTCCCTCTTAGTCTGAGCGGGTTTTATAGGCCATGAAAGTGAGGGGCTGTAAACTGCATGTCCAGCTGGCGGGGAGGAAGGCTGTCCCTTTGGCGGTACAGACACCGCGGGGAGCAGGGCTCAGACCTCACCGCTTAGCGGCTATGGAAGTGCGCACTCCTGAATGAATCGTGCGGCATCTCCTGTCCCTGGGATTCACCACGATCCTCCAGGAGAGCAACTGCAAGGAGCCCTCTCTCTCACCAGGTGGTTTGTGTGTTTGAGGACACTTGAGATGCTGTCAATTTTACAGCAGCCAGTTAGTGGCTTCCTTTGCTTGGGTCTTTCCGAGCTCCAGGGGAACAATTTTCAAATGATGGACAAGTTGGATTGTAAAAGCAGAACTGGCAGGGAGGGCTCGGGGCAGGGGGGAAAGTTGTAGCATCTCTTGATGATGTGCCGGCTCCAGGGCAGTCCTTTTAAATTGTCTGCATGAAATACCAGGCAAACGGTCTGTTCCTGCTGGCTAGTTTTTATGGCTTTAAAGAAACAAATGCTAGATGCATCTCTGCGCATGACGTGGGCAAATGATCGGCCAATCTGCTGATGGTCACAGTGTCTCCACCTGCCACTTCTTACTGACCCAGAAGCAGCCCCTGCCTGTTTCAGATGCATTTGCCAGTATTTGAATTCAGCTTCAGGCCTCCGGGTGCTTGTGTGGAGGGGAAAGGGGCCTTCAAGCCCTAACCAGGGGGCAGATGGAAATCCTCACGCCTTCACATGGCTCTGCCTCAGTGTAGAGAGAGCTCTCGGTCAGGGGCCGGTTTCTATGTTACTTGTAAGAAATGCATTGCTTGTGAGTTGCTTCTCTCTGTGGCAATTGCCTGAGTTCCCTTGAAATGTGCAGTCTGGTCTTAGCATCAGATCCCACTGGTGGGTTTATTTCTCCCGAGTTAACGGTCTGCGTGGGAATTAGGCCTGGGTGTGATTACAGAATCATAGAAAATGAGGGTTGGGAGGGACCCCAGGAGGTCACATCCAGTCCAGCCCCTGCTCAAAGCAGGACCAGCCCCAACTAGATCATCCCAGCCAAGGCTTTGTTAGTCCTGGTTTTGAAATCCTCCAAGGATGGAGCTTCCACCACCTCTCCGGTTAATCTGTTCCAGTGCTTCACCACCCTCCTAATAAGACAATTCTTCCTGATATCTAACCTAAACCTCCCTTGCTGCAACTTGAGCCCGTTGCTCCTTGTCCTGTCACCTGCCCCTGCTGAGAACAGCCCAGCTCCATCCTCTTTGCAGCCCCCCTGCAGATAGTTGAAGGCTGCTATTAAATCCCCTCTCAGTCTCGTCTTCTCTTGATTAATAAGCCCAGTTCCCTCAGTCTTTTGTCATAACATGTCTCCCAGCCCCCTCACCATTTTTCTTTTCCTCCGCTGGACTGTCTCCAATGTGTCCACGTCCTTTCTGTAGTGAGGGCCCAAAACTGGACACAGGATGCCAAATGTGGCCTCCTCAGTGCTGAAGAGAGGGGAAGACTCACTGTCCTCGATCTGCTTGCAATGCTCCTACCAATGCAGCCCAGGATGCCATTAGCCTTCTTGGCATCAAGGGCACACTGCTGGCTCCTATTCAGCTGCTTGTCCACTGACACCCCCAGGTCCTTTTCTGCGGAGCTGCTGCCCAGCCCATTGCCCCCAGCCTGTCCCGGTGCAGGGGATTGTTCTGTCTCAAGTGCAGGACTTTGCACTTGTCCTTGTTGAAACTCCTGAGATTTCTTTTGGTCCAGTCCTCCAATTTGTCCAGGTCACTCTGAATCCTAGCCCTGTCCTCCAGCACATCTACTGCTTCACCCCAGCTTGGTGTCATCTGCAGACTTGCTGAGGGTGTGCTCCGTGCCATCTTCCAGGTCGCTGCGGGAGACATTGAACAAAACCGGCCCCAGGACCAACCCCAGGGGCCCTCCACTTGATACCGGCTGCCAGCTAGACATCAAGCCCTTGATTACTATTCTCTGAGCCTGATGCTCCAGCCAGTTTCCTGTCCACCTGACAGTCCTTTCACCCAGCCCACACTTCCTTAGCTGGCCTGGGATAATGTTGTGGGAGACCGTATCAAAACCTGTGCTAAAGTCCGGGTACACAACACCCACTGCCCTCCCTGCCTCCACAGAGCCAGTCGCCTTGTCACCGAAGGCAATCAGGTTGGGCAGGCATGGCTTGCCCCTGGTGAATCCATGCTGAATGATCCTGATCACCTTCTCTTCCAAGTGCTGAGAAATGGATTCCTTGAGGATCTACTCCATGATTTTTTCCAGGGACTGAGGTGAGGCTGACTGGTCTGTAGTTCCCTGGATCCTTCTTCTTCCCTTTCTTAAATATGGGCACTATGTTTGCCCTTTTCAGATCATCTTGGACCTCTCTTGATTGCCAAGAGTTTTCAGAGACACTGGCCAATGGCTGTGCAATTACATGAGCCAACCCCCTCAGCACCCTTGGGTATAACCCACCCAGCCCCATGGACTTGTATACGTCCAGCTTTTCTAAATAGTCCTTAAGCTGGTTTTTTGCCACTTTTGGCTGCTCACCTCCTCCCCAGACTGTGCTGCCAGGTGCAGTAGTCTGGGAGCTGACTTGGCCTGTGAAGACTGAGGCAAAGATGGCATTGAGCATTTCAGTCTTTTTTGCATCCTCTGTCACAGGGTTGCCTCCCCCATTCAGGAAGGGACCCACATTTTCCATGATCCTCTTCTTGCTACCAACATACTTGTAGAAACCCTTCTTGTTACCCTTCACATCCCTTAATAGCTGCAACTCCAGTTGCGTTTTGGCCTTCCTGACATCATCCCTGCGTGCCTGAGCAATGCTCTTCCATTCTTCCCTAGTGATTTGTCCAAGTTTCCACTCCTTATAAGCTTTCCTTTTTATGATTTAGCTTACTGAAGAGTTCCCTGCTAAGCCAAGCTAGTCTTCCTGCACATCGGGATGGTTTGTTCCTGCACTCTCAGTCAGGCTTCTTCAAAGTGCAGCCAGCTCTTGTGGACTCCTCTCCCCATCAGAGCAGCGTCCCAGGGGATCCTGCCCATGAGTTCCCTCAGCGAGTCCAAGTCTGCTTTTCCAAAGTCCAGGGTCCTTATTCTGCTCCTCTCCATCCTTCCTTTCCTCAGGATCCTCAACTCAATCATCTTGTGGTCACCGGTGCCCAAGTTGCCAGTCACGACTACATTCCCCACCAGTTCTTCCCCGTTTGTGAGCAGCTGGTCAAGAAGGGCACGGCCCTAGTGGCCTCTCCAACACTTGCACTAGGAAGTTGTCCCCAACACTCTCCAAAAAAATCCCTGGATTTACTGCTGTATTGCCTTCCCAGCAGATGTTGGGGTGATTTGAAGTTCCCCATGAGCACCAGGGCTCGTGATTGGGACACTTTTGCTAGCTGTTTGAAGCAAGCCTCATCCGCCGCTTCCTCCTGGTGCGGTGGTCTATAGCAGATCCCACCACAACATCGCCCTTGTTGCTGTCCCCTCTGACCCTAACCCAGAGACTCTCAACAGGCCTGTCTGCAGCTTCATACTGGAGCTCTGAGCAATCATCCAGCTCTTTTACATACAGCGCAACTCCTCCTCCTCTTCTCCCTGGCCTGTCCTTCCTGAACTGTTTGTACCCACCCATGACAGTGCTCCAGTCATGCGAGCTCCCACCATGTCTCGATCACGTCGCAGTCCCGTGACCGTGCAAGGGCTTCCGATTCTTCCTGCTTCTTTCCCGGGCTCCGGGCATTTGTGTCCAGGCACCTGAGGGAACTAGCCGACCGACCCAATTTCTCAGGAAGAATGAGAACCCCTCCCCTACTCCCCTCTCCTTCTTGCTCTTCCTCCCGGTCTCCGACTTCCCCACTTACCTCGGGGCTTTGGTCTCCTTCCTCCAGCGAACATAGCTTGAAGCCCTCTTCACTAGGTTAGTGAGCCTGTCTGTGAAGACACTCTTCCCTCTCTTTGTCATGTGGATCCCATCTTTTCCCAGCAATCCTTCTTCTTGGAACAACATCCCATGGTCAAGGAAGCCAAAGCCCTGCTGGTGACACCACCTACACAGCCAGGTATTGATCTGCAGGATGCACCTGCTCCTGCCCAGCCCCTTTCCTTGGACTGAAAGGACTGAAGAGAACATGACCTGAGCCCCGGACCCCTTCACCTTTGCACCCAGAGCCTTGTAGGCACTTTTGATCTGCTCAGGGTCTCCCCCGGCAGCATCATGGGTGCCCAAATGGATGAGCAGCCTGGGGCTGGATGCGTCTTGGTAATCCCTCTGTGACACTTTGGATCTGGGCTCCAGGCAAGCAGCAGACCTCCCAAGACACCACGTCAGGTCGGCCCTCCAGCCACCACCACCCGTTGCATCTTGGTAGCACTAATCTCGATCCTTCCCAGCTTGGGGAGGCCTGGCCTGTCCTCCTCCACCGAAGGAACGTGCTCCTCTCTCTGTGTTGCCAGGGCTGCGCATCTCTTCTCCAGACGAACCACGGCAGGTGGAGGTGCAGATTTCTGCTTGCTGCCCAAGCTCACAAGCTGCCAGCTCCCACCCTCCTGGGAATGCCTGTCCTCTCCTTTCTCTAGTGCTGCCTCCATCAGTCCTTCCTCCACAGTGCCGGAGGTCTCCTCCAGCATCAAATCAATGAACTCCTCATGGCGGAGGATGCTTCAGAGCCTCGCCTCCTTCTCCAGCAGCTCTTGCCTGTTCCCTGGGAGACACCGTTCACACTGCAGGCACCCCCCAACATGGCCATCCCTGGAAGAAACCTGCACGCTGCAGTCCCCACAGCGCCCTACCTGGACCTGGGTGAAAGCCTTGATGGCGAGCAGTCCTGCCTGGACAGACACCTCACAGGTGCAAGCAAAGGCAGTGGCGGTGGCTCTGGCATTGCAATGTCCTCCAGCCATTTCCCTGGTTCTCTTAATCCACCTCTTCCCTCTTACCGCCCTTCTTCCAAGCACACCTTCCCTAGCAAACCCGCCTGGAAGCTGGCCTGCTTATTGCTTGTTGGCCCCAAAAGGTTCCTTTTTTTCCTGCTTCCTTGCACCAAGCTGAAAGGCTGTCCCCTCCAAAGGGGTCAGCGGCAAACTGACCTGCGAACTGTCCTGCAAACAGCTTACCCTGTTTGCAGCCCTTGTTCCCTGGCTCCTGGGTCGCTCCTA
Source organism: Gavialis gangeticus (assembly GCF_001723915.1). NCBI lineage: Eukaryota > Metazoa > Chordata > Crocodylia > Gavialidae > Gavialis > Gavialis gangeticus. The sequence goes on along the minus strand of NW_017729015.1, from coordinate 16,097,269 downwards.
TTTATACTCTACTGGGCCTGGACTGGCTCTACCCCCTTGTTAGGGTTTCTGTCGGGTCCAGGCAGCAACCCTCCCAGCTTCTCAGAGCATACACCAAGCACACAGGGGCCGTCCTTCCCAACGAGGCTTCTTCCATTGCTCCATTTGTGGGTGACTCTGGGGGCTGTGATCTGATTGCTCCACTTCTCCTCCCTCTCATTCAGATCCTGTGCAGCCTCGTCAGTGAAACACGCTGGCCTGTGCAAATCGGATTGTCGTGTGCGATAATCATTGTCCTCATGTATTGTGGAGCGGGGGGTGGGGAGGGAAGAAACCAACCGCTGGACAGACCTTGGTACTGTTCTGTGCACAGTGGCTTGTAGGTAGTAATTTGGTGGAGCTCTAGTGGGGGGGAGCAGGACCCTATTGTGCTAGGAGCTGCACATACACGGATCAGAAGGAAGCTCCCAGCCACAAAGAGCAATGCCTGATTGCTTCCTCTGTGTGCCTCGCTGAAAAGATCTGTCCCGGTAGATTCTCTCCCACCTTTGGGAGAACCAAGTATTAACACAGACTCGTATGCCCACCGTGACTGCATCCGCTTTGCTCCGGAGGGGGCTGCATTTCACGGACCCTTTTCCCCAGATGTCACCCCATCCCATCAGTCAGCAGCTTGAAATATTAACTTATTCCTTGGCCATCTTGGGTGGCATCTGTGGTCAGATCCTGGGACCTGCTGGGATCCCTGCTATTTGCAAATTGTTCTGGTTTGGGGGTGTCAGGTCTCCGAGATGGAGCTGAGTGTTAGTGGCCCTGGCTGGGCCTTGGTAGCTGAGCTGGGATTGGGGCTGATCTGGCTGCTACTCCATGGTCAGACTGGGACGGACTGCAAGGATTTTTGCCTAACTCTGTAGCCTTCTGGCTTGGGTCTCCTGGGAGCAGGAACAGGATGCTGGCTGCTGGCTGCTGGTGTCCCCCTGCTTTACCTGTGGCAGGTTAAGGTGTTATGTCTTGTGCTGTGTCAGGGTTGACTGTAGTTTTACTTAGAGTTTGGGTGATGGATTTGTATGGGATGGGATGGTTTGGATGGGGCTGATTCTCTCTCGGGCGGGGGGTTGGACTGGATGACTTCTGGAGGTCCGTTCCAGCCCGACTCCTCTATGCTTCTAGGGGTCAAACTGGGCTGCAGTTGCCAGTGGGCTGTGCGTCTCCTCCCCCCTGCAGTATCCACGCTTAAAGGCCTCGAGGCATCTAAGCCTGACTTTTCCCCCTCTCTGCTGGTGACGGTGACATCCCTAGTGCTTCTGAACCAGGCATCCTCTCCTTAGCGCGAGCTCCTGCTGCACAAGGAGGTGCATCTCTTGTGCCCATGTGCTTATAGCAGGGGCTGCTCCATGTCACTGTGTCCTCCTGTAACTTCTGAGCCCATCTTCTGCCATGATCCTGTGCTTTCTTCAAGGCAAAAACTAGACCCCTTGGTCCCCAGCTCCCCCACAGCCAGGAGCATTAGGACAGCCAGTGCTCCCATTTACTGCAGATGGGGGTGTGCAGTCGTGATAGCGTCTGAGATGCCCGTGTTGCTCACTGCAGCTGGACTCTGCCTGGAGCGTGGCTGTCTGCTCTGGTATCTGATTTCCCAGGTCCGGAGGATTTGTGTATCACTGCTCTGGCTGGTCCCTGCAGGTGGGTGGTCCAAGGGTCCCCAGGGCTGCTGGCCGGGGGTGTTTCTTGTTCTAACCTCTTGTCTGCAAAAACATCTCGTGACCTTGACAGGGCCCTGCCTGGGAGCCTGGAACCTGCCAGCTGTCTGCTCGTTCTGTCCCTAGCTCCTGGCTATGGCTTTTGCTATTACTTCCCTGCCACTGCTGCCTTAGTAATTGCCTTTCTCTTGCAAACTTTTTAGAGGATCCCAAGGGCCATCTGATCCCCATCTCAGAGGGGGTTCCTGTCCTAGCATGGGGATGGGGGTTTCACCAGGTTCAGTCTGCTGCTCAGATGAGAAGCAGTTTAGTTCCCCCACCAGGCTAGAGACTTGTCTACACCCGGGAACCTCCCAGCCTGTCTACCTCGGCAAAGCTCTGCCGGCCAGCTGATACACGTATGTGAGTTTAGTTGGAAAACCTTCTCTTCTGGCCTTCCACAACACCTGCCAGCTGTGCCCAGCTGTGGTGGTACCTGCTGGCTGGGTCCCAGCCCAGCCATCTCAGTAGAGTCTCATGGTGAGAGTTTAAAACAGAGGGCTTGTTAACTCTCTGGCTGCAGATCCTTTTAGCAGCAACCCATAGCAGCCAGGGTCTGTGGCTGATTCCCCAGGCTCAGTTTATCCATTAACAGTGGCCCTGATTGCAGGGGGGAGAGTACTGGGGGATCAGTCTTACCCTGCTAAAATGTTGTGTTCAGAAGGTGAATGGGGCCAAGGCTCTTTCCATGCCTCCAGGAAACCATTAAGAAGCAATGATGCAAATATTCAGCTGCAGTCAGGGGAGCTGGTGCATCACCTCCCCTGAAATCTCTTCTCTCAGGCTTTTGTCCCCACTAAAAGAAACTCCCTGTTCATTCACAGGAGGGGGCAGCCAGCATAGAAGGAACTACTGGGCAAATGATGGAAAGGAGTGCAAAGAGATGAGATAAAGGGCAGAGGGGGGCTGGCAGCTGGGTGCACAGCGGCTGTGGCCGTAGTGCAGTTCTGGCACTAAGGACTAGACAGAGGGGCCAGCAACATCCCCTGATGACATGGCGTCAGTCTTTGTGCAGCTGCAAGAAGGGGTCTCTGCTTTCCTCATGTCCACAATTAACAGCATCGTATCCCATTTGGACAAGACCCTCTGCCAGCCTTGCATTTCAAGGCTCTTGGGACTTCCCTGTGTTAACTCCTTCTTGGCATTTGATACCTGAGCTCAAAGCAGAGCGCACAGGGCGGAGAAGATCTGATTTTGCCACTGATGGAGAATCCACCACCACTCCCAGCAAGGCGGGTTGTTCCCTCAGTTAAAAACGGTGTGCCTCCTTTCTAGCCTGAATCCATCTGGCTTCAGCTTCTAGCCATTGGTTCTGGCTTTCTGTGGTTGGCTGAATTGAAGAGCCTGCTCAGGATTGCTTTTCCCCTTTGTATGGGCTGTAAGTTGGTATAAATTGGCTTCATTTCCAAGGAGCAAGGTCCTCAGAAGCGGTATGAACCTAGTGCTCACTGTTGCCCTGGCCCCACAGGGAGGTTAATTGAAAAATGCTGCTGTTGAGAAGACCTGGGAGGATTAATTTCCTGCTTTACAATAATGTTATGATCTTCCTCGCAGAAGGCAGGCTGAGGGTGCACCTTACGCACCTCTGATTCAGTGAGTCTATTAGCTCTGGGGAGCAACAGCTCACTTCATCAGATGTTATGAAAGGCGGTGCAGAGAGCTGGCCATCCTCGGTAGGCTCGCACTTGCAATGCGATGCTCCTGTAGCAGGGCACCAAGGTGCCTGCTACTGTGAGAGCAGAGATAAGGACCCAGGTGCAGGTTGCTGGGCCAACTGATTAATGAGGGTAAGGACTTACACCTGCCTGGTCAGCTGGCCAGAAGGGGCAGGGCCTGGTGCCTATATATAAATCACAAGTCTGAGGCTGCTAAGGGGGAGAGAGCTCTGCCTGTATGAGCAGAGAGGAGAAGTTGGACTGCATGAGCAGGCTGCTACAGGGGAAGAGATGGCGTACCCGTTGGGTGGCTTGAAGGATCTTACAGCTAAGCGGCTAGAATTTTTCATAGCGTAGGGGCTTATGCTTTGTGTTTGTGGTTTGCGCTGGAGGACTGGGTGAGGCTATTAGGGGTTGGAGGAGGCCTCGTAGGGGCTCCACGGTAGCGTGGGGACCCTGGTGCCAGAGAGGGTGCAGCATCTGGGGGTGCACTGACCCTAGCCCTGAGGCAAAGGGGAGCAGAGAGCTGGAGGCCATGTAAGGCTGAGGTTGCCTGAGCCTAGCAGGGGCTCAAGACCCCAAGAAGGAGAGTTGGGTGAGGCTATGGCCACCTGAGCCCCAAGGCTGTGGTAACCCCAGAGCAGGAGGCAGCGTGATAGGTGCCCCAGAGAGAAGGGGGGCAATGGGAAGCCCTGAGGCAACGGGGGCGGTGGCGAGACGAGGGCCGTGGAGAGCCCAAGCGCCAGAGAGGGCACAGAGAGCGAGACTGACTGAACACTGTCCGGGACATCTGCGAGGCTTGGGGCGTGGGGAAGGGGTGGCTGGAGCCACGCATAGCCCATAAGGGCTGAGCTAATGTACAGGAGGATAACCGTGTCCAGGAGAACCGACGAGGCAGCCTCCCTAATTACATAATTGATGTCAAAGACGTGGCGGGTGAGGTTGAGGGTGCATTGTAGACCAACTGGACACGGTAAGGGGCACTAGGGGAGAGCACGGACACCTCTAGGGAGTTACTCCTATTACACTCCACTTTTCATCCTTCAAACTCAATTGCAAATCTCTCCTTCCTCAAGGAAAATCTTAAGGGCGGGGCGGGGGGGGGGTCATACCTGGCAATGGGGATTAATCTTAAAGGCTTTGACTTCACCTGTTTGATTCCTGTTGCTCCTTTTGCAGCTTGGAGTATTCCAAAATTTCTGGAGACTTGAAGCCACCTAACTTTAAACATATCATTGCTTAATTACTAAACTGACGGTCGCCTTTAGGACAGATATAAATATATTTGGCCAGTTGCAAATACAGTGGGATGTCTCTGTGTATAGCATAGGAGCAATCAGAAATATTTCCTCTTGTGCTAGGATGCTGGGAGCAATGGTTGAGAACGCTAGAAAAAGGGCTCTCGTGAAAGGGCTTGGAGGGATTTTGGTTTAATGTACTAATTCAAATTGAGCTTGGTTTCAGCCTCTTATCTGTCCAGAGTATGCTAATGGAGACAGAGAAGCAAGGTGTGTTCAGTTATATCTTTTATTGGACCAATTGTGTAGTTGGGGAAGATGTTAGAGCAACTTTCAGGCACAAAATCCCCTTCTGCGTGTCTGGGATAGATGCTCAGCAGCAGGCAGAATGATGGATTTTTGTTTAACCCTGTTTTATAAATGAAAATGGTCACTTAATGGGCAGGATGAAGCCTTGGCTTTCCAAACGCTGCCAGCTCTGTTTCAATGTCTCCCGGCCCTTTCATGGAGGTAAGCCTGTCTCCAAGTATTAACCCAAACTTTTCTTTTCTAGTGCTGGTGTGTGTTAATCCTTCAACTGGCCACCGCGTGCCGAAGGTGTGTGGCTGCCAGAGGTGGGTTCGTATCATCTACACGTGCTTTGGGGGTCCCAAGGGAAGAAAAACATTACGGTTTGTGTTAAACAGAAATGCTGCTTGCTGCTTTGAGGAAGTACCTTTTTTTCTTCTTGAGGTCATATCTTCAGTGAATGAAAGGGACTTTCCAGTCGGTCCTAACCTGACATTTTGATTGAATTCAGAATAAAGGTTTGGTAACATATTCACTGCCTGTCAGCAAAGCAGGTGGGTAACCAGGTTGTATTACCCTGCAAACTTCAGCGGCAGGTGGGTGCAATGTGAGCTGTCACCAGACGGTGGCACAGCTCTCTAGCCCTACGCGGGAAGATTGACCTGTTTATTCCCAAAAATAATTTGGGAGGAGCAGGGAAGAGTATAAGTGACGGATCTGGCTCAGTGAGCGTCTTTAAAACCGTCCTTGACTCCTGTAAGGCAAAAATGTGTAGAGCTCCATACATCCCCGTGGAGGAAACTGCTTGGGTTTTTTGCAAGGTCCATTATTATATTCATGGGAGCAAACTGGATGAAAGAATAATTCTTTTGCTTCCAGCTGCTGTAATCGCATGTGTTGGGGTTTTCATTTATGTGTCATGCCAGAGGCCCTGCTGGTGTTTAAAATGACTAAATGCTTTATAAACCTCTTCACTGGTCGCTGTCTGTAACCAATATTCAATGCCGACTCGCGTCTTCCTTGGTAGTTTATTCCAGGCTAAGATATATCCAAGGGCGGATCCGGGGAGGGGGGAGCACTTCCCCCCCGCCCTTTGATTCCCGGTCCAGCCTCTTGCCTAGGGCAGGATCATTGCTCTCCAAAGTATCCCAGAGAAACCATTGTTTCACCTGCTTCCGTGATGGGAATTCCCCCGCCTCTCTGAGTACCTTGGACCAACGCTGTGCTAAGAATTGATGTACAAGGCGTAGAAGTAATGAAACATTGCTGTTTTTTTGCAAACTTTCTCATAGGTTTATGGAGCCGAGTCGAACCCCCAGTGGGAGGGGTTGGTTTACCTACATGCAGGGGTGGATCCAGATGGGGTGCAGTGGATCCCACTTTGATTCCTGTTCTACCCAGGCTTTAAAGCAGGGGCGGGCAATTATTTTGGGCGGAGGGTCACTTGCTGAGGTTTGGCAAACCATCGAGGGCCGCGTGACAGGCAGCCGGGGGCAGATAGATATTGATTTTCTAACTTTTTTAGGGGCGCCGCGGGCCGGATAGAATGGCCTGGAGGGCCGCACTGCATTTTGCCCACCCCTGCTTTAAAGCCAGCTGCCAAGGTGTGGCAGCAACACGTCTATACAGGCAGTCAATTGACTTCCATCATCTCTCTGATTCCTGATAATCTCTCTCCACTCTGTAGATGTTAACAGCCCTTTCTCCTTTATAACAGTCTTGATGTTTCACTATTCAAACTATCCTTTCTGTTGCAATCTTGCTGTCTGTTAGCCGTTTCTGGTAATGTCTGTCTTCTGTTTCTCAGCCATGCAGACTCTTTTGAGCTCTAGCTGAAAACCTTTATCTTGGGTGTTTTCCTATTAACTTGGGTATAGAAATGATGGACAGGGAAATATTGGAGGCATTGTTAAGATGCTCAAGAAAGCTAGATTTTTTTTTTTTTTTCATGAATCTGAATAAGAGCTGTACCTTTAACTATAATGACTACAGCACTAGTGATCCAATGCCCAGTGACTATTTTTTTTGCCTAGTTTGCTGTGGTTTTTTAAAACCTTATACTCTAGCCAATGAGTGTACAGTTATAGAATCCTAGGAAATGAGGGTTGGGAGAGACCTCGGGTCACATCGAGTCCAGCCCAGCCCCAACTACATCATCCCAGCCAAGGTTTTGTCCATCTGGGTCTTAACCTCTAGGGATGGAGGGTAACCCATTCCACTGCTTTAGTACCTTCCTAGTGGGTGAAGTTTTTCCTCATATCCAACCTCAACTGCCCTTGCTACAACTTGAGCCCATTGCTCCTTGTTCTGTCATCTGCCACCACTGAGACCAGTCCAGCTCCATCCTCTTTGCAGCCCCTCTGCAGGGAGTTGGAGGCTGCTGTTAAACGTCCCATCAGTCTTCCCTTCTCCAGACTAAATAAGCCTAGTTCCCTCTGCCTCTCTCATAAGTCCCAGCCCCTGAACCATTTTCATCGCCCTGGGCCAGACTGTCTCCAACCTGTGCACATCCTTTCTGTAGTGGGGACACAGTACTCCAGTGGCCTCACCAGTGCCACACAGAAGGGAATAATCACTTCCCCCAAATCTGCTGGCAACACTCCTACTAGGGCAGCCCAGTATGCCATTAGCCTCCTTCACAACATTTTATATATATATATATATATTTTGCTTTTATCTTAAATGGAACAATATAGTGCTAGCCCCCTACTATAGTAGTAAAGCTTCTAGTTTCTCTTTAATTGGAGAGAAGTGTGTTGCATTATATGTGAAGATGTGCCACACCACCTGCAACCCCTGGTCAAAATCCTAGATCTAGATCCCCTGCCTACCAGGTGAATGCAGCCACCTGTACTCGAGACTGGCATGCCTGGCAGAATGTACTAATCCCCCCGGTACAGAGATGGCAAGAGACCTAGGCTCTGTAGACAGAGTTAAGGCACATCAGGCGGCAGCAACATAAAAGCAGGAAGAGTGCAAGGACCTCGGGGCCACTGGACGAGTGTAAGGACCAGGCGAGGAGGGGGTCAGTGCCAAAGGACGTAGGAAGCTGGGGGCCTGGACACCGCGAGGAAACCGTCCCAGGTGCTGCAGGAGCCGGCGGGACGCGGCAAGCACCTGCAGCGCCCCTCTCCCCCCGCGGCAATGGCAGGGCTCGGGGTCTGGCACTTGCCCGACCCCCTTGGGGTTAGGGTCTCCACCCACCGGCGTCTGACACGGGCTCAGCAGCGCCTGCTCCCCCCCCCGGGGGCTGACAAGCACCCGCTCCGGCTCCGACCCCCGGCTCCCGCAGCTCTGTGCCCAGCACCCCCCGGGGTGGGGGGATTCCCGCCCTGCATGCAAATCTGGCGCACTCGGATTGGCGCATGCCCTGGCGCGGGCGGGGCCAGCGGCTCCAGACGCGATATAAGGGGGTGGGGGAACAATGCGGGCCGGGCCGGCCGGGCGGGCGGCGAGCGCGGCGGCGGCGCCGGGGGGGGAGGAGGAGGAGGAGGAGGTGATGTGACGCGACGCGACTCCGGGGCCGCGGGGCTCCGGCCCGAGGGGCTGCGCTTTGGGGCCCCCCGGGGGGCGCTGGAGGCGGCGCCGATCCGCTGCAAGTGGCGGCCCCGGTGCGGGGCAGCGCCCCCCTGTAGCCGCGCTCGTGTGCACGGGGGATGCCGGGAGCAGAGCCGCTGGGGTGGGGGATGCTGGTGGCGGATGCTGACGCTGTCCCTTGGGACCCCGCAGGTCGCCGTCCCCCTGCCCTGCCCTGCCCGGAGATGGAGCTCGACTCCTACCACCATTACTTCTACGACCACGACTCGGAGGAGGACTTCTACCGCTCCACGGCGCCCAGCGAGGACATCTGGAAGAAGTTCGAGCTGGTGCCCACGCCCCCCACGTCGCCCGCCTGCGGCCCGGCGGACAAAGCCTGTAACCCA
>NW_017729015.1:16082103-16083447 GCF_001723915.1 Gavialis gangeticus | reverse complement strand
CCCGCCTGCGGCCCGGCGGACAAAGCCTGTTGCTCAGGCGCGGCGGGGGAGCGCGGGGACTGGCTGCCCGGCTGCTGCCTGGCCGGGGAAGAGCCCGGCGAGATCTTCGCCAACCTGAGCGCCTTCATCCTGCAGGACTGCATGTGGAGCGGCTTCTCGGCCCGCGAGCGGCTGGAGAAAGCCAGGAGCGAGAAACTTTCCGTGCCGGGGGTGCCCAGGCTCGCCCCGCACAAGCCCTCCTTCGCCCAGGACCTGGGCTTCGGCCACGCCGCCACGGAGTGCGTGGACCCCGCCGCCGTCTTCCCTTGCCCCCTGGCCGAGAGCAAGATCCCCGCCTCCTCGGGATCGGAGAGCCAGAGCGACTCCGGTAAGGGATCTGCTCGCATGCCCGGCCCTGGGGCATCGCCCGGGGGCCCGTGTGGGATCGCCCACGCCGGGTGCTGGGATGTGGTCCCCCCGGAAGCGGCTGCCTTTTGTTGCGGTGCGGGGCTGGCTGTAGTGCCAGGAGCCAGAACAAAGGGGAGGCGAGGTGGGACGGTGGGGGATCTCTGCGGAGGATGCAGGGCAGCTCTGAGACCCAGATCCCCCGCCCCCCCCAATCCCCCTCTTTCCCCGCAGGCAGACGGGGCTCCTTGCCTCTGCGGGAAGGGGAAGTTGACACCTCCGATCCCTGCCCAGAGCCTTCAAATGCAGCCATGTTTCTGCTCTTTTTTTTTTGCTTTGCCTCCATGCCCCCCCTGATTTGAGCTGATCGGACCAGCCCCCTCTGAGCTGCAGCTGGAGGCTAGCTGAGGAGCATCCACGGCTAGGACAAAAGGGCCTCTGGGCCCTGCAGGTGACAGGCAGTTGTTCGGGGGGGGACCTCCCCTGTTGGGATGGGGTGGAAACTCCCGAGTTAGGCAGCTAAGATTTATGAAGTGGGCTCCCTCTGCAAAGAGATGGTGCCTCCCCTGCCTTGCAACAGCCAAGCTGCTACGCCTGATGCACGGACGTGAAGGCAGTTGACAGTGATTTGAGCAGAGCGGTGTCTCGCTGTGCTGAGCAGAACTATTTCCACCCTGGGAAGAGCAAATCAGAGCCTGAACTGTGGGGGTGGGGGGGAGTTAAGATGTGCCATTTTTAATTCTTAAAACCTGCACTTCAAGTAGTCCCTGCATTGCAGACACCGTCCCCGGTCACACCTCTCTCAAATCATCCCAAACCTTCTCACTTAGGAGGAATCCCAGCAAGGCTGTGGCCGTGCCCGCTCCCAATGCACCTAAATTCCAGGCGGGATTTGGATTCCCATCCCCTGAACAGCAAGAGTTGCTGGTAAAAGTGCTCAGGCTCACCGCCCCCCCCCCC
>NW_017729015.1:16078280-16082092 GCF_001723915.1 Gavialis gangeticus | reverse complement strand
CCCCCCCCCCCCCCCCCCACCTTATTAATGAGCCTCGTTGAGATGAGTCAGTGATGAGTAACTGTTGCTTATGACTCATTGTAGGGATGAGTGTGGTTGGACACAGGTACCTTTTAGGGCTGAGGTTTAATTCCATTAAGGGACCCAGGAGCTGTAAGCAGGGCTCAGGCTCTCCAATGTTTAATCTCCATTAGCTGCGGGGAGACGCGTATTGATCGCATCTCCTAATCCGGCTGCTTTGCTGACCTGCACTTTACCTGCTCTGAATCCGGGGCCCCGGTGGAGTGGACGGTGCTGGCCACATGGTCCCAGAACAAAAAGCAACAGATTGCAAACAATAAGAAGGGGGCCTCGGTGACTGATGGCCGCCTTGGCCAATGAGGGCTGGAGAAATCGGCTACAACAACATTCCAGGCGCTGCCAAAGCGGCCAATGGCAACCTGCCTGGGAGGAGGGGCCCAGCCAGCCCGACTTTTATTAATGAGGAAATGATACTATTGTCCGCACAATGGAAGTTTGTGACAAAAGAAAGAGCATGAAAATTGCAGGATGCAAAGTGACCAGGAAATGGCTTGGAGCCAGCGGTTGAGGGGGGAGGAACGACGGGGAAGGAACGGGGTGTGATCAAAAACAACCAGACCTAGTCCTGAGCTGAAGATTTGATGCGAGGCTGGAGCCAAGAAACGGTGGGGATCGATGGACCAAATAGTGCATGAGCTGGGAAGCCGAACTTCTGGTAGTGAGGGCCTATGGGAGACGGTGTCTGGGATGGGAAGCTAACTCGAGAGACCTGGGTCCTCTGTTCTGCTCTGTCACAGTTTGACTTAATGTAGTAGCTTGCCAAGCAACCCAAAGCGTAGGGAACAAGCCAGCTTCCCTGCCCGCCAGCGTGGTCTCATACTGTTTGCGAGTCTGAAGCTGGGCATGGCTCTGGGCTGCAGCGTCTCCAAGCCTCTCAAATGGAGAGGGTTCAAAATCCTTTAGTAAGGCAGGTCTTATTGGGCAAAAAGGGGTCCCTCGAGCAAAACGGTATGAGAAGAGCATAGCTCACAGCATTTTGGCTTTCTGCTGGGCTTTATAACCTGCTGATTAAAGGGCGAGCGGCTCTGGGAAGTGTCTGGTTGTGAAAGTAGAATAGCTGCCGTTCCAGCTGGAGCGGGGTTTTCAAGAGTTCGGTGGGTTCCTCTTTGTGCACAGCTGCGATAACCTTTTTCCCTCAAGACTTTCGCTTTCAGACTGAACTTGTTGAAGGGGTTGGTGGTGAGGGGGAGCAGGGCTGTAAAATGGCTGGATGGCTTTGAGGTTCATTGAACCTGATGGCCAAATGCCTTTAAAGGGACCCCTTTCTCTCCTCCCTCCCCCGCTGGGAGTGACAGGAGGGCTGTCCCCCTTCTCTGTCTCTGGCAATCTGTAGCTGAATGGGGAGCGGAGAATATGGGGTGGGGGCATGAATAGGATTTATAACTTGTAAAAAGTAACAAGTCACTAAAGTGGGAGGCTGCAGTGAGCAGGAACAAAGGGCAGCTCTGCCCACAGATCCCTCATTTACAATTCCAATAGGCCATAAAAGGGCCGACGGGGGAAGAGCTTTATGGCTGAAGCCTGTCCCAGGCCACTCTTGTTCCCCCTCTTTCTGTGGGGGCGGGGGGTGCAGGAATGTCTTGCCTGTGGGTCCTTTGTTCTTAAGGAGTTGCCCAGGGCGGGTAAGGGAAATCTCGGTAAATCCCCCTCCCTCCCATTCCAGGGACACAGGAACATGAAAGCAATGGAGAGAAATCTCATTCCTATGACTGGGATTAGTTGATGTGGGGAGAAAGCTATTGAAATCATCTAGTCCCTCGTGCTGCTGCAGAATTGGGCTGTGTGATGCCTTGGGATAGGTGCATGACGGACAGATCTGAGCCATCTGGGTGGCTGGACACATGGACGGCCTGGAGGTCCTTATACCAACAGCACGCGATGGGCGTGTTGGGGGCGCTTGGTTGTGCTGCTCTAGGAGTGCAAGGCAGAGGCTGGCTGGGAGGCATGGGGAAGCGGTCCCCGAGTGACAGGTGGTTTTGCTTGTGTCTGTTTTGAACAGAAGGCGAGGAGATCGATGTGGTGACAGTGGAGAAGAGGCAGTCACTCAACCTGAGGAAGCCAGTCACCATCACTGTGCGGGCAGACCCCCTGGACCCCTGCATGAAACACTTCCACATCTCCATCCATCAGCAGCAGCACAACTACGCCGCCCGCTCCCCGCCAGACCCCTGCTCCCAGGAGGAGGCGGAGAAGGTCATCAAGGTGGAGCCTGTGAGCTCCCCGGAGGAAGTTGCGGAGAGCTCGGAGAGCTCGTCGCCTGAGCCCTGCCTGCTGAAAACCAGCAGCAGCGCCCCGAACTCTGACAGCGAGGACATGGCCAAGCGGAAAAACCATAACTACTTGGAACGGAAGAGGCGCAACGATCTCCGCTCGCGCTTCCTGGCCCTGAGGGACCAGGTCCCCGGGCTGGCGAACTGTCCCAAGACCCCCAAAGTGGTGATCCTGAGCAAGGCCTCGGAGTACCTGCAGTCGCTGGTGAGTGCCGAGCGGAGGCTGGCTGCAGAGAAGAGACAGCTGAAAGCGAGGCAGCAGCAGCTGCTGAAGCGCATCTCCCAGCTCGAGGGGCACTAGCTACCAAAAAGACTTGGCGCCTTTTGTCCAATACCGATTTTGCACATCTTTGTTTTTTTGGGTTATTGGGAACCCCCTGGACTACAGATCCCAGGATGCACTGCAGCCGGTGCACACAAATATGGCTGGCATTCTAGGATGCTGGAAGGATGGGTTCCCTCCCCTGCATCCCTGTCATCCGAGTGTGGTCTCGGGCTCCCCCCAGAACAGAGCGGGGCGTTGCTAGCTGCGGAGCCGGGCCAGGGCTCTGCCTTGGGGGATGCTGGGCTTGTTGCTGGATGTGGCAGGTTCTGGAGCTTGTACAACCCTGAAACGGGCCGTGTATTTTTTGGGGTGCCCATCTTGAGGTGCCTGTGTCTGGACTCCTAGAGGTTCCTAGCCCCTGATGGGAGTCCACGGGGGCTGCTTCAGCCCCTCTGAACATCAGGCCTCAGCTACCCCAAGGCGGGCACTTGAGAACAGAGGCTCCTTCTCGAAACTTCAGGCCCCCCCACCGCGAGGTGGCTGGAGCGTGACCCATTCCTGCAAGAATCCAGCCGGCAGGACGGACTCACCTTCTCGCTCTCCCGCGCGTACTTGGCTGGCAGAGCCGGGTAGCAGACACGCGGGTCCCTATTTTAGCCCAGTCCATGGACCATCTCCTTTCATTTGACTGCCCTGCCTCTCTTCCTGTGAGCTGTCGCCAACTATCCAGCCATTGCCCTGCAATGCCCAGTATCCTCTTCGGCATCGTTGGCAACCAAGGCCATATTCCTACTGGGTCCTGCCAAGCCTAATCCCTACATCAGGGTACTTGGATCCTGAATCCAAGGGGCACTCCGATCCAGTGCCTTGGTTTGGGTCCATCTCTGTCTTTACATGGCGACAGATGGGGAATGCTTTTAGTCCAGGGTTGTTCTTAAATATCCTCTCATCCCTCCCCAGAGGGAGAGTTGAGCTCGCAACACTGGAGAAGCCCGAGACCAGCTTGGATGGACTATACCTCACTTTCTTACCACTTTACACAGTAGCTTGTTTGGGATTTTTTTTTTTTGTGTGTTCTAGATCCTGCTGCTGTAACTGCCTGAGTCTTATACTGGAAGACATTTTTATACTGTATTTTTGTACCACTTTTTGGAGAAGTATTGTTAAAGATTTGTGTCTTTTTTTTTTTTTTTTTT
>NW_017729015.1:16074160-16078269 GCF_001723915.1 Gavialis gangeticus | reverse complement strand
TTTTTTTTTTTTTTTAATATAAGCCTTTGTTCCGGGGATGGGTGGGGTGGTTCCCTTCTGTCTGGGGGCCTGGGTCGTCATTCCTGCTGCACTTTTGGGGACATCATGGAGGATGGGCCGTTCTGCTTGCCCTTTGGAGCTCGCTGTGTCTGGGTCCTGGCTCTTTACACAACACAGTTAATAAGTGCGAGGTTTTTCCTCTTCACTGAAAGAGTGGAGGGGAGAAACTCCGTGCATTTTTCAGCCTTCAAGTATCACTCCTTCTCTCTTCCAAAAAAAACAAAACCCAATACCTAAGGGAGGCGTTTAAGATCCCAGATGAAGCCCTTTGCTCGTGAGAAGGGGCTGAGCGAACTCTTGCCTGGGCACGAGGTTTAAGAGCCAGGGGGAGAGGAGGACAAGGCTGTCCTTGGGGTCCGCGCCGCGGCTGAAGCATGTAGGGCCGCAGCAGTGGCGTACGGCTGCCCGGCTCCCAACTGACCTACTGAGAAGCGTTAGAGTTAACACTGTGGTCGGATTTAGCACTTTCTTCGTTACCTCACACTTCATGAATAAATAAGGTACAAAGACAGACTGGGTTGGCTTTTTCCATGTCGCGGGGATGTGGGCATCTGTTGCCGGGGGGGCGGATGCCGGCTTTCCTACCAGGGCACCGTGCGGTGACTTGCTCGCTGCTTTTCGAGTTGTCTGCGGGCCAAGGGAGGGAAGGGATCCAGCTGGCTTGGCACTACAGGAGGAGGCGAGCTGAGCCGGTAGCAAAGCTGAGGGTGTCTGCTCTTGGTCAAAGGGGAAGCACTCTCGCCTCTTGCTGCTGCAGAAAGGTCTTCATCTCCCTGCTGTGAGGCCTCGTCTTTAGAGGAGCTGGGGCCTTTGCCATTCAGATCTCGAGAGGCAGATTCAAAGGCACGGCCCTGACATCAGCCCTATTCCAGAGGGATCCCTATCGCATTGCAGTCACCAGTGGCATTTATCAGACTGATCCAAGTCCAGAGAACGATCAGAGCCTGAAAAAGCCCTGGGGTGGAGAATGGGAGAGGAGGGCTGGCTCCAAGGGTGCTGCGCTTCCCGCAAGCAGTTGGGTGTATTGCTCCAGGCAATGCCAAGCCTCCGTGCCCCTTGGTGCTGGCCTCGAACGTGGACCAGTCACGGCGGTGGGTCCTGGGAAAGAGATCACCTGGATCGTTTTCTTTTAAGTGGCTTCTGGAGGAGGGGCAGAAAGCTGGGTTCCTCTTTGCTGAGAGCCTCACTGTAATTTTAAACTCTCCTAATGGTGCCACAGAACAGTCAGCATGTGGAATTCACTGCCCCAGGAGGTCATCGAGATGAATATGATGATGAATTGTCAGTAACTCTAGAGGGAAACTGAGATCAGGGGAATGAAACTGCTTGCTTTAGAGGCCGCTAGGGAATTCCCTAGCCCCCTGCATGCAGAGGGGATGAAATTATGTATAATTTCCCCCTGACTTCCATTGGAAGCACTTGGTTTTAAATGGAACTCAAGGCAAATGCATCATGTATTAAGTGCAATGGTGTGCAGGAGTGAGGCATTGTGTTACCGCTCAGACAAAGCATAGCATGGGGCTAGCAGGCTATTTCAAGGCAGGTTTAGTCAACGGGCTGAAAAAATATCTCTAAGCACCATTCAGCAAGGAGCTTACGATGCGGTGTGTTCCCTTCAGCCCCAGCAATGGCTCCCCTTTGCCCTCTGTGTGTTGCATCACATGATGCCAAAGCTTTTTCCAGTCATTACAGTTAAGATTTCCCGGCACTGCTGAGTGGTAGAAAAGTGTTGCCTTTAATCCTGCCATCTCGGAGGCAGAGAGCTGGTGCCTGGCTGAGGGTCTCACAGCAAAGTAGAAATTGGATCCAGATGTGCTGATGCTCAGTCCCATGCTCTGACTCCTATAGATGATGCTGGCTTTGAAACTATGATAAAGCATCTAAATAAGTGCAAGACTCCTGGATGTATTCCCATGGAATCGTAGAAAATGAGGATTGAAGGGACCTCAGGAGGTCACACCTAGTCCAACCCCCTGCTCAAAGCAGGACCAGCCCCAACTACATCATCCCAGCCATGGCTTTGTCTAGGTGGGTTTTGAAAACCTCCAGGGATGGAGATCCCACCACCTCTCTGGGTAACCCATTCCAGTGCTTCACCACCCTCCTAAAGAGAGAGTTATTCCTAATATCCAACCTCAACTTCCCTTACTTTTGTATAAGAGCATTCAGAAGGAGCAATAGAAGTACTCGTGTGCAGTGGTGCTGGCCTGTCTCAGTCTTCTGTGGCTGGCATATAATACATCTCTCAAAGGATGGCAAGGGAAAGACAAATGAGGGTTATTTATTTTTGAAGTACTGCAGTGACTTAGCTGAAATCCCACAGAAAAGCAGTGGGATTTGTGTTGTCAAGTCGCTCAGATGCCGTTGGAAACCCCCTTTTCTCTGTTCAGTTTATGGTGGCTGGATGTGGGATAGCAGGTTGGGAAGAGAGCATCTCCGTGTGTGACTGCTGTGGGCTGCAGAGATGTAGGACTGGAGCAGTTAGCTGACACTGAAAGGTATCAGAACTGGCAGGTGGGTTTGCTTTTAAGCCACAGCGCAAAAAACCATCCAGGAATGCAGGAGACGCCGTGCTATTACACATGGCTTGAGAAACGTGCCCGCTTAGAAAGAGAATAGCTAAGCTACCTCTGGCAAGGGAGAAATCTGAGAGTACATTAGGTTTCTGGAAAATGCTCAGATGTCAAACTGAAGCCTGCTTGGAGGGGATGGCTAATGGTGTGATAGGGTGTGGGAACACACTAGCTGGAGCCAGAGGTTAAAATACAGCAGGATGAACTACCCAGCACAGACAACATGCCCTGTATGACAGATAAGCTGTCTCCCAAACAAAAGCTTTCATGATTATTCTGAGCATACGTTAAAGATCCCAGGACGGTTTTATAAGGTTGGTGTTTTGTGCTGATAAAGGAGCTTGACAGGGGTCATGCTTTTCTTCTCCTTTTCAGGAAAGGGGAAAGCTGCTTAACAATAAAGGTAGCTTAAAGGCCCTTTAAAACAAACTCTGTCATTTGTCTGGCAGGGCCCAGCATGGATCACAAGCAGTTTGGAATCAAATTGCTTTCAAAACTGATGTTAAAACTGATGTGGGCATCATGCTCGCCCCTGATTTTTTTTTTTTGGCTTATCTTCTGCAGCGTTCACGACTCAGGCTTTCTTATCCTTTTAACTTCTCCCCTCTGTTACTACCTTTAAGGATCCCTGGGGCCAAAGGGGCTGCAGAGGGGAACTGCAGCAACCGACTGCATTGCAACAAATTGCCGAATTCACGGGGTGGAGAAACGGAGATGACCGGTTTCCCCGTTCTGGTTGTCAGCATGAGAGTTTGCAGGGGTTAGCCCTAACAATGGCAGCGAAACCTTTTTTTTCAGACAAAAGCCTGTCGCCTTTCCCGCGATGGCTGTGCTGTTTGTACCTGGCCTTTCACGAGCCAGGCTGCCGGGCCTGTTTTAATCCACCGTGGGGGGCCTGGCCTGCGGGCGAGCCACCGGCAGCCTGGCATCGCTCCCCTCGGGCTCGCGCCGGGTCAGTACGTTTTTATGACAGTTTTGCAAGCCCAGCTGTAATCGCGGCTCCTCCAATGACAGGTCTCCTGCCCCATGCCGGCTTTGGGGGGGGATCCTACCTCTCCCTGTTGCTATGGCAAAAGATGTCTGTTGCTAGGGGAAGAGCCATTCCCCCCCCTTCCCTCCTCGGGTTGGTTGTTGGGGGAGCAGTCGTGGAAACCCCTCTGTTGCTGTGGGGACAGCCTCCTCCCGTGGTCCCCTTGGCAACAGCCTCCCCATCCCTTTCTCCCTGTTGCTAAGGGAACAGTCCCCCCCCCCCCAGCTCCCCCCGTTGCCCGGGGGGGGGGCCGTCCCCGTGGCAACCGCCTCCCTCCTGCTGCCCCGTTGCCGCGGCAACACCCGCGTCCCCTCCGCAGCATCCCTTCCATCCCCGTTGCTATGGCGACGAGCACCCCCGGCACCCCCATCCCCCGGCTGCGGGGCGGTGCGCGGCTGCGGCCGGCGGGCGCCTCCCCCCGGGCTGGGATGGGGCGGGGCGGGGCG
>NW_017729015.1:16058648-16073831 GCF_001723915.1 Gavialis gangeticus | reverse complement strand
CAGGCTTTCCCACCTGCCCGAAAGAAAGCAGCAAATGGGGATCTCTGCACAGAAGTTTGGGGCTTGGGGCTGCCGCAAACACCGGGGTGGTTTTCCCCACGCGCTCAGATTGGGGATCTCTGCAGAGAAAGCCCCAGGGCTTGTCTGGCTGCTCCCCACTGCCACCAGCACTGGGGTTGAGGGTCCCCCAGGCTTTCCCACCAGTTGGAAATAAAGCAGCGGGTGGGGATCTCTGCAAAGGGGGGGGGGGGGTTTTGGGTTGGCCGCTCCAAACACGGGGGGGGGCCCCCCCCCCCCAGGCTTTCCCACCTGCTGCAAAGAAGCCTGGGGGCTTGGTCTGGCTGCTCTCTCTGCTCCCCACCCCCCACCCCAGTTTTCCCACCTGCCCAAAATAAAGCTGCTAATGGGGATCTTTGCAAAGAAATCTGGGGCTTGGTGTGGCTGCTACAAACACTGGGGTTGAGGGTCATGTCCCCCTCCCCCCCGCACAGCCCCCCAGGCTTTCCCACCTGCTGGAAATCAAGCAGCGAATGGGGGGGCTCTGCAAAGACATCTGAGATTTGGGCTGGGTGCTGTCTGCTGCCACCAACATTGGGGTTGAGGTCCCCTGCACCCCCCAGGCTTTTCACCTCCTAGAAATAAAGCAACTAATGGGGATCTCCAGGAAGGAGCCGGGGGTCCTGGTCTGTTTGCTCTCTGCAGCCAGAAAGAGTGGAGTTGAGGGGCTCTTTGCTCCTGGGCCAGCTTTCCCACCTGCTAGAAAGAAACCTACCCCCGGAGCCTGAAAGTATTTGAGCCCTGAGAATATAACAGGGCAAACTCTGTGCAACAGCCTTGTGTGGGTATAATTGGGCATTATCCTAATGGCAGAAGTGGGTTGGGGTCGCTGGGGTTGGTAGAAGGGGTCTGTTGTTGCACATGGGCTTTACAAAGAGCTTGTGCTGCAGTGGGGGATGTAAGGCATCCTCCCAAGGCACTGCCCTGCCTGCCGTTAGAGGCACCTACAAGTGGGGATCCCTGGAGCCCCTCTGACCTCTGTGGGGCTCCGAGGCCTCCCGAGGGAATCCCCATGCGAGCTCAGGACCTTCCAGCAGTGAGCAGAGCTGGGTTGCAGGTCCAGGCCCTGTTCCTACGCTGGGCTCTGTGTGGGGGGTGCTGGGGCCAAGGTCAGCTGCGCGCTCTGTGCATGGAGCCGGTGATGGGAACGCAGCCCAAATGAGACCAGCGTCCAGCGCGGAGCTGGGTCTGAGTGGCCATAACGCTGCTCTGGAGCGTGCCCTAGGTATTAAAACAATAGCAATAAAAATATCTTTGCCAGCAGCAAGTGATCTTGCAAGGGACGATGTTATCTTGAAAGTCCTGTGATATTTTTACTTTCGTAGCTGTAGCTCATTCCCATGTGCATGGTGCCTGCCTTCCTCTGCCATTTGCACAGTGGAAATCCATGTAGGGAGCTTTGCTTTGGTTTTGTTTGCTGGCTCACGCTGTAGCCAGACTTGGATTTCCCAGGCAATGTCCCCCCAGTGCTTGTTATTTATTTAAAAAAGGATTTTCTGGGGGGCTTTTTAAATCCGTAAATGGTGACACCGTCAATCCAAGAATCTTTTGAGGCAGTGTGACTTTTTCATCGCCTTGGGTTGTTGTGTTTTTTTTTCCTTTTAAAACAAATGCTGTTTCCCCGCTGCCTCTCTGTGTTTCCCCTCATCTGTGCTGCCTATTTCTGGTTCCCTATCTCACTGTCTGACCCCACCGGGATTAGCCTGGCTGCACTTGCTTTTGGCTACTGATGTCCTTGCTGCAGTTTGGGTTTGTAGCATGGCAGGAGCATGTTTGGGCTAAAAACCTTTTTGGTCCTGAATCTAAACAAATGATGAAAACATCTCTTTGCATGGTTTGATTTTTTTTTAGACAGGGCTTGAGTTTTAGGCCTGAGTGAGGTTGATAGGGTCTGATTTAAGACATCCGGTGAGTGCAAGCATTGTCATGGGGCTTGAGCTGCTAACAATTCAGAGACCTGAGCAAGGTGGGGACAGGAAAACCTGTTGGACTCGGGGAATAAGGCATCTTTCATGCTGGCTGGGACTGGGAATGAGGGGAGGCCAAGCCAATGTCCTGCATGCCCTTGAGAGCTAGTCTGCTCACAGATGGATCAATCAGCAGTTCACAGGGGTTTTCATGGGGAGAAGTGAGCTCTGTTCTCCGGGATCTCAGGCCCTCTCTCTTGGGCACTGGCGCTTCTTTGAATTTGTGCAAGTCCAGGTGCTGGGGTTAGGCCTCTCTGCTCCAGCACCTTGTGTTAAACCATTGCTATGAGTGAAAAACCAGACAGATGTAGTTACCTGGATGCAAACATCCCTTCTGCGAACAAGCTCGGAGCATCACCCCGGCTCTGTTGGCGACGAGGATGTGTACTGAGAAACGACGGGGTGATTGTGCTTTGGGTGGGAATGCCAACCCTGGGCAGAGTTGACTTCAGCTCCTTGGGTGTCATCATTTGGCTTTGGCTGGTGTCGTAGAAGTGAGTCTGGGTCTGGTGGGGGGTACAGGAGAAAAGTGGGGGAAAGAAGTGGTGGTGGAAACCACTCCCATCCTCATGAGCTTCTGATTTAGGAACAGGCCAGGATTTTGTGGCCAGGAAGAGAAGGTTACGGTGAAATCAATGGAAAAGCTCCAATCGCTTCCAGTGGGGTCATTGATTTCAAGAGGGTCTTGCTGACACAAAGCAGATTCTTCTTGTGCCTGAGATGCTCCGGGACCCCTGTTCCCTGCTCTGGTTGTTCCAGTTCCCATGGCGGGAATGTCCCCGCTTGGCGAATCCTGACTCCAGGCATCCAATGCCGTGCAGGCGGCCGAGTCCTCGTCAGCCTGATTTCTCTCTAATCTCATTCTAGTGGGACTGTGGAGCAGCCCGCCTGCTTTCATCTGTATTGCAGTGTGCTTTCTGCCTGGACTGCCGAGGCCCGAGGCAGCAGTGGAGCGAAGCTTGCATCTCGGAGGCTTTCAGCAGCCTGGAGGCATGCAGCAGATCAGAGCCAGTGTGTCCCTCTTGGGCTGTGATGCGGCCTTTCTTCTCCTTGGTGTTTTGCATGTGGAGTAGGTCTTGCCTCTGCAGAATAATATCCAGGTGCAGGGTGGGGGTAGCTGCGTTGGGCAGGGTGGGGGGAATGGGTGTTCTCTGTCCTTTCAAATCCCATCACTCATTCCCTGTTGACAGCCCCCAATGAACACATCATTCCTAGACGCCTCTGTCCATTCATGGGAAGCACCCAGTTTGGGCTTTGCGAGCTCCTGACAAATGCTTGCAGTGTTTAGGCAGCTGTTTGAGTTGGAGCAGGAGGCTGGGGGAGCCCCCGGACCACCTGTTGCCATGCTAGCCTGGCACACAGGGACCCTTGTGTTTCCCTGGGTGGTGTTTGTGGCAGAGGATCTGAGTCAGGGATTTCTCGCTGTGGTTCGGAGCCTGGGGCTGAGCTGCTGGGACTTCTGTTCCTTTGCTTACTTGTTCCGATCCCAACAAACTTCCCTCGGGAATAGCAGCCACTCTCCAGAGCTGGGAGAAAACCAGCTGAGAAGAGACAGATCTCCCAAGATTTCAGGCCCCTCGCTTCAAGGAAGATGGGGACAGCTTACAGTCCCGCAGAGAGTGACAGAAATTATTTGAAGCCTGGGAAATGTGATTCAATAATTTAGGATGATTTAGTTTGGAGAAGAGAGGGCTGAGGGAGATTGGACAATAGTCTTCAAATAATTGAAGGGTGGTTTTGTGGAGCATGGAGATAAACTGTTGTCTCTGGCTGCGGGGGTCAGGCTAAAGAGCAGCGGCCTTAAATTGCAGCAAGGGAAGTCTAGGTTGGAGATTAGGAGGAATTTTCTTACTCTGAAGGTGGTTCAGCGCTGGAACAGGCAACCCAGAGAGACTGGGATCTCCATCCTTGGGAGTTTCTAAGAGCAGGTTGGCCAGACGCACTTGCCTGCAGTGATTTAGTCGGGGATGATCCTGTCTTGAGCAGGGGGCTGGACTAGATGGGACCTCCTGAGATCCCTCCCAGCCTGACTTTGCTATGATCCCATGAACATCTTATGGCTCAGCTCTGTTTGACTCCCAGGGGAGCTGTGAGAACAAGCCAATGCAGACCATGCTTTGTGGCACCCAGCACCTTAAAGGGCTCCTTGGGGTCGGTGCCACTGAGTCTCTGGGAGATTAAACACAGTTCTCGTGCAAAGGCTTTTGCAGTGCTGTGGGTACCTGGAGCCCAGAGGCAGTGCAGGGCCTGGCGGGCAGTGCCTCTCCTGCCACTGGTTAGTGCTGTGGGAACCTTTCTCCCATCCCCACAAAGAGGATATAAGCCCCACGTGGATCTGTGCGTCTTCAACGCTGTGGTGTCTTAGATGTTTACTGGGCCTCTGTTGCTGCAGCCTCTGAGCCCTTCACGGTCTTTAAACCCCACACCTCCCCATCTTCTCACATGGCTGCCCATGGGTGGGGAAATGCCGCAATCCCCATCATACTGCTGGGGAGCGCCGAGGCGCTAGCACCATGTCTGCACAGTGAACTCACCCCTGGCTGCAGCGCCCTCCAGTGTGCCATGCTGCTCTGGTTGGCAGCCTCTGGCGCTGGGAGCCGCGTAGCTGTGTCTGTGCAGCACCAGGCAGGCTGATGACTGAGCATAGGCCAAGCTAACTGGCAGTGCTAATTAGCCTGTCCGCAGCATCCGTGCTGCTGCTGGGCACCATGTAGACGTGGCCTAAGTGACTTGCCTGAGGCTGCAAGCACGGTCTGTGACAGATGCAGCTCCCCCGCCTCCTGGGCTGAGATCAGGCCCTGGGTCAGCCCTTCTCTTGTTCACCAACCCCCTGCAACGTAGCAATGACTTTCCAGGTGTTGGCTTCGCCTTTTGTGCCTTCTGGATGCCTGGCTCCTCGGGGCAGGTGTGCCCGTGCCTTTGGTTTGTAGTAGCTGTCCCACAACAGGGCCCTCCCTTTCACTGCAGTGTGCCAGTGCCTCAGTTTCCCCACTGCCATGAGATCACAATCCCCTTTCCTTTCTAAAGCACTTTGAGACCTGCGGGGGACTCTCCAGGTGCAGGTACAGCCCTCCCCACCCCTGTCCCCATAGTGTTTGCGTGCCGCAAAGGTGCTGGGTCTCTTTCTTGCCTCTCTCTGGGCCTCAGAAGAGCAGTGCTTCAGGCTGCAGCTAATCTGTTCAGGGGCCTTCAAATGCAACAAAGGCTTATCTGCACCGCCGGCTGAAAATGGGCCGTGTGTGGTGCGGATGTCTCGGCCGTGGGGCCCTGAAGACGGCCAGCTGGTGGAATCTTCCTCTCTCTTTGGTCTGGGTATGTAAAAGGCTCCCTTTGTTCTCTCCCAGCCCACACACTGACACCGCATTCCTCCTCCTGCTCTTCCCAGATATCGCAGGGTTGATTCTGGGGAGGAACTTGAAGGATAGAGCAGAAGTGGTAACGGCTTTGTAGGCCGTGGGGGCTTTGCTCTGTCCTTCCCACCCCACCCACCACCTCCTTAAACCCTCCTGCCAGGCCTGGCTTGGGGAGGGAAGGAGTGAGGCAAAGCCAGTTGACCTAATCAATAGGCTGCAGCCAGCCAGCTGTGGGGCTTGCCGGCAGGAAGCTGCCTTTTGGGCCTCTCCTTCTGTCTGCTGCATGCACAGCTGGCCAGAGGGCCACAGGGCAGAGGGGAAGAACAGCTGGCCGCCCTCCACCCTATCATCTCATGCTGCTTCCTGCCTGCAGGCAACCACTTTTCCAGCCGAAGCAGGTAACAAAGCGCCAAGGTGCAGCAAGGAGTTTTTGAGTGATGGATCTCCATCCGCTGGCTTTCCAGAGTGGCCAGCTTCTCCCTGTAGTGTGGGGCTCTGGCCAAGAGCAGGGACCCTTGGTGGTGAGGCCCACACAGCTGCAGAACCAGCAGTGGCCCCTGGCTTGAAGCACTAAAGAGATGAGACCAGGCAGGGGCAAAGGGGTTATGGCACTGTGCAGGCTGCATTCCTGCCCCAGTGCTTCCATTTGCAGTCGTTTGGCACTGGGATGTCTCTGCCGGGGTAACTGCACTGGCTGGGGTAGAGCTGTCCTAAGAGGCCCTTCACAAGGCTGAAGGTGGTGGGTAGAGATCTGAAGGCATCTTGAGGTCCCATGGCTGGGGGTCTTCTCTCTGCTGCGGTCCCTGCTGGGAACAAGGGGTTGAAACTGGGTGGGGTGGCTTGCTTGAAGCTTAAATGGAGCATTTACTTGTTGACCTGCTCCCCAGTCCCACGCCTTTTGTAGGCAGGTCACATCCGCGTGCTCCCTGGCTGCAGGGATACATTGGGGTTGCCTTCTCCCACCAGGCCAAGGCCATTCTGTTCCAGGCTTTCGCCCGTCCCAGCTCGGAGCGGGGAGACACTCAGTGCTTGAACATTTCCTCCGTGGAGTCCGGCCCAGTGGCTGGAACCTCAGCCGACAAAGCAGAGCCTCAGCAGTAGCCTGGGACAAAGGGGGCCCAGTCCTCCGGAGCACGCTGCGGGCTGACGGCTGAGCAGAAAGGGCTGATTCATGAGCAGCAGCTCGGGCCACATCACTTTGGGGGGTGCCACGGCCCAGAGCCCTGCTCTGCTCCCTGCTTGTTTGCGACGCAGCTGCTTTTCGGTGCAGGCTGCCAGCAGCATCCGGGACTCCCTGTGCTGTGCCAGGCTGGTGCCAGGGGCTGTGGGCACACGGCACTGAAGAGGCTGGTCTGTGCGGAGCACCGGGGGCAGGCAAGGGCAGAACAACGTGTGCTATTGAAACATCCCCCACCATGCCTCGGAGAGGCATCTCCAAATTGTACCCAGGGCTCTGATTGTTGCACGGGGGTGTTGCTTAGTCTCAGCTGTGGCTGCAGCATTTACGCAGCCCAGAGGTTTGGGTGGGCGCAGCCTGAGTCCCCAGGTGATGACAAGCTTTCAGAAGGACTGGCTGGCAGCTGTCCATACTGTCTACACAGTGATGGACTGGTCGGCTGCAGGCAGCCAGGGGTTTGTTCCCACTTCTCCCCACAACTTGGGGCTGGTCTGTTCGGGAAGTTCCCATTTCCCATCCAGGGCAGGAATGGTGTCCCTGCCTCTGTTGTCCAAGGTGCTTTGGGGAGGGGTTGAATGAATAGCTCTGTGGTACTAGACTCCCTGCTTGGGGATACTGGTAGCCAAGGGCTGCAGACGCTGGATCCGAGAGGCTGGTTGGTTGGATGCCTTGCTCTTCCTCTAAGGGTGCGGTGTGGTCTGTGGTCGGTGACAGTGTGTTGCTCTGGTTTGTCAGGGAACAGCCAAGGCACACGTGCAGCGTGCCGTCCCTGCAGGGGAGGCTCATGGGGCAGATAGATGTGTGCCAGAGATGCCTGTGGAGATCAGCTTGATGCCATGGGCACACTGGAGGGCTGGGATTTGCCCTGCTGCCCTGGGTGGTGCTCACAGCGCAGAGGGGAGGGAGCAGGGTTTACCTGGGATGGGATAACGCAGCTGCTACCAGAACAGAGCAGCTTTCCTCTACTGTTGCTCGCTCCTGTGATCAGACTGCTGTCCCCCGAGGTGCCCTCTAGCCTGGGAACTTCACGACCGGAGCAGCGGGGCTGGGCTGGGCTCATGTTTCCCTGTGCTATACAGAACAGTATCATGGCCCCATCTCTTTGTGGGGCCTTAGGTCTGACGAGCTCCCTGGACTTTGCAGACATTAGCGGGCTTGATCTGCATTTCTCCAGGGACAGTGGGCAGGCAGTACATTTGCCCATGGTTACCCAGGGAGCGTGGAGGGGCCCGGGTAGAAGTGGAGCAGCTGGGATCTTGCTGGCTTCCAAGGTTTAATGTGCCAGTGCTAATCCTTCCTTCCTGGCTATGAGGCTGTCTGCCTACCAAGCCTCTGCAGCTCATCCCTGCAGGTGGGTGGGCAGGGCTCCTTTGGAGCACTAATTGCTCCTCCCTAATTAGGTGATGGGAGGCAAGGAAGTCTCCAGGGCTAAGAGGGGCTCAGTGCCTGAGTCTGTGCTCACGCCCTGGGCGGAGAGAGTCTTTGGCGCTAATATGTTGCCTTTCAGGGCTCGTCAGCCCTGTTTCATATGTGGGATCTGCTAGGAGTAGAGACTAGAGCTGGGCTTTGGGCTCCTGCTCTTGACAGCTGTGTTCGCGCAGGATTGGAAGGAGGATGCGCCCAGCTCTGCTGGCATTTCTGGCGTGTGTACCTTGTCCCCTCCAGCACCACCCTTGTGCTGGGGCCGGACCGCTCAGCCCTCCTTGCCACCATGCTGCCCTCGACTCCGCGTGCTGAGATTCGCATCTGCGCCAACCATGCAGAGACTTTGGTTCTCACCTGAGGGCCTTGACTCCTGTTGTGACCCCTGGTTAGATAGGGGAGGTGGAGAGAGGTTTCTGCAGCTCTCTGTCGTGTGCCTGGCTGCATCCCCAAGAAGGGGGAACAGAGAGAAGCCTAGCTTTTACTGCCTTGGTGAGCCTGCCTCCAGTTCCCATGCAGAGGGCTCTGTGGAGCTTGTCACATAGAGCTTGGCAGGAGCCACAGTCCTTGTCCCTGAACAAGCCTTTATGCTGTGGGTCCAAGGGTGTGTGTGCGTGGCGGGCTCGGCGATCATGGGGGCTTGGACCTGGAATCCCCTCCATGCCCTGCCTGTGTTCTCCAGGTGTACAAAGGGATGGACATCATCACCAACAAGGTCTCTGCTCAGGAGCAGGCGCTCTGCCGGCACCACATGATCAGCTTCTTGGATCCCCTCGTCTCCAACTACACCGTGGTGGACTTCAGGAACAAGGCCGAGCTACTGATATCCTTCCCTGGGCTTCCCTCCTCCCACTGCTCCCCAGCCTACTCCCTGCCGGCAGAGCCAGGGAAGGAGCCCCTAATTGCCCGGATGGGCTCATTCCAGGCAACCAAGAGCAAATGGCGCTCTCTGGAAGCTAAACCTAGTGTGAGCAAAGGGGGCAAGCACTTGGGCTGCTGTGAGCTCTGCTCTTAGGGTTGGCTGGAGAAGGGCCCGTTCATGTGGGTGTCACAGGGTCAGGCTCATGATCAACACCAGGAGCCGTGGCATGCACTGAGAGTGTGATAAGAGCATGGGCATGTGATAGTAGCGGTGCCACCAGCCCAATCAAGGGCACTTGTTTCAGGCCTGCCGGGCGCAGCCCTGTGCCACTAGCAGCCTCAGTGTTGGTGGCCAGAGGGGAACAGTGGTGGCTGGGATGCGGTGAGGGTGTTTCCCGGGTGGACTCAGGCCTGGGGAGGTCTCTGGCTTCATGAAGCCTGCGTAGAATGGGAGTAAGTGCCACCCACCCCCTGTGCACAGTCACCTCTGAGCCCCCAGCCCGGCATTGCTGCGCCACAAGGGCATGGGTACGTGATGTGATGCCATCATTGTACTCATGAGCCGGCTGTCATAGCCAGTGTGTAGCTGGGCCCTTGCTTCCCTCTGGCTCTCCTCCACCATTGATTGGCAGTTGTCACTGCTTTAGTTTATAGCTCCCCCCTCTTTCTCTGGTTCTGTCTGCCGCTCCTTAACGCTGTACATCAAGGACATATTTTCCCGGAACAAGTTCCCGATTGTGGTGGGAGGCACCAACTACTACATTGAGGCTTTGCTTTGGAAGGTCCTGGTGGACACCAAGGTAGGATCTTGGAGCTGCTGGGAACCAACCGTGGGTGTAGGGGGATCCCGTCTCCATGCTGGGTCTTGGTTCCCCTGCCTCCATTTAAGAGTCTGTCCTTTGGGTGGTGGGGGCTGCTCCGTTGCAGAAGGCTCACCTGCTTATCCCTATGAATGATGTGGAGCTGAGGCCCTCTGTTACCTGAGGGGCCTGGAGTTCTTCCCCATGCTCATAGGCAGTGGTGCTGCATAGAGCCAACTCTGCCCTCCCTAGACATCACGGGCATTTATCCCCACCGGCCACCCCGTAGAGGAACCTGCTGGCCCCACGTGTCCCAGGTTCGGGTTGTGGCTTGGGGAGTCTCTCTTGCTCTGACCCATGCCCAGAGGAGCAGATGCTCCAGCTCACAAGGGCTGATTTCCCATCTACAGGAGAAGATCAGCCCTGCCCCCAGGCTGGCTGTCGACAGGAAGGAAGAACTGGAGAAGCTGGATGGCCAGGAGCTCTACCGCCGCTTGAGCCAGGTGGACCCAGAGATGGCAGCTAAGCTACACCCCCACGACAAACGCAAAGTGTCCAGGTGAGCCTGTGGCACCTGGGGAGAACTGATCCCCAGGGGCATCTAGGGTGATCGGAGCCGTGCTAAGGAGCATCCTTCTCTGCAGGTCTCCCATGGCTTCTCAAGCCCCATTGGAGGGCAGTGTTCACCCTCCATCCTGTCCCTGCTCCAGCCTGCTTTCGAGAGAGGTTGTTCACTGTATGGGGTATTGCCAGTACTTGTGTCAAGTGGTGTTATGGCCACATGGCTCATGGTCCGTTGGGTGGGACTTGCGCTGGAGGCTGGCTGGAAGAGGGAGCAGGGAGGTTGTAAAGGGAGGTTGCAGGCACAGAGGGCTCTGGGTTCTGATCTGTGCCAGGAAGGCGGCAGGTGATGCCTGTTTATGCAGAAACCAGGCATGAGGGTCCAACAGGGCTCAGGCTGTCTGCATTGCAGCTGGGTGGGATGGCAACAGGAGTGGGGAGAAGCCTCCAGCACAGAGGCATTTCCACTGCCATCATGGCCTTGCTGGCTGAGCCCAGCTGACACCTGCCCTCCAGATTAGGACCTGCAGTTGATTGGCTCCACAATGGCAGGCAGCCAGGGGGACTTCCCTGCTTCAGCCCCAGCAAGGGCAGGGCACAGAGGCTCTGCTCTACTGGAGTGGAGTGCAGTGCGGCCGTGTTGGCAGCTGCATTCATACCTTGGGGGACCAACCCATGGCACAAGGGGCATGGGCAGCCTCTGTATCTGGTACATAACAGACTGGGGAGAGGACAGGCGGCACGGCAGTAGATGAGGCAGAAAGCAGAGCAGCAGATCAGGCAGAGAGCAGAAAGCAGAGCAGATGAGGAGCACAGAGGACGGAGCAGCAAGCAGAGCAGTGGATCAGGGATAGGAGCAGCACTCAAGAGGCTAATTGGTGGCACGCCTGCCAGGCAGGCTGGCTCTTGCTGGCCCAGAGAGTGCAGAGCCTAGAGTTGCTCTGATGGGAGAGGGGGTGACAGTGAAGGCACCTTGTGGTGTCCCATAAAGCCAGGGCACCTGGAGGGTTCCCTGGAGCTGTTTGTGGCCCCTGAGATTTATAACTGCACCAAGCAGGCTTCTAGGAAGCAGCCAGACCTGTCAGCACTGAGCCTGGCAGCCCAGAGCTGCAGGGAGCTGATCTCCAGCTCTTCTCTTCCCTTCTGCCTGGGGAAGGCATGGGGGATGCTGCCTGTGAGGAGAGCTGGGATCTGTTCCCTGGGGCTCTGACCAGGAGCCAGTGTTGCAAATGGTCCCAGGAAGACTAGCCAGCCAGGGCAGGCCCAGTGGTCATGTACCCCATACCCCAAGCAGCACCTGCCCCAGGCAGTGACACCAGCCAGTGCTGCAGAGCCTGGGTGGCAGCCAGGCAGGCAAGGCTGGCCTCAGCCTTCCTTCCTGGGGCCTGTCAACAGAGGAAGCTGCCGTGCTGGCTGAGCCGCATACTTCACGCGGTGGGAACGGCACCTGGGCCAGACTGGGCTTGCCACCTCTGCCGGGCTTTCCCAACCCCGCCCCGAGGTGCTAGGGAGCAACACCCACCCCATTCACACGGCAGGGAGGTGCAGTCAGGACTCGACCCATTTGCCTGGCATGGAGCCACCTCCCCGCCCCTGTCTTCACCAGCCTGTGGCCTGCAGCAAATGCCTCCTGGAAGAAGCAGGATGGGAGCCAGCACTTTGGCCCAGCCCCCGCTGGGCCCGTCTTGGCTTCGGGGAGTGGGGGCTCTGGGCAGCTGGGTACCATTGAGGAGCGCTGGCCCTGCCACAGCCCCTGGTGCTTGGTTGGCTGGCCGGGGCTTGCTGGGGGCAACAGGCCCCTTGATGGGGGCAAAAGACTGCACATGGGAGAGGGTTGGGTGTGTTTTGCATGCAGTTCCCAATCCCGAGGCTGCTGGGGTGATGCTAATCTCCTGACCCAGCCTCTCTGTTGGCCATCGGTCTGTGCCATACAGGAGTCTGCAAGTGTTTGAAGAAACCGGCGTCCCCCACAGCACATTCTTGAAGCAGCAGCAGCAGGAGGAAGGTGGGGGTCCACTGGGGGGCCCGCTGAAGTACCCCAACTCCTGCATCTTGTGGCTCTTTGCAGACCAGGCAGGTAAACAGCAGATAAGGGGCAGGCCGGCATTGCCGGGGCGTCACCCCCTGCAGCCAAAACCCTGACCCAGACCCGCTGTGGTCTCCCCCCTGAGCCTGCATCGTGACAGTGCCTGGGGTCCCTCTGAGCCCTGCGTGTGATGGGCTACTGGTAGCTGGAGACTTTTCCTCCCTTGCTCAGAGGAGCTGTGAGCTGCCCATGTGGAAATGGCCACACAGGGACTTTGTGCCTCAACCAGCAATATAGCTGGGGTTGTCTCATTGCAGTAATAGGAGTTTGCCCCTGGCTTCTCTGAGAGCAGGATCGGGCCCATGGAAAGGTCCTCTCAGGCCTAGTGGCTGCATAGCCCGTTATGGTTCCCAGGCTTTCACTGTCTCCCTGTCAGGATAAGCATCCCTGTTTTCCAGGCAGGGAGAAGCACTGCGACTCCTTGGAGGCGTTGCTGCGCTTCATCGGCAGCACCAAGATGGACCTTGTGGGTGGAGGGGGTATCTGGGTCCATGACGTCTATCCATTGGATGCTCCCATCCCATCCCTTGGTCAGAAAGATGATAGAGGTGGGGCTGGATGGAACCTCCAGAGGTCACATCTAGTCCAACCCGCTGCCTAAGGCAGGATCAGCCCTGTCCAAACCATCCTGTGCAATGTAGAACCATGGCCAGCTGTTCTCCGAGGGGCTGTGGGCCCCCTCGTCCCCTTTCAGGGAAGAAGGGCTCAGCGTGGGGTTGAAAAAAGAAGGAGCAGCAGGTTTGGGAGTCCAGAGGAGTCTTCATTGGAGTGCAGAGATGTCAGGGCTTCCCCTGCGCGTGGGGTCCCCAGTCCCTGTGGAACGTCACATGCTCTAGCATGCATGTGAAGCGACTGCTGGGTGCTCTCTGACCCTTGCCAGTTCTGGACAAACGTCTGGACCAGCGGGTGGACGCCATGCTTGCGGCGGGGCTCCTGGAGGAGCTGCGAGACTTCCACAGGCGCTACAACCAGCAGAAGGTGGCTGAGAACTGGTGAGTGCACCCCAAGCCGTGGCTTCCAAATTGGGTGGTAAAATTGACCCAGATCCTGTCCTCGGGTTGTGGGGAGGCTGGTGAGGCCACCTCCGCTTCCGTTCCCCGATCAGCGATGGCTGTGTCTCCCCAAATCCAGTGCTCCTCCCACAGAGAGACAGAGCCCTGGCCTCTGCCACTCGCTGTAGGGGAGAGGCGCTGACCTCCTGCCTGTGGCCTTCTGCTCCAGCCAGGATTATCAGCGCGGCATTTTCCAGTCTATTGGCTTCAAGGAGTTCCACGAGTACCTGGTGACCGAGGGGAAGTGCTCGCCCGAGGCCAGCTCCGTCCTGCTGGAGAAGGGTGAGGACTGCACAACCCATTGTGCCCCGTTCTACACCTGCACGGTGCTGGGAGCCACGGTGTGTGTGCTGTAGCCACCAAGTGATGCCAGCTGCCCACACCGGTCAGCAGCCCAGCCTGGTGTCTCCTGGCAGGGTGTTAGTCTACCCTGAGCTCTGGGAGGGGGTGCCTTCAGCCCGTGGCTCCGAGAAGTTGCTGACTGCTGGGGGATGGGCTTGGCGACTTCTTGAGGCTCCTTGTAGCCCTGTGGTCTCTGTGACTGTCCCTAGAGCCTTCAGGACTTTGCCCAGATGAGTTTTAACTGCCCCGGTGATTGGTGTTTCTCTCACTCCTCTTGTGGTAAGACCTCTGTGAGCCTCAACAGCACTGGTGATGACTCCTGCAGTGGCTGAAGCTAGGCAGTCTGCTGGTTGTGGCAGCCCTTCGCTCTCCCAGTGTCACTGCACCCATGTCATCTCCTACCCACAGCTTTGTTTACCTGGGGATTTTTAACTGCCGGGAGTTTGGCTGTCACACCTTTTTTTTTTTTTTAATTCCTTTCATTTTAAAGGGATTCAGGCCCTGAAACAAGTGACAAAGAAATACGCCCGAAGGCAGAACAAGTGGGTCCGGAACCGCTTCTTGCAACGTAAGCCCTTGGCTTTCACCCCTTCCTTGCTCCCCTCCTCTCCATCCCCTGTGGAGCATCCTGTGCCCTGATGGCTGGGGTAGGCAGGTGGCTTCCAGCTCTGCTTTGGCAGCCCCTGGCTGGGCAGGTGCCTTGTAGGCAGTGGGGAAGCCCTGAACTCCCCTGAGGTGGGTGGTGGGTGTGAAAGGCGCTGTCTCTGGGCTGGGCCTGTTGGTGCCCCCCCTCCCCAGGCTCCCTTCTGTTGTAAGACTGTGGCAGCTCTCTGGAAGGCAATGGCTTGTGCCAAGGGGCAGGTGAGGTGGCATGAGGTCCCCTGGGCTGGCACAAGGGAGAGTCCGGGGGGGTTCCATTTCCCCAGGAATTCCTTCCTTGTGAGTCTCTCACCTGGCCTTCTGCAGCCAGGCTTGAGGGACACCCCCTGGTATGTCCCACCCCACCCACCAGCCCCTTCTCTGAAGGGCCTCTGGATATGTCCATGCAGCTGAGGATCTGCAGCTTGGGGCTTATCAGTGTGGGCTGCCCGTGGAGCTCTCCGTCTGTCTGGGACCTTGTTTCCCTGCCATCCCAGCCTGGTCTGCATTCACACCCCTCCCAGCTGCAGCTGACGTGCATGGGCATCCTGCCCAGGCCTTCAGAAAGCCCAGACACTTCACACTCTCTCCGTAGCCCCCCCTCCCTTTCCCCTTTCAAGGGAAGTACCACCCCCCAGCAAAACTCCCGCAGGGAAGAGCAATTAAACCCTTCAGCACTCCCCCACCCCCAACCCACCCCTCTTTGCACTCGGTGCTTCTGGCAGTCCGAGCCGTGTCTGCGTGCAGCCCCGAGCGCTGCCAGCCAGGCCGTTCTCCCCTGAAAAGGGGTGGCAGGGGCTCTGCCTAGCATGTTTAGCTCTCCCCCTGCGCCTGCACGCGCCCGGCCGAGCCCAGCTGACAGCTGC
>NW_017729015.1:16050785-16053648 GCF_001723915.1 Gavialis gangeticus | reverse complement strand
GCAGCTGGGAACCGAGCACTTGTTGAAAGGTGCCGGGTAGGGGCACGGAGAAAGGGCCAAGGCAAAGAGAGAAGAGAAACCCAAGCCAAAGTGTGGCTCTGAACCAGGTGCAGCGCTTCCCCGGGGCCAGGTGCAAGCCACCCACCTCTCCCCTTTCTGGCGAGGGACAGGTGCGCTTCAGATCAGCCCCTTCAGAGCCTTGTTTGCATCAAAGGCAGCACCTGCCGGATGCCAGTGTGCCGTGGCCTTGGAGGGCTTTGTCCCCGCCGCAAGACGCCTGCCCCGCCACTCAGCAGGTGTGGGGAGGCAGGAGAGCATGCTTTGATTGCAGCCATCCCCACGTGCTCAGCAGCAGGCATGTGCCCAGGTCGTGCTGCTGCAAGCAGCAAACCTCCCTCCGAGCCTCCGGGCCTCCTCTAGGAGACCTCAGAGCTGGGAAGCGGCTGGTGGCTGTGGTGGGGCCTGTTTGCGTGGAGGGTGGGTGGACTCCGGCTGGCTGCCCTGCCGATTGTTCTGGATTGGAAACGGCCCCATGGCTGCTCAGGCCAAGGTGCTGATGCTCCAGGATGCATTGTGCCAGGTCCTGGTGGCCCCCAGTCTCCAGCCATCCGGGCTCCCTGGACTCTGCTGTGTGCGACTTGTGGAGCACAGTGGGTAACAGATG
Source organism: Gavialis gangeticus (assembly GCF_001723915.1). Lineage (NCBI taxonomy): Eukaryota > Metazoa > Chordata > Crocodylia > Gavialidae > Gavialis > Gavialis gangeticus. The sequence goes on along the minus strand of NW_017729015.1, from coordinate 16,052,984 downwards.
TGGGTTCCCCCAAGGGTATGTCCTCCATGAGTGTTAGCAGCCCTGCACCCACGCGGTGCCCGGGAAATGCAACAGCCTGATCAGCCGGTGTAGCTGCTGGCCCTTCACTGCTGCTGGTGTGTGTGTGTCTCCCTAGGCCCTGGGCACAACGTGCCTCCGGTATATGGGTTGGAGGTGTCTGACCTCTCCCGGTGGGAGGAGAACGTGCTGAAGCCCGCCTTGGAGATTGTGGAGAGCTTGCTCCAGGTACTGAGTAGCCCGGGGCTGTGGCTGGGACTCTCCTGCTCATTGCCACTTTGCTGGGGGCCTCGTTCTTTCTCCTCTGCCCCGGAAAGCAGCTGTCTCCAGGGCTCTGAGCCTAGATGGAGTCTGTCTGGCCTACGTGGGCTTTCTTTATGCATCTCTAAGCTCCAGGCTTCCCTTTGAGAGCAAAGCCCCCCTGTCGCTGCATCTCCAGACTCAGGCTCCCTCTGACACCCAGCCCTCCCCTTGCCTTGCGCTGGGCTGAGACTGTCTCCGTCCCACCAGCCCTGGCAGCTCGGCATAAAACTGGGGCCTTTCGAGCCCCCTTGGGTAGAGGTGACAAGGGAACCATCGCCGACTCAATGCAACATTAACCTCCAGGGGAAGAAGCCGCCGGCTGACCCTGTGAAGATGGAGCCCGACATAAATGAGAACAAACGCAGTCATCACATGTGTGAGCTCTGCAACCGAATCATCATTGGGGACAGAGAATGGGCAGGTAGGATCCTGGGCTGGGGGGAAGCGCCTGTGGCTGCCTGAACAGACGGCTGTGATTGGAGTGAAGGGCACAGAGTGACTCAGCTCTCTCTAAAGCAAGGCGTCATCTGCTGGGATCTGTTCCTGGCCGTAAGACCTGTGTCACATGCTCTCAGGCTGCCAAAGGTTGTTTACAGCCCTTTTAAAAGAGCAGCCGCTTGCGCGCCTGGAGGGGGTGCATAAGCCAAGGCCCAGCAGCCATCTGGCAGCTCCTTCCTCCCCCAGCCTCACTAGAAAGAGGGAAGCGTGCAATGCCAGTGGGTGCTCCAAGTTTTAAAACCTTTTTTTTTCTCAGCACGGAGCCTCTTAATTTGCCAGCCCTCGTTCTGGCCTGCTGGATCTGATTAGCTACAGATTGGGCTGCTCTTTTATAAACTCACCTGGGTCCTTCTGAAATCCGCATTACAGATTCTATCCCGGGAAGTTTGCAAAGAGCCCGTCTGCTCCAGTGCTTAAGCTTTTTGTGTTAAAACAAGAAGAGACAGGCGTCTCAGACTTATTTTTAACAGAGCATGTTTCCATGACTATTGGGGGGGGGGGTGGTTTTTTGTTTTTTGTTGTTGTTTTTTTTTAAGAATTCTTTTTTTTTTTTTTCTTTGGAATTGGGGTCTTTGTAGCAAATTCCCCATCCCTGGAAAGCTGCTGCTTCAAAGTGAAGTAGGTTAAAAACTGACCAGTGACCAAAGTGAAATGGGGAGGTGGAGCTTTCTGGTCCGAGCCAAGAAACGCAGAAGGTAAACACAGTACAAACAGAGCAGGGGTGATTAGATTGTTAAAGGCGTATTTAGCCATATTGAGAGAACGGCGTGAAACTCGGAGCAGGAAGTCTGTCTCTAATTGACAGAGGTTCTTTTTAGATCAATAGATAGATCTGTCTATTTATAGGGCTAGCTTAGCAATACCTCGAGGATGTCCACTTATGCGGGAAGTAGGAGACGTTGCGGAGGGCTGAGAACGGGTCCCACGTTCATAGGCGCAGAAAACGCGAGCGGGAATTCTTCCCGGCGCTTCCAAAAGCAGCGGTTACAGGGCAGGGCCTTTCTTCTCTGGGCACAATCCAAGACACCCATGAATAATAATATTTATTTCTCTTGAGATCAACTCTGTGTCCTCTCTGCCCAGCCATCCTTGGCGCGGACTTGCAACGGGCAGGGAAGGTGCTTGAGGAATTGAACCATAACGTTCCTGTTAAATGTGCTGTTGAAATGCATGAGACGGGAAGTGAAAACATTAGCGGGAGCGGAGTTGACTGGCAGCCGGGTTTCTGAAAGATCGCCCAAAAATAGTTTCAGGAACTGCTCCTGAGAGTCCTGTCCAGCCTGAGGTTTTTGGGGTGTTTCTCTGTTTTTGGTTTTTGTATGCAATTGATATTTCCTGTTTGAAGCAAAGCTCTTGCAAAGGCCAGGAGACAGAAAACAG
>NW_017729015.1:16047332-16050733 GCF_001723915.1 Gavialis gangeticus | reverse complement strand
GCTTGTAACAGAATATTGCTGGGGAAGTGTGATTCTGTGTCAAGGTGATGGTGACCCTGAAGTAGCACAATAAAAGTAGCAGCTTTGAATGACTTTCATTCTTTCGAGAGAAGAAAGGCTAGAGCATGCACTAGGGACCCCAGCTTGGCAAACTCACGGAGCAGTGTCCTTGTGTAGTGCTAACATCTTGGTCGCTTTAATGACGCAGGCGTAGATAAAGCTGGAAAGCCCTCCGAAGATGGACGTGGGTATAACTGGTTCTGGTCCAGTAAAGCACCTCTATACTGGCATAGGGGGCTTCTACCCCAGGAGGGGTTTTTTTCCTAGGGTAAAAAGAGCACTTCTCTGACCACCCTTCTTCTGGCTGGCAAACGTTTAAGTACAGATCAAGCCCAGTCGATGGGACTGCTTATTTGGTAGAAGCTAAACTCAGTCGAAATATGTGCAGGATCGAGGCCCAACTAGGGAATCGGGCCAAAGCGCAGTGGTGCCAGGGGTTTGCACTGCCTCTGTAGGTCCCTGCATTAGCTGTGGTGCTGACAGAGTCCCCGGGATTGTTGGCTTCTCTCCTTGATGCCCTAGCCAGTTGTGCAATTCCACCACATAATGAAATATGAAATGTGTTTTGTAACCATTTGTTTTCCCTGCTCTGTCCCACTGCAGCTGGCCCTGTATAAGATGGGCGGTTTGGCAAGAGCTTTGCCTGGGGGAGAAAAAAAAACGTTTCCTGAAATTGGTGTGCAAGAGAGATGTGGGTGTGAGAGAGAGAGAGAGATGTGGAGGGGTGCGTGATAAGCATGTGTGTGCATGAGAGGTGTGGGTCATGTGTGATAGGTGCGTTAGAGATGTGGCCGTGTGTGATTGTGGGTGTGAGAGATGTGGAGTGGTGTGTTGGGGGTGTGGGGGAGAGAAATGGGGGCACATGTGATAGGTGTGTGAGAGATGTGGGCATGTGTGTGCAAGAGAGGTGTGCATGTGTGCGATATGTGTGAGATGTGGGTGTGTGTGTGTGGTAGGTGTGTTGGGTGTGTATAAGATAGGTATGTGTACGTGTGATAGGTGTGTGAGAGACGTGGGTATGCGTGATAGATGTGTGCATATGCGTGTAACAGGTGTGTGAGATAAATTTGTGGGCATGTGTGATAGGTGTGTGCATGCATGTGTGAGATGTGGGCATGAATGATAGGTGTGTGTGGTGTGGGCATATGTGATAGGTGTGTGTGCATATATGATGTGCGTGTATGAGAGATGTGGGCATGTATCTGATAGCTGTGTGTGCATGCATGCGATGGGGTGTGTGAGATTTTGTATGAGATGGGTGGGCTTGTGTATGATATGTGTGTGTGCATATGTGTGATAGGTGTGCATGAGGGAGAGATGTGGACATGTATGCTTGATATGCATGCATGCATGTGATAGGCATGTGTGTGAGATCTGGGGGGTGTCTGTGTGTGTGATAGGTGTGTGTGCATGTGAGAGAGAGAGAGAGATGTGGGCATGTGTGATAGGTGTGTGAGAGATGTGGCTGTGTGTGCGCAAGAGAGGTGTACATGTGTGTGAGAGATGTGGGTATGTGTGATAGGTGTGTGCATATGCATGTAATAGATGTGCGTGTGAGATGCCAGCATGTGTGATGTGTGTGCATGCATGTGATGGGGGTGTGCATGTATGTGTGAGAGAGATGTGGGCATGCATGATAGGTGTGTGTGTATGTGCATGATAGGTGTGTGTGATGTAGGCATGTGTTATAGGTGTGCATGCATATATGATGTGCATGTATGAGAGATGTGTGCATGTGTCTGGTAGCTGTGTGTACATGCGTGTGATAGGTGTGTGTGAGAGATCTGTGTGTGAGATAGGTGGGTGGGCATGTGTACGATATGTGTGTGCATATGTTTGATAGGTGTGAGGGAGAGATGTGGACATGTGCGATTGATATGCGTGCATGCATGTGATAGGCATGTGTGGGAGAGATCTGGGGTGGCTGTGTGTGTGATAGGTGTGTGGGCGTGTGTATGATAGGTGTGTGCGCATGTGAGTGAGAGAGATGTGGGCATGTGTAATAGGTGTGTGCACATGTGTGTGGGAGATAGAGAAACAGATGGTGAAGGGGCAAAAGAGCCTGCTCCGGTGGCGGAATAAGCACCCGCTTGCTTGCCACCCCCGGGAGCAGGGGACGCTTGGCTGCATCAGGGAGTCACTTTCCCAAGACGCTCCGGGGTCACGCGCTGTGTCTCGCCCTTGCCCTCAGCTCACACCAAGTCCAAGTCCCACCTGCACCACCTGAAGAAGAGGCGGAAGCTGGAGTCGGAGCTCTGCGCTGCTGGAAGCCAGGAAACAGATGGCGACAGTGATGGGGCCAAGGACGTGAGCGAGGACAAATGCTAGGCACGATCCTGCAGAGCCCCTGACGCCGAGGGGCAGCCATGGGTCCCTGGCCTGGTCTGAGCGGAGCTCAGCGAGGAGCTGGAGCTGCATCGCTGTTGGCAGCAGGCAGGTGCTCCACTCAGGGGAGGACTCCTGAACTCCTGCCTGAGCTGGGCCGAGCCTTCAGGGAGCCCGTGGAGGCAATATGGGCGGCCATGCAGCGTCCCAGCCCCTGCACGTAGGTTCTGCTGCTGGCACACGAGCGTGTCATTCTCAGGGACAGAATTACTTCGAGCTCGGTTCAGCCTAGGCCAAAAATGCAGACAGGTGCGCCTGGCTGCCCATGCTGCTTTCTGTTTTTGAGGCTGCTGTGGGGTTTTTTACATCTAAATAAAGGTAAACTATTGGTTTTTTGGTAAAGTGACCAGCCGCTAATACCAAGCAGTCTCTGCTTTCCCTGAGCAGGTCATGGATATGTGGGACATCCCTAGTCCAGGTCTGTTTTCCAGTCCCTTGTTCTGCATGTGGTGAGGGGATTGAGAGCATATCCTCGGTGTGGTGCAGGCTGAAAAGGGGCCTTTTTCTAATGCATACTGCAGGGAGGGAACATACAATCCCCTGATAGATGGGAAGTGTAGGATGGTCTTGCCCCAAAGTTTACAACAGCTGAGTATGAGCAAACCCCCCAATCCCAGGGGTCTATGCTGTGGGAGATGCCTTGTTTCCACTGATGCCTGGGAATCAATGCTGTGTTTGAAGCAGCTCTGCTTCCCTTGGGTTTCCTTGCTGGCAGGTTTGACCTGGTGGCAGATGCATGCGTTTCCTTCCTGACAGATCAGAGGGCAGCAGCCGAGCCACCACCAGTGCTGCTTCCCCCGTGCACAGCTGAAATACGAGCCGCAACGTCCTCTTGCTGGGCCCCTGGGCCTCCCATTGCAAAGGGAGCAACTGGAACGTGGCTAAGGTTTCTCCCGTGTGGGCTTCTCGCTGCCAGAGCTCAAGGTGTTCCCGCAGCTGCTCTCAGTTTGCTGAGC
>NW_017729015.1:16033077-16042332 GCF_001723915.1 Gavialis gangeticus | reverse complement strand
GGCAGATGCATGCGTTTCCTTCCTGACAGATCAGAGGGCAGCAGCCGAGCCACCACCAGTGCTGCTTCCCCCGTGCACAGCTGAAATACGAGCCGCAACGTCCTCTTGCTGGGCCCCTGGGCCTCCCATTGCAAAGGGAGCAACTGGAACGTGGCTAAGGTTTCTCCCGTGTGGGCTTCTCGCTGCCAGAGCTCAAGGTGTTCCCGCAGCTGCTCTCAGTTTGCTGAGCACGGCCAAGACGAGACAGATGCTCCGGGCTGGGGAGAGGATGGAATTACCAGGAAGGGGACCCGCAGGCTGACTTTCTCTTGCCAGCTTGGGGACGGATCTGCCAGTTGAATTTCAAGTCTGCGTTTTCTAGGCCTGCACATGCGCACCGCTCCCCCCCACCCCATGCTTGCACACACATGCACACCCACCCCATGCATATGTATCGATGCATACATCCCATCTCACATGCACGCACACATACATACACACCACTTGCCAGCACAGGTTGGGATGCTCCTGGCAGCTCTTGTGTGAATGGGGGGAGCAGGGGATTATCTGCCTGCTTCCTTGAGCATGTGCCATCAGATGCTATCAGAGGGGTTTAAGGTCCCTAATCAGTTTACTATGAACTGTGCTGTCCCCAGGGCAGACGGCATCCTGCTACTAAAATAGCTGCTGTTTGCACGGTCCATCGATGACCCCCTTTGGGCTGGGTACGCAGCTGTGGGGGGAGGCCATGTCCATGATGGGGCGACATTTCCACACGGGCTCTTGCCCTGTGCGTGATGTGCATGTCCTGTACCTGTACTGTCCGCGGGGCTCCCTGGGGAACCCGGGCTCTGTTTCACAGCCTGGCTCCTCCTCCCAGGGCTGAGCTAAGCAGTTAATCCCAATGCAGCTCGGAGAGTGTCTGATCCTGCCATGAGGCTGAGCCCCTTTTACTGCTGGGGGGATGGAGGGAGACAGCTCAGACCGCATTCCCCTTTGTTTGCCCAGCAAGAGCATCCTTTGCCATGGCCATGCTCTATTTTAGGCTTTATGCTTCTGTCCAGGGCTGTAAAATCTGAGCATTTGCCATGTAAAGATCAATAGCGGTGCCAGGAGACTGGACTTCCGGGATCCTTGACTGTGCCTGATGGGCTTGGGGGAAGGGTGCGAGGCTGTCTGGCTCCAGGCAGTGGTATCTTTTTTGGAATAACCTGTGGCTGGAGTGGGGGGGAAGTCAGTGCTCATTGTAACGCTCTTCTTGGCTAGCCGTCGCTCTTAGACAGCAGGCAAAATTATCCCAGCAGCTCTCACAGCTCAACTTAATCTCCATGCCCTGCGTGCACAGCCGCTAGACCTGAAACCCAGCAAAGGCTGCTTCCACCCCCCCGCCACCCCGCTTCAGGTAAGTGATTGCACCCTGGGCCGGGACAGAAGGCAGTTGTGGCCGGCTGAGATCGAAACCAGCTTCTGGTGCGTGATCTTTGTTCAGATCTCTGCCTCTTGTTGGTCTCCCAGCTCTTGGTTCCCCCCCAATACACACACACTCCTCCCTGCTGCCTGCTGAAAGGAGCCTTGGAAAAAAAAATTGAGAAAGTTGTTGTGGTCTCGAGTTTCAGGCTGTTGGTGTGGAGCGGAATGAGGATGAGGAATGCCATTTAGCGCCATCTGCCCTCTGCTAATCCCCAGACAAATGCAGCCCTCCCATCTGGGCTGCCAGGCCCGGAGCCCAGCGCATCAGCCACTTTATCTAAATGGCTTTGGCCAAAGATAAGGTCATTAATTACAGGGGGATTAGGGAACAGTGCCGGCCTGGTCGGCTTGTATCTTTTTATCAATTAAAGGCCTCTCCACCCTGGCCCGACCCTGCACGAGCACTGTGTAGTCTTGGCGCTGTGCGGCTGCTGATTGATGCCTTCTTGCTGCTGCCGTTTCCCAGCCTGGCGCATTTGGCACTGGAAAAAGCAACAGAGGAAGGGCCAGGATGGGGATTTGGCCTTGGTGACCCATTCAATTCTGATGTGCCTCTGACGCACGGCTGGCCTTTACCCACCATGGAGACTTCCTTGCCTGGAGTCCTCTCCTGGCTGGAAGGGTTGCTCTGAGCTCTTGCGGTCCAGCTGGGCCAGTTCCAGCCTTCACCTGGGCCGGAGCGTGGTGCAGTGCTCATGACCCTGTCCTTTCCATTAGCCAAGCAACTCAGCCCTTTCCTGCCTCATCAGCACAGGGCCTGGCACTGCCAGTATAGCAGGCAGCTAACTCAGTCCCAGCACCTCTCCCCGATTCTTGGGGTGCCATTCTCAGTCCACCCCAGGGCCTGTAGCCCAATCTTGGGGGAGAGGAGCAGAGAGGCCAGGTAGAGCTGCTCCAACCTCTCCCTCCGTCCTCCTCACTGAAGAGGACTACCTCTGCCGCCACCGGCTAGCCAGAGCCAGCCTTCCTTGCCTCGTGTTTCAGCACAGGGGGCTCCCATCGAGGGCTGTGCCAGGGTAGCTTAGCTGGCACTACGTCCTGTCCCACCTGAATGGCCCTTGGTGGCAGGAGCCAGCTGCATGCTATGAGAAGAGCTACGGGGCAGCAGCGAGCCCTCCCCGGGAAGAGGAGAAGTTTCTTTGGAAAGATGTTGTCCGATGTCTTCTGGACGTGCCCAGCCCATCGCAGCCCTGCCTTGAGGGACACAGCACCAGTGCGGTCATCTCTGCTGCCCTAGGACTCGTCCTCGGAGTAGGGGCCTGGCAGAGGATGCCACCCCTCATCGAACCCAGGTGGCCCGTGGTAAGGCCCTGCTGGAGCTATGCCCTGCTCTTGGGGAGGACGGCTTGTGACAACAGGTGTGTGCCAGAGAGACGGATAGGGTTACCCCAGCCCTGGCAGCACACGGCCAGCATGGAGACAGCCCAGAACAATGGCAGGGAAGAGCAGCTGGCAGTGGCCAGGCTACCAGATGTCACTTGCCCCATATAACATGCACCTAGATAAGGCAAGAGCTGCTTAGAAAAGCCTCATGCTGGTCAAGGCAGAAGCGCTTCCTCCTTGGGGCTGCAGGGCAGGAAGGTGGGACGCTGCAGTCGGCAGTTGCCGTGCCTTCTATGCCACTGCCTTGCTCTACAGCCTTGGGCAAGTCACTTGACCTCTTTGGGTCTCTGTTTCCCCAGCTGCCAGATGGGATGAGACCAGGAGGGAGTGGGGTGCTGCTGACATGCCTGTGGCGGTTGAGGCCAAGAGGGGTGATGAAAAGCCTCCAGGTCTCCCCAGTGTGACCCAGGCCAAAGGATGCTGCCCTGTGTCTTTGCCAAGTGCATGGAGAACTTCCGGCACGTGCTGGGAGAACGACTGTGGGCAGATACCAGCGTGTAAGAGTGCAGTGTCCCCTTTTCTGCAGGGGATCCAGCTGCCTTAGCTCAGGCCCATCTCATGCCCCAGGTCTTTCCCCAACTTACTTCTGTGAGACCTGCTGAGCATGCCTGCCGAAGGCCCCTCCAGAGGTGAGCCAGCACACCACCACTGCTGACTGTAAAGGGAGAGAGCCTGGGAAAGTGTCCCCTTTTGCTCAAACCCCTGGGCAGGGGCTGGAAGGGGCTGTCTCTCTATTGCGCCATCCTTTCCTGATGTGTTCGTGCATGTGAGCAAGGGGATTAGCAGCCAGGAGATAATTCCTCCTCCCTGCTGCAAGCCTTGATCTCTGGGAAATGCCTCTCATTAGCTTGGGTCAGAGGGCAGCAGGGATATTCCTGGCAGGCAGGAGGACTGAGCTCTTGTCTTCCGAGGTTATTGTCCAGGCTGCTCTGGGCATGGGAGGAGATGGAGCCGTTTGGCGGTTGCACGTGGGGGAGGTAGGAGAAGCATCTGGGCTCAATGCTAATCTCCCTGGCACCCCAGTGGAGGCCATGGGCAGTGTAAAACGTGGATCAGGCTCATGATGCATGTGCTGGACCCCTCCCCAACCATCCACCCCTCCAGCAATGGGCGTTCCCATATGCAGAGGGCTGCAGGGGCTGTTTGGGGGGTGGCATGCAGACACGTGGCAGCTGCAAGGTGCAAACCGGACGCACCGGGGGATTAGCAGCCCCGAGCTGGATCTCACGTGCTCTTGGGTTCCCAGACTGGATTGCAGGGCAGGAAAGGACTGGACAGAGCAAACAGCTGGAGAAGCTGCCCGCCCGCCTGCTCTGCACAGTGCCCCTTCCCCACTCCATCCCTAGACAGGAGGGTAGCTCTGGCCTGGGGTCCAACTTGCCGGTAGCTTTTGCTCATCCACCGCTTGCCTCTGGCTGGCTGGGTGTGTGTGTGTGGGTGTGTGTGTGTGTAATGCACACCCAGAGAACCTGTTAACCCTTCTGCCAAGCTGTTGTGGGGGCAACTGATGAGAGGACAGCCAGGCTGTCTGCTTGGGCCCTGGTGCTTCCTTCTTGCTAAGCTGGTGAAGGAATCAAAAATCAGCCCTGAAATGACTGGGAGGCTCCATGGATTTCTTCTGCAGAAGCTCCCTTGAGGCTGGGGTCCCAGCTGGAGGGCATCACAGTCCGGCATCGCTGCCAAGTCGGTGGCTAGATGTCTGCAGGTCGTGGAGTTGGGGCATCTCTCACTGAGCTGAGCGTCCATGGAAGTGAGGATGCTGCCTGGGGCAATGGCCAGGTGGAGATGAGGTTTGGCATGGGATGCAGGGCATGTCTCTGGGGGTGAGTGCTCGTGGTACGAGGGGCTTTCAGGCCTTGCATGGGTGTCCCAGACCCCACTCCCCCTTTCCTACCCGCCAGTGCCTTGAAAGCTGGAAACATCCCTGCCCCAGGGCCAAGGTGCTGTCGGGCACCACTCCACCCTCCGCACCTCTGGGAATCCTCTTGCCAGGGGGCATCACGTCTCCTCCCACTGGCCTCTTGGCTGTCCTGGCTCTCAGGAGCACTTGTGAAAGTGCCTTCTCCCCTCCCTTGCCGAGAGACTTCTGCTCCAAGCTCAGCTCCTCCGCTGCAAGCCATGGGGCTGTCCTTTGCAGGGGAGATGTTCTTTGAAACCGTGTTGCAAGAGCTTAAAAATAAACAGGACTGTTGGCTGCAGCGAGTTGTGCAACGGCCGTGTGTACCCAGAGCTTTGTGATAAGGAGTAGAGTGGCACCCAAGCCCCCAAGCCTGATGGTGTAAGCAGGGTCTGGAAGCTAGGGCTTGCTTTAGGGCTGTCTCTGCTAAATGCGCATGCGGTGGGGGGCGGCTCCCCCCAGTACACACCTGGCTTCAGCCTGGGGAGGCACCAGCTCCTGAAGGGGTCTCGGCAGCTGGCAGAAGGTGCAAAGGTGTCTCGCCTTGCCTTCTCGGGCTGCTGTGAGGTGGCACAAGGCTGCTTTTGCTCAGGGGGGCCTGGCCAGCAGGGAAGGGGCCCTGACTCCATGCTGGTGTGGCTAGGAGCTGGGCAGAGCCGGGTTTAACCCAGGAGGCTCCCCTGGCCGGAGGACCGCCAAGGCAGCGCCAGGCCAGGTTGGGGTGTTCACTGAGGTCCTGCGTGCAGGCTGGGGGCAGGAGAAGGACCCCCGGGTGAGGGAGCAAGGCGAGTGGGTTGAGTCCTGGTGGGTCTTGGTTGCTGTTGGGTTGTGCTGCAGCCTGCAGAGCTCAACCTGCTTGGCCAGGGCCGCGTTAAGCCAAGATATCAGCCCAGGGAACAGGGCGCTGATGTGGGGCGCCCCGCGGCTGCCTGCAGAGCGCAGGGGAAGGCCTGGCTTTGTAGACGTGCCGCAGCGGCTCCCTGCCCTGTTGCCCGTGGCTTGGCAGGGGCTCAGCATCCAGTGGCCCCCAGACCTCGGGGAGGCTCCAGCCATGCCAGGAGATGCGGCTTCTTGTGCCTGCCTGTTTTCCCGCGCCCCTCCTGGCCCTGGCCCAGCTGGCTGAGCTCGGGGCTGGGATGCGGTCCCCGCGTGCTCTGCCTTGCACTGACGGTAGCAGGGCCAGGCTTTGATGCGGTTGGTAGGGTTCCTGGCTGACACTGGCCCTGCCACACGCGGGCAGAACAAGGGGGGATTATAGCCCACCCGTGGCTTGCCGGGGACCAGCAGGCCGGCTCCGCTGGGGCGCAGAGCCAGCAAACAAAAGCGAGACAAGAGACGTGGGCATTAAAGGGCCTGCACGTGCTTCCTCCAGCCTGGGATGCCATTGCCCATCCCATGTCCTGTGGCCTCCTGCCTCACGCTGCCCCAGTGTCCTCTGGGCCTGGCCGGAGACCTGGGGGGACTGCGACGAGTCACATCGGTGCAGCTCAGGAGTGGGCAGGGCTCACGGAGGATGGAAAGCAGCATGGAGGGGGTCAGGGGCACGAGGGACACGGCTCTCTCCTGGCACAGGCTCTGCCTGGGCTGTTCCCCGCATCGCCCAGTCCGTCCACGATAGAGCAGCCGCAGGAGCTTTCCTTGGCAGGAAGGGAGCTGAGGTCCGTGGCGCATGCAGCGCCTGTCCTGGGGATGCAGGGGCGGTCTTTGCAGCTGGACCAAGCCCCTGCAAGCTGGCGTCATGAGGCCTGAGCTGGGCGGCACGGGTCTGGGGCCAGCATGGCAGGAAGCACGGGGTCTCCGAGGCAGCTCTTGGTCCGGAGGAGCTGGGCAAGGCAGGGAGCAGAGAGGCTGCCTGGGCTCCAGCTGAATCCCAGCTCCAGCCTTTCCCGCAGGGGTCGGTCCTGCCATTCTTCTCTCTGTTGGCTGCTCTCCTTAACGAAGCTCCTATTTCACAGCCCTGCAGGTTGTGTTTCACTCACTCCAGCGATGTTATCTTTGTGTTTGCTTTGATCCTAAAAGAAGAATCCAGCCCTAGGGCCCCGGCTTGCTGGTAGAGCTTCTAGTTTATTTTTAACCGGAGAAAAATACGTGTTGTTTTTATGGGATGAGGCACCTCCCCAGCTGCACCCCGCTTTTCAAAATCCTAGGTCCACCCATGCCCACGGGAGCTCTCCGAGTTGCACTTGGGCTCCGTGCTGGGAGCAGCACTTCCCCCCGGGGCAGCGTTTGCCAGCGGCTCGTGGTGCCTGCTGTGCCCTGCATGTGAGAGATGCTTGCTTTACTAAGGGAGGTGCCCTGTGGGCATCTGATCCCTGGGCACACAGGATCCCTTACCTCTGCAGCCTGCTATCAGCAGCCGCCCCGGGGTTTACACGTGCAGGTGGGTGACTGTGCCCTGGATCCACAGGCCTCATCAGCTCAGTCTGGTTTCCTGCATGGGCCCCGTTGCTGAGACAGGGGCTTGGTGCATCTCTTTCCGTCCCACGATGCTTGGGATTTCCCCACCTGCTTGTGATTCCAGCATTGGGCATCGGGGAGCGGATGTGCCCGAATGCACCGGCGCAGCAAGGACTCTTCAGGTACAAACACCGTGGGGTGCGGTGCTGTACAGCTGTGGGGAGGCCGGGTGTTGTGTGGCTCCGAGGCCTGCGGCGGTTCCCTCGCATCATGTGTGGGAGCTTCTACATGGTTAGGGAAGTGGCATGCTAGACGTCACGTGCCCCATTTTGCTAGGATGGGTGGGTGTAGTCTCTGCAGATTTTCTATCCATTCATTGCATGGAGGAGGGAAATGGCATCATGCCCATTTTGCAGCTGAGTAAACCGAGGCACACAGAGACAAACTTGCCTGGGGTTACCAAGGGAGGTGATGGTCTAGCTAGGAAAAGACCCAGATCTCTTGAGTCCCAGACCATGAGGTCACACAGCCAGGGCATCAGTCAGCAAAGGACCCCGCAGGTCGGACCTGGGGGATGGTAGCGCCTGCTGCAGCAGTTGTTGAGGGCAAGGGCTCTTGCAGCCCATTCCGGGTAAAGCAGGAATGGAGTTTGCTTTCTCTGGGCGCTAGATAAGCGGGTGGCTTAGTGTCCCCGAAGCCATCGCAGCACAATATGTCCCCTGCTGCCGCGATAAGCACCGGGGCCAGTCTCTGTGAGCCAAGCTCCCGTGGGGTGGGTGCAGCCCATGTTCCCCCAGGCTGGCTGGGTTGCTGGATGTCCTTTGCAGGGCAGGGCCTGGCTCCTGGCACCAGCCGGCTGGCTTTGGCGGCAAAGCGCGCGGAGCCCGGAGACACTCCCTGGTATCTGGCCCCCGGCCCAGTGAGCAGCAGGTCAGGAACGGCGGGTAACAAAGCGCCAGTTCTCCCTCCTGCCGGCTGGCTGCTTCCCGCTCCGGCCCTGTGGCAGCTGGGGAGTGCTGGAGGTGTCCCGCAGGGGAAAGTGTCCCAGCCGGTCTCGCCCGCGGGGTCGGTGCCAGCCCCTTCCCCACCGACGTCCCCCCTCTCCCAAAGCCCAGGTGGGAGCTTTCTTCTCCCGTCGAGCCAGGGTGCAGCTCACCTCAAACCGCAGTGCAGAGATGAGCTCTGCACCCCCCCAGCTGCTTTGGCCTGGCCATGCTGGCTGCTGGGGGGGTCTTGGCTGGTTTGCTCTGGGGCTGGGGGTTCCCGGGTGGTTCGCTGCCATGCTCAGGGGATCCCCGCTGGCTATGGCAGGGCGGAGAGGGAGTTGCCCCGCTCTGTCTGCAGAGGGATGGCTAGCTTAGCCCCGTGAGCCAGGTGCCCATGTGGGGAGCGCAGCATGGAGCAGGTGGATGCAGGCTGGAAGGAGAAAGGAGGCAGAGCAGTGCTGGCCCAGGGGGTTGCACGCGGGTTGCTTGGCCACTGAGTTGCTCTGGGCGCTTGGGGCATGGCGGGATGTCAAGAGGGCTCCCTTTGTGCCTGAGGGGCTCATGGGGCTGCACCCTGCTTTACAGAGTGGGGAAACTGAGGCACTGGGGCAGTGAAGTGACCAGGGCAAGGCTACCCAGGAGGCTGGGGCAGCGCCACAGGCGATCCCCAGCCCCCGTCCAGTGCTCGAGCCTTGCACTAAAGAGAAGCTCCCTGCTGCCCAGACAGGACGGTGAGCGTGCGAGCGGGGGGCGAGGGGAAGGTGCGCGTAGTCTTCGGTGGGGCAAGCAGTGAGCAGAAAGCCCGCGGAGCAGCAGCCCTGGCACCAGCTCAAGGTGCTGGGCTCAGCCGGCTGGCGGGGGTGGAGTAGCGTGAGCCCGGGCGGGAAAGCCTCTGAGGTTTCGCGGCAAAAAAAACGGCGGGAGGAAGGTCCTTGCACAGCCAGGAGCCGCCCAGAACTTGGCCCCTTGCCCTGGGCAGGGAGCTGTGCCAGGGTCCCGGGGGGAGCTGGCAGCAGCGTATCAGGCCGTGTGCATGTGCGAGGCTGTAGGTCAGACCATGCGCGTCCGTCATGCCACGCGTGCGCGCGTGTGTGTGTGTGAGGGGGGTGTCAGCCCATGTGTGTCTGTATCAGATTGTGTGGG